>NC_063352.1:13353467-13385311 GCF_021869965.1 Rhincodon typus | reverse complement strand
TTTCTGAAGAAGGGTCTAGGCCCAAAACATCAGCCTTCCTGCTCCTCTGATGCTGCTTGGCCTGCTGTGTTCATCCAGCTCTACACCTTGTTATCTCAGAGTAATCCTTCTGACTATGTGTGGACCCGCAGTATCCTCAGTTATAAGGGGCTTAACTTTCCCAGAGGCACCAGACACTAAGCCCTTCCAAGTGTTGACAGAGTTGGTCAAGGAATATTACAACCCCAAACCTCCTCTAATCCCGCGACACTATCGGTTTTATTCGGCTATTAGAGAACCTGAGGAACCCGTATTGGGATTGTTGATGAGAGTATGATGACTGGCACAGGCGTGTGATTTTGGGTTAACCCTGAATGAGATGCTAAGAGAACGTTTGGTATGTGGTATTAATGATGCAATGATGCAGAAGTGCCCACTAGCTGAAGGCCAACTGGGCTTCAAACAGGCGCTGCAGCTGGCCTTGTCATTAGAAAATGCAGCAAGTGGAGTATGGGAACTACAGGACATCCCAATGGAAGTGACTCCCTCAGTCTGAATGAGTTTGGGCAACACCACTTGAGTGTAGCCAATTGCAGAGCCTCACGCAGGGCATATCCTGAACAGAGGGACCCCAGGCCAACCCACAGAAGAACCCCACAACAAAGCCGAGCCTCAGCCAAGGGGCTAAACAGTTCTTCAGGATCTGGGCCAGCGAGCCACTGTGAGTTGCTGCCAGTATGTGGACTTGAGACAGCAAAGGAGTCCTACAACGCCTGACTTGAGTAAGAAAACTTGTAGGCCGGTACCCAGGAGAACGTACATCCTGGAAAGTTCCCCTATGTTTGGGTTGGAACAATTAAATTGCTAAGTGACACCCAAATCAGAGCCAATTAAAATTAAGGTTTGGTTAAATGGTCACCCAGTTCCCTATGGAGGTCAATACCGGTGCAGCTGTATCTGTGGTTGTAGATTCTGTCTTTAACAGGATTCGCTCGGGACTCTTTAAGCTTGCACAAGACCTCAGCCAGACTGAGAACATACACTGGGGAACTGTTGCAAATTGAGGGTACGACTTTGGTTCCGGTCTCCTATGAGGAGCAGTTGGTGCAGTTACCACTGATGGTAATAAAAGGCTCGGGCCCAAGTACATTGGTGCGGAGTTGGTTGAAGAAGATCCACCTAGACTGGCTCAACATATTTTGGTTGGAAAATGGCTGCTTCAGTGAAGTCCTAGTGAAACATCCAGGAGTTTTTCAAGAAGGGGTTGGGACTATCGAAGGGGCCAAAGCCACTTTACATTAACAGGAAGCAATTCCAAGATTCTGCAAGGCCTACCTGGTGTCATTTGCCTTACGGGCAAAAGTACAGGTGGAAATCAGGAGGCTGAGAGCAAAGGAGTTATCAAACAGTACAGTTTGTGGAATGGGCAGCACCGGCTGTACCAATTGTGAAGCCCAATGGGTCAATTCACCTTTGTGGGGATTTTAAGCAAACAGTAAACTGCTTCTCACAGCTGGATAAATACCCAATCCCTCGCATGGAGGACTTGTACACAAAATTGGCAGGGGACTGTCTTTTAGGAAGCTGGACATGAGCCATGCCTAAAATTGCGACTGGATGAGGAATCCCAGAAGTACACTACAATTAATACCCATAAGTGTTTATATCAATAGCCAAGACTGCTATTTGGGGTATCATCAGCCTGTACTCTTTTCCAGTGGACCTTGGAGAACATTTTACAAGGGCTACCCCAGGTTGCCATTTATCTAGATGACATACTAATAACAGGGAAGACCAATAAAGAGCACTTAGACAACATGGGCCTTGTGCTTAAACCTTTCTCCCAGGTGGGCGTATGCCTCAGATGGGAAAAATGCGTGTTTTAGGCCCTGCAAGTGACCTACTTGGGTTACAGAGTCAACAAAACCAGGTTACACCTGTTGGAAGAGAAAGTGAGGGTAATCAAAGCGGCCCCAGCTCCCATGTCTGCACCGCAGCTTAGGTCTTTCCTTGGGTTAGTGAGTTATTACAGAAAATTCATACATAACTTGGACTCCATCTTGATGCCCTTACACCTGCTGATGAAAAAGGGTCAGCCTTGGAAATGGTCACGAAGCCAAGAAGCAGCCTTTTCCTTTTCAGGATGTGAAAATGCAGCTATCGTCATCTAATGTGTGGCCCACTATGATCCAAAGCGAAAAGCAGTGCTGACATGCAATGCCTCCCCGTACGGTATAGGGATAGTGTTGGCTCACCAGTGGCCCAATGGAGAAGAGCACCTGAGAGCGTATGCTTCCCGGACGTTGACTGACGCCGAATGCAAGTCTGCTCAGATAGAGAAGGAAAGCTTAGGCGTCGTCTTTGGTGTGAGGAAATTCCACCAGTACCTTTACGGACGGGAATTTGTCATAGTAACAGATCACAAACCCTGCTAAGGCTACTGAAGGAAGACAAGGCGGTGCTGCCCATAGCTTTCAGTAGAATTCAGCGCTGGGCCCTTATTCTCAGTGTGTACAAGTTTGAACGTTGTCCAGGAAGCCAAGTGTCTAATGAGGATCACTTGAGCTGCCTCCCACTGGCAGATACTCTGCCGGTGGTACCTCCCCTGGAAGAGTCCATTTTGGTTTGAAACTTTCTGGACACCCTTCCATTCACCACAGACAATATCCAACTGTGGACACAAAGATCCTGTCCTAGTGAAAATGAAACAGCTGGTGGTAATGGGGGAGAAACAGAAGGGCCATCACAACCCGGATTGAAACCTTTCTGGACACGGTGAGACCAGATCACTGTAGAGGACGGCATATTACCGTGGGGAGAAAGGGTGATTGTCCCCAGTAGAGCTCGCTGCCAGATACTGGCCAAACTCCATCAGGGTCATCCAGGGGTTTCCAAGATGAAGATGCTGGCAAGAAGCTATGTCTGGTGGCCAGGGCTAGATGCTGACATTGCTACATTGGTGGGGCAGTGCCCAGAGTGCCAACGAGGACAAAAGTTGCCACCAGCAGCACTCCTACATTCATGGGAATGGTCAGGTAAACCCTGGACTCAGTTGCATGGTTCTTTCATGGGATCAATGTTCCTGGTCATTGTGGATGCCCATGTGGATGTGCATAAAGTTCGTTCAGCAAACTCAGTGATGACGATTGAGAAGTTGTGAGCGTCATTCGTGATACATGGACTCCCGAAAGTATTGGTCACGGACAATGGGATGTTAATTACCAGCAGGGAATTTGAATATTTCCTAAAGTCAAATGGCATTCGGCACATAAGGACAGCTCCAGACCATCCATTGTCCAATGGTCTAGTGGAAAGAGCTGTCCAAATGTTGAAGACAGGTTTAAAGAAGCAGTCTACAGCATCAATTGATTCCAACTGTCCCGGTTCCTATTCAATTATAGGACCACTCCACACGCAACAACAGGGATAGCTCCAGCAGAGTTGCTGATGGGGAGGAGTCTCCGCACCAGGTTAAACCCGATATTCCAAGACCTGGGGTGAGGAGAGGGTAAAACATCAGCAGGAATACCAATGCAGGCCAAATGTGTCTTCTAAGGGAGAGAGACAATTTAATTCCAGCATCAGCAGTTCCTACTATCTCTTAATTCAGAGGATGATGTTTGGTGCTGGAACCATGGAAATAGCTCTATATGGGTACGAAGTGAGGTTGATGCGAGATCAGGTCGGGTCATTTACAAAGTTCGGGTAGGTGATGGAGTCCTGAACAAACATGTGGATCACCTGAAAGCTGTTACCTCACAAATTGGGCAGGGGTAAAAGATACCTGGCCCCTCAGAACAGCCAGAAGGCTTGGCAGAAACTGCAGGTGCTGTCCTTCCATCTATAGTCAAGGAATCTTCAGAGTCCAGACTGGATGCAGCCCTGATGCTGTTACCACTGGAAGAAGAGGAGGAAACTCTCCTGAGATGTTCTGGACACAAGAGATGGGCCATGGTCCGGTACACTCCGACAGTGTCGGAGTCCGAGTCAGAGGAACTGGACCTGGGGCAAAAACGTCTCAAGAGAAGTTACAAGCAAAAGACCCCGTGCATTGGGAGGGGAAACGTAGTGAATGGGACGAAGTGGACCTCATTGACCACGAAGTTCTTGATTGGGGTTGTCAACCTTGGCTGACCAATATAACCAGGAGATCAGAATCTCCTCAGTTGATGACTGACTCTGAACTGCCTGGCCACAACCAGTGTACTGTGCACTAGTAAATAAAGGGTGACTTAGTGACGGGATCCGGCCTCCGTGCAGTTATTTCAATGCCCATTGCTTCACTTAAATTCAAACATTCTGTCCCAAAACAGCTTATTTTGTGAAATCTCCTCAAAGGCCTACTGGAGCACCATTAGTGGACATGCACCCTGAAGCGGAACCAAATCCAACTGAACTTTATTTTAAACTATCCAATGGATCAGCAAAACTCAGGATGCATTGAACATAATTTGCATTTAAAATTCTGCACTCTCTTTGCTGGTTTGATTGAGTTCAGATGAATTCCATTAAAAAATGCAGCACAGAATGATGGAAACTTCAGTGATATTGCTGCCTCTCATTACAGGAGCAATAACTTATATTTATATAGCATCTTTACCACAGGAAAATGTCCCAAGTTATACTACCTGAGTGAAATTCAATTACGCAGAAGATGAAGAATACAAACTTGGACAGAGATAGTAGGAACTGCAGATGCTGGAGAATCCGAGACAACAAGGTGCAGGGCTGGATGAACACAGCAGGCCAAGCAGCATCATAGGAGCAGAGAGGCTGACGTTTCGGGCCTAGACCCTTCATCAGAAAACAGAAGTAGCTTTTAAGAAATATATTGAAGGAAGTGAGACAGGATTAGAAAGGGACTGTTCAGGATCTAGGTAGCTGAAGAAAGGGATTGAGACCATGAAGAGACTAGAGCACAAGAACAAGAACCAAAGGCAATTTTTTTCTTGGAAATAATATTAGACAGAATGCTCTTAAGTTCACAGAAAGAGGTGAGTCATTCGCCATTTCCTCCCTCAGAGAACATGAACAGTCATGTCAAAATTGTAATTGCTTTCGCTTTCACTGCCAGGTCCTCTATTTATTATATTAGCCAAATAGTTTCGTCTTTCATTCTGTTTGCTGTAACCACTGTTCCTATATAGAACTAGAATTGGAATCACCAAATCATAAGATATAAGGGATGGAAAGATTATGGTGTGGATGTTGTTCTTAAGGTTGTGTGCTTTTTTTAATGAAATGCGGTAGTCATCATTTGCCCAGGGAATTTCTTTTCATTGTGAAGAGAATTGGTTGCTGCTAGTCGCTATAGACCAACTGAACTCAATTTACAGTCTAAAGCAATGATTAATTTCTCAGTTACAATTTATCCTGATAAATTTCAATGTTTAAGATGTTGTACCTGATTTCTTGTTGACCTCAAATACCATAATTTCACTAGGCAACTGCTTAGTGAAATATAATTACACTGAATTTACTCAAGCACAAATATTGCATGGAGGAGAAAGAAGCAGTAAAAATTCTTAATGTCCCATGGGATTACTTTACGTTGAATCAATCTATGCTGCTTCCAAGCAGAAGAACAACATCAGCATATGTCTCCAGTGTTGCTAAATGCACTGAGAAGTGACAGCAAGTACTAATCAACAAGATACTGGCTCTCTCCAGGCTAATCAGGTATTGAACAACACAGAGGAGGATTTCCAAAATAAGGTGCTGCATCACACAGCAACGGTTTTCATTAATATAGCACCTTGTTTGCAGGAAGTAAATCTTCTGAAGCTGTTTACATAAATGCGAAAGGGAAAAATAGACATCAACACTAAGGAAGGAAATATTTCAGAGGGGGTGACAATACATGGTTGAAATTTAATTTTTTTTAAGAATTGAAATTGATATTCTTTAAGGAATATCATAAAGAAAGAAATGGAAGTGGGGAGGTGAAAGATTTTAGGCAATAAATTGCAAAATTTGGGGTCCAGGTACCTAAAGGCAAGTCATTAACAGCAAGGACAATTGGATACATGTACAAGAGAACGGAAGCGCAAATGGAAATGTTCTAACAGGGATTTTATTTGCTACAAGTAGTTATAGAGGTAGAGAAAGAAGGACGGAAGGATTCAAACACAGTTGTCAGAATGATATCAAAAAGAAAGGGAGTAATGTGTAGGCAGGAACTGGGAAGAACTAGGATACAGCCTGTAGACTATTGAATGAGCTGAGGTTTATAGAAAGTGAACAACAAATGGCCAGCCAAGAAAAATTTGAATAGTTGAATTTGTATATAAAACAGACATGAATAAAAGTTTCTGTGGACAATGGTTGGAGGTAGACCAAAAGTGAACGATGTTACAGAGGTTAAGGAAGGCAGTCCTTATTGACTTATGGAGGATCTGTTATCGGAAATTCAGTCTGGTTCAAGCTGAGACAGTGATTGAGAAGGAGCTGAAGACAATGGCAGGCTTACTATGTATACATAAAGACGATACCTTTCAGATATTCTGCTGGGTGCCATTGATATTCATTTGAAAGCTGACCTTAGTTCTAGAGGTGATGTTGCCAAAGAGCAGTATGTGTTTGAGGAACAGACAGGAGACAGATGGACAGACTGACAGGGTATGGGCTGTGGATGTGATGATGATATAGGTTGGGAAGTGTAATTTTCAGTAGAGATACTCTGGCCGTGAGCAGATTGGTAAGACAGTCGTCGCATTGAGCTGGACCTCAGAAGACAGGCCTTGGTGTTGTGTGGTCAATCCCATTTGTAGAGCAGTCACACATACAGTGTCATTTATTCTATTGATAAGGGCCAAGCACCACCTAAAACTTACAGAGCTGTGGAAGTGAACCACATCACTACAAAATGAAATTCAATTCAATTAAAAAATGTTTGAAGACAAGTGAACATCAAAGCACAAGATATTTTAAATACAATAAGATCTGTTATCTGAAACAAAACAACGTGCTAGAGAAATTCAGCAGTTCTAGCAGTATCTGTAGAGAGACAAACAGTTAAAAGAAGAAGGGTCTAGGCCCGTAACGTCAGCCTTCCTGCTCCTCTGATGCTGCTTGGCCTGCTGTGTTCATCCAGCTCTACACCTTATTATCTTAGTTAAAATTTTGAGCCCAGCTGACCTTTTGCCAGAACTTATCACTGGACTCAAAACGTTAACTCAGCTTTTTCTCGCTACAGATGTTTCCCAACCTGCTGGGTTTCACTCAATATCTGTTTTTATTTCAGATTTGCAGCGTCCACAGTTTATAGAATCCATACAGTGTGGAAGCAGGCCATTTGGCCCATCCAGTCCATACTGATCCTCTGAAGAGCATCCCACCCAGGCCCTTCCCCTACCCTATAACCCTAAATTTCCATAGCCACTCTAAATTACCTGCATATCATTGGACTGTGGGAGGAAACCAGAGCACCCAGAGGAAACCCACACAGACACAGGGAGAATGTGCAAACTCCACATAGATAGTTGTCGGAGAGTGGAATTGAACCTGGGTCCCTAGCACTGTGAGCCATCGTACTGTTCTTTGTTTATATTTTAGAATTCTGTTATCTCCTCTCTGGCCACAGTCCCACATGAAGATGAATAATGATGAGAAATAACTTCAGTTTGAAAGGGCATTTCTGTCAGAGGTCTATTGCGTTATGGCTCGTTTAATAAGCTTATGGACTTTCTTGATTAAAACTTTTTTCAGTTGAAACTTTGGGTCATTAGAAATGTGCTGTTGCAGTAAAAGCTGTAAGTATCAAGTGAACAACGAAAGCTTGTATTTATGTAACATCTTTAATATAATTAAATGTCCAAAGGCACAGTACAGGAATCTATAAAGCAGAATTTGATATCAAGCCACTAAAAAGAGGTAATGAGCAGATAATTGCTGGTCCTCCAGTGATGTGGATGAATCCAGCAGTGATGCGTGCCATTAGGGGGAATCAGTGGACTCATTCAGGAAAAGTTGCTTTCATTGCTGGGGTTTTATCTACATTGGACCAGCTGTTTGTTGAACTTGGAAGCTAGCAGCGGCTGGGAGGCAGATTCATGCAATGGGTGGGTGGCCAATTGGTGTCTCCTGTAGGTAGCTCCATGCATGCACCAGCAAAGTGCAAAGGCCACAGATTTGTCAATAACCCATCTAGTGGATGGGGTTTCCAAGCTGTTATAAAGTCAAGTTCGACGCTCACCTCCGATAACTCAAACGGAAACACCCAGAGAGGTTCACCTCAACCTATAATCTGTTAAAAGAAGTGTGAAAAGTGGTATAACCTGCCTCTCACCCCCAATCTGTTATAAAGGAGTGGTTAAATGAAATGAACTCCTGACACTCACTCTATAATCAACAATTGACAATTTATCTAACTCTAACAGTGAACAAATTAACTGAACTATTAACAAACCAAACAATTTCCTTCTTACTACTAACTATTCCCAAATAAAACAAGATTCTGATTGTATGCTGTTCCAATAAATACATGCCCCACTTATATAAACCAAAATTTAAAAAAAATTAGAACTTAGTCTCTTGAAATTACAGCAGATTACATCTTCCAGATGTTCTTCTGTCAGGAATGTTTTCGTTATGAATTCTTCTGTCTGGAATATCAGCTAAGAGTGCCATGGCACATTTGTTAATTAGATGATGCATTCTCTTAGAGCTGAGGGAGCTGATCTCTTATCAGATGGCAGTTGGTTCTCTCCCAACTTTCCAAAAGCCCTTATCTTTTATACCCTTGATGATATATCAAGTTCGTACAATAGGATCGGTCCTATGTTGTCAAAACCATCAGATTTAAATTTAATTGATTTTTGGTAAAAAAAAAAGTGTCCAGTTTAAATTAATTGGTTAAATTCAAATTTGTTGTCTTAATAAAAATGCTGCTTTGCCTGCTAACAGTATGGCCTTTTGATACAAATGTTACAATTCAGATGCTCAGTGCACCTGCAAACCCATGAGCTGCCCACAGACCTTCTTTCCCTCTCCAAGTTCTAGAAAAAGCACATCATCTTTTAAAGGGACCATGCACTGCCTTCCCGCCACTATCATTTTACAAGCATCAATATTTTAAAAAACACCAAATTCTAACATCCTGCCTTCCAATCCACATGTATTCTACCCAACTTTGCAATTAAGGGTGGCTCTATTCTGAGGCACTCTTCACATTCCCCTACCAGCTTGAGAAGTGCCCACCTCTGCCAGTGGAGCTATCATCACTTTATTGGTGCAGTTCCTCCTAATGGGCCTCAGACATTGATTGATGATTGATTGATTTGATTTATTATCACGTGTACCCAAGTACAGTGAAAAGCTTTGTTTGTGAGCATTACAGGCAGATCATAGTAAGCAGGGACATACAAATTACAGGGTGAAAAAAAACTTAGACAGGGAAAGGCATACAGGTTACACAGCACAGGACGTGTGCTAAACAAAATCAACATTATCAAGATCAGCATTATTTGAAGTTAGAGAATGCATTCATCAGTCTAACAAAGGCAGGGAAGAAGCTGCCCTTGTACCTGCTGCTGCATGTGTTCAAGCTTCTATATCTTCTGCCTGATGGAAGATGTTGTGGGAGAGCATTACCGGAGTGGGAAGGGTCCTTGATGACGTTGGCAGCCTTTGCGTGGCAACAAGACATATAAATGGAATCCATGGATGGGAGGTTGGCGTCTGTGATGGCCTGGGCTGTGCACACCACTTTCTGTAGTTTCTTACCGTCCTGGGCAGAGCCGGCTCCGTACCAGGCCATTATGCATCCAGACAGTATGCTTTCTGTGGTGCATCTGTAAAAGTTGGTGACGGACCTTATGGACATGCCAAATTTCATGAGCTGCCCAAGGAAGAAGAGGCATTTTTGTGCCTTTTTGACTGTCGCATCTACACATGCCAGCCATTCCTAATTAGTAGTGAGGACCTGCTAACTGTCCCTCTCCTGGAAGATTTCAACAGGAGGTGATATACCTCTGACTTGGACAAGCTCACAACATGGAGGTGATCCCAATGCCCTATGCGTTTCATGAAGTATAAGATTCCGTCCAATAAAACAGGTGACCGAAAGCTTAATTGGGCTTTAGGAGTGTCTTAAAAAGGAGAAAGAGCAGCAGAGAGGTTTTGGGAGGAAATGCTGAATCTTAAGGCCATATCACATGAAGGTAAGGCTACTGATGATGGAGAGATTCAGATCAAGGATGGGCAAGATTCCAACATTATAACAAGGCAGATATCTTAGCAGGTAGCCTGGCTGGAAGAGATTACAGTGGTAGGTACGGGCTAAGGAAAGATTTGAAATCATGCACGAAAATTTTAAAATTCAGGCATTGCTGAACCGGGAGCCAAAGTATTCAATGAACACTGGGACAATTGTTGAACAGGACTTGGTGCAAGTTAAGACATGGGTATCAGACTTTCAGGCGACCTTAGGTTTAGCAAGGGTAAAGAGTGAGAGGCTGGACAGACAAACATTGGAATAATTGGAAAATTTGTTACGACTAGATCCCGGGTGTTGTTCCTCAAATCCTTACAGTTCCAGATGGGATACCCCAAACTGTTAAACTTCTGTGTGAGGAGGGCTGAACTAGCTCCCTTTCTTTATTCTCCCTTCCACTTTGGTTGCAACAAGGTCAGTTTCAAAAGGATTCCTTCCCTTGAGGACACTTTTCTCACAGACCAAATTAATTTATGCTTTAAAAAAGGAGCCAATTTAGCCAGGCTTTCTTGAATTAACAAAAAGAGTGAGTTTGTTAATTATTCTATTATTTATACCAATGCAACACACACACATACGCACACATACACAGACACACACACAGAGACACAAACACACACACACAGACACACACACACAGACACGGACACACAAACACACAGACACACACACACACGCAGACACACAAACACACACAGACATACACACACAGACACACACACACAGACACACACACACAGACACACACACACAGACACACACACCCCAATTAGAAATAAGAGGTGAGTCCAAACATTAAAAGTGAAAAAAAAGGGTTATGAGGATCACTCTCCGAATAGTTTATGAAGGATAGGTAAGACTACATTGAGGTCGTTATACCAGTAGCATTGACACAGGACGTAGAACAGTGAGTTTCACGATCCTTAGGTTTGCAGATTGGTTGAGATTCTTTGGGTGCAATCTTAGTGACGTGGGCAGGGGTGATATATGGAGCAGAATCAGGTGAGAAGCCCATTGAGACCCATCTCGATAGTGGGAGTATCTCATGCAATCTTTTATGCTTTTCACAAGATTCTCACTAAAAAGCAGTAAGTTGCCAACCAAGGTGAATCATTACTTTTTAAACATCTTTTTTGTCAGCCCAACACATCTCATTAACAACAGAAGTTGCTGGAAAAGTATAGCAGGTCTGGCAGCATCTGTGAAGAAAAAATCAGAGTTAACATTTCGGGTCCGGTGAACCTTTCCTCAGTACTCAGGTCTGACGAAGGGTCACCGGACCCGAAACATTAACTGTGAAGTTTTCCTCATAGATGCTGCCAGACCTGCTGAGCTTTTCCAGCAACTTCTGTTTTTGTTCCTGATTTACACCATCGCAGTTCTTTCGGTTTTTACATCTCATTAATATATAGCTATCTATTTTACCAAACTCATCAAATAAGTCAGGCATCAAGAAATCTTGGCACAAAAACCAGTGAGTACCTGACAGATTCAGCTCACAACTTACTCGAAGGGTCTCCATATTGGACACCAGGCATCAAAATATCCAGGCATGCTCCAAGGGCACTGGGTCACAGTCACACACACCACGTCCACAGGCATTGGCATCCACTATGTGTCAACTCTAAGAACCCTCATGGCACATCTCTAATCCATTTACAAGATGCCTTCGCATTTCAAAGCTGCATCTTGGGCCGCACTAGTAACTCTCATTGTAACACTGCAACAAGGACGTTGTGAGCTCATGGGACATACCCAGCTCATGGATTGGACCTTGCTGCTTTTGCTCACTGTCACAGTACTCGTTCACTCTGAAACTACCTGGTTGATCACAGCTTCTCTATCTTGCCTTTTTGAGAATTGCCCTCTCATCCAGAGATACCAGCTTATGATATTCCCGTCTTGCCTTGCCATTTAGTGCAAACACAAAGGAAGGAGGGTGTCAGCAGGCCTCAGTCAAGTCAAGACAGATTGGCATCATTCAGCAGGCAGAGTAAGCCATGGGCAGTGCCCAATTTAGTCCAGGAGTTGCTCAGGGCAGTCAGAGTCAGGATCCACTCCACAAAAAGTGTGAGGAGCTGTATGTTGAGCAGTCCGCCTCCTGTCTTGACTCTTTCTGCTCTATAATGAGCTGCTTTCCTCCTGGAATGAGAGAGAGGTAGGTATTAAGGCAGATGATGGTGTGTGGCATATCTGTTATGTTTGCTACGGGTTGCCAGACGTCCCAAGGGGATGAGTAGACAGTGCAGAGGGAATTCAGGGTTAGCAGTGTTGGGGATTTGTGTGGGTAACGGCAAGTGAGGGAAGCCATGCAGGCAGTCATGAGAGTCACACTGTATGAGCCTTGTGGAAAAAGCAGAAACAAAGTGAGGTATTAGAAAGAAGGTGGTAACACTTGTGTTGACTGTATGGAGAAGGTCATTCTTCCTACAGTGCTGTGCATTCCTCCAGATGGCTGACACTGCTACAGCCTGGGTGTAACCTCAGGCCAGGCTGAGATGGTCTAATGTCTGCTGGTCCTGTGGTGAAAAGGGAGCCCACCTATGCATCCCCCCATCCAGGAGGACCTCCCAGACTATGACCACAAAGCTGGGCACTGACATCCCCTTGTCTACCATGTCTCAGGCAAATGTCAGGAACTATGCCACACAGCTTTGGTCTGATAATGTTTGCCAAGGTGAACAATGAGTTTTCAAAGATGATGAAAAACCAAGGGATGCTGGTGAATTCTGGGATATCTGTTAGTTGTGGATTGTTCCTGGAATGGTGCATAGTAAGCTAGGGCTGGAATTTGATGTAAATGATCTATTGGAGCAGGATAAGTAGTTAATGAAGTGAGTTTGGTAAGGCACATACAGAGAACTTGCTAAGGCTCACAGCATAAAACTTTTCAGAAAACCTAACACAATTTGGACTCAGCAAAATAAAGATATGATTCAGCCATCTAGTTCTGCTACCTTTTGATCACATTTGATTTCAGCATTCAGGGTGAGGGAGAGTCTTTATATTGTCCTGTTTGCCTTCGATCTAGCTGATTTCTAACATTTGGAGTGAGTTTCTTTACCTGCAACATGGGTGATTCAAGGCTAGTTCATCGATTGTGACGTTCACAATATACTAGTGCTCAAACCCAGATTGGTACGTATGAGAATGTTCAGTCCACTAGTACACTCCAGTACGGTTGAATCTGACTTTTTAATTCCTGTCCTTGAGTATTCTTCAATGCAAACCAACACATAACATGTCTGTAGTTAGGGCAGTGCAGTGGATTTTTAGTTAGAACTGCTGCTTCACAGCGCCAGGGACCTGGGTTCAATTCCACCTCAGAAGACTGTCTGTGTGAAGTTTGCACATTCTCCCCGTGTCTGTGTGGGTTTCTGACAGGTGCTTTCATTCCAACCACAGTCCAAAGATATGCAGGCTGGGTGGATTGGCCATGCTAAGGTCCCCATGGTGTTCAGGGATGTTACCCATGGGAAATGCAGAGTTACGGGGTGGGTTGCAGGGTTGGTGTGGACTTGTTGGGCCGAAGGGTTTGTTTCCACACTGTAGGGATTCTATGGCAAACTGCAGGGTGTTCCTTGCTGTTGAGCAGAGGTTTGTCTGCCTCTCATTATTCTAGTAGTCACTAGAGTCCTAGAGTTTTACAGAATGGAAAGAGGCCCTTTGGTCCATTGTGTCCATCATGACCATCAAGCAGCTAGCTATTCGAGTTCCATTTCCCAGCATTTAGCCTGTAACCTCATATGTTATGGAGCTTCAAGTGATCATCTAAATACTTCAAAAAAAAAAGCCTGACCCCAGTTTAAAACATAGACAGATTCTAAGCAAGGCCTCACACCTAAAATGCACTGACTGACCTGAGATGTCACCTCTTGTATACATTGATAAAAACTTTAATTACCTCAGGACAATGACTTGAAAGGAATCTGGATTTTGCATTTTAATCAAGAGTCTCCTTCCTAACTGATTAAAGATTCAGCAAGAAGCAGCCAGTTTTAGAGTTGTTACCTTTCTGCTTATAAATTCTGTGTCATACTCTGTCTCCTCACTATGCCTGAGGAAAGGGTTGAGCTCCAAAGGCTTGCATTTTCAAGTATACGTGTTGGACTATAACCTGATGTCGTGTGATTTTTGACCTTACCCACCCCAGTCCAATGCCGGCATCTCACATCATGCTTCAATATTGCGAGTGTTCCTATCTCTACCACTTCTTCCAGACAGTGAATTCCAGATACCCATCATTTTCTGGGTGAATAATTTCTTTGTTAATTCCCATCGAAACCTCCTGCTCTGTACTTTAAATCTATACCCCAATGTTATTGATCCATCTACTAAGGACAAAGGTTTCAAAGATTTATTTCTACCTTATCCTGTGCCTCTCATAATTTTCTACACCTCAATCAGCCCTCTGTGGTCAAAAGAAAACATCCCAGGCTTTCCGTTCTCTCTTCACAGCTGAATTGTTCCAGGCCAAACAGCATCCTGGTGAATCTCCTCTGAAATCTCTTTAGTGCAATCATATCCTTCCTGTAGTATGGCAACTGTGCTCTAGCTGTGACCAAATTAACTTCTCATAGAACTCCATCGTAACTTACCTACCCTTACATTCAATGCCTCAACTAATCAAGATAAGTATTCCCATATGCCTTCTTAACCACTTTATCCACATGGTTTCATTAATTTGTGGATTTGCACACCAAGATCCCTCTGATGTCCTGTACTTCTTGCTTGTCAACCTGTATTCCCTTGCCTTGTTAGTCCTCCCAAAATACACTTTTCAGGATTAAATTCTATTTGCCAGTGATCTGCCCATCTGACTAGACCATCTACATCATTCTCTGCTTGATGGCTTTTCTCCTCATCACCCATTTTCATGACAACTATAAGTTTACCGATCACAACTACCTTAAACCTCAATGAGTTATGGTCGTTATCACCGAAATGCTCTCCCACTGACACTTCTACCACCTTCCCAGTTTTGTTCCCTAAAATTAGGTCTAGCACTACTCTGTTTCTTACAAGACTTTCTGTATGTTGGCTTAAAAAGAATTCCTACCTCCTGTCAGCTTTTCACACTTTACCTATCCCAGATGATATTGGGAAGTTGAAATCTCCTCCTCTATTTATTACCTTCTCTATTCATGTCTAGATCATTAATGCACACTAGCTACAGAAAGCGACCTAGCACCAAATCCCGTGGAATGCCAATGATCACAGGTTCACAGTCACAAAAACAACCTTTGACCATCACTCTCTGCCTCCTAACACTAAATCAATCTTGAATCCAATTTGTAAATTACTCTGAATCCCATGGACTCTTACCTTCTTAATCAGTATCTCATGCAAGATCTTGTCAAAAACCTTACCAAAGTCCATGCGGACTATATCCACTGCGCTACCTTCATCCACGTATCTAAGCACCTCCTCAGGGAACTCAATCAAACTTGCCAGATCTGACAAAGCCATGCTGACTGTTTTAGGTTAATCATTGCTTTTCCAAATGGAGATTAATTCTGTCCCTCAGAATTTTTTCCCAATAGATTCCCTACCCTATTCAGACTCACTGGTCCATATATAGTTATATAGTTCATTCCTAGTACCCTTCTTGAATAATGGTATCACATTAGTTGTGCTTCAGTCTTCTGGCACCTCTCCTGTGGCCTGAGAGGACTTGAAAATTATTGTCATGGTCCTGCAATCTCCTCCCTTTCCTCCCATAGCAGCCAGGTTTAAATCTCCCCTGGGCCTAGAGATATACCCAACTGTAAGCCAACTGAAACTGTTAATGCCTCTTCCTTCTCAATTGTAATTTGTTCAAGTGTATCACAGTCCTTCTCCTTGATTTCTGTACCTATGTCATCTTCTCTATTGTAAATATAGATGTAAAGTAAAGTCTTCACTTAAAACCTCACCTAAGTCTTACATTTCCACCCAGAGGTTGTCACTTTAGTCCCTAATGTGTCCCACTGCTTCCCCGGTTAGCCTAATATACTTACAAAATGCTTTTTGGTTTACCTTTACTTTACCCACCAGAGATTTTCTACAAGCCCCCTATTTGCATTCCTAATTTGTTTTTAAGCAAATCCCTGCATGTTCTATATGCCTCAAGTGCTTCTGGTGTTCTGAACCTTCAGTACTTATCAAAAGCTTCCCTTTCTTTCCTCAGCCAATGTTGTGCAATACTCAATATCCAGGGTTCTCTAAAATTTTTGTTCCCTTGCTTCAACTTTACAGGAACATGTTGGCCCTGCACTTCCTTTAAGAAAGACTCCAACTGCTCCAATATGGATTTTCCAACAAGTAGCTGCTCCCAGTTCACCGTCTTACCATATTAAAGTCAGCCTTGCCCCAAATTAAAAACCTGCAGTTCTGGTCCATGTTTATCTTTTTACATGACTACCTTAAACCTTAATGAGTTATGGTCATTATCACCGAAATGCTCTCCCACTGACACTTCTACCACTTTCCCAGTTTTGTTACCTAAAATTAGGTCTAGCACTATTCTGTTTCTTATAAGACTTTCTGTATTTTGGCTTAAAAAGAATTCCTACCTCCTGTCAGCTTTTCACACTTTACCTATCCCAGATAATATTGGGAAGTTGAAATCTCCTATTATTACCTTTATTCATTTTACATTTTTCTGAAATTTACCTGTGTGTATGAACTTCTATGTCTCCCTGACTATTTTGGAATATATACTATACTCCCAATAATGTGATTGCCTATTTTAATTTTTAATTTCTACCCATGTGGCCTCAATTGAGGAATCTTCTAAGATATCACCCCTTTTTAAGGAATTGACTCTTTGACCATCAAACATTATTGAGTTCCCTTGTGTCTTAACCAGATTATATGCACACTACCAGACAAACTGACTTGGCTTTTCTCCTTTATTTGTCTGTGCATCATGCACAATTGTACATCCTCTCCATATCCCAGTCCCCTGCCAAATTAGTTTAAACCCCTAGCAGCACCCGCAGCAAACCAAAAACTCCCAGTCCAGTCTGTTTGAAAAGTTTTTTTCACATCTTTATGTGTTAGATCCCATCAGTCCCACTTGCTAGCCAGCCAGCCACTGAACTTGCACCTGCGGTATTTCTGTCTTTGTAGCAGTCCTGTTTTAAAAAAATACATTTTCTAATTAAAGTCTATGAACACCCATACTAGTTCAAGCTTCCAGCCACACATTACAACAAAGTGAATAGCTTAAATGGCAAGTTGTATGAGTTACTTCCAATCTAAATAACCATTAACATTGCCACTCTTCTCCAATGCAGCAATATCACTTTTTTATGAAATCACTTATTAAGATTGATTAGTTACATTTGTGAATTTCATTGTGACCAAACTTTATTTTAAAGTAATTGATATCAGATTGCAAATAAAAAAGCACTAACATCAAAACACATTATATTTGAGACATAATCACTCGATGTAGATATAGATTTCTGCTCAACCATTGAAATTTAATTTGTTAGTTTCAAAGTATTCATAACTCACCAATTTAATGAATGTCAGTACATGAGAAAAAGGAAAATGACTGCATACACCATGCATTCTGGCTTTTTAAAATCAATGTGAGAACTGAAGAGGGAGACCTAAGTGTTGTTTGTGACTGATGAGACCATTATATGCACATCCATCAAGCCACACACTAATTATGCTTAATTACCATTCAAATGAACTTACAATGTGAAAGCCAATTGTGCATCTGACCAGAACGAATTTTTTTGCTGGTCCTCCCTCACAATAATCGCAGCTCTGATCTCAGTCACCCTTGTAATAAACCTGTTGAATAATAGCATCACCAATCATCAGGGCAAAGGATAGAACTTTCAATGAGAAAAGCTGTGTGAATTTGAGATTACTAAGCTGGCAATTACATAATGGCTTGTCAAGCAACCCTGACAATAATAACTTTTGAATAATCTGATTAGAATCTTCTCATGCCTTCTTAGAATATGTTTGAAATCAGAGTGTCTCCAAACCATTGCGCAGCTTATCTTTTATTCTGTTTAGCAATTTAATTCTGAATGTCATTTGCTGTTGCTTGAAAAGTACTTTCTAGACAATATTTTTCTAACGTATATTGCATTGTTTTCCATCGAATCGAAAGGAAGGAACTGCATACATATTTCAACCTGTTAACCTTTTAAGTACTGGACAAGTGCAGTTTGAAAGACACTAATTCTTCCTTGTGGCAAGCATTTCTGTGTTTAGATAGACATTTCCAATCCTAAAATATAATAAAGTGGGGTTTTAGATTCTTATTTACCAGTTACACCCTTTCTCCTTCTCAACGATGTGCTTTGTTCTGTCTCTAAATCTCCTGGCTTAGTTTGGATTCCAGGAGCCAATGTCAGGTGTTCAGTGAATCTTTCCAAAGGGTCTAAGATTTAATCAGTCAATCATTCCATTACTAGACCAAGAGAAGAGGGCACGAGTAGAGGAAAGGGATCCTTTTTGAATGAACTTGCAGCAACCAATCTGAGTGGGTGTGTGAAGGTGTGTGAATAAAGAAGGGAAGGCAGTCCATGCCTCCTCTCCCAGAGGATTAATAGTTTGGGATGTCCCATCTGGAGCCATAAAATATTGGGCAGTCTTACCTGAGATCCAGTAAGAGCAGAAGAAAGCTTAAACAGTTTTCATATTAGTATGTGGTTGGGGTAAGGTTCCAAGTAATCTACCCTTAGTGTTTGCAGCGTTAGATCTGGTTTCTTTATTATCCCAAACACTGAGGATTAATGAATCAGTTGGGTTTTTATGTCATTTGGTGATTGTTTTATCATCACTTTTTTAATTCATGTTTGTGTGATGTGGGTGTCGCTGACTAGCCAATATTTATTTCTCATCCTTATTTGCCCTTGAGAAGGTGGTGGGGAGCTGCCTTCTTGAACCGCTGCAGTCCACATGCTGTGGGGACCCACAATGTCCTTAGGAAGGAAACTCCAGGGTTTTAACCCAGTGACAGTGAAGGAACATCGACATATTTCCAAGTCAGGATGGTGAGTGGCTTGGAGGGAAATTTGCAGGTGGTGGTGTTCCCATGTACCTGTTGCACTTGTCCTTCTAGATGGAATTGGTCATGGGTATGGAAGGTGCTGTCTGAGGATCTTTGGTGAATTTCTGCAGAGCATCTTCTAGATAGTGCACACTGCTGTTACTGAGCATCAGTGGTGGAGGGAATGGATATTTGTGGCTGTAGTGCTGACTTGTGCCTTATAGATGGTGGACATGCTTTGTAAAATCAGGAAGTGAATTACACACCACAATATCTCTAGCCTCTGACCTGCTTTTGTAGCCACTGTGTTTATGTGATGAGTCCAGTTGAGGTTCTGGTCAATGGTAACCCCCACGATGTTGATAGTATAGGATTCAGTGATGGTAACACCATTGAATGTCAAGGGGTGGGAGTTAGATTGTCTCTTATTGGTGATAGTCGTAGCCTGGCATTTGTATGGTGCAAATTTTACTTGCCATTTAATAGCCAATTTTGTCCAGATCTTGTTGCATTTGAACATGGACTGCTTCAGTACATGGGGAGTCACGAATGCTGCAGAATATTGTGCAATCATTGGTGAATATCTCCACTTCTGACCTTATATTGGAGGGAAGAACATTGTTGAAGCAGCTGAAGACAGTTGGTCCTGGGACACTACCCTGAGGAACTCCTGCAGAGATGTCCTGAAGCTGAGAAACTGACCTCCAACCACCACAACCATCTTCTTCTTTGTCAGGTATGACTCCAACCACTGGAGAGTTTGCGCCCTGATACCCTTTGTTTGCTCGGGCTCCTTGATGCCACACTGGGTTGAATGAAGTCTTGATGTCAAGGGCTGTCATTCTCACTCTCACCTCTGAAATTCAGCTCTTTTGTCTATGTTTGAAACAAGCCTGTAAAGGGGTCAGGAGCTGAGTGGCCCTGGTGGAACTCAAACTGGGCGTCACTGAGCAGGTTATTGCTGAGCAGGTGCTGCTTGATAGCACTGTTGATGACACCTTCCATCACTTTACTGATGACTGAGAGTAGACTGATGGGGCAGTATTGGCCAGGTTGAATTTGTCCTGCTTTTTATGTACAGGACATACTTGCGCAATTTTCCACATTGTCGGGTAGATGCCAGTATTGGAACTGTACTGAAAGAGGTTGGCTAGGAGAGCGGCAAGTTCTGGAGAACGAGCCTTCAGTACTATTGCAGGAATGTTGCCAGGGCTGTTAGTCTTTGCAGTATCCGGTGTCTCCAACCGTTTCTTGATAGCATGTGGAGTGAATTGAATTGGCTAAAGACTGGTATCTGTGATGCTGGGGACCACTGGAGATGGCAGAGATGGATCATCCTCTGGGCACTTCTGCTGAAGTTTGCTGTGAATACTAAAGCTTTAACATTCGCACTGATTTGCTGGGCTCTTCCATCATTGAGGATTGGGATATTTGTGGACCTCCTCCTCCTGCAAGTTGTTTAATTGTTCACCACCATTCACTAACGGATGTGACGGGACTGCAGAGCTGTGGGATCACTTAGTTTTGTTTATGACTTGCCACTGATGCTGTTTTACAGACAAATAGTCCTGTTTCACCAAGTTGACACCTCATTTCAAATATGCCTGGTGCTGCTCCTGGCATACCCTCCTGCACTCTCCATTGAACCAGATTTGATCCCCTGGCTTGATGGGAATGGTTGTGTGGAGGACATACTAGGTTGTGAGTTGTAGATTGTGCTGGAGAGCAAATCTGTTGCTATTGATGGCCCACAGTGCCACATGGATGCCCATTCTTGATTTGCTAGGCTGTTTGAAATCTATCCTATTTAGCATGATGATAGTGCCACACAATATGATGGAGGTTATTCTCATTGTGAAGGAGAGACTTCATCTCCACAAGGATTGTGCAGTGGTCACTCTTACCGATACTGTCATGACAAGCATCTTACTGAGACTAGCTTTCAATTCAAGCTTTGTAAACTGAATTTAAATTCTACTAGATGCCATGGTGGGATTTGAACCTCATTTCCAGTATTCAATCTTAGACTTCTAGATTACATTACAACTATCTCCCTACAAGTCAGGGTGGTGTGAGGCTTGGACAGGAACTTGCAGGTGATGTGCGCATGTTGCCATTGTACTTCAAGGTGTTAGATTTTGGAAGGTACTATCAAAGAAACCTTGGTAAATTGTTTCAGTGCAGCTTAAAGATGATACGCCGTGCTGCCGCTGTGCACTTGATTTGGAGAAAGTGAATGTCAAAGGTGATGGATAGGGTAGTAAAGAAGCAGGCTGCTTTTTCCTGGATGGTGTCAAGCTTCCTGAGTGTTGTAGGAGCTGCACTCTCCAGGCAAGTGTGGAATATTCCACCACATTTCTGACTTGGACCTCGTAGATGATGGAAACATTTTCGGAACATAAATTAATTTGGTGGTCTAGTGTTAAGCCAGTGTTACACTCTCAGAAGTGCTGTCTTTAAAATGAAACATATAACTGAGGTCCTTCCTAATTTCTCAGATGGACATTAAAGATTTCATGCACTCTTTCAAAGAAGAAGTAACAATACCTGGGCTTCAGGGGTTTAGTTATGAGGAGACACTATACAAATTCGGGCTGTTTTCTCTAGAATTCAGAGGTTAAGGGGTGATAAGATTGAAGTCTTCAAGAAATTAACAGGAAAGGACAGGGTGGACAAAGATAAATTATTTCCACTGGTTGGGGATTTAAGAACTTAAGGGGCATATTTTGAGAATTACGGCCAGATCATTTAGGAGAGATGTTAGCAAGTAATTCCACAAACAAAGGATGGTGGATGTTTGGAACACTCTTCCACAAATGGCAGTGGATGCTGGATCAGTTCTTAATTTTAAATCTGAGATATATTTCTGTTAAACAAAGGCATTACGGGGTAAGGAGTAAGGCCACAGCTAAGCCAAGGTCTCATTGAATGGTAGGACAGGCTCAATGGGCTGAATGGCATACTCCTGTTGCTATGTTCCTAGGAAGATTATCTCCATAAGTATTTGTGAACATTTATTCCTCACCTTTAAAAAGTACAAGAACTTGCCAATTACTTTAGCTCTAAATGTGGTGGTTTCAGAAATGGGTGGCCATTTCATTGGCTATAATCTGCTTTGTGAAATCTGAAAGTCCTGAAGGATGTTGCATAAAATGCTAGTCTATCTTCTTTTCTTTTAGTAACTGCTACAGGCAATCATACAACAATACAGCATGGAGAAAAGCCATTTGGCCCAACATATGCCTGTCAACTCTGCAAGGCTTATCCAATTATAACCACACCATAGCCTTTCAAGTTATACCTTCAAGTATTTATCCATTTCATTTTTGGAAGTTACTATTGAATCTGATGCCACCATTCTTTCAGATTATAAGTTCACCACATTATGAACAAAGTTTCTCATGTTGCTCTAGCTCTTTTGCCAACCAACTTAAAGCAGTATCCTTCTGTCACTAGAAACAGTTTCTCCTTCTTTACTCTATCAAAACAATTCATGATTTTTGAGCATCTCGACCGACATTTTACCTGACCTTCTCTGTTCAAAAGAGAACAACTCAGCTTCTCTAATCTCTCAATGGAACAGATGTCCAACATCCTGGTGGTTTTCTAATAAATCTCCTCTGTTTACACTCTGAGGTTCAACATTCTTCCTGAAGTGTTGTGCTTGGTATTGCCACAATACATCATCTGGGATTTAACTTGTGTTTTGCAAAGGTTTAGCATATCTTCCTTGCTTTTGCATCCTGCCTCTATCTATAAAGCCAAAGATCACATCAAGCATTTTAGCTGTCTTCTCATCTTGTCATCTTCAAAGATTTGTGCAAATATTCCCCAAGGTCACTTTTTCCTGCACTCTTTAAGAATGTGCCCTTTAGCTTGCATTTCTCTTTGTTCCTACCAAAATGCATCACTTGCTGTGCCATGAGAGGAACTGATCCAAGTTGTCATATTGGTCTTCACAAGCTTTCTTCCACAGACAAAGAAAGGGATCAAGAACGCTGTTGGAGTACCAGTACTGGTGGGAATAGAAGAATAGAATTGAATATTCTTTATTGTCACATGTATTCCAATGTAGAAGTACAATGACAAGCTTTTACAATGTCTGCCACTTATGGCACTATCTTAGGTACAAGTACCTAGGTACAAATCTTAGATACAAAGAGGAGTAAAAAGTAGTTGCATTACTTTACAGAGTTTTAAAAATAAAACATTGTTAAAGAATTGAATTTACAGCCAGGTAAAAAATTTCAAATAAACATTACATTGTAGTAGCTGATGCTAATATACCTGATTTTGTCACTGATCCTGTTTTCACATCCTTTTTACAAAACCAGAAAAGTTCTATTCGTTTAGTTCATGGCAAGTGGCATTAGGGTAGCTGCTGAAAGGAAATGGCTCAGGCCTCTCACTGGCAAGAACAAGCAGGTGCTGGGCATTCTGCCTGCTTTCTGACTGTTCTCTGCTGATGGTTAAAATCCCATTTTCGATGAAATCGATTTAACCTCTTTTACAAATATTCCTTCTCATTGTGAACTCCATCAGTTGATTTTAAGGTCCAACTTTAACAAGATTTGACATTGGATATATCTCCATGATGCCTATCTCCCAAAATGCTCATTGTATACTTATGTAATGATCAGCAATTGTGATAACAAACCCTAATTAGAGCTTTTGGAATTCCACATAGGTCATAAAAGCCTTTTGTAATCCCGATACAGCATGTTCCAACAGTAAGCCCTAATTAATGTGTACCTTACTGCCTGCCAGTTTCATACAGATCATTATTGTTGATTCATTCATAGATCATTAAAATGCACAAAGTCACCTATATCAGACTTCAGTTAACCACTGGCAAAATGAACCAAATACAACCATACTGGAATTTCTAAGGAAATTTACTCTAACATCTGACAAGCAAAAATGTTGTTGGGAGCATCATCAGAATGTCATATTGTGTCTGCCCCTGTTTTACATTTTATATATCCATATTGTTAAATACTTACCCTAACCCTGTCACAGTCCTGGTCTTCATCATACAAAAGAAAGTGATACAGAGACACTGCAGAAAGTATAAAAAAGATTCACAAAGTTCGTATCGAAAATGGCAAAGGTTATTGACCTGGAATGGTAACTGTCTACAAAAGCTATCCGACCTGCTGAATATTCCCCATATGTTCTGTTTTTACTTAGAATTCCAGCAATGCAGTACTTTTGCAATATCAGAACTGAACACATAACTATTAGGAAAGAATGAACACATTGGAGCTCTTTCTTCATGAGTGGCAGATCTTCAGCTTTTGTGAGGAAAGTAAAGAAAATGTGTCCACCTAGGGAGTGTCAAAAATTACAGATCATAAATATAAGATACCCACTCACTCATAAATCCAATGAGAAATTCGGGAGAAACTTGTTGAAACATGAGAACGATTAAAATGTGAAACTCACTATTGCATGAAATAGTTGAGGAGATTAGCATAGATGCATTTCAGTGGAAACCAAGTAAGCACATGAGAAACAAAAACAGAAATTGCTGGAAAAGCTCAGCAGATCTGGCAGCATCCGTGGAGAGAAATCAGAGTTAACGTTTTCGGGTTGAGCGGCCCTTCGTCAGTTCTTTCAATGGACGCCGCCAGACCTTGCTGAGCTTTTCCAGCAATCTCTGTTTTTGTTTTTGGTTTAGAGTATCTGCAGTACTTTCAGTGATCACATGAGAGACAGGATACAGAAGGAGATAGTAGGAACTGCCGATGCTGGAGACTCTGAGATAACAAGGTGTAGAGCTGGATGAACACAGCAGGCCAAGCAGCATCAGAAGAGTAGGAAAGCTAACGTTTCGGGTCTGGACCCTTCTTCAGAAATGGGGGAGGAGAAGGGGATTCTGAAATTAATAGAGAGAGGGGGGAGGTGGATGGAAGATGGATAAAAGAGCAGATAGGTCGAGAGGAGACGGACAGGTCAAGGAGGCGGGGATGGAGCCAGTAAAGGTGAGTGTAGGTGGGGAGTTAGGATGGGGGTTGGTCAGTCAAGGGAAGACGGACAGGTCAAGGAGGCAGGGATGAGGCTGGTAGGTAGGAGATGGGGGTAGGGGTTGAGGTGGGAGGAACACATAGGTGGGAGAAAAGACAGACAGGTCAGGGACTGACCTACCCCAATCCTAACTCCCCACCTACACTCACCTTTACTGGCTCCATCCCCGCCTCCCTGACCTGTCCATCTTTTCTCCCACCTATCCGCTCCTCCCACCTCAAGTCCCACCCCCATCTCCTACTTACCAGCCTCATCCCTGCCTCCTTGACCTGCCCGTCTTCCCTGGACTGACCAACCCCCATCCTAACTCCCCACCTATACTCACCTTTACTGGCTCCATCCCCGCCTCCTTGACCTGTCCGTCTCCTCTCCACCTATCTGCTCCTTTATCCATCTTCCATCCGCCTCCCCCTCTCTCTATTAATTTAAGAATCCCCTTCTCCTCCCTCGTTTCTGAAGAAGGGTCCAGACCCGAAACGTCAGCTTTCCTACTCCTCTGATGCTGCTTGGCCTGCTGTGTTCATCCAGCTCTACACCTTGTTATCTCAGGGTACAGAAGGATATGCTGATAGGATTGGATGAAGAGCAGTCAGAGAGGGATTGTATGGAGAATAGACTAGATGAGCTGAAAGGCCTATTTCTGTACTGTATATGATATGTAAAAGTATTTCATTGCAAAAATCTTTGTAGAGGATGCGTCATATCACACTTTAGTTCACTAGTGCATTTAATAACAAACGGAACATCATCTACAGGGGACAAAATTGATTCTTCTTGCCAGTGATCAAGCCTGCTTTATACTTGGCCACCAGTATTATATTATTCTTGACTACCAATACAAGGCAATTTAACCGCCACAGTCCCAAACCTTTATCTTTTGCATTTCTCCTCCTGGCTGTTTTTCTACAGGTTGGAGAGCAGTGTGCGTACTTCATGATTTGATCTCAATTACACTGTCACCATTGTTCAGTATAATGCAATGAAAAAGAAGGAAAAGAGGGAAAAACAGTACAGGTCTATTTGAAACACAGAGTGAGAGAACAGATGCATACGTGCTGATTCAATTACTGCCACTGTGGGAAACCACATCAACAGCAGCTGCTCCTACTGTGCTAAGATGTTGTAAAGTTGGACGCAGGTGAGTTGCTTTCACTTCAGACCACCAGGAGAATTCCCAATGGAAATTCTCCAACTTAATATTAAGTACTTGGGTGGGGTTGGAGGTCAGGCTTTGCCAAGAACAAAGAGGATTTGCATTTACCAAGCACCTTTCACGAACTCAGGACAGCCTAAAGTACCTTCCAGTGAAATAAATATTTTCAAAATGTAACTGTCGCAGCAATATAGATACCATGGCTGCCAATTTGTGTGTAGCAACTACCTACAAACTGCAATGGTCTGTTCTACAGCTGCATGTTAAGGGATATGTATTAGAGTGTACAGGGGATGTTTGTGAGGGCTAGTATCAATTATTCTCTGCCAAGTCACGCAGCAACATCAGAAAGGGAATGGGTACTAGAAACCAGTGTCCCACAACTCTCCAACTCTCACTACGACTCCAAGAAGCTAGTTGTGCACAGAAGTAGCCTTATCCTGGGATGTGGACTCAGCAGTGAGGGGCTGTTCCAGTTCAGCTGGGATGGCATTGCAGCATCGGCCCCTTCTGATGTGCACAAACTCTGGGAATGACAGCATGAAGCATGAGCTTGTAACAAGCTAGTAGAACAAAGGTTCGTAAGCTGGAAACTGGCAAGATAAATGACACAACCAGGGCACAGTAATGACACCAGGGCAAGTGACCAATCACCTGTGAAGAGTCTTGAATTTGACACAATATACACTCCATAGTTAGCTACAGTGAGTCGTAGGCATACAATGAACTGGAAAGACAGGTTGAGGGATGATGAAGATGTTGCTGTTCTTCTTCAGATATGCCCAGGGTTTATCTACATTTACTTTAGAGGGCAGACAGGGCCTTGATTTAATATGTCTCATTTGAAAGGCAACAGCTTTGACATTGCAACTTCTCCTCAGCCCTGCATTGAAGTATCGGCCTAAATTAGGAGCTCATGTCTTTGGATTGCTGCCAATTTCATTTTGGTCATCTGACATGAAGCACTGACACAGTTGACAATGAGTGGAAGACAGGAAAGACACAAACAACTTGCACACAGTGGAAAATAATAGGATGAAAGCCGTTGTCAATATAAGCAGAAGAAAGAAAACTTAATGAAGTTCCCAATAAACATTAGAAAGAGGAGACTTGAATCCAACAGGAAGAAAGCATGCAGAGAACAATGCAAAATACTAAGCGTAGAAATTGAGAAAGTGCAATTAGGCCTAACTTTCTGGCCAAATCAATTTATAGTTTGGAGGGAAATGAGTCACGATACATAGTTGACCAGCTTTTCATAATTAGAAATGAAAATCAGGTAGAGGTATAACGGGCTCCTGAATCAGTATTGCCTGTTTTATACTGTGGCTTAATATCAAGATTACCTCCCCAGGAGTTGATGCAAATTTGAAAGTGTGAAGCTAATTAATTCTTTGAGTGCAATCAGTCTGTTACAGTTTATTGGTGAAATTTTAAGACTAAACTTTAACCATCTTATTTCAATTTACAACTGTAACAATAGGTATTTTTACAGGTGCCTACATACCTCTGATCATTTACACTATATTAAACACTTCAACATATTAGCAGCAATTAAATGTAAATTTCAAAGTGGAATCCAAAAAGGACATTAACTATTTTGAGTAAACAACATAAATGGATATTTATCCATGACATTTGGGAAAATCTTTTCATTCAGGTTCAAAATTAAATTCGATTGAAATATATATTTTCAATCATGGATAGCCTTTGCATTATATATCTCCCAAGCAATTTAGAAGCAAAATGAACTGAATACAAGACGGACTGCATGTGGCACTCCACATAAGATTGGGAGATTGCTTTTGGCAGACAGGCTCGTTTACATGATCTTTCTACTAAAAATGGATGGAGACCAGGTCACATGTTATGTCAGAAATTTTTTTATTGCTTCCAATCTCTTTGAGCTTGCTGTTTTATTCATTCCAACATCTTAGCAATTGAATGTCTTTTTTTTTTCTGGAATGCCTCAGATATAATATTTCCACACTGGCTTTATATACAATTTCCTTATGTGGAGATGAACAGTATAAGTCATGAAGAGGACCTAGGCTGAGGTCAAGAACAAGCCTGAGCTATTTCCAATATTCTATACTCTTTACTTTTCTGTAATAAGTATTAACATCAGGAATTTAGTCATTTAGATCATGAAGATATTGAATCACGTCTATTGTGCATAAAAACACATAATGTTATTAAGAATGTAGCCAGGCAAGATCTTGACCTGGAAGCATTTAAGGTCTGGCAATGTGACACAGCAGTGATACTTAGCCATCCAAATAGTACAGCATGGCAGACGATCAATGGCTTTTTGTTAGATTAAGGTATAAAGGGAAATGGATCTTAGGTGGAATTGACACAGTCATAGAGATGTACAGCGTGGAAACAGACCCTTCGGTCCAAGTCATACATGCCAAACAGATATCCTAAATTAACCTATTCCCATTTGCCTATGTTCGGCCCATATCCCTCTAAACTCTTCCTATTCATTTACCCATCCAGATACATTTTAAATGTTGTAATTGTACTAGCCTCCACCACTTCTTCTGGCAGTTCGTTCCACACAAGCACTACCCTCTATGTGAAAACATTGTCCCTTAGATCTCTTTCAAATCTTTCCCCTCCCACCTTAAACCTATGCCCTCTAGTTTTGGATTCTCCCTTCCTGGGGAAAAGACCTTGGCTATTCACCCTATCCATGCCCTCATGATTTAATAAACTTCTATAAGGTCATCCCTCAGCCTCCGTAAGTCTAGGGAAAATAGCCTCAGCTTATTCAGCCTCTCCCTAAAGCTCAAACCCTCCAACCCTGGCAACACGCTTAAAAATCCTTTCAGCACCCTTGAAAAACATCTTTGATGTAACTTAATGCATTAAATGGTGGAGCTGTCTCCAAGCACCAAATAGCTCATTTTGTTATGTCCCTAGTACTCTGACACAGATACCATCACAGAATTCAATGATAACAATTTGTCAAAAATTAATAGATGATCCAAATTCCAGTATGTACTGAAATTTCTGAGGTAGAAATAGGAAAATGCATTTCTCTCAGTGAAATAGGTTTTATTACTTCCAGGTCAGAAGTTCAGAAAGTATTTTTCTGATCCTGGAGTAGAATCTGTGTAACAACAGGATCTAATTTTAAGGAAGAAATCCAGAAGTTCCCAACTGTTTCATGGATGAACATTCTCCTGACAGAACAGAAAGATCCCAGTTAGAATTTCAAGTCTTTGTTCATTTAGTCTAACATAGCTGGGCGCAGGCTAAGAATAATGACTTGGCCTTGAGATAGAAAGAGGAAGAACATCAGCCAGGGTTCTTCATCCTGCTTGCCATCCACCACGCCCATGGACGCAAAAAAGACAATTTATTGAGTTATCAGGAACAGTGGCTGACTCCAGCAAGAATTAGAAGCTTCAAAGAGGAAGAAAGTGAGAGAGCCAAAATAATGTCATATACAAACTCAGTGAGGGGTTACAATATGAAGCATCTGCCACTCAGTAATTATTTGCATTGATATCGTAAATTAACACAAGAACAATCAAAGTTAAAAACAAATGACACGGCTGTTAAGTCCTTTATCATGTTGTTTAACAGTGCTCATAAAATTTAAAAAATGAAACAGACATTTAAAGAGATAAATCTTTGCTTGAAGTGAAAAGAGTTTGCACTATTACAAGAACAGTTGTGTCACATTAAATTTCCAGGCCTATTTTTTAATCTGATCAGTATTTCTACATAAGGTTATTTCATCCTTGAAAGATTATATCCACCTGAGCAGTATTATTCACCTTTAGATCTCCCCGTTGACAGTCCCCTACGCAGAGAGAATACATTCAATCACAATGCATGATGGGCTAAATAAAAGATCAGAAACAGCTATTTACCTCTTCTGATGCTTGCTTCTTTCAGAGCAAGTGTAACGTTAATTTCATACGACAGGCAATTTCCCATTGAGTGGCATCTCTCGGCTACTGTCAGTTGATAATACAGTTGCCGTGGTGCTGCCTTGGACAGATGATCCAATAATCCAATCACAACTCATTTAGTTCCAGCAACTATAATGCCATGTGTTTGTTCCAGTCTGGAGTGCTAAGAAACAAACCATGTACTCCATCATAAAAATGAACACAGGGAGCGTTCATATGACTGCCAGTTGGGTTCCAAACAGATGATTTGTAGAAATTGTCCTATTAGCTTAGTACACTTCAGCACATATGTTTTCCCTCTGTGTTTGATGCAGCCCAGTCTGATTGCATAGGTTCATGCTCTTTGACAGCTGGAAAGTGTCTTATGGGGAAAGTTACTTAATCAGCCTGAAACTGTTGCTGGATTGTTCACAAATCCATACTGTAAAATTACTCACAATTTGACACAGGTTGGCTTGAAATTGGTAGTCTCGCTCTGAAAATAATGATTGTTATGGGAAATGAAAACATCCCATTGCTGTTAAAAGGCAGTGCTTTTCTGAGTCTGTTCTGAAGGACACATCGCTGAGTTAATATGGGTTTAACTTAAGCAGTTCCTTTCTCTGAATTGAAGCCTACGCTGGATGCAACAAACACTCGTGTTAAGCATCTGCTTTCACCAAAGAAGAGGCTGCCAAAATCATCATTAAAGAGGAGGTACTTGGATCACTGAATAGGCTGAAAATTGATAAAGATGTGCTATAAGAAGGTAGGTTATACTTAAAGTTGATACGTAACCAGGACTGGATGAGATGCATTCAAAGATGCTAAGGGAGACAAGGCTGAAAACTACAGAGTCACTGGTTATAAGCTTCTTATCCTTCTTAGGTATCAGGTTAATGCTAAGGACAGAAGAAATGTAATCAATTGGTGTAGATGCTTTTAATCAGCCTGTTCTGATGAGTAATGGTACACCTCTGGAGCAGATAGGATTTATACTGAGACCTTCTAAGTCTGAGATAGGGACACGACCATTGCACCACAAGAGCCTCCTTGCCTTACCACTTAGACATTTTTAATCAAACTGTTCAAATAAGCTGTGACACACCTCTGGAGCAGGTGAGACTTGCAACAAGGCCTTCTGGCTGACAGGTAGGGACTCTACCACTGTGCCACCAAGAGCTTTCTGGGTGGCTTATTCTGTCAAAGTCTGGAGACCACACGGATGTAAAGGCTTTGGAAAGAATGCAGAGAAGATTTAAGAGAATGGTTCTAGGAATGAGGCAGCTCAGTTACACAGTAGACATGAGCTGCTGGAATTTTTCTCTATAGAAGAGAGAAGTTAGATAGGATATTTGTTAGAACTGCTCAAAAATCATGAGGAATCTTGGCAGACCTGACAGAGAGAAATTGTTCCCATTCCTGGAAGAGTTGAGAAGTAGGGTACACCATCATAACGTAAATGTTAAGCCATGCTGACCATCCTAATATGTCCATTCTTCTCCAAATGTGAGTAAGTTCTGTCCCTGAGAGTCTTCCCCAATAATTTCCTTACCACTT
>NC_063352.1:13340109-13353457 GCF_021869965.1 Rhincodon typus | reverse complement strand
CTGTCCCTGAGAGTCTTCCCCAATAATTTCCTTACCACTTATGTAAGGCTCACTGGCCTATAGTTTCCTGGATTATTCCTGTTGCTGTTCTTAAACAAAGGAACAGCATTGACTATTCTCCAGTCTTCTGGGACCTTGCCTGTGGCTAAAGTGAATACAAAGATCTCTGTCCAGATCCCACCAATCTCCTCTCTTGCCTCCTTCAGTATCCTGGGATGGATCACATATGGCCCTGGGGACTTATCTATCTTAAAGTTTTTGAAGACACCCAACATCTCCTCCTTTTTAATATTGACAGACATGATCATATACCTCCCCAACTTTACCATTATCCATGTCCTTCTCCTCAGTGAATACTGAAGCAAAATTGTCATCAGGCTATCTACCGGTATACAGTTTCATTGCTAAAGTGCAGAAGGATACAGTACAAAAAGCAGCTTTCCCTTGAATCAAACAATTATTGATGACAATGCCAGTGTTGAGGTACTGAGATGACAGCGATGAAGTCAAATTACAGTGTGATGCCAGTGAGATAGGGCTTGCAATAATTATTATGTAGCAAGGACAACACTTTACATTCATATCCAGAAAATTAACACAAACTGATTAATGCTACATTCATATAGAGAAAGAGTGCCAAGCTATTACCTTTATTTGTGAGCATTTAGTCAATATCTTTTTGAGAGACACAAAATGACAATGAATTCTAACCACCAGCTGTTTCAAAGCATCTTCCTCAAACTACTTCTATCTGCTCCAAAACACCTACAAATGATATCATTACATCTGAAAAAATGTCACCTGTACATGACTTACGGGCAAGGGAAACAGATACATATTGCCAACATGTTGTCAAGGGCAGCACTACTTATGAAGAAAGTTGAGGAGGCTAAGACAAGGTGAGAAATCAGTGAGAAGCAACAGTTTGACATACTCTGGAAATCATCAACCCAGGTAGACATTGAATCTGAAAGACAAGTATCTTAGTCAAATCAAGCAAACAATGAACATGATGCAACTCTCCAAATGCTACAGGATGTAATGATGGAAAGATGAGTTGAAAGCAACAGGGACAGTCCTGTTGCTATAAGAGAATGTTAGACGTACGGAAATGAAGTGGTAGTTCAAGATGGTGTGTTGTACAAAGGAAATGGAGTTATTATCCTTAAAAGGATGAGAATGGAGATGCTGAAGCATTTCTATACATGCCATCAAGGAATTGAATCTAATCTGAGACAGCCAAGAAACGTGCTCTACTAACTAAAAGTGAGCAATGAGATTGAGGACCACATTAGTCAGTGAGAATGAATACTAATTTTTGCAACTTAATGAGCCATTTATAACACATGACATCCCAGAGAAACCATGAGTGAAACTTGGAGTAGATCTTTTCACTCTACAAGAACAGATTATTCTGTCACCATTGACTACTATTCTGCCTCCAGTGTGTTAGAACGGCTGATACTAATGACTATTAGACAGAATGTTGAATGCCTGAAAGCTCACTTCAGTCATTATAACATTCCAGACATTGTAATGTGTGACAATAGCCCTCAATTCACAGATGAAAATTTCAGCCGCTTCGCAAAGGATTGGAAAATTCAACACAATACATTGTCTCCACATTCACCCCAATGAAATGCAGAGGCTAACACAGACTTGTACAAAACAATTCTTGTGTGAGAAGGCAAACCTCCTGAAGGCATAGAAAGTAGCCCAGTCCAAAAACTAGTGTCATAATGCACCAAAAAATAACTACTGAAGCCAAAAATAGTAACAGGTATGAATGACAATATCAAGGTGAAATGACAGAAAGCCAAGTTGCACTCTTATAAAACAGCCAAGTCATTGACAAAACTGAGCATTGGAGAGCCAGAGTGCAAACTTTCAATGCTTTCAACAAGAGACAAACCCAAAGCTACTTGGGACATGTGTAGAACAGTTGTTCCCTCAATTGTATGAAGTAAATATAAACAACCAGATGCATTGTAACCGCCCAGAAATGTACATTCAACCAAAGAAGCTATTGCTTCAATGTAGATAATGGATCAGGAAGAAGCAATCTCACCATCTGCACAGTGTACAATCTGACCACCAGCCCCAGCAACAGAAGTGGATCAGTAACAACAGCCAGCACACCAACGTTACTTGCCAAGGAAATGACATTCTCTACAGAAGAAACAGATACCAATACCAAGCCAGATACTAATAGAACAGCCAACAACAACATGCACACATACAATCAATAAACCTGAACAATTTAAAGACTATATATCATAGAATCCCTATAGTGTGGAAACAGGCCCTTCAGCCCAACAAGTCCACACCAACCCTCAGAACATCCCACCCAAAACCATCCCCCTAATCTACGCATCCATGAACTCTATGGGAAATTTAGCAAGGCCAATCCACCCAGCCTGTACATCTTTGGACTGTGGGAAGAAACCAGAGCACCCAGAGGAAACCCACGCAGGCACAGGGAGAATGTGCAAACTCCACACAGACAGTTGCCCGAGGGTGGAATCAAAGCCGGATCCCTGGCGCTGTGAGGCAGCAGTGCTAACGACTGAGCCACCGTGCCACCCTCTGATGTAATGCATGTGCCGTGACTTCTGTAAATGGAACTGATTAGAGTTAACACACTTTTGTTAATGAATGACAATCTTCATTGTGACCATGTATATTGTGCAACTTGCAAAACTTGGTAACTGCAAATCATAGTGCATACATTTTTGTTTTGGTTTTGTGTGGAAAAGGAAATGTGCAGAGAAATTCTCCTGCGCTCAGTATATAGATTGGCTTGCTGTAGTCCTGTGCCCTGTATCCTTGCTGTAAGTTTGTGGACACTCTGCACCAGTCATTAAACACACATAACTTGGAACAAATAAGCATGAATGTCATACATAATACAGCCATTGAAAAGTCCAAAATATAAACTGCATATCTACCTCCTAGCCATAGAGTCAAAGACCCAGACAGCAATACAGCATGGAAATAGACACTTTGGTCCAACTCGTCAATGCACACCAAATATCCTAAATTAATCTAGTCCCATTTGGCAGCAGTTGGCCCATATCCCTTTATACCCTTCCTATTCTTATACGCATCCAGATGTTTTTTAAGTGTTGTAGTTTTACCAGCCTCCACCACTTCTTTTGGCAGCTCATTGCTTACACGCATCACTTTCTGCGTGAAAAAGTTGCCCCTTATGTCGGTTTGTAAATCTTTCCCCTCTCACCTTAAACCTATGCCCTCTAGTTGTAGATTTCCCCACCCCAGGGAAAAAACCTTGGCTATTCACTCTATCCATGCCCCTAATGATTTTATAAACTTCTACAAGGTCACCCCTCAGAACTCCGATGTTCCAGGGAAAATAGCCCCAGCCTATTCAGCCTCTCCCTATAGTGTAAACCCTTCAATACTGGCAACATCCTTGTAAATCTCTTCTGAACCCTTTCAAATTTCACAACATCCTTCCTATACCAGGGAGAACAGAATTGTATGCAGTATTCCAAAAGTGGCCTAACCAATGTCCTGTACAGCCACAACATGACCTTCCAACTCCTATACTCAATGCACTGGCCAATAAAGGCAAGCATACCAAACACCTTCACTATCCTGTCTACCTTCAACTCCACTTTCAAGAAACAATGATCCTGCATTCCAAGGTCTCTTTGTTCACTTTCCAGGACCTTACCATTAAGAGTATAAGTCCTGCCCTGATTTGCCTTACCAAAATGTTGCACCTCACATTTATCAAAGTAAAACTCCACCTGCCACTCCTTGGCCCATTGGCCCATCTGATCAAGATCCCATCGTACTCTGAGGAGGTAACCTTCTTTGCTGTCCCCTACATATCCAACTTTAGTGTCATCTACAAATTTACTAACCTTAACTCCTATGTTCACATCTGAATCATTCATATACGTGATGGGAAGTAGTGGGCCCAGCACCGAGCCATGTGGCATGTTGTTGGTCACAGGCCTCCAGTCTGAAAAGCAGCCCTCCACCACAATTGTCTGTCTTCTACATTCAAGCCAGTCCTGTATCCAAATAGCTAGTTCTCCCTGTATCCCATTTGACTTAAACTTGTTAACCAGTCTACCATGAGGAACCTTGTCAAACTCCTTACTGAAGTCCATATAGATCACATCCACTGCTCTGCCTTCATCAATTCTCCTCGTTACTTCTTCAAAAAACTCAATTAAGTTAGTGAGACACGATTTTCCATGCTTAATGCCATGTTGACTATCCCTAATCAGTCCTTGACTTTCCAAGTACATGGAAATCTTGTTCCTCAGGATTTCCTCTAAAAACTTGCCCACCACCAGTGTCACCAGTCTATAGTTCCCTGACTTTTCCTTACCACCTTTCTTAAATAGTGGCACCACAACCTCCAGTCTTCCAGCACCGTGGCTATCGATGATACAAATATCTCAGCAAGTGGCCTGGTAATCACTTCACTAGTTGGTCGTCTAACAGCAGGTTCTTAGATTCAAAATATTCTGGTGCCTTTTGCTTCGCAGCCAAAATGCTCTCCACACTCCAGTGTTGCTTCTTGTAATCAAGGTATTTCTTGAAGAACTTCATCTTCTTTCAGGACTGTGAGCAGTATGTAAGAGTATTTACTGTGTAAGGGTATCAAGAGATATGGAGCAATAGACTGTGGGTGCAAATCAGCTTTGATATCTTTGAATAGCAGAGCATGCTCAAGGGGCTAAATAGTTGAGTCTTATTTCTACATTCCTACAGAGAGGCTCTGGGCCCTGCCACCAGATTCCGACAGCATTTACATCATAATTGCAGAGTCACTGCAAAGTAAAAACACTTTGTGCTGATACCAGAACTGGAGTTTCAGTGGAAAATGAAAGGATTTTCAATCTGCGGATCCCAAAATGGAATGTTAAACGTGAAAATATGGAATTGCGCAGCTACGATCAGTCAATCTAATTCTGATTCATGATTTTTTTCTGACCGTCTATAGACCTAAAATGTTTTCTTGTAATAGTGACTCAGTTGGCCATTCTAATTACTTGCTTGCTGTGCAATTGTTGGGTACAATAAGGTTAATGGACAAATCACAGCTCAAGGGAAGAAACTGTACCAAGGGAGGTGTGTTAAAATGAGAGCCTTGTGATAATCTGCGGTGAGATTGTGATTTGGGAGCTGATGTTTAATTTGAGTTGACAGCACAAGTACCAGCCAAAATAGTGATGATTGGCTAATGCGCCCTATCAATCATACCTGGAGCCCACACTGCTCTAAGTGACTGGGATTGATTTTGATGGACAGCGTTTGAATTCTGTCACCAACATCTACACATCATAGTGGGATAAATAGCCATGATTTTATCAGAATGCATTAATGTAGTTCTGGCCACCAGTTCTGTTTGCTGTAGCTGATAGTCTATTTAATTAACCTCTGAATAATAGTCTGTTTGCTATGAGTCCTTTTGTAAGCCATGCCCCATCTCCCAACTGACTGTGTTGTTAATAGATATGCTGTTGTTTCCGTTAAAGGTCTGATATATGTGAAAAGTATTGTTAGTTTGCCATGAAATGTGACTCAAAAGATGGTAATAATGGACTGTTTAATTATCAGCTTTGAAACATAGATCTAAGAGACATCTTTCTGAGGCTGGGTGGGGCTGATGTTCAATGATGAGCAATTTATGTTAAAAATTTAGTCAAGGCCTACCAGACCTACAAATGCTGAATACAGACACTGAGTGCCTGAAGCCTTCTATTTCTCATCTTCAATGTGCAGAAAAATTCACCAAACAAGCTTTGCAAACAGGGACCAAATAAAAGTAGTACTTCCAGGTAAATGTTTTATTCTTTTTTATGGGAATCTTTTTTCACTTAGTGTATGATTTTGTATGTTAACTTATTATTTGCTTTTGAAAGAAGTAGGTGCTCAATCCCAGTGTTTTCATAACTGTGTACAAAACATCAGAACAGCATATCCATTCATGTGTGTTTTGCTCAAAGGCAGATCTTTAGCTCAATTCTTATTGATTTATTCCAAGCCATTTTCCTGGGCAGTTCCTGTCAGTGGTGGTTTGCTACTGCCTTCCAATTTTACAGGCAGGGAGAGCGGGAGGAGGTCCCAAGTCTATCTCAGCTGGAATGGGAATGGAATCTGCTCAGTTGGTATTATTCTGAATCATATACTAACTATCCAGCTAACTGAGTTTATCGGCACCAACAACATGCTAATTATTTAGGAGAGGATCTTTGGAGTAAAATTAATTTGATCCCTACTGTAAATGATCAGTTTTCTTTGAACCACCTGGAATTTACAGCACAGAAACAAGCTATTCATTGCCATTGGTAAGGGGCACTGAGCATCTTCGATTTATTTCATTTTACTCTGTCATGTGCTTATCAAGTTTCCACTTAATCCATTTATTCTATTTGCCTCAACAACTTGATTGTGGCGATGAGTTCCATAACCTCAGACCTCTCCAACCAAAATACATTCCTTTTGACCTTCTTATTAGATTTCTTCATGAATATGTTATAGTTTTAGCTCATCAGTTTTGATTCCTCACGAGTAGAAGCAGCTCCTCTACACCTACCTTCTTTAACTCACTTCAAAATTTTAAAGGCCTCCATAGTGTCACTTCTCTAGAGAAAGGAGATTAAGTAAAGAACTCCAGACTATTCCGTCTTTCCTGATAATTGTATCCCCTCAGTTGTTGTAACTGTTGATCTTTTTGAAACACATTTTTCTTGGAATCTGATGACACAAAATGAAAGTAATGCTTACAATGTCAGTGAAAGTACAAAGGAGACAAAGTGAGTCAATAATCCAGAAACCACAGAGAAAAATAAAATTGTACATTTCATATTGGAGAAAAAATGTCTAGCAATCGAGTAGGGAGGAGGTGGCCCAGTCATATTACAACTAGAATATTAATCCAGAAACCCAGGTAATTTTCTGGGGCCTGGAATTGAAACCTGCCATGGCAGATGGTCGAATTTGAATTCAATAAAAATTTGGAAGTGAGACAAGATGACAATGAAGTCAGAAGTCAAATGACACCAGGTTGTAGTCCAATAGGTTTATTTAAAATCAAAAAATTATCTAAAGAAGCAGCACTTGTAATTTCAAATAAACCTGTTGCACTATAACCTGGTGCCATGTGACCTCTGACTTTGTCCACCCCAGTCCAACACCGGCACCTCCACATGATGACAATGGAACAATCGTCAATTATTAGGAAAAACCCATCTGATTCACTAATATCCTTTAAGGAAGGAATCTGCCATCCTCACCTGGTATAATCTATACGTGACTCCAGACCCACAGCACTGTGGTTGACTCTCAAATGTGATTAGGGTTGGACAACAAATGCCTAGTTCGCATCCCATAAACAAATATGATGTAACTGCACAAAGGTGAATGAAAAATTAAACATTAATGAAAAATATTGACTTATTTAAAAGATTTCCATATATCAAGTTTTGTTGTTCAAGGTCCAGATCTCTCCGAAAAACCATTTTATTTGGTGATTTAAATGAATGCAAAAGACAGCAGAAAATGTTGTTTCTCCATTACTTGACTATTTGAATTTGGGAAACTTCAAATCACTGTCTTATTGACTAAATTCGCTTGTTCTGCCAGAAATGGAATGCTGAGCAGAGGAGCCAGAGAAGATCAGTTAATGACTTTATTTTATCATTTTCTTTCAACAAATACCCCCTCAGGAAGCAAACCCAAGTTCATGTGCTGAAGAAAATATCTCCATATCAATCCAGAGCATTTAAAAATGTTCTTATCAATCCAAAAATCATTGCTTCAAACGTAGTAACTGAGATAAGTGGCGCAGAATTTCCTGGGTGGACAATCATTTTTATTTGTGAACGATTGCCAAAGAATTGAGACAATGGCAATAAAATTGTCCTGTCCTGCATTGTATCTGATCGTTTTATCCAAGGAGCACATGGCCTGTGTAATGCTGTGCTATTTTCAGGTCCCTGCACTATGTGAGGTTAATTGTCCATGGCTGCTTACACTCTCACTTCTCAGTGAGGAAAGTTGTGGGTTTAATTCTTGCTCCAGACATGTAAGTGGCAAATCTAGCCTGATGCTCCAAATCTGTACTAAGGGATTGCTGGACAATCTGAGGCGCTATCTTTTGGATCAGGTACTAAGCTAAGGGCCAGTCTGCCTCCTTAGGTAGAAGGGAGTATTTCAGAGTAACCTGGCTGAAGTGGCTCCCTCAAACCTCATCACTAAAACAAGTAACCTGGTCATTATCACTTTGATGCTTGTAGGAGTTTGCTCTGCTTGGACATACTGTCTCTTCATTGTCCCAAACAGCACTTTTTTACATCATAATTTATTGCTTGTTAAGGTGATTATACTGCCACAGGTAACTTTGCCCTTCCCTGAATTGGCTTTCATCTATGAAACTGGGACTCCAACCTTCTCACTGATGACATCACACCTGTAATGTTTACATATGGGTGACATTTTGCATGAACTAATGTTGCTGAGTGTACAATGACTAACTGAGTATATAATTGTACAAAAACACAAAGTCTTTAGCACAATGGCGTTTAAACCACAACAACTTATATAGTGCTTTTAACATTGAAAACTGTCCCAAGGCACTTCACAGAGCAGAAATCAGACAAAAGAAAATGCCAGCCACACAATGCCAGTCTCAGGAGGTCGATATGCGCATTTTAAATGAAGCCCACACAGCCTTTCCTTTAGTGGAGACTGAATGCTAGATGGAAATAAGAACGACAGTTAATAGAGATAACCTATGGGCAACTTAGGTAGAAAATACACGCGAGTTGCTATTTAGACAACACAATTTCAGCAATAGAAAGCATTATTGTCGAAAACATTATATGTCCAAAGGCTCCACAGGATTCTCAGTCTCATCTTACTGGTATCAGTTTAATAGAACCTCATACTGTCAAATCACAAGGAAGAGACGAGTAGTTGAATAATAAATGATGTGCACTGAAGGCTGGGGAATCCTGTTAGAAAGGTCTGGTACAAATCAACAGAAGAATAAAAATGAGGAACCTTAGAAAGTCCATCACTGCCCTCTTGTGGTTTCAGAGGACAGTGTTCTTCCATTTTGTTGAATTTCCCACAGAACTTAGCACCAAAACTGATTAGTTACACCAACTTCACACATGAAACAGTATTTGTTGTTTATTGTCCTTGCCAAATTATTTCCATCCTTTTGTTTGTTTTATTTTCCCTGTTTTCCTAGATTCACCATGTACCGTTTTCTGATGAGAAGGCATGTTGTAATTATGAAAGCCAGTTGGTGAAAAGATAGAACCGGATTCAATCTTTACATATACATAAAAGACACACATTAAAAATATTCCTCTCCTCATCCAAAATCTACAGTTTCACTCCAAATCTATTTTTAGAGACATGAGTGACTCCCCAGTTTAATGCCCTCTGCCTGAAACACAATAAGTATACAATATACAGATCAAGCCTACGAACTTCTTTCCCTCCAAGCCATTATTGCACTGGCCTTCTACAGATACCTTCTACAGATTCGATCTCAATTCTAAATCCCCTTCTGTCTGCAATTATCCTTTCTCAACTTGGCTGCCAAACACAAATACAGGAAATTATTATTAGGGAATCAAATGACAAAGCTATACTTTGTCATCCTGTAACAGCACACTAGGTTTGAACCTATTCTTCTCATTACATGACTGACTGCTACTAACTGTCCAGCCTTACATTCCCCATTGGTCACTCAACATATCCATCCATGTAAACAAAAACAGAAATTGCTGGAGAAAGAATGTCTGTGGAGAAAAACCCAAATTAACGTTATGAGTCCAGTGACCCCTCTTCAGAACTATGTCCATTCTCATGGTGCTTCACTTCCTCAGCCAATTGAATGGATCATCTGATGATTCTTTAGTCAGTTAGCACCCACGTGCAATATATTTGTAATGAATAAATATATTCTTAAAGAAAGTGCTTCGAAACCTCTTTTTGAATGCTTGTGTGATTTGTATCCTGTGTTGCTGGGAGCAGAGTCCTGGAGATTGCTCCGTTAATTCCTGGAGACTCCAGAGCAATCCTGGAAGGCTGGCAATTCGCAGAACACTGAAACAACAACGTGGCCTATGCCTAATAATGATTTGAAAGCGCAAGGAGCATTTGTGATGATAGCTATTTAATGCTTGCACTATCTGCAGTACTTTGCTTTTAAATAGCTATCTGAGATGTCTTTGCAAACTTAACAAGACAGAATTAGTGTTTTTCTTTAGCCTGTGTAGGAACTTGAGATAAATCTCAAAGATATTTGTGTGGTGTCCAACAGCACATCTGGCTGGGATAGATAATATTAAAATAACAAATGTCAATATGGTCAGTATTGAACTAAAATACTGTAAACATTCATAAATGAGGACAGATACATGGGAGCTAGAATGGAATGGTGTATTGTGTGTGTGTGTGTCTGTGTGTGTGTGTGTGTGTGTGTGTGAGAGAGAGATCACAGGAAATGTTTAATGAACAGCATTCAACCCAGCATTCAATACCTCGAAAAAACTTCAGTCATTGTATCTGGATGGCTACTAAAGAGTTGTTCTGGTATTTCCTCTCCAATGCTTTATAACATGAAAAGTATGAGGTGGAGTTTACTACTGCATATATTGACATAATCAATTCTTCGCTACCTTTCTATAAAAGGCTACAATCCTGAAACGCTACAACACTGAAGCAAGATTATGTTGCCGTCTTAGCATCCACAGCGACAAGAGCCTCGCGGGCATATGGAGGAGTTGTGTTACTTTACACTCTGAGGAGACGATTGCCTCGGGTCTCATTTCCTGAAATAAAAAGCATTCACAAATGGTAGCTGATGGGAAGCCAAATCTGTACCTTAATTTTAACATTCTTAAACGCTGGCCAGTAGTGATGTATACAATTTTTTAATGAGAAAATTATTAAAGATTCTCTACTTATACTGTATGAAGTTATGCAATCACACATTTGCCTATGACTGCTTCTCATAATAATTTCACATCAGAGACCTTGCCAGACAATGAGACCTCAAAAAGGCTGCACCCTGACTATTCAAGTACACATGAAGAATGGTTACAATTCTGCGGCACGGCGCAGCCTCACAGCGCCAGGAAACCGGGTTCGATTCCAGTCTTGGGTGACTGTCTGTGTGGAGTTTGCACATTCTCCTCGTGTCTGCGTGGGTTTCCTCTGGGTGCTCCGGTTTCCTCCCACAGTCCAAAGATGTGCAGGCTAGGTGGATTGGCCATGCTAAATAGCCTGTAGTGTTCAGGGGTGTGCAGGTTATAGGGGGATGGGTCAGGGTGGGATAGTCCAAGGGTCGGTGTTGGGCCGAGGGCCTGTTTCCACACTGTAGGGATTCTACGATCTATGATCTTCTATGATCTATGATTGGAGGGCTAACAATCCTGAAGATAAAGTAGGGGAGTTAAGAAAGGGGATGAAAATTGAAAGCCAAATAAAACTTGAACAAAAACAATGCTTTGTAAAAATGAAATCTTGAGGTCAGAGGAATCATTCGCAGTCCCACTCACTGACAGAATGATGGTATCATAACTGTCCACCATCTTCAATGAGTGACCACAAGTATTACAGCTTCAGAGGTCTCAGGTGGTCAAGAATAAAATCAATACTGCTATTGCCATTGATTTACATACAGAGACAGAAAGATTTATTTAAGGTAACTCATGGAGGCCTATTCCTCACAGCTACAAAAAAGGTAACTGAACTACCACCACTCACAGCACACTCAAAATAGACCTTGATAGTACAGAACTGGAATACAGCTGTAAAGAGAGGAATGGTGTCAAAGCTTTTCATCTTACACTCACAAATGCAAGAATGCCAGATTTCACAACTATCACAATTTGTAACACAGGAGACAAGGCAGTTAATTGGTTGGCAAGTCTACTCTGATCGTCCCAAGTGCTAATTTGAACAAAGTAACAGGAAGCTACAGCTCACTCAGAGATAGTAAGAACTACAGATGCTGGAGTCAGAGATAACACAATATGGAGCTGGAGGAACGCAGCAGGCCAGGCTACATCAGAGGAACAGGAAAGTTGATGTTTTGGGTTGGGGCCCTTCTTCAGAAACGAAGGGAACTTGTGCATGGAGCCTAAAGAGATAGGAGAGGTCCTTAATGAATACTTTTCTTCGGTATTCACAACTGAGAGGGACCTAGTTGTAGGGGAGGACATTGTGAAACAGGCTGGTAGGCTAGAGGAGGTGGATGTTAGTAAGGAAGATGTACTAGGTATTTTGAGGAATCTGAAGATAGATAAGTCCCCTGGGCCTGATGGGATTTATCCAAGGATTCTATGGGAAGCAAGGGAAGAGATCGCAGGGCCTTTGGCGATGACTTTTTCGTCCTCACTGTCCACATGTATAGTGCCAGAAGATTGGAGAGTGACAAACGTCATTCCCTTGTTCAAAAAAGGGAATAGGGATAACCCCGGAAATTACAGGCCAGTTAGTCTTACTTCAGTGGTGGGCAAATTAATGGAAAGGGCTCTGAGAGATAGGATTTATGATCACTTGGGTGGGTACAGTTTAATTCGTGATAGTCAGCATGGGTTTGTGAGAGGTAGATCATGCGTCACAACCTTATTGAATTCTTTGAAGAGGTGACCAAACACGTGGATGAAGGTAGAGCAGTGGATGTGGTATACATGGATTTAAGTGAGGCATTTGATAAGGTTCCGCATGGTAGCCTCATGCAGAAAGTATAGAGGCATGGAATAGGGGGAAATGTGGCAGATTGGATTCAGAATTGGCTGACCCTTAGAAGACAAAGGGTGGTAGTAGACAGAAAATATTCAACATGGTGCTCAGTTACGAGTGGCGTAAAACAAGGATCTGTTCTGGGTCCTCTTCTATTTGTGATTTTTGTAAATGATTTGGATGAAGGAGTGGAAGGGTGGATTAGTAAGTTTGCGGACGATACGAAGGTGGGTTGAGTTGTGGATAGTGCAGAGGGCTGTTCTAGGTTACAAAGGGACATTGATAGGATGCAGAGCTGGGCTGAGAAGCGGCAGATGGAGTTTATACCTGAAAAGTGTGAGGTGATTCAGTTTGGAAGGACAAATTTGAAAGCAGAATACAGGGTTAACAGAAAGATCATTGGCAGTGTGGAGGAGCAGAGGGATCTTGGGGTTCATGTCCACTGTTCCCTGAAAGCTGCCACCCAGGTGGATAACAAGATGTAGAGCTGGATGAACACAGCAGGCCAAGCAGCATCAGAGGAGCAGGAAGGCTGACGTTTCGGGCCTAAACATCAGCCTTCCTGCTCCTCTGATGCTGCCTGGCCTGCTGTGTT
>NC_063352.1:13308815-13339709 GCF_021869965.1 Rhincodon typus | reverse complement strand
GTTATCTCAGATTCTCCAGCATCTGCAGTTCCTACTATCTCTGAAACAATTTTAACCCAGGTGGATAGAATTGCTAAGAAGGCATATGGTGTATTAGCTTTCATTAATAGAGGGATTGAGTTCAAGAGCCTTGAAATTGTGCTCCAGCCATACAAAACCCTGGTTTGGCCACATCTGGAGTTTTGTGTCCAGTTCTGGTCACCTCATTACAGGAAATATGTGGAAGTGTTGGAAAAGGTGCAGAGGAGATTTACCAGGATGTTGCCTGGAATGGAGGGAAGGTCTTACGAGGAAAGGTTGAGACTTTTCTCTTTAGGGCTTTTCTCTTTAGAACAACGAAGGATGAGAGGTGACTTGATAGAGGTGTACAAAATGATCAGAGATATAGATAGAGTGGACAGCCAGAGACTTTTTCCTAGGGTGGAGATAGCTATTACGAGGGGGCATAGTTTTAAAGTGAGTGGAGGTAGATATAGGGGAGACATCAGAGGTAGGTTCTTTACTCAGAGAGTGGTAGGGGCATGGAATGCATTGCCAGAGAGGGTAGTGGAGTCGGCCTCATTAGGGGCATTTAAGCGGCTATTAGACAGGCATATAGATGATAGTATAAGGTAGGGGTGGAGGTTAGATAGACCTTAGGTTTAGGGTAAAAGTTCAGCACAACATCATGGGCCAAAGGGCCTGTACTGCGCTGTACTGTTCTATGTTCTATGAAGAGTCTATAATTTCCTGTTTTCTCTCTACCTCCCTTTTTGAATATTGGAATGCCATTAACAATTTTCCAATCCGCAGGGACTGTTCCAGAGTCTATAAAATCCTGGAAGATGACCACCAATACATCCACTACTTCTACAGCCACTTCCTTAAATACTCTGGGATGTAGATTATCAGGCCCTGGGGATTTATCGGTCTTTAATCCCAACAACTTTCCCAGCACCATTTCTCTGCTAATATTGATCTACGTCAGCTATTCCCTCTCACTAAAATCTTGCATCCTCCAAGAATTCTGGTATCTGATTTGTGTCTTCTTTTGTGAAGGCAACCAAAATATGTATTCAGTTCCTCAGCCACTTCTTTGTCCCCTATTATACAATCCCCCATTTCCATCTGTAGGGACAGACATTTGTCTTTACCAATCACTTTCTCTTCTCGTACCTATAGAAACTCTTCATGTCAGTCTTTATGTTCTCTGCAAGCTTACTTTCGTACTGAATTTTCCCCTTCCTAATCAATGCATTAGTCCTTCTTTGCTGAATTCTAAACTGCTCCCAATCCTCAGATTTATTATTTTTTGTGGCCAATCTGCATGCTTCTTCCTTGGATTGGATACTATCTCTTATTTCCTTTGTAAGCCATGAATTGGCCCTCTTACCCATTTTGCTTTTGCGACAGACAGGAATAAACAGTTGTTGCAGTTCCCTAATGCTTGCCATTGCCTATCCACTGTCATCCCTTTAAGTAACTCTCTCCAATCTATCAAGGTCAACTCACGCCTCATATCCTCATAGTTTCCTTTACTAAAGTTCAGCACCCTAGTCTCCGAATCAACAACCTCACTCTCTATCTTGATAATAATTTGAATCACGTTATGGTCGCTCTTCTCCAAGGGATCTTGCACAGCTAAATTGGCGATGATTCCTTCTCATTACACAGCACCCAGTCTAAGATGACCTACCCTCTTGTTGTTTCTTCCACATATTGATGAAGAAAACCATCCCGCATACACTCCAGGAATTCCTCCTCAATGGCATTGTAGCTAATTTGATTTGCCCAATCTATGTGCAGATTAAAATTATCCATGATCACCAATATTCCCTTATCACGTTCATCTCTAATTTCCTGTTGAATGCCATTCTCGACATCACCACTGCGGTTTGGGGATCTGTATATGACACCTGCTAATGTTTTTTGCCCCTTGGTATTTCTCAACTCTACCCATACAGACTCTGCATTATCAGCACTAATATCCTTTCTCACTATTGTGTTAACTTCCTCTTTAACCAGCAATGCCACTGCGCCACCTTTTCCTTTTTGTCTGTCCTTCCTAAATACTGAATACGCTGGGACATTCAGTTCCCATCCCTGGTCACCCTGCAGCCATGTCTCTGTAATCCCAATTATATTGTACCCGTTTACATCTATCTGTGTGATAAGTTCATCCACTTTATTGCAGATGATCCACGCATTATGGCACAAAGGCATTAAACTTGTCCTTTTACCATTGTTTGTCTCCTCCCTATTTTCCTCAATAGCCCTGTCTGAATTTTGTTCTTGGCTTCTCAACCTATCACTTTTCTTGTACCCTTTTCTATCTTTTATTTTGGTCCTTGCTCCCTCCTTCTCTGACTCCTTACATAGGATCTCATCCCCCTGGCATATTAGTTTGAACCCTCCCCAACCGCTCTAGCAAACACTTGCCCAGGACATGAGTCCCAGTCCTGCCCAGATGTAGCCCATCCAATTTGTACAGGTCCCACCTCCCCCAGACTGGTCCCAATGCCCCAAGAATCTAAAACCCTCCCTCAACACCATCTTTTCAGCCATGTTTTCATCTGATATATTCTGTCATTTCTCCTCTGACGAGCACGTGGCACTGGTAGTAACCCTGAGATCATTACCTTTTGAGGTCTGATTTCTTAATTTTCTTCCTAGCTCCCTGTATTCAGCCTTTACGACCTCATCCATTCCTTCACCTGTGTCATCTGTATCGATGTATACCACACCACTGGCTGTTTACCCTCCCATTTCAGAAAGTCCGGCACCCGCTCTGAGACATCCTTGACCCTGGCACCAGGGAGGCAGCATGCCATCCTGGAGTCCTGTTTGGTAGTGGTGACTGCGCCAATGCAAATCTTCACCCTAACCACCAAGGAGCGTCATTGCCACCCTCTGCTGGACGCTCATCTTCACTCGAAATCGGAGAGTGTCTTGCTGAGATCCTCCTTCTGCTGGTGGTAACTGTGCCAAGGCAAATCTCCACCCCAACCACCAATCAGCATCAATCACCTGGCCAGGCTTGTTCCTCAATACCAGGTCTAGTATGGCTCCTTCCCTAGCTGGACTATTTACATATTGTTTCAAAAAAAACATCCTGGACACACCTAACAAATTCACCCCCACCCAAGCCCCTGGTACTAAGTGGGTCCCAGTTCATATAGGGGAAGATAAAATCACGCACCACAACAACCCTGTTGATTTTACAATTTTCCATAATCTGTCTCCTTTATCACCTGCTGGCTGTTGGGAGGCCTGTAGTACAATACCATCAAAGTGATTGCACCCTTCCTATTCCTAAGGTCTACCCATATAGCTTCACTGGGTGAGCTCTCCAAGGTGTCCTCCCTAAGTATAGCTGTGATATTCTCACTAATCAGTAACGCAACTCCCCCCCCCCACCTCTTTGTACATCCCTCTGTATCACACCCAAAACATCTAAATCCTAGAACATGAAGCTGCTAATTTTGTTCATCTCTCAGCCAAGTCTCTGTGATAGCTACAACATTATAGTTATATGTATTAATCCAAGCTCTAAGTTCATCTGCCTTACCTGTGATACACTCCACATTAATACAAATACACTTCAGACCACCAGTGCTGCAGTGTTTAGTAACCTCCCCGTCTACGCTTCCCCTTAGTCTTACTGGCTTTAATCTCAGACTCCTCTATGGACATTTTATTTCCTGACCCACTGCTCTGGGTTCCAGCCCCTTGCCATGCTAGTTTAAGACCTCTTGAATGGCATTACTGAACTTCTCTGCCAGGATATCGGTGCTCCTCCAGTTTAGGTGCAGCCCGCCCATCTTCTACAAGTCTCACCTGCCCAGAAGATATTCCAACGATCCACATATCCAAAGAGCCTTCCCTCCTACACCAGCCAGTTAGCCACATATTTAACTAAACTATCTTCAGCCTTACTGGCATGTGGAACAGGAAGTAATTCAAAGATTACAAGCCTAGATGCCCAAAATTTCAACTTCATACCTAATTCCCTGAACTGCCTTTACAAGACCTCATCTCTCTTACTGCCCGTGTTGTTGGTCTTCAGAATTTAGAAAGCAGTAGCAGGATCAGACAGAGTCAGCATGGATTTATGAAGGGGAAATCATGCTTGACAAATCTGTTGGAATTCTATGAAGATGTAACTAGTAGCGTTGACAAGGGGTGCCAGGTGATATAGTATATGTGGACTTTCAGAAAACATTTGATAAAGTCCCACATAAGAGATTTATGTGCAATAATAAAGCACATGGAATTCGGGGAAGTGTATTGAAATGGATAGGAAACTGGTTGGCAGAGAGGAAACAAAGAGTAGGAATTAATGGGTCCTTTCCAAATTGGCAGGCAATAATTAATGGGGTGCCACATGGATCGGTGCTGGGAACCCAGCTATTCATAATATATATTAATGATTTCAATAAGGGAACAAAATGTAACATCTCCAAGTTTGCAGATGATACCAAGTTGGGTGGAAGGGTGAACTGTGACAAGGATGCAGAGATCCTTCAGCATGATCTCGACAGGTTGGGTGAGAGGGCAAATCAACGGCAGATGCAGTATAATTTCGATAAATGTTAGGTTAGTGACTTTGGAAGCAAAAACAAGAAGGCAGATTACTGCCTGAATGGCTGTAAATTGGGAGAGGGGAGTGTGCAGTGGGACCTGGGTGTCCTTGTGCACCAGCTGCTGAAGGTAAGCATGTAGGTGCAGCAGGTAGTAAAGAAGGCAAATGGTATATTGGCCTTCATTGTGAAAGTTTTTGAGTACAGGAGCTGGGATGTGTTGTTGCAGTTATACAGGGCCTTGGTGAGACCACACCTGGAATATTGTGTGCAGTTTTGGTCTCCTTTTCTGAGAAAGGATGCTCTTGCTCTCGAGGGAGTGCAGCGAAGGTTTACCAGGCTGATTCCGGGGATGGCAGGACTGACATATGAGGAGAGATTGACTAGGTTAGGATTGTTTTCACTAGAGTTCAGATGAATGAGGGGGGATCTCATAGAGACTTATAAAATTCTAACAGGACTGGACAGGGTAGATACAGGGGGGATGTTCCCAATGGTGGGTGTGCCCAGGACCAGGGGTCACAGTATAAGGATTCGGGGTAGACAATTTAGGATGGAGATGAGGAGATATTTCTTCACCCAAAGAGTGGTGAGGCTGTAGAATTCATTAGCACAGGAAGTAGTTAATGCCAAAATATTGAACGTATTCAAGAGGCGACTAGATATAGCACATGGGGCAAATGGGATTAAATGTTATGGGGAGAAAGCAGGAATAGGCTATTGTGTTGGATGATCAGCTGTGATTGCAAAGAATGGCGGAGCTGGCTCGAAGGGTCGAATGGCCTCCTCCTGCTCCTATCTTCTATGTTTCTATCAATGTTTCAGTGGGGGACCATTTTGGGAACAGTGACCATAATTCTGTAAGTTTTAAACAAAAAACTAAAAGAACTGAAAATGCTGGAAATCAGAAACAAAAACAAAAACAGAAATTGCTGATTAAACACAGCAAACCTGGCAGCATCTGTGGACAGAAATCAAAGTTAACGTTTTAGGTCCAGTGACCTTTCTTCAGAAGCCTTCTTTTATGAATAAGGATAAGAGCAGTTCTCGGGTGAAGGCTAAGTACCACATTAGGCAGGATTGGTTGATTGATTGATTTATTGTCACGTGTACTGAAGTACAGTGAAAAGCTTTGCTTATGAGCAGTACAGGCAGATCATACTAAGCAAGGATGTACAGATCAAAAAGACTTAGACAGAGGCATACAGGTTACATTGCACAGGGTGTGCGCTAGGCGCGATCAACATTAGCAAGATAATTATTTTGAGGCTAGAAAGTCCATTTATTGGTCTAATATGGTCAGGAAGAAACTGTTTCTGAACCTGCTGACGCATATGTTCAGGCCTTAGTATCTTCTGCCTGATGGAAGAGGTTGGTGGAAGTCATTACCTGCATGCAATGGGTCTTTGATGATGTTGTCAGCCTTTCCACGGCAGCGATCCGTGTAAATAGAGTCCATGGATGGAAGGTTGGCTTCCGTGACGGACTGGCCTGTGCACACCACCTTCTGTAGTTTCTTACGGTCCTGGGCAGAGCAGTTGCCATACCAAGCCGTTATGCACCTGGACAGTGTGCTTTCAGTGGTGCGTCTATAGAAATTGGTGAGGGACCTTATGGACATACCAAATTTCCTGAGCTGCCTGAGGAAGAAGAGGTGCTGTTGTGTCTTCTTGACTGTTGTATCTACGTGGGAAGTCCTGGATAAGTTGTTGGTTATCGCCACTCCCAAGAACTTGATGTTCTTCACCCTCTCAACATCAGTTCCATTGATCAGTTCTTTAGTTTTGCCAATGTTAAGAGAGAGGTTGTTATCATTGCACCATATTACCAAGACCTCCGTTTCCCTTCTCTATTTTGACTTATTGTTTGATATCCATCCCACTTCGCTAGTGTCCTCAGCGAACTTATTTATTCGGAATTTGGCAACACAGTCGTGGGTGTACAGGGAGTACAATAGGGAGCCGAGGACACAGCCTTGGGGGCTCCAGTGATGAGTGTTATTGTGGAGGAGGTGCAGTTACCTATCCTCATTGATTGTGGTCTGTGGGTCAGAAAGGTGAGGATCCAGTTGCAGAAGGCAGAACCAAGACCAAGGTCATGGAGTTTTGAGATCAGTCTGGAGGGGATAATAGTGTGGAGGGTAGAGCTGTAGTCAACGAGCAGGAGTCTGATATAGGTGTCCTTGTTGTCCAGATGTTCCAGGGATGAGTGCAGGGCTAGGGATATGGCATCCGCTGTGGACCTGTTATGTCGGTAGGCAAAGTGTAGGGGATTGAGGCAGATTGGGAGACTGGAGTTGATATGGGCCATGACCAGCCTCTCGAAGCACTTCATGATTATTAAAGTCAAAGCTATTGGGCAGTAGTCATTAAGGCACATTGCATGTGCTTTCTGAGGTACGGGGGTAATGGTGGTGTTCTTGAAGCTGGTAGGGACTTCGGCTCGTAGGAGGGAGAGGTTGAAGCTGTCAGTGAAAACCTCCACCAGAAACTGGGAAATGTAGATTGGAGGAAGCTGTTTGAGGGTAAATCCACATGTGGCACATGGAAATGTTTTAAAGACCGGTTGATTTCGAATTCAGGACCAGCACAAAGGACAGAAATGGCAAGAATCAAAAACCTTGGATGACAAGAAAAAATGACAGTTTAATCAAAAAGAAAAAGGAGGCATACATAAGGTTTAGGAAACCAAAGATAGGCAGAGCCCCTCAAAGAATATAAAGATAGCAGGAAAGAACTCAAACATTCAATTCTGGTCGCCACATTACAGGAAGGATATGGAGGCTTTGGAAAGGGTGCAGAAGAGGTTTACCGGATTGCTGCCTGGATTAGAGGGTATGAGTTAAGGACAGCCTAGAAAAACACAGCTTGTTTCCTCTGGGAAGATTGAAGGGAGGCTTGATAGAAGTCTATAAAATTATGAGATGCATTGATAGGGTTGACAGTCAGAATCTTTCTCCCAGAGTCGAAATGTCTAATACTAGGAGGCATGCATTTAAGGTAAGATGCAAGGGGCAGGTTTTTTTAAAAAACACAGAGAGTGGTAGGGTTCTGGGACGTGCTGCCAGGGGTGGTGGTAAAGGCTGATATGATAGGGACATTTAAGGGACTTTTAAATAAGCACATGAATATGCAAGGAAGAAAGGGATGTGGACCAAGGGCAGGCAGAAGTGATTAATTTAATTTGGCATCATGCTCAGCACAACACAATGGGCCGAAAGGCCTGTTCCTACGCTGTACTGTTCTATGTTCTAAGGAATTAGGAAGGCTAAAATGGACTGAAATGCCTTTGGCAAACAGGATTAAAGGAAAATCCCAAGTCACTTTATACAAATAAGAGGAGCGAGAGAGTAGCTAGGGAAGAAGTAGGTCCACTCAAGGACAAAGGAGGAAATTTATGCATGGTGCTGGAGGAATTGGGTGAGGCCCTTAATGAATACTTTTGCATCAGTATTCACAGAGGAAAAGGACATGGTGGATGGTGAGTCTCGAAATGGGTATGTTGATATTCTGGGGCATGTCAATGTGAAAACGTTGTTGGTTAAAAAGCATTAAGGTAGACAAGTCTCCAGGACCTAATGGGATCTATCCCAGAATGCTGAGGGAGGCAGGTGAGGAAATTGCTGGGGCCTTGTATTAAATCTTTGTATCCCAGTTAATCTCAGGAGAGCTCCCAGAAGACTGAAGAATAGCCAGCATTGTTCCTTTGTTTAAGAAGCACAACAGGGATAATCTGGGAAATTATAGTCTGGAGAAATTATCAGGGAAGATTCTTATGGATAGGATTTACTCACATTTGAAAAAGACTATGATCTTGTTAGCAATAAGCAGCATGGTTTTGTGTCTTACAAACTTGATTTGAGTCTTTTTGAGGAAGTAACAAAGATGATTAAAGGGGGTGGGGTGATAGATGTTGTCAATATGGATTTTAGCAAGGCTTTTGACAAGGCTTTCTCCTTTGCGAATACCAATGTAAAGTATTTATTAAGGACCTCACACATTTCCTCCAGCCCCACGTATTAATTCCCTGCTTTGTCCTCAAATGGACCTACCCTTTCCTTCTTGCTCATTATACATGGGACATGGTGCTGATCAAACAGACTGTTTTATCCCGAATAGTACGGAACTTCTTGTATTATTGCAGCTGTACCCATTCTTGCAAGTATTGTTTCTCTTGTGATCCAAGGTTTCTGATTCCTGCCATTCCTGTCCTTCATGCGGGTCCTGAATTCAAAATCAACTGTCTTTAAAACATTTCAGGAGATATACGATTTAGGTCTCAAGGGTAATGGACAAGGTTTGGGCAGTCAGGTGGTTAGCTTGTTAATGATAATCAGTCCTTCCCACCATACACAATACAATGTTTCAATATTTCCGAGTGGAGTCAGAAGGACTTGGTTGATATGATAGACATTGTATTAGTCACCACTAAACTCAATATTGTTTTAGTTTGTAGCACCCTCTACTGTTTCCTCAAAGTACCATAAAACTAAATACAGGGTACACATTACGACATCATTTACTTTGAAAGTACAACACACAAATTTAAAGATGTTGCTTATTTTATTTAACTTAATTTTCAAATCAACCTGTACAGGGATGTTATTACACACCTCTGGAGCAGCTAAGACTTGAACCTAGGCCTCCCAAAGTGGGGATAGGGCCACCACCACTGCACCACTTCAGGGCAGGTTACTTATTTTATACTTTGATAACTTATTTTATAACTTGATAATAATGGTGAACTTTAAAGGTACTTTGGTTCAAAGGGTCAAACCAAAATATTTCAAAAATGAACTAGTTTAGAGACCCTCAACTTCAGTTTAGGCTTGGACTTCAGGACAAAACAAAAAGAAAATATAAGTGCCAAGAAGTAGAGAAGCCAACGTAGTGGCCGTTAAGACTATGAACATGGATTCTCAGTATTCCCAACCTCAGTGGAAGGATGGAATGCAGGAACAGAGACTAGATGTTCTCCCAAAGGCAGCAAGGAGAAAGGATGGTAAGACAAAAAGACTAATTGAACCAGTGCTGTTATAGAACAATACTGGAAGAAATCACCCAGCCAATCCCTACTTACTGATCAATATAAAGACAGAAAAAGGACATTCAGCCCAAGATCTTTATGTCCATGAGTTTCTTCCCACTTTACTTTATCTCACTCTTCTGACATCCCCTGGTATTCCTTTCTCTCTTACATATTATATTCTCTTTAAATATGTTAATCCTATTCTTCAACAGCTCTACGTGGTTGCATATTCCACTTTTACACAACCCTCTAAGAAGATTTTCCTGAATTCCTCATTGGAAATCTGCACAATTATTATATATTTATGGACCCCAAGATTTGGAATACCTTGCCTTTGGAAACATTTTTGCTACACCTATCACATCAAGCCCAAACCTTATCCAAGTCATTGTTTAAAGTTTTTGAAAGAGCTCCAGCCTTCATTAACTTTCCTGATAGTTGTGCATTCATCCCTATGCCTTTTTACACTTTATCTAGTGCTTACATTTGTGTAATGTGGAATCCTAAAGTCTGCACAGTGCTTGACGGGTGGTGTAACCAAGCTACTACACAAGTCTAACATAGTGTTTTTGAGTTCTACTCTAAATAGTTCAATGTCTCCACACAGTGTGCAGTTGTTGAGAAACTTGGGGTTTATGTAAATCTGAATGCTTCTAAAAATAATCTGGCCATTGAGTAAAAACCAAAGAAGTGAAATAATCACAGTAATGAAGTAAAGGACATGTATTTCTATTCAATCGTGTACTCTTTCAAAGGCAAGTCCTGGACTCATTGTCTGTTGATACTTTATCTTGGGCTTTTTTCTAAAAGTAGTGATTTGCCATTATTTTCCACCCTTGTGGGTGAGGCAAACAGCGTGGTCCTTGAGTGTACCTCATCTAGAACAAGAATCAAACCATACACTAGCGGTCTAGACATGTGGGCAAACCAGTCCCTAAGCATTTCTATAATAGTCTGGATTTAACATCGTAAGTGTTTCAATATTTTCTAAGTTTTGTACTATTCAAATGGACAAGTAAATGACAAATCTGGGAGAAATGGATATCTTCCAAAGAATTCTGAAAAGAAAAACAGCATAAAATGCTGGAAGCCATAAAGAAAACATAATTGTGACAATTCAAATTTAAGCTTTACTCAAACAGGCAAAGTATTGTTGTGAAGACAAAGACATTCAAAAAGGTGTGTCAACAGAAATAGGTTTCTGTTATTTCATATGTTCCCTTAATGCTTTCACAAAATTTTAAAAATCACACTGTGGTAGTGACAAACACCATTTTTGATAAACCTCATGTTTGACATGTTAACGGAATAAAATGAGCTTCACAAACTTGACCCGTTTTGCAACTTATTTGTGACCTTAGTTTGTATTGAGATCAAAGCCAGCAGTCAGCATTTTTAAAATGAGAAATCACCCTATCCCAAGTTTCGAACAAAAGCAGAGACGGTTTAAATAGTTCATAGCCAGTTAAACAAAAAAGTTCACTTTAACGCCAGAAAACAGGAATTGTGGCTGCAGGGAAATCAGATTGTGTCCATGTAACGCAATTACTTTCTCTCTATACCAGCGCTTCCCAACTTTTAAATCCCACTATAACTTCATTTTCAGGCTCAGAAATTGGTGCGATCCCCAGTGAGAAATGGGAAGAGGAGGAGGACAACTTTTATAACTTGGTCACAGCTCCACGGTTGCCTTTGCTGCTTCAGAATTCGTGACCCTAAAATTTGAGCTCCCAATTCCACTTTGAGTCCAGATCAAACTTTGGGAAGCCCTTCTCTCCACAAAACCTGTTAGTCTGTACATGCTTGATTTTCCACTCCTGATTTTCCTCTCTGCCATGAAATGAAACCCCAGCATGGATCACTGTGAGGAAATCAAAATGTTGGTCAAGATAAGCTGCCTCACTCTTTTTCTTCGTTGAGGGTCGAAAGAAAATAAATGAGTGCATCACATCAAGATTTGGACTTCTTACCTGCAGATATACTCGTTGCTGTTGCTGGAATAAGAAAGCTAAAAAGAAAGGAACAATATCTTTCTATTTTAATTATTCAAGATTTATTTTGTAAAGTGCACATTAAATAATCAACTCTTAACAGATTGTACACATACAAAAATCAGTCAAGTATACCACATTTCTAAATCTCAAATTAACTCAAGTTTCAAAAATAATTCTCTAATCACATACAAATAAACTGATAAATTTTGCACCATAAACTGTTTGTGAACAAGGTAGCTGGTAAATACAGTCTGACAATATACAATACATTAAGCATTGAGAGAGAGGAACTACATGGGCATATTTCAGGGCTGAATTCAATTATATACGTGATTCTTTCAGGAATTCTATGTAATGGGAGGAAACAAGCAATTACATTCTACTTGGACGCTTGGGATCATGTGTTTAGTAGTAATCAGCTGTAAAATACATCATGAAAATGCTTCACATTAAACCAGTTTAAAATGCAACTCTAAAATTAAGGTCACTATGAGCCACATAAAAGAATATCATTAAATTTCAGCATTTCAGATTGCTTTCCATTCAAAAAGTACTTATGAACATTGCATATTGTGGAAATTGGAATATTGTAGTGAAGTCTACAATACATTCTTGTTTCTTGGCACATTCAGAAATTAAGAAAAAAAAAAGACTTTTACATTAGCATCATAAATTCAAAGCACTGTACACAAAAGCTTTTGACAATTAGGAGTGCATATTATTACCATCACACAACCTAACCTTCAAAAACACATCATACGGGAAATATAACTTTTCTTAAGTTTGAAACTTAAAAATGCAGTCCAGACAAATAGAATGGAACTATTTCTCTGCCGCAACTTAAGATATGCAGGGTCACAATTGTAAGATGGGGTGAACAATCCTATGTTGTTATTCTGAATGGTCTCAGTTGTCGATATATGGGTTCAATGACAATTTATTAGGAACAGACATCAACAGACCAGTGTGTTTAAACAATTGGATAGACTGTGTGGATCTTTATTCTCTCCTTCTACATCTTCTTTCTCTGTCTTCTCATTTTAAGTTCCCTTTATAATTTTGTTTCTTGCAGGTTCACACCCCTGCCAGGCACTCTACCATTCCCTCCTTTCCTGAGTCAACTTCCTACTTTTCTTCTCAGCAGACTTTTTTGCCACCTTTTTAAGTCTTAGTATTGACCGATCTCCTCAAAACCACACTGTTCCACTTTTCTAATCTCCAATAGTTGGAATTGCATTTAATGGGTAACAAAGTTTTAATATCATCTAGTGCATACACACAAAGAATTTGCATGCAATATACACAAAGGCTTCTGCAAAACCAAACTTCTGTAAAAAACAAAGCTTTGGCAAGAAACAGCACTTAGAAATTAACACAATAAAAGTTGTTAACACAAAACTAACTTGAATATTTTGTTTCTCTTTTTGTGTTCATCAAGATGATGAATGAGTGCTGAGGCTGAGCAATGTCAGGTTTAACACATCAAGTTGGACTGCCCTTCAGACCAGTACTTCCAATGACTGTAAAAACATTTTGGGATATCTTGAGATTATAAAAAACAGTACATAAATGCTCTTATTTGCACGCATGGCTTTTTATTCCTATATGAATTAGATTGTCAACTTGTAACAAATTAAGAGTCTGTGTCAACTAGTAAATTTAATCATAACCAGCAATTTCTTGACTGCACAACAAGGACAACTTTTACTAATTCAGCTCAGGCTGAATTTCAACCCAAAAATAAAAAGCCATGTCAAACCTACACCATTACCCCATTCTCAATGATTATAAACTTAATTAGAACAGCTACACAGTTTGTGCGTGTGGGAAATTGTTAAGTCCCAGGCATTTCAAAACCAGGTCTAAAGAACAATATTGGGACAGGTTAGAAGGTATCTCACTCTCCATCTAGCTGCACTATACCACTTTGTTTTGTTACTTTTAAATACTGCCTATTGTTTTTAAATGCCCTAAGATAAACAGTTCCAAAAACTTCCTTTCTGTCAGGCAGCTTGGAAGCAAGACATTAATTGGGTTCATTAAAATTGCTATTCTGGCAATATAAGTAAGCAATATTTATGATATGCACTTAAGCTCAGGACATGTTGTTTCAAAGGGTTTCTAAAACAGACATATTCTTTACATTGAATAAAGCCCAGAAAAACTTCAGATGCTATAAAACAGAAACAAAAATAGAAATTGATGGAAGAGCTCAGCAGGTCTGGCAGCATCTGTGGAGAGAAAATCAGAGTTAACATTTCAGGTCGAGTGACCCTTCCTCAGAACAGTTAAGGAAGGATCAGTCAACCTAAAACGTTAACTCTAATTTCTCTCCACAGATGCCACCAGACTTGTTGAGCTTTTCCAGCAATGTCTATTTTTGTTCCTTACATTGAAGGTGCATGTAAACCAATGTGTTCAAAATGCAAAGTACATCCAATCAGCAATCAATCAGCATCTTGGAACTCATCTATCAACAATAGAAAATTGTTGCAAATTTCAATTTTACATGGAAAGATTAGCACTGGAGAATTAATCATGTACCTCAAGGCATCCAGGACTAAAAATTCAAAGAGTTAGTGTAGGGCTAATAGAAATTTGAATGTACTGACATCTATGGAGAGTGGCAGATGGGAGGGTAATCAAGACAGAATTAGAACAGTTGAGTTTGGAGCTAACAGCAGCAGGGATGGGGGAGGAATTCAGCATCAGATAAGCTGATGCAGGGATAATATTATTACAAAAAGTCTTGGCAGTTTTGGTTAAGGAGAAACTTTGAAGTCTAAGTTCAGTTCGGGATGAAATTGGAAGTTAGGAGTGACAGGGAGGGTGATAGACCTAGTAACCAGGGAACACAGTTCATGACAGGGGCCAAAGACAATGGTTCAAGTCTTCAGAATTACTGCTCATCCAATACTGACATCAGATAAATAGGATTCCAACTCAAGAAGTAGCAGAGGCAGTCCAGAGAGGGGCAACAATGGAGTACAGCTGGATATTGCCAGAGTACACATGGAATCTGATGTTGAGTTTTCAGATAATGCTATTGAGAAAGCATGTAGATGATGAATGCAAAGGGTTAAGGAGGGATGCTTGCAGAATACCAGAGACAGTGGTGCATAAGTGGAAAGAGAAGCTATTGCAGGAGATTCTGTAGCTAAGATGAGACAAATAAAAATAGAAGCAGACAAAGTCCGACTCACTGAACAAAACAGTTTAGACACTGAATGAGAAGAGTGGTCAACCATATAAGGTTGGAAGTCAAGAAGCTAAAGCAGTTTTAGTATCTCAATACTAATTAAATGCAACAACTTAATCTACAAACATATATACAGTTTTCTTTCCAAGAACTAGGCAAACATTATAGAGAGGATGACTATTTAGGTCTGCAGTGCTCTGCCATAAAGACAGAATCTCTCACTGATCCAGAGGTACAAGATCACCCAACAGATTGAAGCAAAGCCTCTTTATGGATTCTCTGAGACACTTTGATACTAGGACAACACATCCATGTTCTGCTTTATTTCAATGCACTCTTTAAAAATAAACACAGTCCTGATGGATTTGGATGAATCCAAGGATAAAATTCATTTCACTGAAAAACCAACTTGCAAAACAATTTTGAAATATGACAGACTTTATTGTAATAAAGAATATAAAACTCCAGAATTATTTGCAAACTTATGTATGAAACAGCACCTTGACAGAAATTTATGAAGGATGTGTCATTTGCTTTAATTATTCTTCACATTTTCATGAAGAAAGCTACAACACAATGTGATACGTACAGATAAAAAGTCGCCTCAATATCTTCTAGCCGAGAATAACTGCAAATGCAACTCCTGTTTAATTGAAAAAAAAACTGGATAGTTAGATACCAAATTTCAGCATGGTGTAGAATGTGTTGATGCCTGATGCAAGTATGGATAACAGGCAAGAATAGGAGCCTCAGCTATGAAACTCATATAGTTCAACAATCTGCCAACACTTAGTATTTCAGTCACACATGAGAAATGTGTCACCTAGCTGAGCCTGTGGCCATCCATGAAATCGTAGCCATTCAAAAGTGGGGAAGCAAATTATTATAGAAAACAGAAACAAAATTAATCTAAATAGTGTTCTTCAGTCATGCAACTTGTAAAAGAAAAATAAAGTTCCTTTGACCCTCATCAATTCAAAGATGTTCAACTCTTTCAAAAGCATAGGCTGCAATTCTTCCATTTTCAGGTTAAATGTAAGGACATGCATGTCCAGTGGGAACTGACTCGCCAGCTCCACCACCACGAAAACTCATCAGATTACGTAACAACTCAAGAGTGACTGTTGTGTTTCTCAGGCTATCAAAAGGTTTCAACAGTGGAGACCAACAAAGCCGGAATCTACAGAAGCATAGTTTTCAGGGGAGTGAACAGCAAGAAGGGCAGGCAATGAAGTTCAGAGGTCATGCCCTTCCTCCCGCACACGCATCCATTACTCTGACTGAGCAGGAACTCCCAACATACGTCCTCCCCCAGCAGGGCAACTGTGCTGGTTTCCCAGTCAGGAAAGCAGTCAGTCATTCTCCTCGCCTGCCAGGAAGGCAGGTAGTCATGCTGGCGGCAAGTTAAGACCCTTAAGAGGCCAGTAATTGACTGTTTTAAGGATTTAACTGTTGTCAAGTTGAAAGTCCCCTATAGACCTTCTCACGCACAACTTAATTGGCAAGGAGGATAAAAAGGGAAAGATTGTCTCTTCAGGGCCAGCTTACCCAAATATTTCCCATTCTCACCACCTCTACGGAGGGAAAAATGCCACCCACAGACCTTCTACTCCAGAACATTTGATAACCACCATATTACAATGACATCGCCTATAACGAATTAGCTTGTACGCTCCTGCAAACCTTGTGTATGAATGGATGAATGGACTTGGAAGTGGAAATTAATAATTGTTATTTAGCCAACAAAAAAAAAAAAAATCACAATTGATGTATCTCTTTCTGGCACAACACTAGGAAAATAAACCCTCTGAGAGTAAAGATAACAAGGTGTACAGCTGGATGAGCACAGCAGGCCAAGCAGCATCAGAGGAGCAGGGTCTAGGCCTGAAACGTCAGCCTTCCTGCTCCTCTGATGCTGCTTGGCCTGCTGTGTTCATCCAGCTCTACACACCTTGTTATCTCAGATTCTCCAGCATCTGCAGTTCCTACTACCTTTGAGAGTAAAGCCAACTTAATTTAAAATATTGCTGTATCGAGCTGCAACACCCCACTATATCTTTGGTAAACAGATTAACTGCAGACCCCTAAAAGTAACTTTTAGCCACACAGTCATCATTGTTACTTTTGTTCTGACAATCACATCTTATTCAGTTATCTCCTGAAGACTGACAGTGTCCAATATCAAATGAAACATAAGGCCCAAGTAAAACTGAAATAGTGTATAATAAACAGTGGCCATCATAATGTGTTCAATCTCACCTCAAGATCCTGTTCATATACTTATATCATACAGGATATGAAACTGAACAGGATGAAAGACATAGCAGAATAAATGGAAAGATGTTTGGAAAAACAGAGAGAAAACTGACAACCAGACATTGGAAACAAAAACGGGAGTGTACCACTCACTGAACATACTTGACTTAATTATTTCTAACTTGAAGGTTATGCCCCTCCTACACTGGTCACCCAATTTGAGCATAGCATAGCGAGATCTTATGGACGCAGCAGGAAGAGTTACATCAAAACTGAACAGCAACACCTCAAGGGTGGTAATCTCAGGATTACTTTTGTTTTATGCAATGGGTAGGTTGCACGAGTGCACTTAATACAGTTTGCAATTTGTAGGATACTGTCCAAGCCCATGGGCTAGAACAGAATTATTAAAATGGATAGAGAACAGTTGAGTGGTAGACAATAAACATGCATGGGTAAGTATTTATTTGCCAGCCAGGTGTGGTTCACAATAGTTCGGTACTGGTGCATTATTAATGATCACTTTTAATGATTTAGAGATGAGATAAGGCACCTGAAGTTGCAAACAATACAAAATTGTTTTCAACTCATTTTTTTCTGCCTCCGATCAGTGCACAATACAGTTTTACTGTAGAGAAATATGCAGCAAAGTTTGGCAAAAGGGAGGTTGATGTGGATTATATGCTAAAGGGGAATGTATGAGGCATCAAAAAAGGAGAAACACTTTTGTACTCATCATCATAGAATCGCTACAGTGTGGAAACAGGCCCTTCGGCCCAACAGGTCCACACCGACACTTGGAGCCTCCCACCCAGACCCATCCCTCTATAACCCACCTAAGCTACACATCCCTGAACACTACGGTCAATTCCGCATGGCCAATCCACCTAATCTGCATATCTTTAGACTGTGGGAGGAAACCGGAATATCCGGAGGAAACCCACGCAGGCACGGGGAGAATGTGCAAACTCCACACAGACAGTTGCCCGAGGGTGGAATTGAACCCAGGTGCCTGGCGCTATGAGGCAGCAGTGCTAACCAGAGCCACCATGCTGCTCCAACCACTGAGCCACCGTGCCACCCTGTACTTTGGTGGACAGATCACCAAAACCCTCAGCACAATGTTTCCAAGCGGTTATGAAAAAGGAAACAAAGCACTGGATTATTGGCAAATTATGTTATGCACAGGTCACACAGAATCACAGAACTAATATGGTGCAGAATGAGAATATGGCCCATTGTGTCTGCACTGGCTCTCAAACAAAAATTATGACTTAACACCAATTTTCCTGCCTTTCCCCATACCCTTTGCACATTGGATAATCATTTGAATAGAAACAATGTGCTCTTCAACAGCTCAATTGACTCTGTGCCTCCACCACATTTCCAGGCAGTGCATTCCAGATCCAAACCACTAAATATCATGTGACATTTTTCTCACATCACATTTGCTAATTTGCAAATCACTTTAAATCTGTGCCCTCTCTTTCTCCAAAGTCCAGTTTGGTCATTTTAAAATGATCTTGGTTCTAACGAACCCAACTGAAGTAGTCTATGCAATTTTGGTTTCCCATTTCAAAAATCAAATTGAGGTTGTGGGATATTGAGATAGCCTCACATTTGAACCCAGATCTTAAGGAAGTGGCATTCAAGGGAACACTTTTTACCGAAAGAGACACATGTATGGAACAGAAAACCGGCACAGCTGGGTTTGAAGGAAAAACTAGGCTATTCTTTTGCCCACAACGGGGTTCAGAGTTACTTGAGGTACACCAAGGTAGTACTGTAGAAAGACAGATAAAGTCTTCTGCCTGAAACTTACTGAATCAGAGTGAATTTTAAATTCAGCTCCATAAATAAGTTCTAAAAATCTGGAATACTTTGTGCAAATAAAGGATTTTACACGTAAATTGTAACCTGAGATATAATCAGAAGTATTTGATATTCCCAGAGAGTTCAGACACAAATTTTCTAAAAATTCAACCTCAAAATCTTTGGAGGAAAACAATCTGTCAAAACTATCAATTAAGGTGACATAGTCAAAGAAAATCATTCAATACTTCTTCTCATGGCAACAAGTTATTTTTGCCAATGTTGCTCTGTGTTTAGCATATAAACTTCAGCAAACAGAGCAGTTGATGGATGTTCAGCCAGTTTCTGCACAAAGTTCACTTGGTTAAACTCCCTCAAGAGAAGACACTCTCATGGAACACTCCACCTGGTGGCTTCAACAAGAACTGGTGGAAGTTATGAAATCTATATTATGTCACAAGACTTCACACAGCACAGATGTGGATCATTCAGTTTTTGCAGTGTGTTTTCTGCAGAGACCTACAATTTCTCTGTTGCAAGATCTAGCAACCTCTTGAATAATTTCAAACCTGACTGTGCAATCACACAAATAGATAATGGCTACCATTTGCTTTTCATTTTAATCAGTTTGCTTCAACCGTAATTTGAAGTGCGAATTACTTGAACGCAAAAATTAATTTTCCAGGACCTCCCGAGAACTAGTAATGAAATTGTGATTTCCTCATGGAAAATATCAAGCTTAACCAATGAAAAGTAACTGTCACATAATGCACAATCACGTTGATATCTTTGTCTTAGCAACATACCAACAATTTCATGTAGGGAAATTCAGTCTTAGTATTTCAATAACATTGTGCAAAACAAAAAGATGTAAATGAATCAAGGCACACAATGCTGCTTATCTTGAGCATTTTCACATTTCCTTACATACAAGTTGTACGGTATTCCACGTAAAAGGAATGGGCAATCTACATGACTTCTTGCAAAGAGTCTGAAGCAAACAGAAAAATAACTGGATGCATTTTACATGCGAGTTAGTCATTTCCAGAATTTTGATATAATACAGAATTATAACCGAATATTTCAGTTGGAGTATTTAACTGAATCATTCCAAAATTCAATGTTAATCATTGTAACCTTATAACACATCAGTTGTATGGATGAAAAATTTAACTGAGCAACATAGTTGCAAAAGTATATTTGAAACTGACCAAATATTGAATCACTTAGTGCATTTACATCAATATTTTTGTAAATAGTTTGAGTACATTTGAGTTGCCAGGATTTATCTTGAAATATTCCCGAAGCCATTATGCTGATAAGAACTGCATCCCAATAGGAAAACAAGAACACAAGTTGAAAATAATGTTATTTGTGTTGCTACATTTTCATATAGGCCCAATTAAATCAGTGTATCAAGTATGTTAATCCCAGCATTTGCTTGGAGTTAAATCTTCTAGAATACTTCTCCAGTACTTTCCATTGGGACTCAGAAAATGAAGAAAAAGCAAAGAAGCAAAATGGAGAAACAAAGTTCAGTTTTATTTAACACAGCTATAGTGTTAACCATGAAACAATGATATATAAAACAGCGATAGATTTATTCCTACCCAGAGATTTTTTTGCCAAAACAGTTCTGAAAAGCAATAACAAGAGGGAAGCTTCTGATCAAAACCAACAGATGAATTTCTTCCTGATGCTCACGTGACTAAATCCATTCATCCCTCAGTTTCCTTTTTTTTTTTAAAATCCTGCTGACGAACCAAATGCAACTTTTAAATTTATAGATTTTTGTTGCCGCAGCTCTCACACACTGTTTAGGTTATTCTTTACGAATAACTTGATGCCTTGCTTCCTACATCATCTTCCTGGGTGCCCATGCTCTAGAAAAACAAGTCATAAAAATAATGTCATAAGGCTTCCTATACCTTCTATTCGTAGAGCTACTGAAGAATAGCTCCTAACTTAATGCTATATTATGATGTTAGTTAGCTTATTAGAGCTAAAAGTTTTAGCAAAAAGAAGTGCTTCGAAGTTACATTATGATAAATGCAAAGCTTTAAGTGCAGTAATATGACATTTTCTACCATTTATTGAATCAATAGCTCGTCAAAACCATCACTATTTTCGATATTTCCGATGCATTTTGAACTAGTCTCACCTGGATATATAACTGGCCCTCCATCATTGTCACAGGATTAAAAACCACTGCAAATTCCCAAAGAACCCTACAGTTAGTGGTGCAAAGCTATTATCACACATTGGAAGGCCACTTGGCCTGCATGCCATCAATGCTGGTGCTTTGTAGAACAAACCCTATCCCCCACTCTGTTCCTCTAGACAGGCAAGCTTATTTTTCTCAAGTGCCCATCCAGTTCCTGACTGAAATCACTGATACCTCCAACTTCCACCACGCCTACGGGCACTGGACACATACAGAATGTTGTAGGTTATCATTTGCTGCATAAAACATTCTTCCTTACATTCCCCTTCTAGGTCTTGCCAAAAACCTCCAATCTGTGTTCCCTAATCTTTGCAACAGCAAGCCAATGAGAATGACTTTTCATAGTTTTCAATAAAGTAACCAGTCATGAGCTTGCACACATCCAGCAAATCACCCTTCAACCTCCTTTGCACCCAGCTTCACCAATCCAATCTTACAGCTAAATGTTATGCTTGGAACCAATCTGGTTAATTTCCTCTACATCAACTCTCACAGTATGTGGATGAATTAGCCCATGAATCCCCCAAACACCCGAGAAAAGTAAAATTGGGTGCAATCAGAGAAATGTCACCACATAAATAGCATGGACAGATTCAGTGAGGAGTTATAACTATTTCTCACATTTGCTACTGATCGATTCATTGGAAGAGCAGCAAAGGAAAGTAAGTGGCGGCATTGAGTGATTCACAATGAAGGGAATGATAGGAGTCAGAGGAGGAGGAGGACGCTGCAAGAAGGGGCAAGTGGGCAGGGCAGGAAATAGCCGCAAGAGGAGTGTGGGGAAGGAGGCTATGGAAGATTTGTACAGTAAGGAGAAGGCTGCATGAGTGGTGTGGGTCGGAAGGAGGACCCTGCAAGAAAAGGTACAGGATTGGAAGTAGGAGGCTGTAAAATGTGGTGGGTGAGGAGGAGACTGCAAAGTGGGGTGCAGGGCCATAGAAGGAAGTTAAATGATAGGCATGTGGGTGGAAGGAGGCTTCAAGTGAGACACAGAGGAGCAGGAAGAGGCTGCAAGATGGGTGGAGGGAAGGTAAGGAGGCAGCTGCAGAAGGGTTTAGGGAGTGGAAGGAGAGAAGCTGCAAAGGGAAGAGAACAATTGCAAACCTATTAACAAAGATATACTCAGCTAACTGGGAGAAGGGCAAACTTGCAATCACTGAGGTAATGGGTTCCTTACGAATAAATGTGTAATCTCTCATTTACGACTGTGTAAATTCAGGCACTATTACATGAGGAAAGGATAGAGTGAACACTATTGCAATGAAAGTGTGCGTCAGTTGTTAAATTTAAAGGAGATTTTGTTTTCTAGTCTTTCATGGGATGTAGGCACTGCTGGCAAAGTCAGCATTTTTAACCCATCCTTAATCATCCTCTGAAATGGCCTGGCAAGCCACTCAATTCAGGGGTGATTAAGTATCAACCCTATCACTACGCGTTCATACCCTTATTAAAGTGTGGTGACCATGATCACAACTGCAGCAGTTCAAGATAATAGTCCACCCTCTATTCTCTGAGGGCAACTAGAGCGGAGCAATAACTGTTCATGTACCCCATATCTGACAGTAAATGAAATCAGTCTCCCATCCACTTCTTACCTTCTGTACAAACTGTGGATTAACAGTGATTTCCTGATCCATTGTTTTCAGTTTTTCATCTAACTCTATACATTTTTGCATCTAAAGGTTAAAATAAAACAAACATGTTTGACGATTACACGTTGTTTGCTTTTTCAGGACTTGTTTTCTGATTAACTAATCTATTCTGAAAGTATTTAATATCATGCCTAAGTACACAATTCCTCTGTTTCAGTTGACTTGCTGTTGTAATAGGTGACACATTTGAGATTCAGCATTTTCTATTATAAATGTCCATGTCCGTGTTTCTAATGGAATGCACAAAGTAAAGTGTTCAGGGTACTCTAACCACCAGGTTCCTATAATACTCAACATTATTCTGAAAATCTCTGTTCAGCTAACCTTAGTAACTGAAACTCTCAGCTCAAAATAAAAGTATATTAAATATTTAGAAACAAACTTCAAAAGTTAAATTTTAATAATTTCATTATGAAAAATGTACGTTGAATTCAATGTATGTCTTCAATGTATTTTCAGGTCGTCATTAGGTCTTTATTTGAAGACCTCAAACTTCTATAAGAACCTGGGCTTGGATTTGATACTTTCTGCCCAAAATGATGACATCGAACTAAATTTGGATTACACATCAATATTAATTAGTTATGCTAAGGAACATTTTTTACTCAAAGCTTTTCAAAAATTATCTGAAGAACAGGAAGACAAATTTCTAAGGCTTTCCTCAAGATAAAACTAGCACCTAGTATGCTATTTGCTGGTGAATACCAAACTAGGAGTAATAAATACAAGACAGTCACGAATAAATCCAAAGAATTCAAGAGAAACTCATCTTAGGATGGTTAGCAAATGGAAAAAAGGAAAATACAGCAGATGCTTGAAATCTGAAATGAAAACAGAACATCCTGGAGAAACTCAGCAGGTCTGGCAGCAGCTGTACAGAAAGAAACAAAGTTAACATTTTGAATCTAGTATGACTCCTCTTTAGAATGCAGTTGCTCAAAAGTAGGGACGAACTTAGCGAGGTGAAGGAGGATGCTGGTGGATGGGGCCTGTTCAGGGCTCTTTTCAAGGAAGAAATGGAAAGCCTTTGGACCCACCTGATGGGCGATGGACATGGAGAGCTGTGAAGAAGAGTTATGTTGTCTCAAAATTTTAACTCTGTTTCTCTCCTAACTCAAGTCTGCAATTGCTTGCAGCTTTGTTTCCTGCCACACCACTCACCGTTCAGCCGAAAGTATGGAGTAAGTGGCAGAAGATAAAATGAAATGCAAACAACATGTAAATAAGTCAGGGGATACAAATATATCCACTTACGCCATTAACTAGAAAACAAGAACAGTGCATTAACTGTCAGCAGTTCCATGGAATTTATAATTCAGAACCCAGAGCTGCTGATCATATATTCTGTATGTAATTTCAGACAGTTGAACACTATAGCATTGCTACTCTCGGTAAATATTACTCTGGAGAATGACATATTAGATTGTAAAATTCCTAACTAACTGTTTCAATTGTAGAAGTCTGCATTCGGTTATGAATGACAAATTATTTTTTTACCTCATGGTCAATATTGAGAAGCATAGCTGGGTTATTATATTTCTCTGGGTTGTCATGGAAACTGACCATTCCATCCTTCTGATTAATACTAGCATAAATTTCCCCATCATCTATCTGAAAGAAAGTTAATATCATGAAATCAAAGGCAAATTATTCTCGTCAGTAAATGTAACAACAGAATTTTACTAAAATAATTCATAAAGAAAAAACAAACATAAATAACTTTCCTCTAGAGGGAATATCATCACAATATATCCTAGTCATAGCAGCCATTAGGTACTACAAGTGGCTCTTGATTACAGAATGGAGCAATTGGTCAGTGATCTTTATGTCTTTATCTACTTGCCCTTCCTTTTTCAGGGACTGATAGATTTAATTTTTTTATTAACCTAAACCCTTCAGTAACTGCTTGCTTTCCTCATTAACTAAAAGGCCTTACCATGTGAAGCACATACTTTTCCGCTTCTTGAGCGCCTGATAATTGTACCCTACTAGCCATGTCTTGTAAGGACAATGTCAAAAATGTCTGCAAGAGAAAAATGAGACACACTTTAACATAAGAACAGAATAGTTTGGAAATACTACTGATTGACCATGTGTGTCTTCAAAAAAGAAAAGACAAATTAAAGTTCCAGTTACACACTCCTTATTTTAAACTCTACATAATTTGAAACAAGCAAATTACATTGTAGGAATTAAAGAAATAACAACAGCAGATATTAGATTTATTACAAAATATTCAATGGTGTAAAATCTGAACTACATTTTAGGAAGTGATCAATACAACTAGAAGTTTGGCTAGATTACTGTTAACTTGACAGGTTTTTTTTTTTTAAGAAAGAACTCCTTGAAGACTTTACAGATATGATGTGTGTTTTTGTCAATGAGGTGTAGGGATTTGGAAGGTGCCTATTTCAGGTAAAATGCCTGCATTGACTTGGGTATGGGTGTTAAAAGTTGGCCTCAACATCAGTGGACTTTAAAGGGCAGATTGAAGAAAAGATAAATCATTATCTAATGCCCACCGCTGGAATGTACATTAGTACAAATATTTACTTTAAATCAACCATCTCTACTTGGATTGTGTTTTCATATGTATTACATCAATTTTCACCTTGATAACTCGGTATCATTCAAACTGAATCTTAAAAATTATTTTATTTAATGAATAGTTGATATCAGTATGGAAACTCACAATTGTATTTTCAGTGTACATTTTGCGTTTCACTTTCTTGCCAAATTGTTCCTCCAAAATAATTTTGATCTTTTATTGGAATTAATGTTTGAGGAAGTCAAAGATTCATCAGTAGTTCTCGTAAGTAATCAACCGTATGCAAATCTTCAAAATGGATAATGGCAGAATATCCAAATGAACAGGCGTCTACAACAGGCATCGACACTCAAATTTCTAACCGGGTCTCTGTTAGCATTCCTGATTGTTAATTAATGGCCAATTTTCTTATCACACACAGAGGACACTGAACTCAAAAATGTGACACCTCGATAATGTTCCCAAATGAGATCAGCTAATCTAGCACAAAACACAGTAATGGGAAAGCCTTAGTTTTCCAGCACTTGCCTCAACCATTTATCCCAGCCATTGAGGCACAAATCCGCAAGATTTCTTTTAAATTCATTCTGGGTTTTGGGCATTACTGGGCAGGCCACTCCTATTTGCCCAGAGGACAGTTAAGAGTCAACCACATTGCTGGGTCTAAATTGCATGAAGGCAAGATTGGGTAAGGATGCCACGGTGGGATTTTAACCCGTGACTCCAGAACATTAATCTGAGTTTCTGAATTACTAGTCCAGTGACATTACCTCTAGGCACCCTCCCCTGCCCAGTTTATATGTGCTTTGAAACAGGTGAATTTAACATTCTAGTAACTGAAATAATACGAACAAATTACAAAGCAAACCATCTAAGCCAGGTAAGAGATTTCACGAACATCTTTCAGGGGAGGAAAAACAATCACTGGAAAATATTACTGTTGTAAACTCGATAAGTGAACAAAAGCTATGCATAGACATGCTTATTCAGCCACAATGTTTTAGCTATGACTTGATATACATTTTATGCAGATAGATTTTACCTTGGTTAGCCTCTGAATGTTCTTTTTGTAAAGAGAAGACAAGCACTGTTTGACAAGTCCCATGTTGTTCTCTCTAGTGAATGTTTCATTGTGTTTGTTCACCACATTTCGAAGTTCTGCTGGGTTATTTGTTGCATATACTTGTGCTAATTCATGGTAGGCATTACTAAGAGGCTGTAGAAGGAAGACAAAATAAGACTTAGCTTACCTTGTTAATCCAAAAACAGCAACTAATAAGTTTTTCAATTGACAAAAAAAATGAAAAATGTAAAATGAAAAGTTACATTATATAACATTGTAACTGTTGTTTGAAAATAAGGTATCATCTTGTATTATATATGTCAATTATTTACATTAAATGCAAGCTAAAATCCTTTTAGATGGATTAGTTATTAGATGTTTTGTTTTGTCATCATTTGAACTTCACCACTAAATTGCACAGGCTTCAGTTGAAGATGCTTTTGTGAGCAGCACAGCTAACAATAAATTCCCAGCCCTGAAATCATAAAATCGATCACAAAACTAATGAGTTAAATACTGCTGAGTTTCACACTCTGAAGGCACATTGGGAGAAAAGTTTCATTCTACTTAACAGCAGTTTCTGTAACTCAGCAATTGCTTATTATTGTATCCAAACTACCCATTTCAGCAGATTAATGATATTTCACCAAATTATCTTGCCAATGCAGAAGAAAGCAAGATAAGTAACAGTTCTCCTCTAACTGTTGGTTTCAAAAGCATTCATAAACAGTTTCCACCTCACTTTTTCTCTTACAATTTCCCATGTCTACATTTACAATCAAAACATGCTCCGTCACCTCTTCATTCTGTATTTATTACCTCCTGTCACTGACAGAAGTGGCCGCGGTGGTTTAGTTCTGCAACTAGCAGCTCCATAGACTTCCCGTACAAAACACCACTCCGATACAAGAAACTTTATGCCTTTACTTGCAAAATTGTGACTAGTTTCTCAATATGTAAGAAGTAAGAAAAGAATGCTTGTCTATAAAACAGAGATCGAGATACTTGCACATGTATGGGTACAAGCAAGTTCTCTACCTTCTGAAAAAAAAGCACAGAAAAGAGCAAAAAGCAGTCTATATTGAGGATACTCAGATATAGAAAAAAAGCAAAGAAACGTCAAAAAGTAATGAGAGCAACAGAAATGAATTTCAAAAATTTCTAACAGGTATCAAGGTTAATAAAAACTTTTTATTAATATTTATATTAAAAAGGGTAATCAAGGCAAATGTGGTGCCTTTTTAAAATGTGGGTAGCGTAATAAATGAAAATAAGAAAATGGCTGGTTTGTTGAATAACTTCTTGTCAATCAATACTGAAAAGGAGGTGGATAACATTCTGACCATTCGAAGGAAATTAAAAATTCGTCAAGGACTAGAATCTATTACAGTTAACATAAGAAGAAAAACAGGATTAGAAAGAAAAAGACACTGAAAACTGACAAATCCTCACGTACAGGATTAGATGCTTTAGCACAATCTTCCATAATTTCATCGATTGTCCCTTTAGATTGAAGAACTACAAATATTACCTATTATTTAAGAAAGGTGAGGGAGAGAAACCAGGAAATTATAGGTCTCTTCTTATAACATTTGTTATGGGGAAGTTATTTGACTCAGCAATTAAGGACAAAATGATAAGAGTACTTCAAGAAATTTGAGTTGAGAGAGCTAACATGGAGTCTTAAAGGATATGCTATATCTAACTAACTTAATTTTTTGAAGAACTAAGGTGTCCATGGCGGAATGTCTTTTAATATACTTTATACAAAATCTTGAAGATATACAACAGGTTCTACAAATAGGATAAAATTAAGGTTCACTGAATTACAAGCAAATTTTTGTCATTTATAAAATGATTTGGATGTTTGGAAGGTTCCTCTGAATTCATTAGCTAGATTGTTAGGTAGATAGTTTACTTTAAATGCAAAACCAAGGGATGTGGGATTGAAAAGTGAAATGAGCAGGCACCAAAATGTAATATCACCATTCATCAATTGAAAACAACATTTGTTTAAATTATATGTTGTAACAAAGATATTAAGTGTAAGATATTACAAACATTTTCCCATTAAGTCTGCAGAACTACATGTATTATCTAGTGAGTTACCCTTCTGTAATACCAACAGAAGATATCCATTTCAGCTTGTTACATGAAAAAATACTGGCGGTTTCACTCAATTTATCAATGTAAACATGGGAAATGAGGCAGGAGATGCTAAGGTATAAACAGGGCAGCCAGAAAGGATAGTAACCTTCAAGGTGCAACACATTTGTAGAATTTTGAAATGGTAACTTTTAGACTTTACCATTGTAGGCACCATCTCCCAGTCACTTTTTCCTCAGCACTACTATCATCATGTCAGCCGTGCTGCTCACAAGGTGTTCAACAGTTTACATGATATCCCAGTCCACATCTGAGTTAAACCAAACCAAAAGATAGCAGGGGGGAAAGAGCACAAATATTAAAATAAATAGTCAAAATTAACCAAGTAATGGGCACGCTAAGTCATTTGACGCACATATTTCTTACTGAGCCACTTTTTTGAAGCAAAAAAAAAAATGCAATTTGTTTGTATCTTAGAAAAATGTCCAAGGTGCTTGACAATACAGATAATGAAGAAGCAGCTAGCATTTGTGGGATTGGCTAAGAAACATGACCAAATGATAGGTGGGAAGAGAGATGTTTTGATGGGGTTTTTAAGACAGACAGGAAAGAGAAATTGGTCTCTCCCATCTTGCTTGGGAGAGGAAATCCAGGCAGAATGAGAACATTAACACCCAGCAGGCAACTTTGGGCAGGGAAAAAGACAGGAGGAAGAATCAGTTGGAGTTAATGCTCAATGGGCTCTTCTGGAGAATATCAGCAGATGCACAGAGGTTGCAGGCTTATCCTAAAGGAAATCAAGCCTGGGACAATGGCAGAAGATGATGAAGGTAAAGGAATAGCAAAGGCAATTTTCTGCAGGCTCACCATTCAAGAAACACATGTACTTTAGGCTCAAAATCAATGTAGGTTGAAACCCAAATCATTTCAAAAATCTGCATTCTTTCAGCTACAGCTTCAAAAGATTCATATTCCAAATATTTATAAAATGTTGTGATTTGGAGAACGAATTGGACACTTTGTTGGATTCCAAAACAAATTAAAATTGCAAAACATTATTCAGCACAAACCAAATGGGGTTTTCATTTTTATAGATGATAATAAATTGAATGATTTTAACACTTAAATCTGTAAACACTCAGGCTGAATCCAAAATCTAAAGGGCATGTCGTATAATGTCAACAGTACAGTTCAAAAGACATTATTACAATACATTATTTTCAACTAATTAATTATGGCAAGCATTAGCCAAAGGTGAACTGCTAAAAATTCTTAACTCTAAAATTAATTCTGTAATCTCACCTTAATGAATCTTCCCACTATCTGCGATGTGTATTTGGGCAGTTGCTGAACTTTCCCATGTAGGATCAAGGAAACAAGAATGTACTTTTTATAAGACTCCAACATAATGTGACTGACTGCCATGGCTGGAGTTGTTATTGCCTGAAGAAAAATAAAAATGGATACTTCCAGTTGTTAATCAGTATTCCAACAAACTGATTTTGCCGTCTACTTTAGGAGTAAAATTGCAAAAACAATAAATAAGATTTATAAAAGTAAAGGCAGGTTTACCCACTTGTACCACAATTGAATTAAAGCAATAGAACTCAAATTCCATGCAAGATAGATGCAATATTTAAGATGATATGTACTATTAGCCCTGGTTGTAATGGGGAAAAACCACTCTTCCAAACGGCTTCTCAGAATAAAACTGACGTTACACCTGAAGAGGTGCAGCCTTTGTGAAAAGTATATCATAGTAGTTAAACTGGTAACATTTAATCCAAAACAGGGTCCAATAACAGTCAGTCACCTGACAGCATCAATAATTTGGTGGAGGAAATTCATAACAATCACAAAATACAAATATTGTAATGTAACTTTACAAGAGTTTCAATATGTTAATGTAGTGTGTTTAGTAAACAAATATTCAAAAAGTAGGATATGTTTTCTGATATCATCCCCAAACATGCTCATTTTACCTGTTCATAGAAATACAGTGCCCGTTCAAAATTCTTGAGTCCTGTGTAAATCATGCCACCATAATAGTAATAACATAAAAAGTGCTTGGCGTCATAGGCTCCATTTTCTTTACAAATATCTGTCATATCCACTTCCAAGTAAGGAATTGCAGGATTGAAGCATTTTGCTAGCAGGCAAAGCTATAAAATGGAACAAAAAAGGTCACTAAACATACAAAGTTCTTGAATATTTCTGTGCTTTTGAAAGCTAAGGGTAAGAAATCACACATCAATTTGATAGTTGAACAGCTTTAAAAGATACACTGATGCAAAAGTCAACCCTCACAATTAAAAGAATAAAAACAGTGCAATCAGATATAATTTGCATACAAGACTGCACATAAAGCTACATGGAAACATTAAATGGTGTAATCAATATGCAAACTTTCTTAAATATAGATTTAGCCAAATATTGTGAAAAAGTGCAAAAAA
>NC_063352.1:13304869-13308415 GCF_021869965.1 Rhincodon typus | reverse complement strand
AGGGTCTAGGCCCGAAACTTCAGCCTTTTTGCTCCTATGATGCTGCTTGGCCTGCTGTGTTCATCCAGCTCTGCACCTTGTTGTCTCGGATTCTCCAGCATCTGCAGTTCCTACTACCACTTGTTGTATAATAGCATTTTTTTTGAAAATGGACTAATTTTCAGTCAGTTAAAAAATACTGACAATAATTAAAATAAGAGCCGTTGGGAAGGATAACAATTTGTTCAAATTGGATATCAATAAGTAAAAAGTTAATCCAATAAGCAACCCAGGTCAACCAAACACCTAATGTCATCCAGTTGATTGCATTTCATTGTTAAGGTAGGTTCTCCTCCTGGCCAGTTTTTTTTCTATTAAGTCACATAATCTTATGCCAAAACCTTAAATGAAAGAAAAATACATTTGATGAAAAATGTTTAACTTGCCACCAAATTTCTAATTTCCAAACAAAGAAAATCACAAAGCAAGAAAGAAAATGATAATGCTCCAAAGGGTATCTCAAACTTTCAAACTGTTCCTAAGAAACACAGATCCTCAAAAATGTCATAACTGTCAATGAAAACATCATTCTTTGTATCCAAATTAAACACTAGTTGCACACAAAAAGTAACACATCTTACCTGACAGAGGTCAGCATGAACTGAGGTAAGTTGGTTTGTATTCATCTGCATCTTGTCAATGGCCTGTTTTAGAATGCTAATGCCTCTCAGTGGCTTTAAAAAAAATACAAATTTTAAATCAAATATCACTTTTTTTTTTCCTCTAATACATTAAATACAAAAGCAAAGTCTTCCCCTGAACCAGTACCACTGGCATGAATACCTTACATTAAGCACTATAAAGTCTTTCATAGGTCCCATGCACCACATTATGAAAGTGATAACTTGGCACAGAACTACTAAATCATGCAAAAACTTTTCAATACATCTAATATTGAAACCATCTATATGTCAATGTTGTGTGTATGAAGTGGCATTTGTTGATAATCTACCTTACCATATAAAAGCACCTATAATTGATTTTCTTGGGTAACCAGAGTTTCAACACCAAATCATCCATCCTTAATCAGAGTGAAGTTTGAAATGATGTATTTCTTGAAATAGTACGTGGAATGCGTACTGACACTGTTAATGTTCTTACACTTAATGCAATTACTGCACTTCCAAATACATGAATATCAAAAATATCCAAGTACTTAGTTTGAAATTCATTCATCAGACTGGGTATTGAGTACAAGAGTTGGCAGGTCATGTTACAGTTGTATAGGACTTTGGTTTGACCACATTTGGAATACTGCGTACAGTTCTGGTCGCCACATTACCAAAAGGATGTGGATGCTTTGAAGAGGGTGCAGAGGAGGTTCACCAGGATGTTGCCTGGTATGGAGGGCGCTAGCTATGAAGAGAGGTTGAGTAGATTAGGATTATTTACATTAGAAAGACGGAGGTTGAGGGGGGACCTGATTCAGGTCTACAAAATCATGATAGGTATAGACAGGGTGGATAGCAAGAAGCTTTTTCCCCCAGAGTGGGGGGCTCAAATACTAGGGGTCATGATTTCAAGGTGAGAGGGGAATAGTTTAAGGGAGATATGCGTGGAAAGTTCTTTACGCAGAGGGTGGTGGGTGCCTGGAACGCATTGCTGGCAGAGGCGGGCACGATAGCATCACTTAAGACGCATCTAGACAAATACACGAATGGGCAGGGAGCAGAGGGATACAGATCCTTGGAAAATAGGCGACAGGTTTAGACAGAGGATCTGGATCGGCGCAGGCTTGGAGGGCCGAAGGGCCTGTTTCTGTGCCGTAATTTTCTTTGTACTTTGAAATTGTTTTTAATTATCGGAAATTAGAACCATTTATTTTTGATTTTTTCCCTGCTTGCTATTTCTCAACATCAACATCGTGCACTATTTCCATAAAGAAGAGCAGCCTATCGACTTGCAACAACCTCTGCCAATGCTCTCTTCATCAAGCTGCATAAGTATGTACGTGTACGTATGTCCCTCACCTCTCCAATCTATGCCTAAAGACAACTTCAATTTTTTGACTTGTAATAATATTAGAACACATGATTTAATGATTAGCCGAGTAATAGTTTCATAACAATTCTTTCATCCAAATATTCACAGTAATATTTTATTCGTATACAGATAATGTGTAAGAATTAAATGTGAAATATTATGAATGTTTACCTGTTTTCTTTCTACTAAAGCATTTGTCAACTGATGGCAAAGGCTGGCAACTACAGAAAGATGAAAATATAAACACAATCAGTGCTAAAAATATATTTCAGCAAATTGAAAAGTGATTGTAAATGTGGAAAGCACATTATAGAAGAGGTACTTACAGGTATCTGTTGCATATCTGATGTGTTCACCATTGCAAGTGCTAATAAAAAGTTGAACTTGGGAGAATAAGGTCTCAAAATCTGGGATACTGGGCATAGAAAATTTCACATACCTGCACAAGAAAAAGTTTAAAAGTAATAGACTTAAAAATTTCAACTTGCTTTGGTAATATATCAAAATAATATTATCTTTCTTGGACCTAGAAACATTAAAACAGAAAACAACTCCAAACATATCAATTTTTAAAACTGCAAATTATGTAAATATTAAGATTCTCATCTAATTCATTTACTTATACTTCTGATCCTTAAGATTCTAACGTACTTCAAAGACAACTTCTACAGCAACCTCTCCACCCAAATATGTGGGTTCTGCAACACATCTATACAGAATTTCAGATTATTTCAATACAAGAAGTATTAGCAGTGTACATTGAGACAGTGTCTGCAAATCTAGAGAATATTAGTAACCTCAACAGTATGTCTCTACCTCCAAAGTATATAACTGAAATTATTAATTCAGGCCTAAATGTTAAGTGTATGTCATTTTAAGTCAGTTTGGTTCTACAGAGCAGTACTGTTGCGAGTTAGAATACTCCATTTAAAATTTTTCTGCATCTCAAAAAATATTTCCATAGACAGATCTACACCTTTCACAAAGTACAACATGAGCATGTGTGTATAGGAATTTCAAAGCATCCCTTGAAGAAATTATTGACCAGCTTCTTTCTTTTATATTTCTTGCTGGCTTCTACTTTAAACACTACACTTCAAGGGACAATTAGCATCAATAGCAACAGAAACCAATTAATTAAAGAGAGTAATTTACAAAAGCAACACATTCTTTAAGTAAATAACATTCAAAAATTTAGTGGATATGAAGCCACTTCCATTCACAGGTACCTTTTCCCAAAAAAAAAAAATCATCATTGCTAGCTATAGAGTAATAGTTTGTGTAGCTAGGACAATGGCTAACTAGTACATTAAAAGTGTCGATTCCCATTTCCACAAACTTCTTCAAAAGCACAACTTACCTTTTGGAAATTAAATCTGTGGTTGACACTCACTTGGATAATGAAAATTTAGCCTTACGACTACAACACAAATGCATGTCAATGGCCAACTACAGAGTTTCACCAGAGCCATCCAAGTTTGGACTATCACAGGCAGATTAACTTGTGGTTTAATAACTTGGTGA
>NC_063352.1:13292929-13304369 GCF_021869965.1 Rhincodon typus | reverse complement strand
ATGCTGCTTAGCCTGCTGTGTTCATCCAGCTCTACGCCTTGTTGTCTCAGATTCTCCAGCATCTGCAGTTCCTACTATCTCTGAAAGAACAGTGATATTGTTCCAAGTCAAGATGGTGTGTGACTTGGAGGGGCACTTACACATCTGTTACCCTTGTCCAGCTGTGTGGTAAAGGTCACAGGTTTGGAAATTGTTGTCAGAGGAGGTTTGGTAAGTTACTGCAGTATATCTTGTGGACAGTACACACAATGGCCACAGTGTGTCAAGATGAAGGGAATGAATATTTAAGATCATGGATAGAATGTCAATCAAATGGGCTGCTTTGTCCTAGATAGTTCAGAGGCCTTTGACTGTTGCTGGAGCTGCAGTCATCCAGGCAAGTGGAGAGTATTCCATCATATGTCTGATATGCCTTATAGATAGATCATTGGCAGATTTCAGAAATTAATTCACACCTCAACCTACTACACACTAATGAATACAAACCAGGTTAAAATAATCTGCCTTCTAATTTAACTCTTCAGGATTTGGTATAATTCTGGGCAATATATCCTTGAATATTTCTTTACTCAACGAGCTAAGGGGTGGGTTTACACAATTTAGTCAATGGAGGTCCCACCTTGAGAGCTGTCTTTCATTCTCTTGATCAATGCTGTTGCTATCCCAGCAGCACCAGAAGACAGTTGTGGGCACAGTGGGACTGCAGGGAGAGCCACAAGGAAGTGTCATTGACACCGGACAAGGCTAATCTGAATTTGGTGAGAATGGGGGATTGGTCACTCTTAAGGAGGGGGCTTAGGGGAGTCAAAGCAGAGTTTGGAGGCCAAATGGGCCAAATAGATACAGTGGATGGGAAATACAATCTTAGTGGGGTTACCTAGATATGCACAGGATACCTCCTGACAATGGTAGAACATCTTTCTTCCAATCTTTGCACCAACTTTGGCGAAAAATCAGCCTTCCCATTCCTGCACTCCTTCCACTGGCAGGGTATTTTAGGCAGTGGAGGACAACTGAGGTTCTTAATAGCCACCTAAGTGTTTCAATAGGTCTAAGAGTGGATGGATTAGTGTTTGATGTACCCACCCTCCATTGTATGAGGATTAGAGTGAGTGAGTGGGAAGGTGGAGGCTATCCATGCATCATATTTTCAGTAAAATCTAGCCTTTAGTTTCTTATTAGAGAGAAAATACTTAGATTTCTTACACTTCTCCACGTTGCCTTCTGCTTCTATAATTTTGCGCACTCAGTGTTATCTTATAATTTCCTTTGTCCATTCTGTACTTTCCTCATTAGGTTTTGAACCTATCAGAACGCTCCTTTCACCCTTTGGTACATTAGACAAAATTCATTTACTTTTCCTTTTTTACAGTTACATTGTACTACACAGAATTTACAGCACAAAAGTAGGTCGGTCTGCCCAATAATCTCATGCTAGTGTTTACAGTCCACATGAGTCCCCTTCCTCACTATTTCACCTCACCCTAATGACATACCCCTGTATTACTTTCTCCCTCATGTACTTATCCATATTCCCCTTAAATGCACCTACGCCAATCAGCTCACCTCCTGCATATTGCAGCAAGTTCCACATTCTTACCATTTTCTGGGTGAAGGAGATTATATGTAAAAGAATTGCTGCAAAAATGAGGTTGGAGGTATTTCTTTAATTCAGAATAAAATGAAGGGGATGATGAGACCTGTTCTAAAACTTACCTAAAAATGGGCCTCAGTGACATAGCTGTTGAAGATTAAGGAGAAGTTTGGCTTGTTTGTTGGTCGGAAGATATAAATTGTTTCCCATTTGGAGAGAATGATAACAGTGTCTGTGCTTACTGTGATTAAATTGCCAGGGTCGAAAGAAGATGTTGAGAATGTTGGTTTGTAAACAGTTGTGCTTTAAACTGTCTGTTTACTTCCAAGTTAAGAGAGTTCAAGATTCCTAGTCAGCTGTTCTACCTGGCTACAAGGCCCATATGATTTGCATTGCCATGGTAATGGACTGTGAGGTGGGAAACAGTTGCCAAGATATCCCTGAAACTTACAGAAATAGGTAGTCTGCCAGGATCCAGGCAAGAGGGGCAGCTAGCAGCTAGAAATTTTTATTTTTCATCCCACAAGAATGCAGATGTCGGCTTATGTTTAGATTGAAACAATCAAATTTGCAAGGATTTGAAATGAGGCTGGAAGTTTAGCCCATCTTGTACAAGAGGGAGAATATTCACGGAAAAAGGAACCTCAATGTGATAGTTCTAGAGTTAAAAGTTACCAGGCTGGGAAAGAACAATAATGGAAGTAAACCTGGGTAGTCCTATAACTACACTGGACTGAGGCCAAGGAAGTTTGATTACAGGTACTGCTTAAGAGATTTAATGAAATTATTTTTGTGTTGAAAGTAAAAGGGGAAAGTCCTGTTCGTAGTTTGATGTGTAAGTCACCTACAAAAACAAAGGTACTTCTAGCCCATTTGTTAAAGGCAAAGTCTTAAAACATGAATCATGTGACATTGCTTCAACTATCAGTTTGAATTTCTTTACAAAAGTTATTGGTTTCTACAGAGATCGAAACAGAAGGAGCATTTGCTTTCTTAACACTATATCCAGCAACAAACTCAAATGACCTGACTGACTACATTTAGAAAGTTGAGGCCACTGTGGGTAATTGGGCAGAGAATTAGCTGCCCAGAGACACAGAAATGGTTCTGTTCTGTGAACTACTGAACAATGATACACACTTCTCTCTGTTTAGCAGCTGCAATTTTGAGATGGATATTAAGGTCAAAAGGCTGCATTTTTATGGGGCTGTAATTGCTATGTTTGGAAAGAAGATAAATTGATGTTAACCCTAATTTTGACGAATATCTTTCACATAATTTTCCTTTTCCAAAACAGCTGGCAGGCAATAAGCTTCATTATTCTACTGTACAACAGTAGGAAGCATTTAGCAGGCCTTCGAAATACAGTTTCAATTCTTTTCTTGCAACTTTCACATTCGTCAAGGGATGTGGATGTTGGGACTGGAATATAGTCCATGGTCATTAAGTTGCTTCCAGATCAGGTGGCACATGGGTCAATGTAGAATAAAGCCCTCAACTTTCTGCCCTGTTGCCATTCCTCCATTCCAGTTTTCCATCAGAATTTCAACCCCTCTTGCCATTCAAAGATTTACCTATTCTCCATTCAAACTCACAGCTACTCTGCATTAAGACCCATTCCACCTTTTGAATGACTCTCCATTCAATACACCCCCTCAACACAGACCCACTCTTGCTCTTCCTCCATCCATCCGTGGCCTCCCATTACACAGTTACAAGGCATGGTGACACAGTGGTTAGCATTGTTGCCTTACAGCCCCAGAAACCTGGGTTCAATTCCACTCTCGGGCAACTGTCAGTGTGGATTTTGCACGTTCTCTCCGTGTCTGTATGTGTTTCCTCTGGGTGTTCGGTTTTCCTCCCACAGTTCAAAGATGACCCGGTTAGGTGGATTGGCCATGCTAAACTGCTCATAGTGTCTAAGGATGTGCAAGTTAGGTGGATTAGCCATGGAAAATACAGGACAGGGATATTACAGGGATAAGATGGTCAGGGAGGCTCTAGGTGGGATGCTCTTTGAAGGGTCAGTGTAAATTTGATGGGCCAAATGGCCTGCTTCCTCACTGTAGGGATTCCATGAAAAGCTATTTGCCTTTTGCTCTATTGGAGGACTGAGAGCAATCCTTTCATTTTGAAAGCAATCCCGCCCGTTCTGAAATGTTAAATAGAAGGTGCTCTTCAGTCTAAGGCGGGATTGCACGAGTTTTACCATCACTGAGCCTTCGATGCAGATGAATCTGCCACCTCAATAAATCATGACAAAGATAAAGCAACCTTTAGAGCTAATTGCTCAGCAATGAATTTCAAAGCTTGTATAATTTGATCTCAGGGGAGATGACCTTTTAAAATGGTGGTTGTGTATAGAAAAACACTTGGATTTCTGCTGAGGCACTGATCCTAATACTTACTGGAGCCTCATTTCCAAGACAACGGGGGTGGGGGAGTTGCTCTGGTTGACTAACACAGACATCTGGATCCACTCTGAGCTTAACTCCAAGCAGTGCAGGAGCATTTTGAAAAAATCTGGGATGTTGCAACAAAAGTCACAGACTGGGGCAAGTTAGTTTTGCTGCAGTTGTATTTTGGCATAGATTTTAGACCACACAGGAAATGCACCTTTAAGACAGCCCATTGACATCACATTCCTCACCCTCAGGCACTCGTTTTGTATGTTATCAGCCAGCTATGTGTTTGTAATCTGCTGTAACATCAGTGAGCATAGAACTCAGACTATGTGTGCTAATCTGCAATATCATACTTTGCAAATGGTGTTTTAAATAAATTTTAAGGTATCTAACTTAACAGAACTCCACATTTTGTGGTATATGTTATACACAAGCTAACATATCTAAAGCCAAGAGCATGATCACAGCAATTAGGTACTAAAAGTTAGTCATGACAGCTAGTTAGTGTGCAGTAAATAGATGCTAAAGACTGAAAAGATGACAGCAATATGACAGTAATGAAAAGTCTGTTTCCTAACAAGTTTTTTGTCAATTGTCCAAGTTCAGAGCAGAAGTTACGACTATAACCAAAATTAAAGGCCACAAAACCTGCACTGAAGCATTGTTAGTTCTGCATCCCTCTGCTGATTTAATTAAAATTACAGGAACCTCATGATGGACACTGAAACCTTTCACATCATTGAATTAGATGGGCTGCCTGTTATTTGTTTACCCAGTGTGCATGGATCTAAATATTATCATAACCCATGAAGTGAAAAATCCAGTAGTTGCAACACCAAAGATTCCAAAGATGGACATAAATGAGGAAAGGTAGATATAGGGTGTTTGAATGGCTATCAGGGAGGTTTTTGGAGGTATGAGGTAAGAACCGTTGATCATGGGAGAATGCTGGCAGTCTATAGTGAGAGGGATAGAGAGCTCAGTTGGTTTGCTTTCAGTCTAAACACCATTTCTCCCAATGCTCCTGGCCAACGTGTGGAGGTGCCAGTGTTGGATTGGGGTGGACAAAGTCAGAAATCGCACCATACCAGGTTATAGTCCAAAAGGTTTATTTGAAAACACAAGCTTTCAGACATCATTATCAATGCTGTGAACCTTTGATCTTTTACTGATAAATTCTGTGCCTGGTACTATCTCTCTCACTGATACCTGCAGAAGGACTGAGGCTCCGAAAGCTTGTGTTTTCAAATAAACCTGTTGGACTATAACCTGCTGTCATGTGATTTCTGACCTTGTCCTGGCCAACAAGCAGTGCTTGAAAAGTGATGTGTTACAAGTAGGAGTCCTCAGCTTCTTTTTGAGTCTACCTTATTAAATAACAGGGGCTGAATGGCCTACTGTCACTCCTAATTCTTGTGTATGGTCTTCTTCTGCGCTTTAAGATACTGGAAAAAACTGTGGAGGACAGAGGAGGATTCTCTGAATGTGGATGTAAGCATCTTAGTAAGCAACAGTAAAATTTCATGACAGCACACTAGTAGACAGCAGAATGGTGATCACAATATTAACTGTGAGGAGCAGCTGCTTCCAGTTTCAGTGCCAGAATGATAGATGAATTCTTACTCAAAGTTAGCTGGCAAATGTTGGTGGAAATCCTTGCTTGCCGAAAGATTTTCCATCCTTTCTTCATTTTAACAAAATAGCTTTGCTTTGGTGATCAGCTGTGCTGCCCGGTAGTGAGGTGTTCATTTATTTGGGGGCCACATTATTAGCAGCACTGCAAGAGCAATGTTTTGTTTAATTTAACAGCATGATTCCCTGGCATTAATAAAGGCCAGCTTATCCAACCACCCCATCAAAAAGTTAATAAGCAAACAGTTGTCACAGCTTCCTCAGAAGAGATGAAATTCACCATGAGGTGCACAGTGCAGACAAAATATTTTGTGAGCAATTAGTTCTGCACTTGCTGACTTTCAGCCTTCCTTGAAAGCTCCTTGTTGGGATGCAGTTCCCCAAGCACTATAGAACTCCTTGTGAATGTGGCCTTTATATACAAACACCTTGAAATTGCTCTGAGAGTTCAGAATATTTGGGTGGCAATTCGGTATTAAAAACATGGAAGTAAAAAGAATCATGCTTGCTTCCAATAAGCTGTGTACAACAATTTTCTAAGTTATTGCAAACCTAAAATGACTACTTGACACAGGGAGCAGACAATTGTTTAATACTGGGTCAATCCCACTTTTGATTTCGCCTGCTTTCATTCAAAGGCTCAACTTATGTGACACGCAGCTGTCACTCCAGTCACAGATCTGTCATTTCAGGTTATTGGTGCATAAACTTCCTACATTCCCACCACCCACACACATCACACGGGCACAGCTCTAATTAACTTAGCACCGATCCTCATAAATTTCGTGAAAATTAAGTAATTTGGTGCAGAGATAATCTCTGTCTCATCTCATTAAAATTTAATTATAATAAGCATCTAATGTTGTGACATGCTGAACCAGGGCAAATTTTGCTGCTGCAATAAATCTTATGCTAGCCCTTAAAGTCTGTTAAATTTTTCAGCTTCTGGTGATTATTTTGTTATTTCACTTACCAAGTGAACTAGACTTTCAGGTTGTTGTTGCGAGCAAGCCAATTCCCAATTTTTGATGGCCCCGAAATTTTGTGTGTGTAGGGAGATTTCCCTGGCTTGAAAACACAAATTTCTTGGGAAACTGTTGTAACCCCCAAAAGAAACAGAATAAATTGCATATGATCTGTAAAACACCCCCAGAAAATTTTAGGGACAATTGCATACACGTAGTCAATAATGAAAAAAGGAAAGACCAGTGGCAGATCCGCCAAGAATTGGAGGGAATTGCTGAAGGTATTTATAAAGGATGAGGAAGTACAATTTTAGGAAATGTTTCAGGTGGACAGCAAGGTATAAATTTAACAGGAGTTCAAGAGTTAAGTCAGGACTGTCATAGAATAGTCCTCACTTGCTTGGATAAGTGCAGCTCCAACAACGTTCGATAAGTTTGACGCCATCCAAAATAAATAGGAGTTGGGGAGGTCATGTTGCGGCTGTACATGATATTGGTCAGGCCACTTTTGGAATACTGTATTCAATTCTGGTTTCCCTGCTATAGGAAGGACATTGTGAAACTTGAAAGGGTTCAGAAAAGATTGACAAGGATGTTGCCAATATTGGAGGGTTTGAGCTACAGGGAGAGGCTGAATAGGCTGGGGCTATTTTCCCTGGAGTCTCGGAGGCTGAGGGGTGACCTTATAGAAGTTCATAAAATCATAAGGGGCATGGATAGGGTGAATTGCCAAGGCCTTTTCCTCAGGGTAGAGGAGTCCAAAACTATAGGGCATAGGTTTAAGGTGAGAGGGGAAATATTTAAAAAGAACATAAGGGACAAATTTTTTACGCAAAGGGTGGTGCGTGTATAGAATGAGCTGCCAGATGAAGTGGTGGAGGCTGCTAAAATTACAACAATTAAAAGGCATCTGGATGGATGTATGAATAGGAAGGGTTTAGAAGGATATGGGCCAAAAGCTGGCAAATGGGACTAGATTAATTTAGGATATCTGGTCAGTATGGGCGAATTGGACCAAAGGGTCTGTTTCCATACTGTACAGCTCTATGACTCTATAGCTGCTTAAACAGCACCAGATGTACGACCTCAAAACATCCAATCCTGTCACCACCAACACACATTGCTAGCAGAGTGTACCATCTACTAGGTGCATGGCAACAATTGGTTCGGCTCCCCCGACAGCACCTTCCAAAACCCTAACCTGTACTATCAAGAAAGATAAGGGCAGCCGACACACGGGAACACCACAAGTTGCAAGTTCCCCTTGAAGGCACGCACCATCCTGATTTGCAAATATATCGCTATTCCTTCATTGTCACTGGGGTGAAAATCCTGGAAATCCTCCCTGACAGCACTGTGGGAGTACCTACTCAATGCAGACTGCAGCAGTTGAAGAAGGTGGCTATCATCACCTTTTCAGGATGGACAATGAATGCTAGTCTTGCCACTGATGCTCACACCCCATGAATGGATTGAAAAAGGCAGGACAGCAAGTATGATGGAGGGCATTCCAGAATGTTAGGCCAGGCTACTGTGGATGTATGGCCAGTGGGGACTGGAGTTAGAAATGTTTGCAAAGAAGGACAGAGTTAGGAGGAATGATCATGAGCTACCACAGAAGCTGGAAGAGGAGAGGTTGTGTCCAATCAGGTACATCAGTATCAGAGATAGTAGGAACTGCAGATGCTGGAGAATCCGAGACAACAAGGTGCAGGGCTGGATGAACACAGCAGGCCAAGCAGCATCATAGGAGCAGAGAGGCTGACGTTTCGGGCCTAGACCCTTCATCAGAAAAGACTCAATTTTGATGCCCTCACAGAATTCCAAAGGGAATGCAGAAGTTTTGGAAGGAACAAATTCGAATAAAAGTAGGGCGAGAATTGTTTATAAATGTCCATCACTAACCACCACACTGATTTGCTGAAGAGGACGATTCCAAATCAGTTCCTTTTAATTGTGATAAGTAACCGGGAGATTCTTGATTCTTGGACTGCACTGAATTTTTATTCACATCATGGACCATATTGCTCCCCACAGGTTCTCATAGAATCAATGAATAGTGCAGTACAGAAGGAGTTCATTCTATCAAGCCCATGGTATTTCTAGTTGGAAAGGACTCCTTTAAAAAGCAATATCAGCCAATTTTCCTTATTGTTACTTGCATCTTGGGACATTTTATTATGTTTGAATTACTATATAAATCCAAGTTTACAAATGTTGTTATTGATTTCCTTTCATTACATGTTAAATGGGTGAATTGATTAGTTCCTAAAAAGAATCAGAAAAGCAAACAACAGCGATATCAAGGATGTGAATTGTGACTTCTTTCCTCAGAGATTGGTAAAATATGGAACCTCACTACCACATGAGTGGTTGTGTCAAACAATATAGATGCGTTTAAGGGAAGGCTAGGTGAATACATGAGGGAAGAAGGAGAGATTTGTTCTCCTCAGGGCAGCAACAGAGATTTCCATGGAGATGTACTAAATCATAACAGACTTTTATAAAATAGACAAGGAAAACTGAAATACATGAGGGATATGAGGAAGAATTTTCTTGATACAGTGAGTGGCAATGAGGTTAGTGGAAGTAGAATAAGAACCAATGGTTTCAGAAGGAAATTGGATGAAGCAAGTAAACTTGTAAGGTTACAGAAATCAAGCTAGAGAGTGAGTTTGATTGGATTGGTCTTCTTTTTGGGGTGTGACAGTGTGACTTGATGGACTAAATAGCCCCCTTCTGCGACATTAATTACCCAATAGGTGGTATTTAATGGAGATGATGAGCACCTCCCTAGTTATCTTGAGAGCTGACGACAGCCTGGCATTACATCCTTTTGGAAAGGCTTTTATGTGCTAATCAAGAAAGAAAAGGCTGCTCCCAACATAACAGAAACAGGAATAGGCCAGTCAGAGTGAGAAGCCTACTTGGAGCCAGATTGTGGTGTCAAGTCCATTTTCTTGGTCATCCCCTACTGAATGTACTATTTCCACCCGAGGCCTAGGTTCATAAATGGTCCCACCACAGCTGAGTGGTGATGGGTGGGGGTTGGCTCGGTTTCTCGTTTGGGCACCGATGGACTCCCTTTCCCCAACTGGGAGCCTGCAAGAAACCACTTGACTCCCCACACCCCAAATATCTCACTCATCACTGGTAAAGGCCACTATCTGCTGGGTGATGCTTTAATTGCCAACTAAAGGGCCTCATTTGGAGGGAAGGGCACCCATGAGCCTACACACCTAGGACTCAATCAGGGCAGCAATGGGAAGGGGCAAGGCTCCCCACCCACAACCCATCACCTGATTAAATACCACCCCGCTTTGGGGAGGACTTTAAATGTGAATAAAGTAGGGTGAGAGGAAGCAAAAACTATCGTTTCTGCCAGATGGGGAAAAGGCATTTTTCTTTGCTGTAGAATAAATGCTAATGTGCAAGAAGCACTTCAGAGAAGGTTTCCTAGACTAGTACCTGGAATGAGTGGATTATTACCTTATGAGGAAAAGCTGGGCCTCCATCCTTTGGAATTTAGGAAAATCAGAGATGACATAATTGAAACATATGAAATCCTGAGGAGACTTGACCAGGTGGATGTGGAAAGGAGATTTTCTCATGCCAGAGAATCTAGAACTAGGGGTCATAGGTTAACAATAAGTGGTGGCCCATTGAAGAAGGAGCTGAGGTAGCATTTTTTTACTCAGACATAGCAAGGACTGTAAATGCTGGAGTCAGAGTCAATACAGTGTGAAGCTGGAGGAACACAGCAGGTCAGGCAGCATCAGAGGAGCAGGAAAGTCGACATTTTACACCCTTCATCAGGACTCCTGCTCCTCTGATGCTGCCTGACCTGCTGTGTTCCTCTAGCTCCACACTGTATTGACAGCATTTTTTAAACACTTTGACAGTTGTGAATCTTTCAAATTGTCTTCCTCAAAAGGCAGTTGATGCAGAATCTTTCAATAGTTTTAATACAATGGTAGATAAATTCCTGATCACCGAGGAGATGAAAGATTATTGTGGATAAGTAAAAATGTAGCGTTGAGGCTAAAATCAGATCAGCCGTGATCTTATTGAATGGCAAAGTAGCCTTGAAGGGCTGAGTGGCTTACTCTTGTTCTTTGGTCATATGTTTAGATATAACAAATCCTATTTTAGAAAGGATAGAGTTGAATGAATTTTAACCCAGAAAAAGGAAGGAGAGTTGTGGGAAAATATCAAGCAATATGTTAAATTGCAGCAAGTGGAAAGAAATGCAACTGTAGAATCAACACTGATCCTTCATGAATGTCATAACAGTTATGTCTTAGGAGCATGATTTTTATTTATGATGCATTTATGTGAGGAATATATACCTCAGGTATAAATAAAAATGGGAATGACTGCATTTGTCATCAGCTCTAAATAGAGGAACTGAAGCAAGGGAGCTAGAGACAAATTGTTTTAATTAAACTCCAACAACATTGGTCAAGCTGAAACTGCTCATCCCTTCCAACTTTTGTAAGTTTACCTCTTCTGTGCATTATATAAACATTTTCCCTAAAGCTGGGCTACAACCTGCTACATGGAAGAGTAGGCCAGATTGGCCGTGAGCCAGGAGAGAGCTGCAATTAATCATATTTCACTGAGGGGATTCCTGTGTCAGATGTGCCAGCGGAAAGCAAGCCCCAGTTCTGGTTTCATGGCAGGTGCTGAGTTTATTAGCTGTGAACATGCCAGCCCGAGTGCCAGAACAGTTCTTGTCAAATGTGTAAAAGTGAGAAAGCAGCAGATTTCAAGGTTAATTCTGCCGCAGGGAGTGAACATGAATTAATCTGAGATAACAAGGTGTAGAGCTGGATGAACACAGC
>NC_063352.1:13289736-13292429 GCF_021869965.1 Rhincodon typus | reverse complement strand
CCAGTCGCGAACCATTTCAACTCCCCCTCCCATTCCTCAGACGACATGTCCATCCTGGGCCTCCTGCAGTGCCACAACGATGCCACCCGAAGGTTGCAGGAACAGCAACTCATATTCCGCTTGGGAACCCTGCAGCCCAATGGTATCAATGTGGATTTCACAAGCTTCAAAATCTCCCCTCCCCCTACCGCATCCCAAAACCAGCCCAGCTCGTCCCCATCTCCCTAACCTGTTCTTCCTCCCACCTATCCCCTCCTCCCACCTCAAGCCGCACCTCCATCTCCTACCGACTAACCTCATCCCGCCCCCTTGACCTGTCCGTCCTCCCCGGACTGACCTATCGCCTCCCTACCTCCCCATCTACACTCACTTTTACTGGCTCCATCCCCGCCTGTTTGACCAGTCTGTTTCCTCTCCACCTATCTTCTCCTCTATCCATCTTCTATCCGCCTCCCCCTCTCTCCCTATTTATTTCAGAAACCCCTTCCCCTCCCCCATTTCTGATGAAGGGTCTAGGCCTGAAACGTCAGCCTTCCTGCTCTTATGATGCTGCTTGGCCTGCTGTGTTCATCCAGCTCTACACCTGGTTATCTCAGATTCTCCAGCATCTGCAGTTCCTACTGTCTCTGAGGCATCAGTTTTGTGTTTGAATATGCTATGCACTAAATGTAAGTGCACTTAGACTCACTTTTTTGACAACAAATTCTGGAATAGAGTATTAAATTAAAATAAAACTGATAAAGTAACAAAACAAACACTCAAGTCAAGACATTGATTAAACAGTTTGTAATAGGGGAGCAGCCAGGGTTTGAAGAGTGGAGATCGCAAATATTCTGAAGTGAATCTTGGTTCACTATGAGGAGTTTTAAATTAAATCTCTCTTGGCAGATTAAAATATACAGGGTAACATTTGTGTTTGGGAGAACTGTAACAGAGTTTTGGACCAGTTTTCTTTTGGGGTCCGATGGGGTGGGGTTGGATGTGGGAATCAAAGGCCTTTAAATTAAAATTTTAAAAAACCTTCATGTATTGCTCAATTTTCTTTCCTTCTCTACCTCAAATTTCCTTGTGTTCATATTTAGATTAAATATAAGAAAGCATGGTAGCCATATAAAAACACTGGACCAATTTTAAGTGTCTTCCACTTAAAAATTAAATGTTATGCAGAGGATGGTCTTTCACAACTTCAGGATATTGCAAAGTGCATTGCTGTCAACAAAAAATACTTGGAAATGTCACAGCTGACTTGCATGTTGGAAGGTCTCCTGAGAAGCGGTAAGTGACCAGATTTTTGTCTGACTTAGTGATGCAGATTGAAAAGATAAAAATTCTGGTTGTTCTTTAAAATTGCACCGTGGCTTCTTTTACATCTATACAATTGGATCGATAGAACTCCTCTTTTAACATATCTTCCAAAATTACACGTGCAAGCTGTAAGGATAGTGCTTTTATCCACATCCTTTTGACTGAAGACACCAGAGCACCCACAAAAGAACCATGATTGACACCATTAATTACATTTGATTGACAAATCTAAGGTAAATATATTGACTGGACAGAAAAGAGAGGAAAAAAATAAATTGAACGGATCACGATAGCAGAATACTGAACTATGCAAAGGGCCCACGTGCATTATTATGTGATCATGGTAAGCTGCTATCACTGACAGAATTCCAGCTTCCTATCAGGAATGATAGAAGATACATTTCAGCAACTTGTAATTGGATAAAACAAACAAAGTTCTTGAAATGCTCTTCAGGTCACACAATCTGTGGAGAGAAGGAGAGCTGATGGGTCAGGTCATTATAATATTTTTCATTTGTAATAAAAGGCCAAACATGTCCAGCTTTAAGCAGGTAGACAGGTAAGAGGTGAGGGACAGAATGAAAGGGATGGTCTGTGATATGGCACAAGGTAGGGGTGGTTAAATAAGAATAGCAGAATCGGCATGATATACTGGCAGATACAAGATGATTTAGATTCTGTGTGTTTTTAAAATTGCTTTGATTGGCAACAAGTGGTTGATTTAATAACTCGTCACTAAGTCCAGACCAATGACAAGGGCCATCTGCCTACCAACAACTTTGTTTCTCAGGGAGCTAAACAGCTTGGGGCTGTGTACAAGCCAGGGAGAAGTTTCAGAACTCTACCAGCTCAGGAGCTCTCCCTGTTCTCTGCAGTAAAAGCTACTCTCAGCCTGAAGAAAACCTATTTATTTCTCTTCCTGTAAGCTGTGACTTTTAATTTATAAATCAGAGACTTTTATAAAAAAAGTAAGCGTGAACCAGTCAACCTGAGTCTAGAAGACAGGTAAATGGGAAGGTTCTGCGTACTTTTTAAAATCTTTAACTTTTGTCATGATTCTGGAAATAATAGGGCTCGATTTTCAGTGACACATGACAGTGACAATGGGTGATTCAGAGCAAGGGCTTCTTGAGGTAGGTCACTGGCACAAATTCTTTGGCTATAGGCTGCCTAGCAATGAAGGATGGAGAAAAAGACCTCCAAAAACTATTTACATAAAAGGCACTGTTCTTAGTCCTGAGAAGGAGGCAATGGCCCGGTCGTATTATCACTGGACTATTAATCCAGAGACCCAAGTAATGTTCTAGGGACAACAAGGTGCAGGGCTGGATGAACACAGCAGGCCAAGCAGCATCACAGGAGTAGAAAGGCTGACGTTTCGGGCCTAG
>NC_063352.1:13251801-13289636 GCF_021869965.1 Rhincodon typus | reverse complement strand
CTGGAGGAACATAGCAGGTCAGGCAGCATCAGAGGAGCAAGAAAGTCCACGTTTCCGGCCGGGAACCTTCATTAGGACTGGGGAGGGATAAGGGAGCTGGGAAATAAATAGAGCGAGGAGTGATGGGGCTGGGGAAAGGTAGGTGGGATGGTGAGATGTGGATGCAGGTAGGGCGTAGTGGGGATTGGTCAGTGGGAAGCGTGGGGCGGATAGCTGGGGAAGACGATGGACAGGTAGTGTCAGGTAAAGGATCCGGGGATGAGAGGGGTTTTGGAAATGGAATGAGGCCTGGGGTGATATGTTTTGAAACTTGTGAATTCTATGTTGAGCTTACAAGGTGCAGAGCTGGATGAACACAGCAGGCCAATCTGCATCACAGGAGTAGAAAGGCTGACGTTTCGGGCCTAGACCCTTCATCAGAAAAGCTCCTGTGATGCTGCTTGGCCTGCTGTGTTCATCCAGCCCTGCACCTTGTTGTCTCGGATTCTCCAGCATCTGCAGTTCCTACTATCTCTAATGTTCTAGGGATGCCGGTTTGAATCCCATCATGGCAGATGGTGAAATTTGAATTCCATAAAAATCTGCAATTAAGAGTCCAATAATGACCATGAATCCGTTGTTGACAGTCAGAAAAACCCATCAGTCCACTAATGTCCTTTAGGGAAGGAAACCACCTTCCTTACCTGGTCTGGCCTACATATGACTCCAAATCCATAGCAATGTGGTTGACTCTTAATTGCCTCGAGGGCAATTAGGGATGGGCAATAAATACTGGCCTAGCCGCGATGCCCTCATCCCACGTGAAAACAAAAATAGTTTATTGCACAAAAGTAATAATCGCTATGAATCAGGAATAATTACTAGGACTGTACAGAATACATCTTCTCCCTACAAAGGCGACCACAGCACTTAGTGTCCACACAGTGGTGTGACATAAACAAAATAGCTTAATGCAATACGAACACCAACTCCCTCAGAACCGTTACATTAGCCAAAGAGCACCTTCCTAACCCACGGGAAATGGGAAGTGAGACTACAATCGAAGTTGAGCTAGATATGACGTACAGTAAAAACAAAACACTGTGGATGCTAGAAATCTGAAATAAAAACAGAGTACTGGAGAAATTCAGCGAGTCTGGCAGCATCTAGGGAGAGTTAAGTTTGAGTACTGCTGAAGAATAGTCATACTGGACTCAATGGCTCTCTCTCCACAGATGCTGGTCAGGCTTGCTGAGTTTCTCCAGCTGTTTCTGCAGATAAGTTGTAGAGTCATAGACACATACAGCACAGAAATAGACCCTTCGGTCCAACTTGTCCATGCCGACCAGATATCCTTGATAAATCTAGTCCCATTTGGCAGCATTTGGCCCCTATCCCTCTAAACTCTTCATATTCATATACCCATCCAGATGCCTTTTAAATGTTGTAATTGTACCAGCCTCCACCACTTCCTCGAGCAGCTCATTTCCATACATGCACTACCCTCTGCGTGAAAAAGTTGCCCCTTAGGTACCTTTTAAATCATTCTCCTCTCACCTTGACATTATGCCCTCTAATTTTGGACACCCCATCCCGGAGAAAAGACCTTGTCTATTTAACGTATTCCAGACCCCTCATGATTTTATGAACCTCTGTAAAAGGTAACCCCCTCAACCACTGACACTCCCGGGAAAATAGCCTATTCCACCTCTCCCTATAGCTCAAACCCTCCAAACCTGACAAGATCCTTGTAAATCTTTTCTGAACCCTTTCAAGTTTCACAACATCCTTCCTATTAGCAGGGAGACCAGAATTGCATGCAGTACTCCTAAACATGCTGGCTGGAAGTTGAAAAGGAAATAAGTGTACGCATGAACAGAAATAAAATACTCTGCGTATTCACAAATCAAGTTAGAATGCACCATAAACATGTGAAAAGTGGTATTCCAAGGAGTACAGCACATACTCTTAGGAGCCTGCGCCATTTGGATTTCTCTAGAATTATGCAGAACCTTAATACAACCAGTCTGCAGCAACATTTGACAACGTTTCCCAAGTGACATTAGCTGAGCAAGTGACATTATTGCTGCCATTCTAAAACAATATTCATCCCTCACGTCGCTTGGACCTCAGAATAAAAGGTAAAATGGCTTCTGCAGCTTTAAGGCCATCAGATTCTGAAATTTCACATTTGCAGATTTTTTTTTAGGACATATTAGTTGGGGTGAAACAGACAAATTGCAAACATGCGGCTTGCACAAAGCCAAGATCAGCAGGACCTATCTAGACTTTCCAACCGTGAAGTTACAATTATTAGCTGCAAAAAGAAAGATGGGTAAAAAGAACAAATCTCCCAAAAGGTCAAATTATTGTTATTTCATTCCACTTTGATGCAAAATTCCAACACAGAGCTAAGAAATTATGCCATTAAACAGCCAGTAATTCAATTTATTTTTAAAATAAAAATGAAATATGCTGGATTCTGTGCCAATCTTTAATTAATCTGAATTAGCAGCCAACAGAACTAATCTCTTGGATTGAAAATCAAAGATCCTGGCAGATTCCTGCAGATTTGATGCTACTAGCTAATTGGAAGAATCACAGTAGTAAAATACACATCTGGGGACAATGCATCTGTACTGTGGCCTTTATTGCTTTCATTTCCATAGAAATGATTACACTATCTTCATAAGAGACCATATTTGTAATCGTGATTGTACAGACAGAAGTCGTTTATATTTCTTCAGTCTCATGCTTCACACATATCAGTAATGCCAGTTGACAAAACTGTTTAGTATGTGCCAGACAGCTGCTAGTGGCTTCTGTGTTTCACACCAGAATATCACCTGCTAACTGGATCAGCACATTGAAATGCAATGGCTTTCATGGCTTGTGCTTTAAAATGTGAATCTGCACTCCTGCAGGTTGCAAAGTCTGCTGTTCTGTTCCCTGCAATTTTTACACAAATGTTTTAAAAATAATTGCCCAGCTTTAATTATTGCTACAAAATGTCTTTTTTTCAGCAAGTAGAACTCTGAATTGAGATGAATGCTGGATTATAGATTAAATGCCATAAAAATTGTGAAGGGAAAGTAACAAGAATATCAAACAAAACACAGAAGTTCTCAGTAACCATTATCCACCTATGATGAGATTATAAACTTGTAATGCCTCATAGGTATCAGTTATTGTACCTTGTTTGTTAAGCCAATTGTATTGAGTTTCCTGTGGTATTGCTCATACAAAGTCAGACAATGCGTTTTAGAAAAGGACAACAGTTTTAGCAATACATCGATGCAAAACCTAAGATATACCTGTGCTTTCTTATGGTTTCAAAGCATAGTTGGTGTTAGGGTTAAATGAGTTTTATATTTAATATACCTAATCTGCAGTTCAGAACCTGGCTTTCTTTGCCTTATTCACTAACACAAAGGATGGGACGAGTTGGGGATTCAGATATCTTTCACTGAGCCAAAAATCAGAGTATTTTCAATTCCTGAAGAGTTTGCACACATTCCAAATCACAACCTTCTTTATTTTAAAAAAAAACTAATTATAGAGTCAGAGATGATGGGCAAGGATCAAGAATTGGAGAGGCGATGGCCTAGTGGTATTGTCGCTTAATCCAGAAACTCAGCCAATGTTCTAGGGACCCGGATTCAAATCCCACCACAGCAGATGACAGAATTTGAATTCAATAAATAAAGAAATCTAGAATTCAGAATATGCTAATGACTGTGAAACCACGGATAGAGGACTGGTTAGCAGATAGGAAGCAGAGAGTTGGAATAAATGGGTCCTTTTCAGAGTGGCAGGCAGTATAGAGTGGGGTGGCACAGGGTTCAGTGCTGGGACCTGACCTGTTCACAATATACATTAACAATTTGGATGAAGGAATTGAATGCCATATCTGCAGGTGACATTAAACTGGGTGGCAGTTTGTGCTGTGAGGAGGATGCTAAGAGGCTGCAGGGTGACTTGGTCAGACTGGCTGAGTGGGCAAATGCAATATAATGTGGATAAATGTAGATTATCCATGTTAGTCTCAAAAACAGGAAGGCAGATTATTATCTTAATACTGGCAGTTTAGGAAAAAGGTGAGGTGCAACGATACCTGGGTACCAGGGTGGAACAGTTGCTGAAGGTTGCCATGCAGGTGCAGCAGGCAGTGAGGAAAGCTAATGGCATGCTGGCCTTCATAGCAAGAGGGTTTGAGTATCAGAGTAGGGGTGTCTTGCTGCAGTTATACAGGGCCTTGGTGAGGCCACACCTTGAGTATTATGTGCAATTTTGATCTCCCAGTCTGAGGAAGGATATAAAAAAACCAAAAGAACTGCGGATGCTGTAAATCAGGAACAAAAATTGCTGGAGAAGCTTTGCAGGTCTGGCAGCATCTGTGGAAAAAAAAATCAGAGTCAACGTTTTGGGTCTGGTGACCTTTCTCAGAACTGATGGTAGCTGGCAAAATGTCAGTTCATATGCAGAAAATAGGGAGAGGGGTAAGGAGTAAATGATAGGATAGAGCCCAAAGAGAGAGAAGAACAGTTGGACAAAGGAGTTAATAACGTATTCAATGCAAGCTGGAAGAATAACACCTCATTTTCCGCTAGGGGACCCTGCAGCCCTCCAGACTCAATATTGAGTTCAATAATTTTAGGGCCTAAACTCTCCCATGTCCTAGCCACCCACCTCACACACCAGGCGTTGTTATTCACATAGTCTGCCATTACACAGCACCTGTTGTTAGTCACCAACAGTCCCCCTTAACAACTATTCACCCGCCCAGCCTGATCGTTATCAACTCCTTTGTCTGTCCAACTGCTGTTCTCGCTCTTTGGGCTCTATCCTATCGTTTACTCCATACCTCACCCTCTCCCTATTTTCTGCATATAAACTGACGTTTCCCAGCTACCATCAGTTCGGAGGAAGGGTCAACAGACCAGAAACATTAACTGACTTTTTCTTCACAGGTGCTGCCAGACCTGCTGAGCTTTTCCAGCAGCTTCTGAGGAAGGATATTCTTGCTACTGAAAGAATCAGGGAAGGTTTGCCAGACTGATTCCCAGGATGGCAGGACTGACCTATGAGGAAAGATTGGATCGACCGGGCTTGCATTTGCTGAACTTAAGAATGAGGGGAGATCTCATAGAAACACAAAATCCTGATGGGACTGGACAAGCTAAATGTGGTAAGAATGTTCCCAGTGTTGAGGAAGTCTAGAATAAGGGGGTCATAGTCTAAAAATAAGGGGTAAGCCTTTCAGGACTGAGATGAGGAAGAATTTCTTCAGAATTGTGAACCTGTAGAATTTTCTCCCACAGAAAGCTGTTGGGGCCAGTTCATTAGACATATTAAAGAGGGGGCTGGACATGGCCCTTGCAGCTAAAGGGATCAAGGGATATGGGGAAAGAGTGTGGGGAATGGGATACTGAATTTGCATGATCAACCGGTGATCATTGTAAATGGTGTTACAGGCTCAAAAAGGACGAATGGCTTACTCCTGCATCCATTTATGTTTCCATATTGTCAATTGTTGAAAAAACCCCTCCGGCTCACGAATGGCTTCAGGGATGGAAATTGGTCATCCTCAGCTGGTCTGGCCTACATTTCACTCCAGACCCCCAGCAATGTGGATGGCTGGCAACAGCCCTCTAAAAGTGGCCTAGCAAGTGACTCAGTTCAAGCGCAGCTGTGGCCAGGCAATACATGCTGGCCAGCAAGCAATGCCCACATCCCATGAATGAATGAAAAATTGCAAATAATCAATATACTGTACTAAATGGCTTTTTTTTTGTCTTTTGGACATAATACCCTGCAACACATGTTCATTAAAACTGAACGGGCAAAGAATCAAAGACTGACCAAGGCAGATACTGAAAATTTCTGCTAGTATTCCTGACATAATAAGCTTGTGTTTATGTGCTTCTTCCCTGACATTAAAAATATACAATCATTATCCTTTGCTACATCCAATGATTAATATCCAATTGGGTAACTATAATTTAAGATGATTAGCTGGAGTTAATCAGAAAAATAACATTCATCTACATAACTAAAATATACAATGCATTTTTGGCTTCTGATGCAAAACCATAATTTTCAGATATTTACAGAATGTGTTGGTGAAAAATATTTGGCCACAGAAGGATTAAACTATCAAGGTTGGAATTTTATTTGAAAGGAATGAACTTTATTTATCTTTTCTCGGCTAATACTATGAAAATGGTGTGGATTACATCCTGGAACAAAGCTGGCAAAAAAAATTCTACCCAACCAACATCAACTGATTCCATAAAATTTGCATGAAGCTCTAGGCTATCAATGCTTCCAAGAGCAAATCCTGCAAGATTAACCACAGGGACATAGTTTATTAGGCCACTAGGCATTGTGTTTCGCCAAGTGCTGCAGACATATTAACATACTGTACCTAGTCCCTGACCTCAATTTCCAGTTGAGTCATAACATGCAATATCCCAGCCCTTTAGTTCCAGCACAAATGTCAGCAGCCTTTTCAGCATATATTTTAAAGACAGATTCAAATTTATAAAATTATTGATTATGTTAGGATGATCCCATAGCCTTTTACGGCTTAAAAATTACTTCAGAAATATAGCCTGGTTGTAAGAAACAGCAGCCAATTTTTGCGCAGTAAGCACTCTCAAATAGCAATGCGATAGGATCAGGATTTTAAAAAAAACTGTTTTACTATTGGCCAGAAAACCTCCCTTGCTCTTCTTCAAACAGTGCCATGTGATTCTTTACTTCCACCCAAATGATAGGCAAGTCTATATTGCACCCTTCCGATAAGGTGACATAACAACGTGCACACTAGGTTTAACAACCTTTTTTAAAAAAAAATGGGATGCAAGTATCACAGGCAAGACCAGTATTTATTGTTCATCCCTAATAGTTCTGGAGAAGTAGTGGCAAGCATCAGTTATAGCCCTTAAGACTGAGGGTAAGGTGGAGTGTTCAACACTCAAAATCAAAGATCTAGGTTGAACAGTATATTCATATCAGTGAATGGAACCAACCAGCTGTTAAAGCAGTCTAAACCCAGGGCCAGTACTGATGTTATTGCTCACTATCCACAATACAAAATGTAATTACCCAACACCAGTAATGCAGTGTAAAGATGGAATTATTAGAGAAAATGTCATTTTAAATTAGCCTACTTATGTCTGTAGTTCAGGAGTAACTAAGATCTTAATCCTGTGAGGATTCCCAGCAATGTGCAGGCCTCGTCAGCATCTCCTGTCTAAGTCTCATCAATCATTCAAGTCTGCCTTCATCCAAGTAAGGCCATTTGTGTCAATTCCCAGCTTGGTTGCTTGTATTAGTTAAAAATTCTCTCTCCAGCCAGGCAACACCGACAGCAGCTCTAAAAGCGCTGGATACATTTTCTTCTTATAACCCATGAAATTCTGGTTCTGGCCCAGAGGTAACTTAACAAGAAGCTAACTCCTAAGGCACAAGTGGACAGAGAGACAGGACTAAAAATAGGTTTTTTATTTTTAAAAAAGTGTATTGTGAAAAACAGACACTTGACCTTCAACTGGATACATCTGGAAGCTATACTTAGATTCAATGTCAGGAAGATCAAGAGGTTTATAAGGAGGAGAAAGGGGCCAATGTGTAGTACTTGGAGTGGTTTCATTAACAGGCTGAAAGGTTTGTTGGGCGGGGGCAGGGAGGTGGGGTTGGTGGTGGTGGTGGTGCTGTGGATCAATGACAGAGTGGGTGTGTTGATCAGTGGCATCAGGACCAAAGAGCTGCCAGCCCAATCAGATGGCTTCCAAAAAGTAAGTTACGGTCTGGTGGGTAGAGGCACCAGTCTGGCAGGCCCTCGCAAACGGGATAGGGGGTAGTTGCTGAGGACAGGTAACTATTATACCGAGTGGGACCTCTTAGTAGTCTTCCCCATGTTCCATCCAGCAGTAGCTGAGTGGGAAACAGCTGGGTTTTATCTGATAGCCTTCTTATGCAAGGCAGGACCCTCTTTGCAAATGATGGAAGAGGCCCATAAATGACCATTTAAGTGGATTCACTAAGCTCTGGCCAGCTGGGCCATCTGACATCTTTCCTGCTGCTGCTGCTAAAATGGCATGGAGTCAGGAAGATAAGAGGTATGCTACCCATCACCTCTTCATACCATTTTACCAGCCTCCTCCTTCTCCTCATCCCATCTTTGAAGGGCTGATAAAATTCAGTCCATGAAAGGATGATAGATTATGGTCCCTCATATGTAATTTATAATTTTTATTTTTTTTTTAAAAACTTGATCCATTTTGGTTCTGTGGGAAAGGGAGGCAGATGAGGAGGATCAGGGAATTTTGCTAAGATAGACATAAAACTGACTTGATTACTACATCCCACACAGACCCTTTTGAGAAAAATGGAAGTTCGAGATGGTGTGGAAAGTGTAAGCAGCAAGATGAGGAAAGGGAGGAAGTAGCCAAAGCAACTGCAGACATGGAGTTAACTACAGACAAGATAGTGGAATTCTTCACGATTTTGTAGTGGAGAGCAAGAGGCACGGTAAAAGACATCAGTAGGCTTAAGATATAGAAATCATGCTGTTTATCATGCATGATGCTGCAGCAGTTGGCAACTTTTGGCAGAGAGGATGTGAAATACCAAAATATACTGAGTAGAGGATAGATACTTTACTCAAGTTCTGTGTATACTGTAAATTCAATTCTAGTCACTTATAATGCAGTCTCCCGGTAAGACTGGTGGAGGAAAATATTAATCAGTCTTCTTCATTCTGGCCAGAAGAATTGTTGTCATTACATGCAGCCATTTCATTCTCTTTCAATGATCTCCATTGAAATCTAAACAGCTGACAGACTTGTAGTCAAAAATTTTCACCAGATTGAATCAGAGCTGAACTAAGTGATGATCTGAAGCAGATGATCTTCATTCTACAGCTAGCATATTCCCAATGTGGTAGAGAACAGAACTTCCATTTTTAAATGTGACAAAAGGAATGCTATTGCCTTTCAATCAAGACTACAACATTTCCAAATCACTTATCTATTTAACTTCAGCAAAGCTAATCAGTACACTAATGCACAAAATAAATTCTGAATTTAATGCACAATACACATTTGTGATTTTCACAATGAAAAGGGTGAAGGAAAACTGCTCAAAAGAACAAAATAGAAATACAACAAAAAAAAATTCAAATGAAAGCATCATAAACAGGAAGTGGGAAGCTAACGTTTTAATCTGTTACAATCTTTAATCTGGTGCCCAGTCATGTGGCCCAATTAATACTTTCCTGTCAATCCACAAAAGCTAGCAACATATCAGTTATGAATGAATCCCAATAGGCAGAGTTAGTGTGATGAACGCTGACATAACTCGTGGTACCCAGACATATCTCAGAGCTTAAACAGTTTATTTTAGGTGAGAAAATATTAAGCAACTGTCAAACAGCTGTCAATACTTACCAACAACTGCCTGACAGCCACTTTAACAAATGACCCCTGAAGCAAGCATTTTGATTCAAATCAGGAATAACAAAAGGCATTAGTCCTCCTACAACTGATTGACCAGCATTGTAACAGTAACAATTTTCAAGTGTTTAGACATATCAAAATTAAATTTTTGCATTCTGTTGAATGTTCAGACTCTGCAATTTTTATTTCTTTACACAGCTATGGTTCTCTTCCTAGTTTCTCCACAACAGTACTGTCCAATAGGACTTTGATGCTCACCAAACTTGTGGTGACCAGATCATTGTACGTGCCGCTTGATACAAAAGACAGAGTGAATCTTGTAACAACCTCCCAGAGTTGAATTGGGACTGAGGGACAGGACAAAGGGAGTACAGCAGTTGAATGCAGCTCCATCAAAAGAAAGAAATTTTTGTTAGCAACTAATCACTACACAGCATCCAGTTAAGGTGTAACAAGCAAACCAATATATTTTTGCTTCTTGAAATGGAGACAGGCTACAGTTTTTTTTGAATGTTCCTCCTGCAGGATTTTCCACTTACTTTTGACATGGTTACAGATTTTGGTCAGACAGGCTGAAACCGTGGCCTCTCTGAAATAGACTGCTGCAGAATCCTAACATCCATCTGAATGAAATAGTTCATCTGATGAAAAGCATCAGTCTGTCATATTTGGCAAATCGCTCATGTATTGGACAACATTGCTGCACAAAAGACAAGTTCGCACACGTTTTCCAAAATAAAGACAAGAAACTAAAATAATGCAAAATTTTACTGTCACCTCAAACAGTAAATATGGAGGGCAAACACTCCTTAGTATGCACAAAATGCATGACAAAAACATCTTATACTATGAAAGATTTGAAATGTCATTAAATGGATCAAAAATTTTTTGCAAAGCGTACACTTAGCTTCAGAGTAAATCTTTGTGGCAAGATTTAAACTTGCAAAAAGACTAGTATTTCCATACAAATACCAGTCCATGGTTTTAAAAGTTGGTTGCAGTTTATCTTTTACAGATTCTGATTTTATAATTCTGTATTCAAAACATTTTTTGTTGATATGAGCAAATAAGGTAGATTCGCAGTATCAATGAAATTCAGACAGATTAACATTGTTAAAAGGTCTACACAGTAAAAATCAGTTCAATTACTTAATTTCCATTAAAAATTGTTTGACACTGAATTTAATCCCCTTAGTACCAGTTAATCTGGAGTACTTTGAGTAAGGAGAGTGCCTAGCTATCCTCACTAACCATCCATGGAGACATCTTTTCAGGGTTATTTTGACCTTTAGCCACATTGCAACTTCTAATTAACACATTAATATTTTCCTAAAGTCCAAGTTGGAAACCATGAATATGAACTGCAGTGTAGAATGATACACTCCATTTAATTGGTTTACAAACAAACTGATCTGAAGGCCATAAACATGGGACTGGCAGTGCATTTTCATGATATGCATTGTACTTGCTTAAAATGAAAGCACACATGACAATATATTATTTTTTCAGATATGGCGTTGGGGTGAAAAGTGAGCACTGTTACCTTGTGGTATTGCAGCTGCAGCTGATAAAAACTGTGATTCTACTTTGCCTGTCCTCTCCCACGCAATGCACGGGTTGATGACTTGGACAGCAATGAGCTGCAGATACCCCAAACAAACTGATTTGTGAAAAATCAAATGTGTGGAATGATTCTGAATAGTGAATACAGAATAGATGAAACACTTGGAACACCAAAACTGCAGATGCTGGAAATGTGAAATAAAGTTAATGCTTCTAATTGGTACTCATTCTTTTGCCATAGAACCTGCCAGACTGGAAGGCAATTTCAAACAATTCCTGGTTTTACTGACACTTTAAACTACTTTAAGGAAAATATGTTGAATTTTTTTTATTGAAACAAAGTACATGCTGTTTAGCTCAACTTGTCCATGACAGAACTTATGCTTTTACACAAAACTCTTCCTCACTTTATTCATTTAACCTCATTGACATATTCTTCTGTTCCTTTCTTCCTCATGTTTATTGAGCTTCTCCTTGGATACATCTATGTTAGCTGCCTCAATTACTAAGAGAATGATGAGAATGTGATAGCTGCTTACATATAAAAAAGGGTAAAGATGTTTCCCCTCAAATCCCCTTTGGACTAATTAGTATCTGTCTATCTTACATTTATGATCCCTGGTTCTGGTCTTGCCCACAAGTGAAGGCATCTTGTCTACATCTCAAAACTGTATACACTTTTACATGGTTGCTTCTGAACATTCGTCACAAGCAGAGACATTTAAACAAATAAAGAGTTGTCACTTGTAGTAAGAAAGTTGTCTTTAATTTTCCTTCATGAAATTTCAATTTTCTTCATGATACAAAAAACTTTAAATATGATACAAAACTCACCACTGCCCAAAAAAAGTAAACAAGTCTCTTTTGCACACATACATACACACATTCATACATACAAATAAAGGCTGGTGCACAATGCATCTTTCGACATACAAGGCTGAAAGCTCAGTACAGTCCACACCAGATAACACAAATGAAAGGATCGCTCAAATACACCGTCACTATCCTTACTGCAAAGACAGTGACAATGTTTTGATACTACCTTAAAAAAATACATGACCTGAACGTTGAAGTCAGACCACATTACTGATAATGAGTCATTGGATTCACCGGAAATACAGCTGATGTAATACACACGCGCGCGCACACACAGGTATATATATATATAATATATATATATTTATATAAAATTACAGTGCTGAACAACGATTATATTGTTTTACAATCCGAAATAAACATTTCATGTTGCTGGCACAAGGCAACTTCCAGTATTGGCTGCTGCTCTAAGCCATCAGTGGTACAGGACTAGCTTGAAATGCATGTAACCCATAAAACTGTCGACATTGATAGAAGATTTGAAATGCAAGTCAAATCCCATCTCCTTCTTAACAACACAAAATAAACTGAGTAAAACATTTAATATGACATTGGCTTGTGTTTGTACAGTTAAAACTTTCTACACAAAGATTTTTTTTAAAGTTGTCTTGTACCACATGAAGATTGGAGCTCTCGGATCAGTATGGCTTGCAAGTGTTGCATCTGGTCACTTATCTGGAAGATACCACTGTTCATCCCATGTGTGTTTCATGTCACCATGTATCTGGGACTTCAAACAATGTGGCCTGTGAATTTGCACTGCTTCCTATTCAAAAACAAATAAAGATAAAGGTTTGCATGCAGTAGAACATCTGTGTTAGGAAATCTCTGCTAGTTAAATATGTTGTTCTAAACAGTGGCAAACAGACTAAAATGCCACAATACGATTCATGAGCAAATAGAACAAAAAACTGTACAGGGTGTTGCCATCCTTATATTACATGTTTCAGGCCCTTACACATCCAAACAAATAAACTTTCCATGCAACTCTAATTTATTGCATGTAAATGGACTATTACTTTACATTTTAGACAATCACAAACACTGCCAAAATGCCAACACTTGTGCTAAGGACTAGGAAAGGCCTATCTTGGTAGCTTATAGCAATTATAGATACACTGGCAATGTTTCAAATAATTACCAAGCAAACCAAAAGACAAAAGTCCATTACTCTGGGTCACATTCATTCACCACACCCCACCTCTGCTTCAATTTCCTATTAATTCTCCAGCTTTGAAAACATTGATACACAAGAACATGATTGCAAATAAAAATCAAGAGACCTCCAGCATCCTGCCTGAGGACACTACTTGTTTTACAAGTGGCTGTATAGGATAGTTGACCCCTGCAGCTAAAACCAATCGTGCACATTGCAGTGTCATCCTCTGATACAATTATGGCAGTGATCTCAGGACTTCTCTGGCGCAGGAAAGACGTCATCAACAGCATTACTGCCACTGCTCTGTGAATTGAGAATAATTGGCAAAACACATCCAGGATTAAAACCAGAGCAGAGGTATTTGTCATGGCTCAGTTGGCAGTACTCTCACCAGCAAGTTCAAAAGGTTACAGATTCAAGGTAGAGACTACAGTATGTAATTTAGGCTCAGACTCGAGGTCTGTAACAAGGGAGTGCTGCACTGTCAGAGATGTGATATTTTGAACAATGTTCCATCTGCCCTCTCAGGTGGACATTAAGACTTCTAGCATTTTTCAGAGAATGCTGTCCCTTATATATGGACCAATGTTTATCCCTCAAAACAAAATCACTGAAAGAGATTTGTTGGTTTTCAACATATTTCTGTTTGTGGGACCTTGCTGATGGCAAATGGTCTAGTGACTGCATTTCAAAAAGTTTTTCATCGCCTGTAAAGCACTTCAGGATTTCCTGGGATTGTGAAAAGTCCAATAAAAATCCCCAAATCTTTTTCTCATCTAGCTGAATCAGCCCTAGTCCACTTGGCACATTCCTCTCCTGAAACACAGTAACAGAATTTTGTATTTACTGACGAGCTCTTTACCGCTGAACTCAACATCTTTAAAACTTCAGAAACAGTTTGAATATTTTTAAAATGACCTGAACGTTTCCTCACAAGAATACACATTATTCATATCAATACAAATTTGAAAATATGCTCATGGTGAATAAAAGTTAGCTACAGTGTGACAGAGAAATAACGAATACAATAAACAAGCATAAACTACTTTCAAAAAAACAAGCCTCACGAAGAAATCTAGGCAAATAACTCTAATATCAGTGTTGTTTAGAGTTAGCCTTCAGTGTTCCCACCCTCATTGAGGCAAAACACACTGGGGAAGGGGAGAAGAGATGCACAGAAGCAGGCTCGAGTCATCATCACTACGAACTACACACTTAATATTCAGACATGACATTGGGTGATTCACCTTCTTCCTTTTGGGTTTGTGTTTTTCTTGAATCATGACCACAGATCACTTGGCCAAGACTTCCACTGATCCTTGTTATTGATTTCATTGCACAGCATTTCAGACAACTACTACACTAGTGTTCATCAACTTTACATAAGACCATAACATGTCGGGTAGACACAGGCCATTCAGTCCATCAAGTCTGCTCCTCCATGCAATAAAATCACAAGCGATTTGATAATCCTCAACTCTACTTTCCTGTCTTTTCCCCCATAACCACATTCTCCCAACCAGATTCCCTTACTGATTAAAATTCGGTCTATCTTAGCCTTGAATATACTTAATGATCTAGCCTCAACAGTTTTCTGTGGTAAACAATGCTACAGATTCACTAACTCAGATGAAACTCCTCTTCATCTGTTTAAAAAAAAAGTGCAATTCCTTATTCTGAGATTATTCCCTCTAATCCTAGACTCTCCCACAAGGGGAAATAGTCTTTCTTCATCAACCCAGTCAACTCTAAGAATCGTGTATATGCCAAGAACAGGCCCCATCTACTCAACCTCTTCTCGTAAAAACAGTCCCCTCTATACCTGGTAGCAGACTAGTGAACCTTCACTTCTAGCCTCCAATGTCAGTACATCTTTCCTTAGATAACGTGCTCAAAACCATTTACTGTTGTATTGGCAAACAGGATAGCTGTCAACTTAAGGTCCATCAATTTGATTTTAATTTGCTTTCTGAAACATAATTGTAACATAATCCACATAGCTTCTATAAATGAATTTTCTGTGCATTAACCTAATGCCTGCGGTCAAACAGAGGTGGTCTCATCCAGTGTTTTGATTTTGTAGCAAACAGATATACCAGTGAGAGAGGTGGACTGGACATGAAATAAAATGTAACCAGGGTAGTAATTTGCATGAACGTATGTTGAATTGTGAAGTGAACACAGTGATATAAAGACCTCTATAATGGAACTAGGCTTGTTAGAGTCATACAGCACGGAAACAGGCCCCTAAGCCCTACTCATCCATGCTGAGTAGGTTTCTTAAACTGAACTAGTCCCATTTGCCTGCATTTGGCTTGTGGCCCTCTAATCCTTTCCTACCCATCTTCCTGTTCAAATATCACTGAAATGTTGAGTGTACTCGCCTCTACCAGTTCCTCTGGCAGCTTATTCCATACATGTACCATTCTGTGTGTGAGGAAGTTGCCCCTTAGAACCCTTTTAAATCTTTCCTCTCTCATCTTAAACCTATGCCCTCTAGTTTTGAACTCCCCTACCCTGGAGAAAAGACCTTGTCTATTCACCTTATCCATGCCTCTCATGATTATGTACGATCACCCCTCAGCCACATATGCTCCAGGGAAAGAAGTCCCAGCCTATCCAGCCTCTGCTTGTAACATAAACCCTCCAGTCTCAGTAACATCCTTGTAAATTGTTTTTGCACTGTTTCCAGTTTCTTAACTATCCTTCCTATGGCAGGTCGACCAGAACTGTACCAGTACTCCAAATGTCTTGTATAGCCATAACATAACATCTCCACTCCTGTACTGAATGCTCTGACCAATGAAAGCAAACATTCCAAACATCATCTTCACAACCCAGTTTACCTGTGATACCACTTTCAAGGAACTATGTACCTCAACCCTGGTGTCTCTGTTCGATAACACTCCTCACAGCCCTACATTAACAGTGCAAGTCCTGCCCTCGTTTGTCTTATAAAAATTCAAAATATATATTGAACATGAACATACAAATTAGGAGAAGCAAGCCATTTGATCCTTCAAACTTGATCCTCCATTCAATAAGGTCATGGTTGATCAGTTTCTGTCGAATTACACATTCCTACCTATCCCCCATAACCTCTGATTCTGTTGCCTAACAAGGACCCATCCACTTCTGACTGAAAAAATATTCAATAATTCTGCCTCCAGTACCTGAGACAGTGGATTCCAAAGTCAAATAATCTACAGAGAAACATTTCCCCTTGTCAACAAGTCTAGTTCACCTGCTTAGTATACACAATTGGGCTCAGAGATAGTAAATAGTCCGAAACAAGTCAAAATCCACAGGGAAGAAGATTTCAATCCTTATCCAGAGACACAACTTTTTTCATTTGGCATTACAGATTTTCAGCTTGCACACTGACTTTAATAAATTATTGAAAGCAGTGGCAGTGTTAATGTCACTGGACAAGTAACTCAAGTGTCCAGGCTGATGTTCTGGGGACAGGAGCTGGAATCCCACCACGACAGTTGGCAAAACCTGAATCGAATGACAATCTGGAATTAAAAAAGAGAACCTAGCCCTTAATGACTGTGGACTGGGGCGAAAACCCATCTAGTTCATTAATGCCTGTTAAGGAAGGACATCTGCCATTCTTACCGGTCTGGCCTGCATGTGATACCTTGCATACGGATCGAAAACCAGCCAACTTTTAAATTCCATTGTAATGGTGGTTCAGTGGCATTAAAGTCTTTAAACCCAAATGCTGGAGAAGATTTGACAAGACTTTTGATAAAGTGAAGACGATCAATTGACCCATCATTATAATGTCACTGTACAATGTGTGCCAGTTTCAAGAATATTTCTCGAACTAAAATCATACAACAAACAGCTGCTTGTTTAAATATTTTGTTTTGACTGGAGCTTGGAACATCTGCTCGGCTGAAAACCAATGTGATACAAAGATCTTTCAGTCAGTGTTTGATTCTTCAGTTTTATAATTCCAGGAAGTTATCCATTTGCATTCATAGGTATTTATGAAAATTGTTAAATATTTATTATTCCATTAAGTGTGTTCAAGTACAACTACAGAATTCCACACACAACTTCCCAGAAGCACTAAATGTACTTTTGTGAACTTGACACCACTGTAATGCAATACAGGTTTTCAAGATATCCAAATTAAACACCGGTTTTAAACCTGAGCCAGAAACTAATTGTTCTATTGAAATAAAGACAGAAAGTTCAATTTCATTTGCAAGTTTATATGGAAAAAGAACTTTTAAACTGACATCACTGTAATAAGCTTGGGAACTAAGAAGCATAAGGGCATTTTAAAATATCCACATAAAACAGGTGATTCATTACTTACTAATTTAAGGCATTATATTTCAGGCTTTGAGTAATTTAAAAGGGTGAGACAGTTGCAGTCCCATCTGACATTGGATATAGTTAAGTTGAACAAGTTCTCAGCTAAAAGGTGGGGGTGGCATGGATTTACCTTCTAGTCCACAGTCACACAACCCAAATAAATCTTGCTGAACTGGTTGGGACGTACAAGGTATGAAAAAAATGATTTAAGATGATCTCTTTCACAAAAGAACTAAATTAAAAAAATATATGAGAGGAATCAGTGCCAGTTAAGTTCCCAGACAAGTGACCCTTGAAAATATGGGATCCATGGCACATTCAAAATTGCTCAAGATGTTTGCAGCCAAATCAAACTGTGGCAGAGTAATGCATCTTGAGAAAACAGAGCAAGAAATGTCACAATAACATGAACAGATGTAGATGGAGCCAACCTTAATTTGAAGAAATGACAAATACAAGTACATTTTTTAAAAAAATGATGCAAAGTCATTGCATCTCCTTTCCATTACTGTCAGAGGAAATGCTATCCCATATACTGTATCTGAGAAAGTGCAGATGGGAAAACTAAACTCTACATGTACGTTATATAAAAAAAAAATGCGTGCACGCACATTTATATACACATACACACACTGAACACATGGTGGTTTTCTTGCCAGGTGTACATACGAACAGAAAAACAAGGAAGCTGTTTGAAGGACATTAAAAAGGACATAAAAAAAAAATCACTACCAAAAGTATTTGATATTTCATTTGTTGGATTGCTCGACAGAGGGCTTTTGTGATTTGCTCTGAAAATCTGCATCAAGGACTAACCTGCCAAAAATTCAATACCTCAGCTGAAGTATACGTCAACAGCAACACTTGTCCAAAGGAGGAGCACTGCTGCAAGTGACAGTTTTAATAAGACTGCCATGGCTTTCGTCAAATTGGAAATTTCAGCAGATCCCTTACCTACAAGATAGCAACAGAACTTTTAAAAGCAATTCAGCAAGAAGTGCACTCGATAGCCTGCCAACCAGGTAGTTTTAGGTTTGCTCGCTTTCACTACTGAAAGGAAACAATACAAGTCAGCTGCTTTCAATGCAGTTAAATTCATAGGACAGAATCAAAACTAAATAATGAACTTATGAAACATCAAACCAAAATCCTTTGGGGAGGGGGAGAAGAAAAAAAAAATTCAGCCTTTTCAATTATAACATATTTAAAAGATGTAGCTCATCAATGCAAACACAAAGTACAGATCAGACCTGGCTGTATTATTCTATGGATGTAAAACAGGTCCAAAAAAATGGCCAATATCGTGGACCACATTAGTCAGGTCCGCTCCATTTAGGCAGCTTTAGTGGTTGCCAAACGTGCAAAAGAATATTAACTAGGCCAGAGGGTCAATTTTAGACTGTACTCAGGCCTAAATGGCACCCATTTCAGGATTGAAATGGGTCTGAAAGAAATTTCCGCCTCCAAAGCACCAATCCGCACATACGCAGCCCAGAACTCAGGACAATCCAAACCAAGGAAATAGAGTGATCACTAGCCTATTGAAACAATTCAATAGAAACCTTACCCCTTAATGTGGAATTTTGGTCCACAGAAACCTCCAAAATTCAGCAAAAAAGATTATTCAAGGAATTTTGAGAGATCAATATAGATCCATTCAGTGACTGCCTGACGATTCTTGAATTTATGAATCCTATGATGTTGGCTATTAAGGTCACAGATGTCAAAGCATTAACTACCTATTCACATCGCCCAGCTACGGCATGTGTTATTGCTCAGTGCCACTTACTATGTATATATGCAAGGCAGAATCGGACTTCTCAACTTCAGCTGGGAATCTTGGCCTTTTCTCAAGAAACGTGGCAAGAATTCTAGGTGTTACAGCAAACATCTGTGTAGTCTAATGCCCCTTTCAATCCCACATTTACTGTCAAGGATGGAATGGCTCTGGTAAGCTCTCGCAGTGTTAGTCGAGTGATCTTTCTTCATTTACAGACTCAAAATGCAAATGCTAATAAGCTATCCTCTTGCTACATTGTTTAATCCAATTCTAGTTTCACACAATGCACCCTTTTCATAAAGGGTCATTGTACTGGGATTTGAAAAAGAAACAACGTGGAAACATTTCTTTCGTAGACTAAGGAATGAAAGATTAATTGCAATGTCTACATTGTCTTCTGGCTGGATCAAATGCAAGGCATCCCAATCAGTTTGGTTTTATCAACATAACCATTGAACTTTCAGCCTTAAGGATAGTTTCCACGCCACCCAGCAGTCTTCTGCAGCAGTTCTAGACACAATTGATCACATTTTCAGTCTGTACTACTTTGCTTCATTTGATTAAGTGAGTTGGAGAGCAAGGTTTTTATATCGTGTCATCTTCTATTTAAGTCATCCCTATTAGCCATTCACCATGGTGAATTTGGTCTGTTGGTGGTGACCACTTAATAATCAAGAAGCGTTCCCTTCACTAGCTCCTCATTCAATCTTCAAATATACCACAGCACATTTCTGAAGAAAGATGGACACCTCTCATGTGAATTACAACGCAGGAGGTGGCAATGTTTGTCAATGCTTAGCCCATGCATACAATCAACCCATTCCTTTCTATAAAAATGGGTAACACCCAAATTAGGATGCCCTGAAACACGCAAATTTCACATCCCTGGCACATCTGTGTGGGGTGCAGTTTGTGCTGCTCAACAACATCGGGCCTTGTCGCTTTTTTCCTAAAATTAGGCCTTTTTTTTTTTAAGAAAAGAGTCACGTTACTTGTCACATAAGGATTTGTCCTGCACTCTCAGCTAATTTCACAAACTGGAGATATTCATGTTGAACCTGGTGCTGTTACTCTCTGCAGTGAAAGTACTGGGTACTGCTGAAACGGTATGATTGCCTTTCATTTGACATCAAATTTGATGTAAACATCTAGAACCACATGATAGTCTCTAGGCGATTAGATGTTCTACCAAAAGTGCGCACTACATCAGAATAATTGGATATGTGTTACAGGAAAACTATCCTTTAAAATCATTTTATAAGCCTTTATGATGCAAAATAAAAAAATTGAATACCTTTCCCTCCGGAGTTAACATACTGTAACAATGGAAAAGGATAACATCATGGCACAGAATACATCGAAACTAGAGAGGGAAATCAAAGCTCAAGATCTTGTCACTGCTGCATATTCCCTCAAGTCACAGATGAACACCTTTATACTAACAAAGCAAGATACACTTGGTTTTGGAAGTTTTGTTCTACTTTGTGATTTAGTAATCTGTTCAGACCATTTTTATAGGAAAAAAAAAAGACAGCATGCAAAGACTTTAGTCAACTCGATCATCTTTCCAATCTTTTTACTTTTCAGCAGCAAATATTTGCCAAGCTTAATTTATGTACATTTTATCATTCATATATAATCATATGGCAGAAAAATCCATTAACAGAACTCACCTTGCATTTAAAACAGTAGCATGATATCAACCAACAACTTATTCCCATCAGTATCTTTACCTACAAGCACTGAAACTGAAAAGCTGAAGAACGTATTCATATTTTCAAGATATACATCCATTTACCAGTTTTTCCATGGTCCTCCTTTTTCTGCCACTGTTTCTTGATTTTTCTAGTTTCCGATATTGTAGAGTCTATCCAGGCATTAGCCGAATAATGACTGTCACCATCTTTACTTGTAACCTCATCCCCTTCCATTTCATCAGATACTGTCTCTTCCTGAATAGGGCTCATACTTCTTTTTTCCATAAGAGGACTTGTTCTAAAATTGAATGGAAAAAAAGGTCACACATCATGCCATCGTACGCTTGATGATAACTTTCACGTTTTGTGTTTAGTCTTATTTGTTCTTGAAGCTAATAATTTCCTTCACTCAGCTTGTGTTGGAAAATTTCTGAAAGTGTGGCATTGATCAAAATGATTTCAACAGTAGAATACTGGAAAGAATTGGTACAAAAACTGCATATTTATACAGCACAATTGTCACTGGGACTTACAATTCAATAACACAACATGTGGATTAGTTTCTTCGGGTATTAATTCACAAAACAGTCACCAACTCTCTAAACTGAAATAGGAACAAAGAAGACAACAATCAAGGTCATCAGAAATCAGACTCAAAATGGGGTCTTGATAAGTTTATTTGGTGCAAGATTCAAATCTCAGATAGGTGTCCAATGCCAAACAGAAGATTCAACTTTGCAATGCTTTTCATTCACCTATTAAATTTTGCAGACAGCTGTCATGTGACTCTAATGAGTTCGGCAATGGAAAGAAAAGTGAAAAGCTAAGTTAGATTGATTGCTTCAGCTCAGTAATTTATTACAGCTTTACAACAACGTACACTTTTTTTTGCTACAGTGTTAAACTACCCGAGCCTTGTGTAGTTAGACTAACCTGCTTAATAGCCAAACTGTTAAAACGCTGACTCTAACAAATACCGTTCATCTGAAATATATTGCCAATGTAGGATTTAATTGGCCAATGAGGAGGTCTTGTAGTGCAGTGGTAATCTCTCCACCTCTGAGCCTGAAGGCCTGCTCCATATAAAAGCTCTGAACAGGTTGATTGGAAAAGATGGCCAATTGTGATCAAAAGGAGATCTAAGTTTGTTTTAGTTAATAAGATAACAACATAATGGTCACCCTTTTCCTATGATAATCTGAGGTAGCAGACTGTTTAATTAAAAGTAATGTGTATTCCAACAAAAAAAATTAAGGGTCAACCATTTTGTTTTAAAACAAAACATGGCAACCTTTTGCTCTAGAGCACTGCCATTTTGGGGTAACTTAATTTGATGAATTAGTTCATGACGGAGGGCCCATTGGTGCAGATAAACCATTTTCCTGTAGCAGGGAATTCCCTACAGCGTTCTCCAACCCTGCAAAGCATGAGGATTTGTTAATATTTGAAGACAGAATGTGAGAGTTATCCATATTGCAAATCAGTTTCTTCACCAGGACAACTGACTGAACTGCTCAAAATTTACATAATAGATAGGTGAACCCTTCAGTTTGTGACTATGAACATGTCATCTTCCACAGTAAGTGTCAGACACTTAAATGAGGATGATAACAGCAGTGCAACACTCAATACATTTGCTTATGCCAGTGTAGTATTGCCCACCTCCTGGTTGTTCTGGATATCCTGAGATGGTGATTGCTTATTGTGGAAGGAAACTGGATTGGTATCACGAACATTCCTGTTACCAGATGCCACAAAAACATGCACAAAAAAAAAATAAAAAAATAAAAAAATCCTTGCTTCATGTGCTCCAAACACAGTTGGCAAATAAAAACGTCTCTGGCTTGGACGTTTAGTATCTAAGCCAGTTAAAACACGAATTCCTACATTGCTTCAGCAGTACTGCTGGAGTCACAGAAAATGACTGTACAGTTCACATCAAATGATGCTGTAGTGATGTGAGTGAAAATCCAAATGTTGGGTCTCCACTGGTCAGAAAAGTCAATAAACTGGAAACGCGCCCCTAGACAGTATTCTTCCTGGAATTCAAAGGGTAGCAATGATGTCCACTTCCTTATTTAAGTTATTTAGCAAGTCTCCACATAGCACAGCATTCTGGGCAGTCAACTGAAAGATTTGTTGGCTGCAATATTGTTGATTTTTAAAAAACTATTTAACCCAATGAACGTTTGCCAGTTAACTTATTGAAATTAGAATGCAAACAGAACTTAGCAAAAACTTGCAAATGTTTTAATTTTGGAGAACAGCATTAAATTAATTTAATGAAAATGTCCCACTAGCTGACAGAAATGGCCTTACTTGTAAAGCAAATAGTTTTCATGGAAAGCAATTAGACACCAGTGGCATTTATTTTAAATGGATGCCCAAGTAAGCTATACCAATAACTATTTATGACATTTGTTGCAACTAAAGCTTGTGTGCATGTGTCAATGTGTTAACTAGTTATTCCACTTAAATATGACTAAGTTTTGATTAAAAACTCAAAGTGGTTACTTTCAGTTATTTAATATTAACAAGTTCCAGATAATTTTGTCTTTTCCTTACAAAAGTAGTAAACTTGATTAGTAAACTAATTTTCATGGCTACATGAAAAAAATTGTTAGGACTCCTTACAATTTTATTTCATGTTTTACTGCATTTGCAGTGTTTCATTCCACACTTCCACAATAATTTTCAGTCTTTCTTACATATGCGAACTGTCAAGACTAGCAATGTTCCATGAACAGCGAGGATATGAATAACAAACCATTCTGTTTTTAGATGCTACTGCTCGAGGAAGGAATGTTGGCGAGTGTACCAGAACATCTTTCTTTCTCTTCTCAAATAGTGCCATAGGATAATCAATAGCCACATTGACGAAGCAGTGACTGACACCTCATTTTAATATCATATTGAAAAGGGGTACACTCTCTAACAATACAACACTTCACCACTCGAGTATGAGCTGCCTCAAGCAATATTGGAAGCCTATCAATTGAGCCAAGCAGACAACCATAGCCCTGAAGAGCTAACAGAAATACCCATCTGACAACCAACAGGGTTAAATTCTGGAGTTTGAAATAACACTTGCGGACATTCTGAATTTGATCAGATAAAAGATTTTTGTTTCCAGTGAGCAGTGAGAAACACATTAAAATATGCTGCAATAATATAGAACATTGTACCAGAAGATGCAAGCAACAGAATCTAATCAATTCAGAAGCTGCGACTTTGTTTACAGAATTCACCGAGACTGTCTCATTATTGCCACACATTTAACCTTTTAGCATGTTTAAAAAGTGTGTATCTTCATATTTCTGTTAAGATATAAATCCACGTCTTTGGTACTGTAAACTTGGAGTCGGTTTGGTATTACTGACCACCTTGAAGAGTTTAGTCATGGAAGACTACTTAAAATCCTTTGAAACTAGAGGCTGGAGTACTCTCTGAGCCCCAGAAAGAAAAAAACTGAATTGCACCTGCCTTAACCTCAGTGCTGCAAGAACGCTTCTTAACCTACTTCCTACAAAATTACCTACATGCCAATAAGGCTCCCTTCTCTGGTGCCAACTGCCATCTTTGGCTGCTGAAATTCCTCTCGCTTGCCAGTACGCTGCTGGTTTCCTCGAACTTTGATCATCTGTATGTAGAAATGGCTTAGGGATTTTAAATACCATGATCCCCAGATTTAGTCCAAAAAACAGGTTCATGCTTGTACCACCTGCCAAATGGGATCAGACAGGCGCAAAGTGTATCACTTTTCATCTCAAGATGTACATACAATTCTTCGATATTCACTGATAATTGTCACAGGATGTAAAAGCATAATTGGATTAAAGAAAGGTATGTACAATTATCTTTGGCAGAATCACATCACTTAGACCATTGGATTTCAGAAAGAAAGGAGGAGAACACGTCCCCATCTACATCAACGTAACCCAGGTTGGGAGGGTGAAGAACATCAAGTTCCTCGGAGTGACGATAACTGACAACCTGTCCTGGACTTCCCACGTAGATACAACAGTCAAGACGGCACAACAATGCCTCTTCTTCCTCAGGCAGCTCAGGAAATTGGCACATCCATAAAAAGGTCCCTCACCAACTTCTACAGATGCACCACTGAATGAATACTGTCTGGGTACATAATGGCCTGGTACGGCAACTGCTCTGCTCAGGACCGTAAGAAACTACAGAAGGTGGTGCACACAGCCCAGACCATCACAGAAGCCAGCCTTCCATCCACAGACTCCATTTACATGGCTCGCTGCTGCAGAAAGGCTGCTAACATCAAAGACTGATCGCACCCCAGTACTGATCTCCAACCACCTCTTTTATCAGGCAGAAGATATAGAAGCCTGAACACACACATGAGCAAGTTCAGGAACAGCTTCTTCCCAGCTATTATCAGACTGAAGAATGGACTGTCCAGCCTCAAATAATGCTGATCTTGCTAACACTGATCTTTCCTAGTGCACGTCCTGTGCAACGTAACCTGTATACCTCCAAGTCTTTTTGATCTGCACATCCTTTGTTTACTATGATCTGCCTGTACCGCTTGTAAACAAAGCTTTTCACTGTATTCCAGTACACATGACAATTTAAAAAAAAAAAAAAAAATCAATCAACAGGGCAAAAGTTTTTTTAGCCCATGATTTGCCTCAGGGTATTCCTAAAGAGATAGGTATGGAACAATAGTCAAAAAGCTGCAGAGGAAAGATGCATGTCTACAATGAAAAGACAAGTGAGGGAACAGGAGGTTGGTAATTTACATCTTAACTATATCTACCTACCTCAGGTCTCTAACTATTAACTTCAGGTTTTGAAAGTTCCAATTGACTCCAACCTCAACTTTTGCCGATGCAGTGAATTAGAAATTCCAACAGTGCTTTGTCAAATGCTGCTTTTCCCAACATTATTCCTCAAATTTTAAAGGGAATGCTTAAATTTAAAGTTTATATTGTTTTGCACTCTTACCAGAAGAACTAGTTACTCTCCATCTACCCTATACAGTCCTTTAATTACCTCAATATTTCAATTAAATAAACACTTAAAACACTTGAGGGAATACAAGTCTACGTAACCTGTCTTCATAATATAAACCTCTAGGGAAATCGTCATGACCAGCTGAATATATGATTGTGGATACTGAGCGATGGCAGAGTTGTTTCATGTTAGTCAAGATGACCTAAAAATAAAAAAACTGGTACAAGTGCCAACTTAATGAGTGGAAGAGAAGTACAACAGGCACTGCTGAAACATGGATGAAACAGAGAGAGATTGATAATTTCAACAAAAGTGCAAGCTGGGATTGAAAACTTGATTTGCTTGAGCTGAGAGTTAAAGAACAGTTGAAAAGAGTAGATACAAGACACTTATTATACAAGTGACTGTCATTTCATTAATTCACTCAGCGTTAGGAAAAGTTTTCGGCACTAACTTGAAACTCCGTTTCTCCTTCATTTACATTTATTAACTAGACAGAATGGGCAAAACTTTCAACAGGATACAAAATGGCTGATATTGGATTGGCTGCTCATTATACATCCCTCTCACTGGGAAGATAAATGGTAGGGCTTTAATGGTTGATAAGTCAGGTACTTGGTTTCTGGCACCTCCACAAACTAAAAGGCCCAATGAGCAATACGATTTAGGAGCTCCAAAAAGCTCAAAGAACTCCCCCCTGATATTGCATAGTGGACTCTGTTAAAAGAGGATTTCCAGTCCCCCAAAAAAATGTATATTCAACCCGATTCAGTTTGTTGAAATTTGGCTTTAAAACTTCTATTCCCAAATACACAAAAAGCAAGCTTTGGCAGCTTGGTTTGCCTGCACGGACCACACATTTATAAAACAATCCAGTCTTAATAGCATGCTGCTATGTGAAGTCATTACGTCATTTTGCACTGAGCTCAGAGTACATTCAGGACAGAATGGAAGCTATCATGCTATCATTATAACTGATTTCTTTGTTCCCAGGGCAACAGCTTGGGCAGAGAAACTAGCAATTAAAAGACTCTGAATCTTAATTAACTTGAGAACCACACCAGGATTTAATGTGGACTAACAGTAACTAAGCAATGAATCCCACAGGCAAATGTAAACGAAATAAAAAAAACTTTATAGTGCCAATTACTGTCTCAAATGCCAGCTCAGACAGTATTACATGAGAATATAAAAATACCTTAGCTTGAGTCTGAACATTAGAACTCAACATGATGCGAAAGAACACAAGGTTTAGTAATACTGAAAAGCAAACCATTTCTTCAATCCAGATTGGCCAAGCCTTATATTCTCAAATCGAGAATTCTCAACCATACTTTGTCAGTTTGCTAATTTTCACATTTCTCCTTCCAAATTAAGTCAGCAATTTTAAAAACTAGCTGTGAAAGTGCTGGTAAAAATGGAGTTTAAAAATCGTTATCTCAAGAAACAAAGTTCAAATGATAACAAATTGGCAATTTATGGGTGCTTTTAGACATTTAAACCTTAAATTGCATGGGCTGAATAGTTTGATGTTCCTTATGCCTCAAACAGGAAATCCCTTGGGAAAGTGCAACTGTCTACAAATAAAACTTCCCAATTGAATGTTTAATTGTGAAGTGTTTGCATATCATTGAACCCACCATAACTTGACTTTTGTTTTGCCCCATTCTTCTCCTTAATGGCTTTCTATTCCTACCAATGGGTCCAAAGGTAACATTTTGGTGCCAAAAGCTGTTTAATTCAAATGTTGGGAAGCTAAAATATTTAAGGTTGCAAGTTAATTTAATGCACAAACTTAAGAGCTGCAACAGAAGGCTCTCATCTTAACTTTACAGAAATAAGAAATATCCAGTATCCCATACCTCTGATTGACACATTTAATGAAAGATTTAAGAAAAGCTTATGAAATAAAAGTTAAAAGCAGAATTTACTATCTACCTGCAACTGTGGATTTACCTTCATATATAGTTTACTTTCAATTTTGCAGTACTCACCTGCTGAAATCAAACATCTGGTTAAAGTAAGGTTGTGGGGCATACTGGGTCTTTAGCCTCTTCCTCTCCACTTCCTGCCAGCTTTCCTCTGTCCATTTCCGCTTGGTTTGTTTCTCCTCCTGCTTTTTCTCAATGTATTCTGCATATGTCTGGATTCGGTAACTCTCTGCATACCTGCTGGTGTTTACAGCTGAAGTGAAATACAGATAAATCAGATCTTCAAACAAATCAGATCCAAAAAAGTTAGAAATACCTATCAAATCTGTGAAGGGAAAAGTTAGAGAAATTACATCTGAATTTTGAATGCTACCAATTTATGGTAGGATGGCAGTGTTACAGCCTGCTTTGCATTACTGTTTTTAGACCAGCTATGAAACTTCTCCTTTGGAAATAACAACCTTCTAATACTAAAATATTATGACATAAGAAGGGTCAGCTCCATTTCCACTGTATCCAATCTACATATATTTAAATGGATACACTGTACATCAGCCTATCACTTTGCTTTTCTGCACCCCCCTCTTTCTTCCCCACCGCACCCCCCCCCCCCAATTCTCTTTGCCCTTTTTGGCCCATTCTCTGCTGTTTTCCCATCACCCAGTCAAGCTACCTTCCATTTCTCGTCTCCCAAGCTGTGCCATCCCAAATTCCTGCTTCAACCCTCCACAATATTTTTTGACATTGCAATTCCGCAGTCATCACCCCAGGTTTGGTCTGAATTCCTCTCAAATGAACGTGGCATGGAGTGGGCTGGAAAGCACGGAGCGGAACTGCAGCAGTGGAAAGGAAAGGTGGACACTTTTTTTAAAATCTTATTCTAAGATAATGTGAATGGCACCATGTATGTACAGCAAAGGTACACACTTTTCACTGTATTTTTACATTGAATAATGAATGACAATGAATGATTCAATCATTCATTATTCAATTAATAAAGTGATTCAGTTCAATTCAACTCAATTCAGTTTCCCTTTCTCAGCATCTTTAGAAGAACACACCAAGGCACCATCACTACCTTGTAAATAGCAATCTCATTCTTTGCTCACCATAGTTTTTGCCTAGCTTACCTTTTGAGTTCAATTTTGACAAACACCTACTCACTTCTCCCAGACTCCGGCAAACAGATCTTCCTCCAGAATGCATAAACAAGGCCATTGGAAAGAATGGCTTAATTGCAGGTGCTTGTACTGACTGCATAAACTGTCAAGGCCATGATGAGTGGTGTCTTGACTCTTAGTGAAAACTCCCTGCCTGAGTGGCAGCATGGCTTTTACAACCAAACTTCACCACAGTCTGTTATGCTTCTGGCACCATTTCCTCCTGTGAGAGCTTCATTTTGTATCACCATTCTTGACTTCCCTTTAAAATGCTCATTCTTTACTATTCACTAAAATCCTGCATCACTATATTCCACTACCACCCTCCAAAAAAGTACTGGCATGGAGCTTCTCCATCCACAATTATTTCAACCCCCAATGCTGCCTTCTTTCACTCCAGTATTCATTGTCCTACCTTAACTATTTTTTTCCCCTGTGTAAACTCTCCTACCAATATTCATGGTCACACCTCAATCTTGCCATCTCTCACAGCATCTATGTTCTAGTGGCTCAATCACAAACAAGGCCATTGCTGAATACTTTTTGAACACCTTCATACCATGTTCCACAACAACCCAACATGTTAGAAAAACTAACAAAAAAAAACAAAGAAGCGCAGATTCTGGGAATCAGAAAGAGAAACAAATTACTGCAGAAACTCCACAGGTCTGGCAGTATCTGTGGAGAGAAAGAAGAAGAGTTAACGTGTCATGTCCAGTGACCTTTCTTCAGGTGAGGAACCTTCAGACCCTCAGGGAGGGTCACTGGACCTGAAACGTTAACTCCACTTTCTCTCCATAGATGCTGCCAGAACTGCTGAGCTTTTCCAGAAATGTGTTTGTTTTTCTAAGAGAAACAACTCTCCCAAATAACATATAATAGTGCTGTACCATCAGCATAGTTGCTCAAGCAATAGTAATTGGCCATAAGACTTCTACAGAGACTTCCCAGATGCTTCTGGCTCAAATCTGGAATATTCAAATCACAACACAGTTTAGAACATAATACTGAGTGATTGAACCAGCAGACCACCATTTAGGGAAATCCAACATTTGAGAAAATTAACCCCAAAAGCAATATTCCATTGCACAGAAGGCCTGAGAATTATTAGAACCGTTTACAAATAAAGATTTCAACTGCCATTCCTAAAGGTGAGTTCTCACTGAATGTTAAAGATACAGCAGACTAATCAAAACATCCAACTCCTAAACATGTTAAATAGTTATCATTTCACAATTTCAAAAACACCAGTTCTGTCTGTCTTCTTTACCACCAATGTTGTGGGATTTGGAGAGGTGAACAGCCAAATCATTGAGGCATACAATAATTATCAAAAAGTTAAAAAAGGTACTGAATATACTTAAAGGCTCTTACTGGTTTTTGGAAACTAACTGGTGGCAAGGTGTTAATTGAAGCAGCTTCAGCTATGCACTGCCAGCTAATTATCATGCCAAAATGCTGGCTTGGTACAATTCAAAATGAACAGCAAATTTCAGGAATAAAAAGTAGAGTGCGAAAAGAAACAAAAAGCTGGTTGGAACTAGTGTCCAATCAGCACTATGTTTAAGATGACATTTAAAAAAAAAAGTTATATGCAGATCAATAGAACAATTTACCAACATTATTTCATGCCAAAGCTGATTTTCAACACAGTGCCTTTGATATACATGCCAAGTCTTGGCACATGGCCAGCCCTCCAGCAGATGAATCAGCACATTAAACTGGCTCTTTACAGCACTGTGTCCTATTGTGACTCAAACTGTTTGGCGACTGCAATATTTCAGCTTGCTAAATACAATTAAACAATGGGAGAAATGTTTCTCCCAAGTACGACATTTTCAAATTTAGAAAAACTCCATTGATTTGCGCAAAACAAACTAAAATCTAAAAAAAAATGCCACTAAAGCCATCCAGAAAGAAAGCTAAATAAACTAAGGAAAAGCTAATCATTAACCCAAGCCCTGTGTTACAGCTAAGGAGTTACCAATCCACTTACACTCCTGAAATAAAAACTAGAATAGCAGTGGATGCAATTAATTATAAACAGATTGATGTTCATAACAACAGAAATGACTTGGCATTATCTACCATTAGGAAATGGCCGAAGAACAAAAAAAAAACTTTACTAGGTTTTGTGGGTTATATTGTATTTAAATTGGAAGTCATTGAGTCAGTCATTAATCCTAAGATGTAAAGTATGAATTTACATGTAATTTTTAAAAATTCATTCATGTGGGCATTGCTGGTTAGGCCATCATGATTACCCATCTCTAACACCCTGGAGGGCAGTTAATCAACCATATTATTCAGAGTCTAGAATCACATGCAGGTCAGACCAGCTAAAGTCAGAATGTCCCTTCCAGGAAATAACATTGGTGTTTTTCTACCCCCTTAAAAGTAACAAAATTGATAATGCATTTTTTCACATTTATTTGACATTTTTGCTTGCAGTAAACTGCAGTACCAATCAAGGGTTGCCAGTTCTGCCTTTGAACAGTCTTCAATTCAACAATAGGATTGCGACAGAGGCTCCATTATCACAATGTCCCCTATTTGGATAGAGCAGTAAAATAGTTTTACATCTGATAGAATCACATAATCCTGACTGTGTGGAAGCAGGCCATTTGGCCCATGGAGTCCACACCAACCCTCTGAAGAACATCCCAACCAGACCTACACCCCTACCCCTGTAACCCTGCATTGCCCATAGCTAATCCACCAAGCCTGCACTTTCCTGGACACTATGGGCAATTTAGCATGGCAAATTCACCTAACTTGCACATCTTTGGACTGTGGGAGGAAACCAGAGTACCCAGAGAAAGCCCACGCAGACACGGGGAGAACGTTTGTGTAGAGTTTGCACAGTCACCCAAGGCTGGAATCAAACCTGGGTTCCTGGCGCTGTGCGGCAGTGCTAACCACGAGTCACTGTACTGGTAGTCAACACGTTCAGTGAGGAAGCGACTTGACCAGAAACAAAGCAACTCCAAGCACCTTCACATTGAAATCAGGAGAGCATTGTTAACTACGGTTGGATATATCCTGGAGGTTTCATTTCAGAGATCCCAATTCTAACTGCTCTTCACCAAAAGTTGCCCACCATTTTAAATGTTCATGACACGTGATCTTCTCCATACCAGTTGGTAAATAAGTGGACTCAAAAATGTTTAGATCATTCTTGACCATCAATCATGATCAGCATAACTCATTATTAGAGTGAATAGCCGAAATGATCAAAAGAAAATAAACTTTTTTTAAAAAAAATGCACCAAGGATTTTCTTTTTCTCCTGGGTTGCTTACAGTGTCGTGGAGATTTACATTCAACTCCCAAAGAAATTAAGAAAGGAAAGACTACCACTTCTGGTTGAAAAACAGTGACAAAAGATTGTCAATTTAAAATACTCAATAAAAAAAGTGAGGGTAGAAGTTACAAGAAATCTCTGCGCAGAAGGCTATTGGAGCATAGAACTGAAAGTTTCACATATTTTAAAGGAAACATGGCAGCACTTTCCAAACATTTTCCCAGTGCAAATCCATTTTGACATTTTTAAATTGCTGTGATCCAGAGGAGCAAAATGTATGGAGGACGGGGTGGAGTTACTACATTTAGAGTTTAAGTTTTCATGAAGTACCACGTGGATCTCGACACTATTTTCAACAGAGTTCAGTCCTCTGTAAAGGGCTGGTTAGGCACCAACTTGGAAAATACTCCGATGATTTAGAAGGAGCCATATAGCTCTCAGTATTGGGATGACAGAGATGATGTCACTGGACAAATAATCCAGAAGCCCAGGTTAATGTTCTGGGGATAGGAGTTCAAATCCCACCATGACAGATTGCAAAAATTGGAATTCGGTAAAAATCTGGAACAAACAGTTAGCCTAATGGTGACTATATCAATTGTTGCAAAAACCCATCTGGTTCACTAACATCCTTTATAGAAGGAAACTTGTTTGATCTGGCCTACATGTGATTCCAAGCCTAAAGCAATGTATGACTAACTCTTAACTGTCTGCTGCACAATTATGAGCAATAAATGCTGATCCAGTCAGTGCTGCTTTATCCCATGGATGAATTTTTGAAAATTTAGTTGCAGCTCCATAGTAGCCATTAGCTACCTCAGAGTTTACAATCCCATTGTGAGTTGTGACCCACTCTTTGGGAAACCCTGAAAAATGGTGATAGAATATGAAAGTATAGAAAAACATTCAAAGCAGATGGAACATAGCGGAGCAAAGGAATTAATTTTGGTGTCTTGGCATATTGCTAGAGTAAATCAACAATCAGCTTTGCGGAATTAGAAATCGTCATGATTTAAATCAAGTTTCAAATACTTGGGGAGCTCTAAACAATTTGTTGCTTGGATCTTGAGAGTTTGATTCACCTGGGCTCAAATTAAAAAAGGAAAAAATGGGAAAGAAATGGATTTTATTTAACTACTACACAAGAAATGTGGGTTACAGGCCCCCCAAGGCCAGACTGGAAGCATCAAGAAAAAGCAAAAGAGAAGGAAGTTGCAGAGAGCAAAACAGAAGGGTGATACACCAGAGTCATGTTTTTCTGTCATGGTGGCAGCAATGATGACAACTTGACATGTTTAATATTGTAAAATATTCCAAGGTGTTTACAGGAACAAATTTGACATTGAACTACATAAGAGGATATTTGGACAGGTAAAACCTTTTTAAAACTAGCTTTTGGTTAAAGTTATCTTAAAATAAAGTCATAAATTAATTGCATATATATGAAATTAAAATATTCTATTATTCTAACAGGACCGGATGGGGATGTTCCCAATGACCAGGAGTCCAGAGTCATGGGGCACAGTCTAAGGATACAAAATGGGCTATTTAGGCCTGAAGGAGGAATATCTTCATCCAGAGTGGTGACACTGTGGAATTTTCTGTCACCAAGTGGTTGAGGCTAAAATATTCAATATTTTCCAGAAAGAGATGGATATAGGTCTGAGGCCTAAAGGGATCAAAGGGCATGGTTGAAAGTGAGAACAGGGCACCAAGTAGGATGATGAACAATGATCATATCGAATGATCATATCAAATGATGGAGCAGGCTTGAAGCGCCAAATTGCTTACTTCTATGTTAAGGGACATAAGGGAAAAGGAGGGGAAATTCTACAGCTCAGGCTCTCAGCAGGTGAAAATACACCTGCCAAAAAGGTGGAGCAATTAAAAATCGGGAATGCTCAAGAGGCCAGAAAGTAAAAAAAAACACAGGTGCTGACAGACTGGGTGGGGTCCTAGAGCTGAAGAAAAAGAGAGAGAGAGAGAGAGAGACAGACAGAGAGGGGAGGGGGGGAGAAAGGGGTTAGGCTCCAGAGGGAACTGAAAACAAGGGTCAGAATTTTAAAATCAAGGTACTGATATGAATGGGAACTGATGCTGTTCAGCAAACACCACAGATAAGGAATAAATAAAAGGGGGAATAAAATACATTTTGTATAGCAATCACAACTGCAAGGACAGCTTGACTATAAACACAATACTTGGCCAAGCCTTAACTTGAGCATTTCTGTTCAGCCGATGCTACTGGCAAAAATTTCTCCAAAGCTAACAAAATTACCCCTCCCCCAATTGTTAGAGTTGATGATTTAATAGGAAGGAATGTGAGGAGAACTGCTCAGTTGCTGACTCACTACTGCCCTTTCAAGTCGAAATTTAAATGCTGTAAAGAAACCACTCCATGTTTCTGTGTGAAATAAATCGAGAGTATTTCACCCAGTTCACTAGCCGACAACTAGATAATGTACAGTGACGATGTAGCCATCTGCATTTTAATTCTCTTAACTAAATCTTCTGTTAAATGGGAAAGTCATAACAGAGAAAAATCTCATGATACAAGTTTCCCAAAACAGGATTAAGGGCAATGACCATAACTTATTCTTCTCCCCAGATCAGACGAAAACTGAGACTTTATAATTTTCAAATCATCAACATTTAACATATGATTAAAGAACTCTGCATACTTTTTTTGGATCAAGTTTGAAATGCAGAGAGATGAGAAAATTATGAAATTATGCCAATTTTCAAACTGTAAATACAACTGTAGAATATTTAAAGACAAAGTGTAACAAGTGAAGAGTTTAAAATAATCCACATAGACCATTTCACTTTTGTGAAGACAACTGAGGTTGGAACTAACTTTCAAAAAGTTAAAAAAAACAAAAAAAAACAAAGCAAGGTGCTGTAGACAGTCATTGATCTGAAGCACTAACACAGAGCCAGACTTCTCCCCCATGGGCTTCGGAACCCCAAATGAGCCCCTCAGGGTCAAAGGTGATCAGAAGATCATTGTGCGAGGAAAACAACCACCAGTGATTTTCCATGAACTGGTCAATGAGTAGTCAGAGGCAGGTTCCACAAGTTGCAGCAGCTGGCTGCTTTTGTTCAGGTAATAGAGAGAGACTCTACTTTAAAGATGTTTGCTTTCCAATATTTTAAAATGTTAAATGAAATATGTCGTCAGTAGCCAGCCACCATTTTGGAAGATGTTTTTTTTTGAAAAAAAAAATGTCTTCAAGAGGGACTTAATTGGGCAACCTTCTGTATTTGACCCCAACCCACTTCCAACAAAACGGCCCAGAGACAAATCTTCATGGAATCCCTACAGTGTGGAAACAGGCCCTTCGGCCCACCAAGTCCACACCTACCCTTGGAGCATCCCACCCAGACCCATCCCCCTATAACCCACCTAATCTACAGACCCCTGAACACTACGGGCAATTTAGCTTAGCCAATCCACCTAACCTGCACATCTTTGGACTGTGGGAGGAAACTGGAGTACCCAGAGGAAACCCACGCAGACACGGGGAGAATGTGCAAACTCCACACAGACAGTCGCCCGAGGGTGGAATTGAACCCGGGTCTCTGGCGCTGTGAGGCAGCAGTGCTAACCACTGAGCCACCGTGCCGCCCTAATCAGCATTGCCAAACTGACATGCTAGCTCGTGGAGCGAAACACTCATTTCAATCTGGGCCTAACACGTACAGCTCACTGTTTCTCTCTCTCCCCCACAGATACTGCCTGACTTGCTGAGATATTTCTAGCATTTTCAGCTTTCATTTTAAAACAAAAAGAGTCTCCAGATCCTACATTTTCATGCTGGCTACAGAATGAAAATATTGGCAATCCACACTTAACAGAAATTGCAGCAACTGTTTAATAGTCTCTTTGCACTTGAATAGAACATTGTAAGACTGACAGACTCTTGCTGTGTGGCAGATGATGACTCAGCTCTTGTGAGCCAGTATGTCTCAACAGAACACAGGTGGCACCAATTCAAGACAGACTTCCCAATAGCTGCATTATCACACCTGTCCAGCCATCTGTTTAGGCCAGAGTGATTCATTAATCTCTAGGGTGTGTTTTAGTCACTACTGGTGCCACTCCTTGTTGATTAATCTTGGCAAATCATACAGCCACTCTGTGCTTTAGCAGCCCTCTTGCACCTCATTCACAGGACACAGTGGCTTTTGAACTCAATTGCACACATCTGCAATTGAACTACCAGTGCATTATTCCAGAGGTAGCAAGGGTGGTGGATTAAGAAAGACAACCTTTAAACGCATCAGGTTTCTAAATTCTCTGATACAATGGCTCTCTATAAAGTGCAAAATACCATTCTAACAGCTACACATGCAGGTAATACTGACAACATTAATGAAAAGGATCTCATTTTTCATTCTGGCAGCCTTAGACCACAATACCAGAGCACCAGGAAGCACACAGCTACCAATTTCAGTTTGGTCAACAGCATTCATGTTTGTGGTGGGCAAAATATCAGGTTACTACCAACTTTTCCTGGCTGCCAGTCTCTGCAACTTAGATTGCCACAGCTTTTTACATTGGCAGGCAGTGAAAGCAAAGGTTATTTTGCTTGTCAAAGTGCTAAGTTTCAGTGGATTGGATATTTGTAAAGGTGCAAAAAAAAAGGAAGCTAAATTGCATATGATTCCTTAACTAATCAAAAATATGGCATAAGCAAGAAAACCAGATGAGGAAAGACTATAAAAGAGATTTTTAAGTTCTATTACTTGAAAATAGATAAAATTTTGCTGAAACAAAAAAAAGGAGTGGCTGGCATTCATGTAGCACCTTTCACAAGTAAATCATTTTTCAACCAATTAACTATATTTCGCGTAAGAAACATGGCAGCCAAATGTGGACAGCAATATCCCATCAACAGAAGTATGATAACTGGTTCAGAGATGTTGATTAATGTATAAATGTTGGCCAGCACTAAACCATGTCACAAAATTATTTATGCCCACCTGGGAGGGTGGGTGGGAACCTTGGTTCAACGCCTCACTTGAGACAGCACATCTACACAGAACTATCTGGGGGCATAGCATTGGAGTCTCAACCTGGATTTTATATTCAAGTTTCTGAAATAGGACTGGAGTCCTGCTAAGTGAACTCCTGAACTTTCAGAATCAGGCCAGAGATTCAGAAACAATAAGCTGGAACTCAATTGCACTCAGGACTAAAAACTGTAATGCTGAGAAAGTTAAGCATTTCGAACTTGATCCAAAAAAAAGTACAGTACTTTACAACAGGTTCAACTAATCACAAGAGACTTCGCTTGATTAAAGTAGTGTTATTGAAGGGCACATCTTACCAATCCATTGTTCCAGTGCTGTTCATAAACAAAGAGGAACAAGAGTCAGCCATTCAGCCTATCAAGACTATCCTGCCATATAATTAGATCATAGCCTATCTTCCACTTCTCCACATTAGGGGATATGGAAATAATGTAAATCAGACTTCAAACATATCCAGACATAGTAGGAATTGCAGATGCTGGAGAATCCGAGACAACAAGGTGCAGGGCTGGATGAACACAGCAGGCCAAGCAGCATCACAGGAGTAGAAAGGCTGACGTTTCGGGCCTAG
>NC_063352.1:13242695-13251701 GCF_021869965.1 Rhincodon typus | reverse complement strand
CTGGAGGAACATAGCAGGTCAGGCAGCATCAGAGGAGCAAGAAAGTCCACGTTTCCGGCCGGGAACCTTCATTAGGACTGGGGAGGGATAAGGGAGCTGGGAAATAAATAGAGCGAGGAGTGATGGGGCTGGGGAAAGGTAGGTGGGATGGTGAGATGTGGATGCAGGTAGGGCGTAGTGGGGATTGGTCAGTGGGAAGCGTGGGGCGGATAGCTGGGGAAGACGATGGACAGGTAGTGTCAGGTAAAGGATCCGGGGATGAGAGGGGTTTTGGAAATGGAATGAGGCCTGGGGTGATATGTTTTGAAACTTGTGAATTCTATGTTGAGCTTACAAGGTGCAGAGCTGGATGAACACAGCAGGCCAATCTGCATCACAGGAGTAGAAAGGCTGACGTTTCGGGCCTAGACCCTTCATCAGAAAAGCTCCTGTGATGCTGCTTGGCCTGCTGTGTTCATCCAGCCCTGCACCTTGTTGTCTCAAACATATCCATTTGTGTCTTGTGGAAGCTCAATGACAAGCTCTCGGGGATAAAAGAATTCCAGAGATTGACCATCCTTTGAGGTATGTCAACATACCATTCACCTACCTAATTGCTTGCTGTTCCCGCATGCTAGCTTTTAGTGACTTATTGACAAAGTTATCTTCACTTACCAACTTCTCACCATTTAGATGTTTGGCTTTTTTTTCACCTACCAAAAGTTATAAAACATTGCACTTCTTAATTCACATTCTATTCTATCTGCCATGTTCTGCCTATTCACAAAGCCTATCCAAGGACTCTAGAGGCATTCTTGCTCTTCCTTACAACATACATCCCCAATTGGCTTGGTATCATGCAAAAGATTTTTAAATCTTCAACTGGTCCCTAATCTGAATCATTCATTTAGATTTTGAATAGTTGCAGATCCTGCACTGACCCTGTAACAATCGCTCTGGAAACAACGTGCTAGCCCAAAAGCGATTGGTTTATTTCTCCTCTCTGCTATCTGTCAGTGAGCCAGTTCTCAAGCTATACTCACATTATTTCCCCAATACCATGCACACTAGTTTTATTTATTCATCTTCTGGTGTCTGACCTTATCAACAGCCTTCTGAAAATCCAAATAGACCATTATCCTTTATCCTATATAATTCTCTTTTGTCTATCCTCAAGGAATGCCTTAAAAACTCTGACAAGTCTGTCAACCATGATTTAGCTTACATAAATTCATGTCAAGTCTCTTCAATTATGCCATTTTTCCCCTAAATGTTCAGTTATCACATCCTTACAATAGATTCTAACATTTTCACACTAATGTTAAGTTAACAGATCTGTGCTTTTCCACTTTGCCTCTTCCTTCAATAGTGAGGTTACATTTGCTACCTTCCAGTCAGAAAGATTCTTCCTAGACTCCAACAGAATTACAAAAGATAACCACCAATGCATCTACTATCTCTATGCTTACTTTTTTCAACAATGCAAAGCTCTGACATCCAAACAATAGAATGTAACTTTACATGCTTTTGAATTGAAACTTAAATAGAGGGGATTGTAATGTGCGGTGACAAATTGTGATGTTTAGTAATCGCATGTCCAAAGAATAATAAGCCTCCATTTTATGGCAACTTGCAGTTGAACTGTCACAGAAATATTTAACTCTTAAGTAAAATGTAGGTGGTGCAAGAAAAATCACTTTAAGCTTCCGTGTTTCAGTACCAGACAAGATTTTTCAGCTCTGATGAATTTAATGGTCAATGTGGAAATACTTATGATGGGAAGAAATCCAAAAACAAAATTATCTGGGGAAAATGTGGGATTAGTGTTCAGAGAACTAAGAAAATTGCTATCGGAAAATAAGCAAATGGCAAAAGCAGTCATGGAGCCAAAACAGAAAGTAGGTACTAAAACATAAGCTCCAAGATTCTGGAAATAAACGTAGTTTCCTGCTTTCTTTCACATCTAATTGCCTCCTGACAGTAACGTGATAGATGACATGAACTGCAGTAGGCATTACATATTAAATTTAACGACTGAAGCTGTAACTTTGCTTCTGACCTGGGTACTGCCACCACCGTACAAATGCTCTATGTATATCAGGTTTGCTATTTGAGCTGCCGAATACAGGAAGATCCTCCCTGTGAAATTACTCATCTTTCTAGAAGTGCAAGAGATGCTTTGAACGTACTGGATTACAATAGGAAGTTGCGCAGTATTACATACGAGATAATACCCTAATCAAAATTGTCTTGTTTAAAAATAAATGAGTTACAAGGCATTAATTTTGACAGTCCTTTTCATTCACCACACATATTGATATTTGAAGTTCAACTATTATCACAGATAAAAGATTCAGAAAAGTTCTGATCTAAATGAGCTAACTTTTCATATTGGGTGAAGGCTTTTAAGCTTTTATTCACGCGAATCACTCTTCCCGACTCCTGCTTGCTAAACATGAGTGTCTAAGGCAGGATTGTTTTATCTGTCCAAAAGTAGCAAACAATTTGCTGTGGTGCAGTGGTCAGAAATTTCTCTATACTTTTGATGGCACATAAAGCAAACTTATTCTTCAATCTTAACTTCCACAGAAAGCAAACACTATGTAGAAGTATTCCATGGTTAATCATATCCATACAGTTAGCTGTGCAGCTTGCTTGGTTAGAAGAGCTGAACTCTGATTCTCAAAAGAAAGAAGTCAAAAAACAGAGTTCAACTCCCGTAACATCTTTGTAATCAATCAATCAGGAAACGACAAAAATGGCCAGTATGAATTTTGATTGTCACATTTTCTTTTCCCAATTCAGAGAAAAGCTGAATCACTGCTCATTAAGTGAATGAAAAACATTCATAACCTCTGATCGGCACAATTCATTGATCACAAGCAAAAAAGGGTAAGAAAAACCTTACAAGGTCAAAGCACTAAATTCTCCATTTGTGGAAATGGAGTGAAAGATTCTGGAAAACACCCCTGGTAATTCAGTATTCTCACAATGAACACAAGTGCAGAAACAAGCTGTTTGGTCAACTGACCCATACTGGTTTTCAGCTCCACAAAAATTCTCCCACATTCTGTTGCGACAGTCGTGGCTCAGTTGGTAACGCTTACACCCAAGTCTGTAGGTATGGGTTCAAGTCCCACTCCACAGACTGGAGCACAATCGTTTAGACCAACAGTGCAGTGCAGTATTGAAGGAGCATTGCTTGTTTGATCACGCTGTGCATAAACTGGCTGCTATTCATACAACAACCAGAATTCAGAAAATGCACTGTTGGCTGTAAAAAGCAAAAAAGGTGCTACGGTATTGATGCAAATTTTCTTTCGCCCCCTAAGCCTCTTCTGTATTTCCCAAGCACTACCTGACTCATGATGCAAGTGCGCTACACTGTTAAAGTCACTCACACAGCTGGTCATCAAAATGGTAGCCTGTCCTAAGGGTTCCAAGTGGGACAGTGAAAAAGGACATGCCAAGTATTGGGATAACAAGGTGTAGAGTTGGATGAACACAGCAGGCCAAGCAGCATCACAGGAGCAGGAAGGCTGATGTTTTGGGCCTAGACCCTTCATCAGAAATGTATTGGGAATGGCTTGCACAAAAATAAAAGCAGACCAATTTTAAAAGTATTTCAGAAAATGCTGTTACTTCAGCAACTGAAAATAATAGGATTTCACAATAATGTTAAACATTCCCTAATTGCCTCTGACCTAAACCCCAGTTAACAATTTGCTTATATTTGATATCTTTAATTTAAGGATACATCGAGAGTCACAAGAAAATTTGAGAAACAAAAGGTTGCTCAGAAGTAGTAGGTTTTAAGAGGTGACTTAATAAAGAAGTGGGAAGTAGAGGGCAGGAGCTATTTGGGAAACAGTTCTGGAGCTTAAGCAACTGAAAGCACAGTGGTCAATGGCAGTGGAAAGAAAGTCAAGGGTGTGGATAAGGTCAGTTGGAGAAACCCTAGTATGTCAGAGGATTATGGATCTGAAGGTTGTTAGAGACAGATTGAATATTGTAGCCCATCCCCAACCCAAAAATTAATCAGAAATGACTATTTTCAACTATGAAGGCGTGGGGTTGACTGGAAAGTCAACTTGAAAAAAAAAAAAAATCAAAGAACCAGGCTGTGTCCAGCTCTAAACAAAACCCTATTTGAATTTTTTGATTAACGAGATAGGAGGAGGAGGAGAGAGGAAATTCTGGAGGTTCAAATGCATAGAACTTTTTAAAAAAAACTTTTTAAAAAAAAAAAAAAAAAATCAATAAGATAGCCTGCAGCACATTTACATCGCTTTTTATGTGCTTCTTTCTTAGTTCACTTAATGTGAATATGAATAATGCAGTGATATTTATTTAATAAATTCTTTTCTAATTGCTATAATTTAGTCAAAATAGTCAGCAAAATTTGATTGTGTCTCTTCATTCAACATTTTCCACAGGCCATTTACTAAATGTGTAACAAAAAGCACAAAGTCTTGACATAACACCAATTACTACAAAAACAAAACACTGCAGATGTTGAAAAACTGAAACAAAAACAGAAATGCTGGAAATAGTCAGCAAATAATCAAGCAGCGAGGAATTATAAAGGAAAACAGAGATAATGTTTCAGGTCATTACATTAGGTAGTTGGTTATGTTACCCCCACAGATTACCTAACTTTGAATATGGCAAATCCTTACAAACATATTGTATCTCCAGAGTGCCCAGCTGCCCTGTGATTTTCTTTCACTTTTAATCATTGAGCAGTCGGCAGGGATGGAATGATTTATAGTGCAAACAAAACCAAGCAGCATTCAGAGGAAGAATGAGGGCGGCACTTAATTTGCAAGGGGAAAGGTTGAAGAAGGAATACGGACTAAAATTGAAGAAAGAAAGAAAGAAAGAAAGAAAGAAAGAAAGAAAGAAAGAAAGAAAGAAAGAAAGAAAGAAAGATTGGTGGCCATTAAATCTAAGAGTGTGCAAACTGGGAAGGGGGCAAGGAGTAAACATTGACCAAATCACTGCAAGACGTGACACTTCAGAGAATTCCCAGATCTAGCGCAACAAGTGCGCACAGCCTTGTGGAAGAGTGAACTGGAGAAAGCACTAGATTGGGAACAAAGAGAGCAAAAATATTATGATTCATTCATAGGAAAAGCTACAGGCATACGCTTTACTCGTATTTTAAAGCTTTAATGACAACACTTTGATCTACTTATCATTTCATTATTTAAAACCAGACAGTGTTTCTGACATTTACGGAAACATTCTGACATTCTTCAGATGTCAAAATGGCATATACTGTGCAGCCAGCACGAAATACCTAACATATACAAAATTTACTTCAAAACAACGACAGAAGTACACAGAGAAAATTGCATCACAAGAGCAATGACATGAAGCTGGTAGTGTTTTCTACATGACAATAATAAAAGGTATTGCACTGGCTTCAAGAGCTTTAGGATGGTGGTCTGGGAAAAGATGATACAAATGCAAGTCTTTTTGTTCACTTTTATGGAATTAGACAGTTAATATTTGTTTCTTCCAAACAGTTTGCTAACTGAACTTGAAATTTTTCAAATTTGAAACAATTTTGTTCATAGTGGATATTGACTGATCATGGGTGAAGGAGGAACAAAATAAAAACCATATATATTCTAACATATACCAGCATTTTATACCTCTAAATTGAGTGATTGCTGGGGAGGCTGGATGGCAAAGCTGAGAAATTGAATACACTATTTCAAATACTCCTCAACTTGTTCAGCAAGTTTTCAACACAGACAGGAGCTGTATCTTCCTTTTTATTCAAAATGGGTTTGAACACAGAGTACCGGAAAATAAATGCACAATTTTATAGTGAAAATGAAATACTGGTAATGGTTCATGCTGGCAATTTAAAAGAGATAAAAAATGGGAAGGACCCTCATTGCAAATTAAGAGCAGTACATTCAGCTGGAAATGGGATGAATTCCACTGACCATTGATTTCCCTCAAATTTTCTTGAATAATTTGCAGCATACTGTAACGTCACAAGCTAAGTCAACATTTAATTCCCTCAATTTGTGTTAGAAGAATAATGTGTTTTGGATAAGAGCTGCTAACTGGGGATGGGGATTGAATGGTATACAAGTATCAAGTCATATTCTGAAGTATATGTAGAGTTGAATTCAGCTGATAGCTATTAGCTAATTGATTGATTGAATTGTCATGTGTACCAAAATACAGTGAAAAGCTTTGTTTAAGAGTGGTATAAGCAGATCACAGCAAGCAAAGGATGTACAGTTCAAAAAGACTTGGAAGCATACAGGTTATATTGCACGTTACATTATTTGAGGCTAGAGTCCATTCAACAGTCTGATAACAGCCAGGAAGAAACGGTTCCTGAACCTGCTTGTGCGTGTATTCAGGCTTCTGTATCTTCTGCCTGACGGAAGGATGGAAGAGGGTGTAGGAGGTCATTACCAGGGTGTGATGGATCTTTGTGTAAGTGGAGTCCATGGATGGAAGGTTGGCTCCTGTGATGGTCTGGCTGTGCACACCACCTTCTGTAGTTTCTTGCAGCCCTGGGCAGAGCAGTTGCCATACCAGGCCATTACACGCGGACAGTATGCTTTCAATGGTGCATCTGTAGAAGTTGGTGAGGGACGTTATGGACATGCCAAATTTCCTGAGCCGCTGAGGAAGAGGAGGCATTGTGCCTTCTTGACTGTCGTATCTGCATGGGAAATCCAGGGCAGGTTGTCGGTTATCGTCACCCTGAGGAACTTGACGCTCTTCACTCTCAACCTTGGTTCCATTGACGTACATGTGGGCGCATTCGCCTCCCTTCTTTCTGAAGTCGATGACCAGTTCTTTAGTTTCGCCAAAATTGAGAGATAGATTGTTTTCATTGCACCACGTCATCAAGTCCTCTATCTCCCTTCTATATTTTGACTTGTCATTGTTAGATATCTGTCCCATTATGGTGGTGTCGTCAGCAAACTTGTACATGGCGTTCATTTGGAATTTTAAAAAAACTGTGGCAACATAGTTGTAAGTGTACAGGGAGTACACTAGGGGGCTCCAGTGTTTGAGTGTTATTGTGGAGGAGGTGCAGTTACCTATCCTCACTGATTGCAGTCTGTGGGTCAGAAAGCTAAGGATCCAATTGCAGAGGGCAGAGCCGAGACCAAGGTCACACAGTTTTGAGGTTGGGACAAATCCCTTTCATTACGACTCACCCCATTAACTATTTCCCTTCAAAGTCAGTTTTATCGTCATATTTAGTGGTTCTCATCCTCGGATATAAATATGGAGGAATAATATTTAATAGTTGCATATCCCACACGTCTGTTTTCTCCCAAATACTGCTGCCCAAAAGGCAGAAACAACAGGTGGATGTCAACTATGGCTCACTCATCTTTCGCGCACCCAAGAGTCAGAAAATTGTGGATTCAAGTCCCACTCCAGAACACTAAAATCTACACTGACATTCCAGTGCAATATGGGGTGGTGTTGCCGTTCAACCAAAACATTACTAGAGCATAACCCAGACTCTATTCTCACATGGATGTAAGACATCCCATGGTACCATTCTGAATAACAGCAGGAAGTTATCCCCAGAATCCTGGCCAATATTCCTCTCAAAAGAATATCACAAAAAACAGATCATCCAGTCACCATCAAATGCTGTTTGTGGGAACTTGCTGTGTTCAAATTGGGTACCATATTTCCTATGTTACAACACTGACAGCAACACACTTTGGGACTGTCAGTGGTGGTGAAAGGAGCTAAACAAAATAAATCTTTTTATTTCAGTAATCCAGCAGCAAGAACTAGCTCCAATTTTACTTCTTTTTGAAGCCAAATGCAAGCATCAAAAACCTTAAACAAAAACAGAAATTGCTGGAAAATCTCAACAGGTCTGGCAGCATCTGTGGAGAGAAATCAGAGTTAACGTTTCGGGTCCAGTGAACCCTCTTCAAAACTGACGGTAGCTAGGAAAAAGTTAGTTTTATGGCAGGAGGAGGGCTTGGGGTGAGGGGTTAAGGAGTAAAATGATAGGTGGAGATAGAGCCCAGAGAGAGAGAGAGAGAGAGAGAGAGAGACACACAGAGAGAGAGAGAAAATAGTTGGACAAAAGGAGTGGCTAACACAGTCAGGCTAGGAAAAACGAATAGCTGCTAATGGGGACTATTAGTGTTAGCCTTCTGCAAGGACCGTTCCATCCAGAACATCCTGGTCCACTCCTCCTTCACTCCCAACAACCCTACAGCTCCATGGCACCTTCCCCTGCAACCAAAGGTGCAACACCTGCCTATTTACTTCCTCCCTCCTCAGTATCCAAGGGCCCAAATACAGCTTCCAGATGAAGTAGCGTTTTGCCTACACTTTCCACAATCTAATCTATTGCATTCGCTGCTTACAATGTGGTCTCCTGTGCATTGGAGAAACAAAGCACAGACTGGACGACTGCTTCATGGAACACCTACATTCCGTTTGCAAAAAAAGACTCAGCTTCCCGCTGCCTGCCACTTCAACACACCACCCTGTTCCCTGGCCAACATCTGAGTCTCAGGCTTGCTGCAGTGTTCCATTGAAGCTCAGCAAAAGCTGGAGGAACAGCATTTCAATTTTCTGCTTGGGAACTCTACAGTCTTCTTGACTCAATATTGAGGTTAATAGTTTTAGGGCTTGAGGCACCTTTGCCCGTGTCCTTACGCCAACCCCCAACACACCAGGCCTTGTTATCACATTCTGCTATTACACTCAACCCTTTGTTAGGCACCAATAGTCTCCATTAGCAGTATTCATTCTCTTGGGCTGACCCTTCTCCGCTCCTTTGTCTGCCCAAGTGTTCTTCTCTCTGTTTGGGCTCTATCTCCACCTATCATATACTCCATACTCCCTGCTCCCTGCTCCCACCCTATCCTTCTGCATAAACACCAACCTTTTTCCTAGCTAAAAACAATAAAAACGCAAAGAACAGCGGATGCTGTAAATCAGGAACAAAAGCAAAGTTGCTGGAAAAGCTCAGCAGGTCTGGCAGCATCTGTGAAGGGAAAA
>NC_063352.1:13238733-13242295 GCF_021869965.1 Rhincodon typus | reverse complement strand
CCAAAATGTTAACTGTTTTTTCCCTTCACAGATGCTGCCAGACCTGCTGAGCTTTTCCAACAACTTTGCTTTTGTTCCTTTTCCCTAGCTACTTGGAGACAAAAGGACTGCATATGCTGGAAGCTAGAGTCAATACATGTGAAGCTGGAAAAGCACAGCAGGTCAGATAGTATCCGAGGAGCAGGGAAGTCCATATTTCAGGCCAAAACCCTTTGTCAGGACTGGGGAGGGGAGCCCAGAAGTAGAGGGAGGGGGTGGAGCAGTGATAGGTGAATGCAGGTAGGTGGTTACTGTGATTGGCCAGTGGGAAGGGTGGAGCAGATAGCTGAGTAGAAAGATGGACAGGTTAGGTCAGGGCAGGGAGACAAGGCAGAGGGGATGGCTGGACATGGGATAAGGCTGGGGTGGAGGGATTTTGAAGCTGGTGAAATCAATATTGAAGCCATTAGACTGTAAGCTCCCAAGACAAAATATCAGGTGTTGTTCCTCCAGTTTATGTTTGGCCTCACTCTGACAATGGAGGCGGCCAAGGATGGACATGTCGCCAGGGGAGTGGGGAGAGAATCAAAATGGATGGGGGAATTAAAATAGATGGCAACTCGGAAGGTCAGGTTGGTTGGTCCGTGCAGAGCACAGATGCTCCACAAACTGGTCCGAGTCTGCATTTGGTCTCCCCAATATAGAGGAGACCAAAATCGGGAGTAGCAGATACAATAGATCATAGCTACCATCAGTTCTGAAGAGGGTTCACTAGACTTGAAACGTCAACTCTGCTTTCTGTCCATAGATTCTGCCAGACCAGCCGAAATTTTCCAGAAATTTCTGTCTTTGTTTCAGATTTCTAGCAACTGCACTTGATTTTATATCAAAAAACTTTGTTCAATTGTAACAGAGGCTAGCAACCCCTTCAGAAATGAAACTGGAATTAGGCACTTTGTTTTATTTGTGCTTATTTCTAAACCTCATGCAAACTTTGCCTAGTAGTCAGCAAAGTGCCTTTATTAAAAATTATGAAATTAATGACGTTGCAAATAACTTAAATTATTTTTGATCTTAAGGCAATTGATACATTTTAAGTTCCTCATTTCTAAGATTTGATGCAACAATCAATTGAAGGGTCAGCAGTCAATTTCAAATGTGATGCAAGTACATTGAAATTGGAAGTGAATGACAAGTTTAAAGTGACAAAAAGAATTTGTACCATGAAGCTATGCAAATAAAGAGCACAAACTGAATGTAACATTGTATAAGCAATGATATAATAGAAGATTAAAAATCAAAAATGCTGGACAAAGAACATTTTGTACTCAACAGTACTGAATAAGTCAGCATTGATGATCAATGCTTCCAGCATTTGTTTCAGTACACACTTTGATTTTTACGCCCTTGGGTGCATTGAGTAACACTTCTATTCTTCATGCAAAAGAATTGGATGAGTTGGAACTCTGATGAAAAAACTGCATCTTGAATCCATCTCATGTCATAAATTTATGCATAAATCATAATAGCAAATGGTTGGCTGCCCAGGAACTGTGCTCAGAATATGCTTTGGGAAACTTGCAATGCAAAACTGTGATCTTGCTTGTCTGAAGTAACTTCAGAATGATTCATTGGAACTTGTTCCTCTATATCATGAGAAAATGAGCTCAAGTGATTTTATGATTTCACTGGTAATCAGACAGTTTAATTGAAAACATCCGAGGTTCAAATTTTCCATCTATGCTGAGGCAAGTCATTTCACTGGAATAGTAGTAGATATGTAGCATCTGGGCACCACGTCAGAGGGACAGGAAAGGAGAAGGAGAAGAAAAAGAAAATAAACTGAGTACCGATTGCTCATTTCTGGTAGCAGTCCTACTGCTTGGAAAGAATATGGGAGGTTAACACATCAGTGCATGAGAGTTGTATCAAATCTTTCCTGCCACCATACCAGATGAGCTATAGTTTAAAAAAAAAAAAAAAAAAAAAAAAAAAAAGTGCCTCTTTTATTTGTTCAAGGTTTGAGAGTATTAACAGCTCAGGTTAGGGTTCATTTTTTGCCCATTGCCAAGTTCCCTGGAGAAGGCGGCAATGAGTTGCCATGCTTCAAGAAGGCAGTTTTTAGGGAATAGGGACACCCACACACTGCTGTTTAGAGGGAAATTCCAGGATTTTTACTTTGTGGCAGTGAAGGAACAGCAATGCAGTTCCAGGTCAGGATGGTGCGCACTTTGGAGAAATTACAGATGGTGGTATTCACGTCCAACTATTGTTTTGTCCTTCCAACTGGTACAGGCTGTAGGTTTGAAAGGTGCCGTTGAAGGAACCATGTTGAAAGCTACGTAGTACATCTTACTATCAGTACACACTGCTAACATTGTGCAGCAAAAGGAACGAATGCTGAAGGCGATGGTTGAGGTAACAAATCAAGTCGGCTGCTTTGCTCTGGATGGCGTTGAGCTTCTTGAAACTGTTGGAATTGCCCTCGATGCAAGTGTTTCGTCACACTCCTGACTTGTGTCTTGAGGCACTGGAGTAATAGGTGGCAAATTATTTGTCACAGAATTCCAATGACTCAACTTGCTCTTGGAGCCACAGTATTTATTGGAATCATTAATTTTGTTTCTGATCAATGGTAAACTCCAGGGATTTTAAATTAGCAGGTGATTCAGCCAATGGCAATGCCACTGAATGCCAAGGGGCAAGAGTTCGATTTCCTCTTGTTGAAGATGTTCATTGCTTAGCATTTGTGTGGTGTGAATGTTTCTTGTCATACATCAGCCCAAGCCTGGATTTTTTCCTCGGACCTGCTGCACACGGACAGACTACTCTGCTATCAGATCAGCTGCAAATGTTGAACATCTGTACAATCAACAGCACATTTCCTCCACTTCTGATCTTACAACGCAGGGAAGGTTACTGAAGATGAAGTGGCCAAAGACAGTTGGGCCAAGGACACAGAGGAACCCCTCTAGCGATGTCTCACGGCCGAGATGACTGACCTCCAACAACCACAACCATCTTCCTTTACACCACAGACTTCACCATTTCCATTGATTCTACTTATGCCAAGGATCACACATGCTATACACTGTCAAATCTGCCCTTGACATCAAGGGCAGTAACTCTCACCACCTGCGGAGTTCAGCTCTCTTGTGCATGTTTGAAGCAAGGATGTAATGAGGTCAGCTATTGAGTGGCTTTGGGGGAACACAAATGGGGCATCAGTAAGGAGGCTACTCATTTGTAAGTGCTGCTTAATAGCACTATGACCCCTTACATCACTTTGAATATCAACGACTAGACTGTTGGGATGGTTAATGGCCAGGTTGGATCTGTCTCTCATTTTAGGCACAGGACATACTTGGGCAATTTTCCATATTTTCAGGTAGAAGCCAGTGTTGTAGCTGTATTGGAACAACTTGGCTTAGGGTGCAGCTATTTCTGGAGTCCAAATTATTGCCAGAATGTTGTCAGTGCCCATTGCCTTTGCAGTATCCAGTGCCTTCAGCTGTTTCTTGATATTGAGTGAATCAAATTGGCTGAAGACTGGCATCTGTGATGGTGGGAGTCCAGGAGGCAG
>NC_063352.1:13209537-13238233 GCF_021869965.1 Rhincodon typus | reverse complement strand
TCCCTATTTATTTCAGAACCCCCTTCCCCTCCCCCTTTTCTGATGAAGGGTCTAGGCCCGAAACATCAGCCTCTCTGCTCCTATGATGCTGCTTGGCCGGCTGTGTTCATCCAGCCCTGCACCTTGTTGTCTTGGATTCTCCAGCATCTGCAGTTCCTACCATCTCTGATTCAATTTCACCCTGTAGGTGAACAAGTTTTTCCTCAGATCCTCTCAAAACCTCCTGACTTTCACTTTAAAATTATGAACTCTAAAGTTAGTAACAATGACACGCTGTTACCTGTCGAGTGATGGTCATTTTCAGTTTGATGGCAGACCAGGCCTTTTCATTTTTCTTCAATGCTTTCTTTTTTCTGTCTTTATTCCCCCCAACAACGAAAGAGAGGGAGAGGGGGATGGGAGGGAAAATGAATGCTTTCTTTTTGTAGGCTCCAAATGTTTCTCCCCTGCCTTAGTAATATTTTTTAACATTCTGCAGCAGAATCAGTCAGGAGGCTGTTATCTGGCAGGATTTATTTTAATTCAAAAGATTGTTGGTGCCATTTGGTCTCGAATTCCAATCCCACCCCGCCACCCCAACCCCCAACTCATACAGTAATATTGAATTTCACAGCTCAAAAAAATATACAGCACAATTTTTGTTTTAAAGTTATAAATCTCTCCTGGTGTTTCAGAGAATATAGCAGTCCAACTTCTATGTTGACTAAAATAAAACAAAGAAATGCAGATGCTGGAAATCTGAAATTTAAACAGAAATTGCTGGTGAATCTCAGCAGGTCTGGCAGCATTCGTGGGAGGAAACCAGAGTTAATGTTTCAAGTCTGTTGAAGAAACATTATGATAAAGAGTTTTGCCAGCAATTTCTGCTTTTGTTCTATTTTGACTTACAGTTCCAAAAAAAGAAAATAATGTGGCCTCTTAAACCTTAGAGATAGTAGGAACTGCAGATGCTGGAGAATCTGAGGTAACAAGGTGTAGAGCCTAGGCCCGAAACGTCAGCTTTCCTGCTCCTCTGATGCTGCTTGGCCTGCTGTGTTCATCCAGCTCTACACCTTGTTATCTTAAACCTTATCTTATATCCTCACAATCCGTCTACCCAAATGTATCATTTCACATTTTGTTGTTAAATTTGATCTGCCTAATGTCCATCTTTCTATGCCTTCTTGAAGTTTATCACTGTCATCATCAAAATTCATTACACTATACTTTGTTGCAGACAGGAGAGAGATGGTAAAGGTGGTTCCTCTTTATTCCAAAGAATTTATTCTCTTGAATGAGTGCAAACATTTGTTTTAAAAGAAAAGTGTATTTTAACCCCCTGACTGCTGTAACTGTTCAGGTTTTCACGTAAGTTTTTCTAAAAATGTTTGTGATTTAACATCCAAGGGTATTTGTGACCATATCCACTTGCATTTTTTGGACAGAAATATGCAATTACAATCATTCCTTGAGTGAGTGTAAGAGGCAGTATGCACCTGGATATTTAAAGTTCAAACATTCTCTGCCACAATTTTTGTTTTCCCCTCAACATGAAGCCTTGAAACATTACAGTTATAATTCCTGATTTTGATCCACTGAAGAATAGTCTGGAGGTTTAGAAAGATGATTTATTGCTTGCAGAAACACATTTCTTGTTGCATTTCACTCAAGGTGCAATGCCATGTAGCAGAACTCTGGTTCAGTTCTTCACGTGGAGAAGTAAAGGCCAACCCTATGTCTCTGCCTACCAATAATTCTTAGACAGGGTCTTGTTCCATCACTGGTCTAGATTTTTCTCCTGTTTCCACTCTCAAAAATTTGGCTTATTAAATGTCCTCATCAAAGATATTGTTTCTTTCATGTGATCAGATTTCTTCTGTCCATTGTCCTCACAAATGGTTTCTGGCAACTCAGCCATGATTAAACAATGGGGTCCAAGTTCCACTCATTCTCATGCCATCAGATTTCAGTTCCAAAGCTGATAAGTCTGCAAGCGCTATTGTGAAAACAGTTTATTTAATTATTTGGAGAAGGGCAACCATTAACTGCGTTTTAAGGACTTCTCAAAGATAAGTATATGAAAGTTTATTTGCATTTTAATGACTTGGCCAAACATGTGCTTTGACAGCAAAGTAAAGGTCACCTAACCTCTCAACTCCATTTTGATATTTGTAAGTAAATTAAAGTGTCCATTTCTGTTGTTTATTCCAGAAGACCATATAACATGAACATAGAAAACAGGAGCAGGAGTAAGCCACTTGGCTCTTCAAGCCTGCTCTGCTATTCAATATAATCATCATCCAAATCAGTGTCCTGTTCCTGCTTTCTCCCCATACTCTTGATCCTTTTAGCCCTAAGAACTATATCTAGCTCCTTGAAAATATTCAATGTGTTGGCCTCAACTGCTGTCTGTAGCAGAGAATTCTGCAGGATCACCACTCTCTGCGTGAAGAAAGTTCTCCTCATCTCCAGCCTAAAATGGTCTACAGCATATCCTTAAACTGGTCATCAGGAACATCCTTCCTGTGTTTATCCTGTCTAGTCCTGTTAGAATTTTATAGGATGTCCCCCTCCAATTCTTATAAACTCCAGTGAATACAGTCCTAACCGATTTAGTCTCTTTGTACATCAGTCATGGCAATTTCCAAGTTTTCTGTCATTTGCAAATTTTAAAATTGTGTCCTGAACACCCAAGTGAAGGTCATTAATGTATCTAGGAAAGTAGGGATCCTAATACCTGAATATCCTTTGCCTGTTTGAGAAAAATAACTCTGAACATCCTGAGATAGTCGGAACTGCAGATGCTGGAGAATCCGAGACAACAAGGTGCAGGGCTGGATGAACACAGTAGGCCAAGCAGCATCATAGGAGCAGAGAGGCTGACGTTTCGGGCCTAGACCCTCCTGTCAGTTTATTACTGTGCTACAACTGCCTGCTTTATTCCATGGACTTCAATTTTGCCGGCAAGCCTATTGCATGACATTTTATCGAATGCAGTTTCGAAATCACATTAACCACATAACCCACGTCAGCTCTGGCTGTGATGAATGAAAATTTCAATCCTTCATCAAATATAACTTGCCTTTAATAAACCTGTGCTGAATTCCTTAATTAATCTGCAGATATCTAAACGACTGTTCATTTTGTTGGATTAGTCCTTTGGGTGGGATGTGTATAATCCCAGACCAGACCACCAACAAGATTTCATCCTGCATGATTGTGCACAATTGTGATCCTGCACGAGATCACTAAGTTATGCTGCAATCTGGTTTGGGACCAATAACCTTTATGTTTATAGTAGACAAAGGTAAAATCTGGGGGTTTACCAAAAGAATAAATCCACAAGATTGGGATATCCTTTGATTGTGAACTGGGCACCATATAAATGCACCATATAAATTTATTTTCCTTAGGGAAGGCTGCACTGTTGGAGACATCACTTTTTTCCATTGAGGCATTAAATTGAAGATCCCTCTGAAATGGATGTGAAACATCTCGCTATATTATTTTGGATAATGTCAAAGAAGTTCCCCTGAGTTCCTCAATCAAATTAACTAAAACAGATAATCTGTTTACTGTCCCATTGCTGTCTGTGGAAGCTTGCTGTGTGCAAATTGGTTGTCGATGTACCTGTGGTAAGTCAAAAAGTACTTCATTGGCTACAAAGCATTTTGGGGTGTTCCAAAGTCATAAGGACACTATATAAATGTAAGTTTAAAAACAAGTCTCACTGCATTTACTAATTAATTTTAAGTGATGGCCATGTCAGAACTTTTGAGATATCTCTAAGGCAAATTGTGAGATGCTGTAAGACCCCCAAGCAACAAGCAAATGGAGGGAGTGCATTTGGGCACTGGATTTACAAGGGATGTGAGACACAGGACATGTTAGACTATGACTGTGCCAACAGGAGACCTGAAGCTCAGTTGCTGCACTGATCACTAGCAACCAGGACTAGTCTGTACCTCTATCTCAAGGTTACTGTATTCATTGCAATTCAGTGGCGCATGCTCATTGCAGTCAATAAATGAAATTAAAATTTACACATTGCAACAAGTTTCAGCCTCTGAAGAGAAGTTATTCGATCTACTTTTTTGTAGCGCAGGCGCGGTGGCCAAGTGGTAAGGCGTCGGTCTCGTAAACCGAAGATCGCGGGTTCGAACCCCGTCCGTGCCTGTGGATTAAAATGTGATCCTTTTAAAACCAGCGACAGTGAAATAGGTTCCAGGGTCGGGAGAATATCCGTGTCCCAGTGCACCCACACTGACACACAATTTATTCACTCATGCGTTGCAAATTGGACCGGAACTGCTAAAAGTTTTGATGAAGTCCTGCTCAGAATCCCCATCAGAAAGCGACTTTTGAATCCTGACCACGTCCCAAAGCTACTCACCAACCAAAATGCAAACATTTGCATTCTGACTACAATATTGTCGATGGTAATGAGATATTTTTTCTAAATGGGTTAAATAATGCGCAAAACCGAACGTACAAGCTTAAAAGAACTTATTGACAATTTACTCCATGCATATTAAACTTCATAGAATTTGCATTTTTCGGGTATCCTGAAGGTTGCTCACAACTTCTTCATTTGCATCTCAAACGTTAAAAAAAATTGTATTTCCTATTTCCATTTACAAATTTTCTCAACTTTAACAAGTTGAATTAATAACCTGTCATTTTAAAGAGCGAGAAATTATAAACATTTGCTTCAAATCGGCCATAAATGGCCACATTTTGTGCAAATGTGCAATTTGTTATAACACAAAGTGTTATATCAAGACTTAAACAAATTAAACGCCATAATGATTCCCATTATTATACGCATTTGAAATAGCAATTTTCCACAGAATTTTTCAGATCCTGCCTTTACATTTTATGGTCTTATCAGCCTGTGTTGCAACTTTTAGTGATATCATTAATGCACTAAGATTAGTTATTAGTTGGTTACTAATGTTTTGCCTTTGAGACATTTTTACTGCTTTGCAAAAGTCCTGCTCGTTATCTAAAACAAGATAGCTTAACAGATAATGTGACAAGCCTCCGAGATTTTCCGGAGTTCCTGAGAAAGGAATAGAACAGACAGCTACAAAGCGTGTTCAGATAACAAACTAAAAAAGAAACTGCTGACTCCTCATTCCGTTCCACTGAACATAGCTTAGTTTGTGGTATAGCCTGGATGGCAACAAGTCTGTTGAGAGAATGAGGTTTCTTTTTTATTATCAGAATGAGATAAGCAGCGCTGAAAAATTCTTTCAATCGATAACAGGGATCCGGGGTGGGGGAAAGGGAGAAGAGAAAAAAAGATCGTGATTCACCGAACTCTCTGCTTCTTCACAATTTAGCCCTTATCGCGTTTCCGCGACTGACAAGGGTTGAATTATTTGTATTTCCACTACTGAACCAGCAGGGGGTGTAGAAACAACATCCAGTTTGGCTTTAATCCGGGAGTTGCCAGTAAATGGGAACTTGTAAGAAGTTGGCTCTACCTTTTGAAGTCAGAAACCGGGGCTAGTGGAGTCTTACAGGTTGGCTGGCGTATTCGGCGACTTGGTCTGTTCGAAGCATTTAAATAACTTCGGTGTAGATAACCGATTTCTTCCTAAACCTGCAGGATTAGAAACTCGACCTAAAAATTGCAGAACTGAAGTTGCTCGATAGTTTGCAAACTGATATTCAAATTGGGTTCTACCCCACTGTACAAGCTGGCCTTCAATGTTCTTTTTAAAGGGAACGAAATGTAGTTTCGAGATACCCTGCTGTGACTCGAATCAAGTAGTTCCTCACTTCTATGTCAACGCTGCCCAAATTCTTAATTGTAAACCATGTTTTTATTGGAGATTTCCAGCAGCCGCTGTGATTTGTTTTTTCGTAACCCACGTAGTCTGTCTCCCAGAGTTTATTTAACTGCAAATTTGATATTTGGTAGTTGATTCTTTTGACTTTCGACCTGATTTAACTTGGTTTGTTTTGGTCTGACGCTCTGAGATAAACGTAATAAAAAAAACATGCAGCTTGTTTTAGTTCTTTGCGTTTAAAATGTCGCAATATACAAAACGAGAAAATAATTGCAGTTTAAAGCATCGAAGTAAACAGTAGAAAGTGAAGAAATAGCGGAGGGTGGTTCAGTGAATATAATGTTCTCTAAGACCTTTAAAATAGTTAACTTCCCGTTTTTATTTTTGTAGTCATTTGTTAGTTCTGAAAATTAAATGCAACTTAAGAGTCTACATTCCAAATAATTCTACAAACTATACTCAGAATTCAGGGCGCCTCGTTTATTAATTTGAAACTATAAAACAAAGTTGAGAATATAATACAGTATAATCGTAGAAATATAAAAGCAGGCCATTTTGCCCATCTGCGCTGGCTCTCAAAGAGAAGTCACGCTTAACCCATGCTTTTAATCAATAACTCTAAATTCCTCCTTCAAGTTACTGCCTCACTTTTTTTTCGACTAGAGAGCATCCCTGATCCCCACAACTGGCTGTGAAGATATTTCTTCTCATTTCCCTTCTGTGTCTTTCACCAAAGGTGTTGAATCTCCAGGGGGTATAATTTTTTCTCAATTTCAGTCTCTCAAAGTGTCTCATAAGAGTTCGTTCCAGGGAAAACAGTCGTAATGTTTCCCTCTCTCTTCATAACTCGAAGCCTCCTGGTAATCCCTGGTAATATCCTGATAAATCTGCTCTGTGCCCTTGCTAAGGATTTCACAGTTTTCCTGAAATGCAATGGCCCACATTTTCCACATAAGGTCTAACCAGAGAGGTATAATATCAGCACAATCTTTCTGCTTTTCTATTTTATTCCTCCATTAATAAACCCAATTGCCTTCGTGCATTTTAGCATCACAGCAACTTGCCAATGCAACTTTAAAGTTTTATGTGCACAGACACCAAGGTGTCTTACACTATTCAAAATTGTCATTTATAGTATAACTGTCTTTCCAATAACAAACCTTCAAAAGTACATCACCTTATATTTCTCTGTATGGACTACATCTTTCATCCTGAAGCCTAGAACTATCCATGTCATAATCATTACCAAGTCCTGTGCATCTGCAAATTTTATGAAGCCCCCGACAGCCCTGATAATGGTAATGGACCCACAACTGTCCAGGAGGTACTCCAAATCATCTCTGTCTCATTCACCAGCATCCTTTTCTTCCTGTCACTGAGCCAGGTTCACATCCATACTCCCATTTTCCCCTTAATTACATGGACTGCTAATTTCTTAATAAATCTCTTGAGTGGTACTTATCAAAAGCAATCCAAAAACTTCTATAATCAACATTTATTGTGCTGCCATTATTGACCTCCTATGTTGCCTCATTAAAAAATTCAATCTTATTAGTCAGTTGTCATTTGTCATTAAGCACTCCATGCTGGCTGTACTTGATTAAAGTATGTCTTTCCAAATTAAAGTCCAATTTGTCCTTGATAATCGTTTCCAATAACTTCCTCACCAGCAATGCTATACTACCTGACTTGCAGTGTTTTGGTTTTATCCCTCCCTCCTTTGCTGAATAATAGTACAGCATTAACAGCTATTCAATTCTCTGACACCATTCCTGTATTGAACGGGCATTACAAAATTGAGACCAATGCCTCTGTTATTTCCACAGTTGCTCTTCTTATTACTATGCTGCCCGTTACTTGCCTCTTGTCTAATTGTGTAGTCTTCACATTATTCACTTCTTTTGTGAAGACGGAGTAGAGTTTTCGTTTGATACTTTAGTCATATCTTTTGCCTTTGTGTGAAGGTTTCCCTTTGCACCTGTAATAAGCAAAACTTTTTGCCTAGTTAGCTGCAAACATCTGTAAAGTATTTTAGGGATCAATCTAATTTCTATCCCATCTCTTATCTGACTATTTTACAAGCATCATTACTTTTCAGTACATGTGTATGCATATTACTCTGAGCAATGATTTATACAGATGGTATAGTTTTTGCCAAGAGAACAATTCAGTTTATCATTTGATCTGCCACAGTTTTCAAGTTTGTAGATGGTATGGACTATCATTCCACGATAAAGTAGTATAGTCCCAGAAGGCCACTCTCTCTTTAGGGAGCGAGAGTGTGACAGCTGGTGGTGGTTTAACCTGCGGGGAGGGGCAAGGTTGAGAAGGGGATTTCGTCATGGTAACCTCAGCTGGTGTAGGAATTAATCCCAAACTGTTTGTGTCACGCTGCGTTGTAAACCAGCTGTCCGTCCAACTGAGCTAACCAACCCCCAAGCAGAAGAGTGACAGGCTTCAGGAGGGCACTGACAAGACAGTAAAATGGTCAGACAAAAAATGCATTAAACTTAATAAAGAGAGGTGTGAAGCAATAAATATTGAGGAGAGACAATATGAACATAAATGGTAGAATTGTTAAGGAGATGCCAAGCAGATATCTGCACACAGATCTTTTAAGTGGCGAGATAAGATGAGTTGGCTGTTTAAAAAGGCATATGGAATCATTGACCTTTAAAACCTAGAGTACAAAAGTGAGGACATTTTTGAAACGAAAAAGGAGCTAGCCCTCAAGCCTACTCCATTACAGCTGATCTGATAGTGGCCTCAACTTCACTAAGCTGCCTAAACCAATTTACCCCCCCAAAACAGAAAAAAATCCCTTGACTCCCTTGTAAATCAAAATCTGTCTGACTCAACCTGGAATATATTCAATGATGTATTCAATTTACTAGGACTGAATACTTCAAATTCCATTCTTGTTACATGGAATTCTGAGATCTTTGTGCACCCTCGCCATTGCTGTCCAGTTTTCCACAGACTGTTAAAACTAGTTTCCTTGAAAATCAATCTTTTTTATTTGCCAAAGATCCCAACAATTTACTGCTACTGCAGCATTAGTGCTCTGCCTCCAAAACATTGCTTGAACATTGTTCTTACTCAGTCCACTAAAGTGCGTCATACCTACAGAAATTATTGAGTAGGAAACATCTTAAAAACTTGTGTTTTTGTTCAGTTTCCGACTGCTTAACACAACATTGTGTCCATTTGCAGCCAGGCATGTATCTGCAGTAGTAATTGAGGGGCTCAGTTGATATTCAACAGCCACTGAGTCAAACGATTGTGGGTTCACATTTCCATCCAGAGACTTAAAAACACAAAACTAAGGTTGGCACTTCAGTATGGTACTGAGAAAGTGCCAAACTGTACGGGGTGCCATATTTGAAATGGGCCCTCATCTGCCCTTTCAAATGGGCATTAAAAGAAATCCCATGACTTTATTTCAAAGAAGACCAAGTGAGTTTTTTAGTGTGCTGCTGTCTAACATTTATTCCAAACCAGCACAATTTTTAAAAATCTGACCATTATCTCTGCTGTTTTTGGAACATTTTCATATACAAATTAATCACACACAATGGACCTATCTGGAAATATAACATGTCTCTTTAGTAGATGGGGAACATGAACCTGTGTCCTAGGTAGGTACACTACCACTGTGCCACAAGAGCCAGTTGCTATATTGCAGTAGTGAATTGTAAAGTGATGATGATGTTTGAAAGGCAGGAGAGGTGGCTGGGCCATTTCTTGTTGGAGGTGATAAGTTCTGAGGAAGGGTCACTGGACCTGAAATGTTAACTCTGATTTTTTTCTTCACAGATGCTGCCAGACCCACTGAGCTTTTCCAGCAACTTCTGTTTTTGTTTCTGATTTACAGCATCCGCAGTTCTTTCAGTTTTTATGGAGGTGATGATTGTTGGATGTTGTGCGGTACACAAATGACCAATCATTTAAGTCTGTTGTCCTGGATTGACTAAGGGCTTCCTTGGGAGGAGTTGTGAGTAAACCTTAACACTGTAAGATCCTTTACAAACAGTCCCAGAACTTATGATGAGGAGAAGTCATTGATGAATCAGCTTGAAATGCTCTCTTGAGGACATAGTACCAGCCTGGGGTTGTGAATGGTTTCCCACAGTGGCAGCCATCATCCTTTATATGAGACATGGCTCCAGTCACTGATGAGTTTTACCCTTAACACCCCACTCCGCCCAGTGCTTATTTTGCTGAGGTTATATGATTGGTCAAATAATGTTTTGATGTTGGGGGTAACTGCTCTCACTATTTCGCTGGATTCCATCCTTTCTGGGTCAGAGTGTAATGAGATAAAGAGCCAAAGTGAGCATCAATGAGTAGGTGTCATTTCCCTCAATCAGGTGGCTGATGGTTGTGACAACGTTGATTTAGTGGGGAATTAGTCAGGTTAGATTTGACTTGCTTTTTTTTAGGTTGGAAAGTTTTCTCGTTGTTGGCTAGGCAGTGTTGTAGCTGCACTAGATTGGCTGACCCAGGTGGACAGCTAGACCTGGTGTCTTGTTCTTCAGCATTACAGCTAGGATGTTGTCAGACTGTCTAGTTCCCAGTCTGTAACATGCACTCAACAATATCTTAATCATGTCAAATGGCTGCCCAGTCTTATCTCTGATGATGACAGCCATAAGGGGACACTGAGTAGAATTATCGACTTGGCACTGTTCTCTGAAGATAAGTTTCTTGTGCTTGGGTCTGCAATAATTGAAGATTGGGATGTTCTAGGATGTTTCCTGTTAGAAGCCCAGATTAATCACCACCATCTTCAACTGGATTGAGTGTGGACTGGCTTTTTCTAGCTTCTTTCTATTCTTTCATAGGATATGGGTGTCACTGGAAAGACCACCATTTGTTTGGACTGAATGGCTTAGTGGGATATTTTAGAGGACAGTTAAGAATCAATTACATTGCTCTGGAGTCACAGTGTCAGGTAAGAACTGCGGATTTTTTTTCTCATGCAGGTTTTTACTATAATTAATGCTAGTTTGTCATTGCTAACTTTATTTTCAAATCTTATTAATTAAATTAAAGGCCACAACTGTGGTGATGGGATTTGAACCCATGTTCCCAAAGCATTAGCCTGGGTTTTTAATTACTACTTTAATGGCATTACAACTATTCCATCATCACTAGCTTGACATCTTATTCCAATATGTTCCTCTTACTGTTCTGAAATCTCACAAGATGTTTTATCATGTTAAATGTGCAATATGTATATTGGGTGCTGTTGTGTCTTGTTTTGCTCCTGACACAGCATTCTTCACACTTTATTGAAGCAGGATTGTTCTCTCAGATTAATGGTGATGGAGTAATGAGGAATGCACTAGGTCAGGAGGTTACATGTTGTGGTAGTATAAATTTAGCTGCTTTAGTTTGTTCCCTCCATGCCTCACAGCCCCTCAGACATGGAGGTCTAACTCTACCTTTAGTTTGTCTCATTTAACATTGTGCTAATGGCATACAACACAATAGAGGGTGACTTCATTGTGAAGATTAAACTGAATCTGTGTAATAATCACTCCACGTGTGGGCATTTATTTTAATTCATTGATTGAATGTGGGCATCATGGAAAAGGCCTCGAGTTATATCCATTTCCAGTTGTCCTTGAGACCTGTGTTGGTTACTCAAGAGTCAGCCGTATTGCTGGCAATCTGGAGTCTGGTCAGATAAGGACGGTGAATTTCCTTGCCTCAAGTGATATCAGTGAATCAGTTCTTATTTACAACAGTCTAGTAATTTCCACATCTGGATACAAGCTTTTAAATTCTATATTTTCTCAGTTAACTGAGTTCACCTCACAAGTTGCTATGATGGGTTTTGAATTCACATTTCCATATTATTAGTCCAGGACTAGTTCAGTATTATAGCTGTTTTACTATCTTTCCCCGTGTATGGCAGAAGGTCAGGTCAGAATGCAATATAATGCAGGCCTAGTTTGGCAGTTCTTTCATTCAGGGTTTGGATGGCTCAGCTATAATATGACCCAATCACTCAGAGAAGTATCCATTGAAAGTTTTCTTCAACGATTGATTCGTTCTTTGAGGAGGAACATGGGTAATATTGAATAAGTTTCTTTGGCCTAATTTGACCTCAACTCATGAAATTCTGCAGGCTTCAGATTCTGTATTGAGCACTCAAGTGCCAGCCCCAATTGACTCTACACCATGTGCCTAGGTTCCCCTGTCAATAGGATGGATAAGGATGGTGAAGAAGTTAAGGATAAATAATCATGCCATGAATTTACAAGAATGTTAGTCTGTTGTTTGACTAGTCTGTGGGGATGGCTTTCCCGAACTGGATGGCATTACTGGATTGATTGACATGAGTTGGAATTGCCTGAGTATTCAAAGTCCCAGGCACACCTTCCAGGTGAAGCAGTGATTCACCTGCACTTCAATCAACTGTATTCACTATTTCTAATGTGATCTCCTGTACATTTGGGAGATGAAATGTAGACTGGGTAACCAAAATGCAGAACACCTAAACTCTGTCCATAAAAATAACCCTGAGGTTCTGGTTGCTTGCCACTTCAACGCACCACCATGTTCCCTGGCCAACATTTCTGTCTCAGGCCTTCTGCAGTGATTCAACTCAGATCAATGTAAGCTGGAGGAACAGCATCTAAATTTCTGCCGATGTACCTTACAGCCCTCAAGACTCAACATTGAGTTTAACAATTTCAGAATATGAATACCATGGATTTTAGAAATGGGACTGTGGCTCAGTGGTTAGCACTGCTGCCTCACAGCACCAAGGACCTGGGTTCGATTTCACCCTTGGGTGACTATCTGTGTGGAGTTTGTACATTCTCCCCGTGACTGCCTGGGTTTGCTCTGGTTTCCCTCCCACAGTCGAAAGATGTGCAGGTTAGGTGGTTTGGCCATGCTAAATTGCCCTAGTGTCAAGGGATGACCAGGCTAGATGGGTTAGCAATGGGAAATGCAGGGTTATGGGGATAGGGGTGGGTCTGGGTGGGATGCTGTTCAGAGGATCGGTATGGACTTGATAGGCCAAATGGCCTGTTTACACACTGTAGATATTCAATGAAATCTATATTCGTTACCCATCCCCACACTCAAAGGCCTTGTTCCAAATGAGTTACTCCCAGCACAGCCAACCCATTTTCAACTATTCACAAATTAAAAACTGAAAGAACTGCAGATGCTGTAAGTCAAACAAAAACAGAGGTTACTGGAAAAGCTCAGCAGGTCTGGCAGCATCTGTGAAGAAAAAAATCAGAGTTAATGTTTCGGGTCCAGTGACTCTTGCTCAGAACTCAGTTTCTCTCAACTTCTGTTTTTGCTTCAACTATTCATGCTTGCTGTTAGCACCCTTTCAGCATTTATCTCTTTCCCAGCTTATTATCTGTTTGATTGCTTCTCCCTTTTTTTCTCCCTCTCTCTTTGGCCACCGTCTCCATCTATTTGATTCACTCCTTCAATTCCCCCTCCCCCCATTGCAACCTCTGTCATCATCACAAATGCCACCATTTCCCAGCTGCTTTCAGTCCTGACCAAGTGTCACTGGTTCTGAAATGCTTAGCTCTGCTTTCTCGTGACAGATGCTGCCAGACCTGCTGAGTTTCACCATCAATCTTTTTTGGTTTGGATCCCCAACATCCACAGTCCTTTGTTCTATATTATTGTCTGGGTGTTTCTCTGATTCAATACTGGATTGTTGCTGTTTCTTTGTGGATTTTTTTCTCTGAGGTGCCATTTTTGTAATATAATTTGCTACGCCATTTCAGATTGCATTAAAGAAGCAACTGTAGTTTGTAGTTTGTAAGATGAAACCTCTTTTCACAAAGGGTGCTACATAGAAATAATAAGTGTTTTCCAAAATTATCAAAGGGAAAAGAATCCAAGACACTGCTTGGATGACCACTTGCCATATCCAGCAACCTTTTTCTATCTTTTGAATTGTTAACAATTAAATTGGACAGTTATTGTGAACAGAAAGATTGCCTTTGCGATACAGTTTACTGGGGAACTGCTGCTATCTATCATAATGCATCCTGCGTGTTACCCTGGGAGTTGACAAATGGTTAAAAAAAAATTGCCCTGGCAGCATGCCCACAGTTGTGGCAAAGTCTTATTAGGCAACATTTATAAACCACTTGAACTTCTGTCAAGTGTTTGTGGTTTGTGATGTACCTGAATCTTTCATCATTATTACATACTTAAGAGACACTTCTGTTTATTTATTACTCTGTGAAATTTGTAGGACTTTATCTTTCCAAGGGCCTTCATAAAGAGTAAATGATGTACACAAGGGTTTCTCCACAGGATTCCAGGACTGTATAAATAAACATTGCTGGCAAACTAATACTCTTGAATAGTATTTCTGTCAGGAAACTCTTGAAATCTATATTCATACTGCTTCCCAGGGCTACTACTTTATACTTAATCTTAACTCAGCAGCTTCCAATAATATCAGGGGTTTGCATTAACCCTTACCTCATCAACTTGATGAGCACAGTCACCACTGCAATAACAATTGAAATTAAACCATCAGTTAAAAATAAGTTTTGCTTGTCAGTAAAGTAATAGCTGGCTGCAGCTGTGTTCAAAGTTACTAGCCACTTGAGGGGTCAAATCATGCCATAAATCCTGAGTGCAAAGTTAGATTAGTTTATAAAGCCTATTGAAAGCTGTGGTGGGTGAAATTACACTGTACAGATCTATTATGTGTTGTTGCAGAATACTCTAAAAGCTGTAAATAAACACATTAACAAAATTGCTTCAATGTGCCAGATCCTAGATGTATGATATGGAAGAAATTGGATTAAAATATGTGGTCCTTAGGTCTGAAAAGATGGCAGTACAGATGGAAACTGGGGACTGACAAGTTATGATGTAAGAGGAGATAAAAATTTCATTGTCAACAAAATTTAAGGTTTTGCAACAGTGAACAGAGGTTGGTGCACCGGGAATAGATGCCATTCTACTTATGTCAAAATTTGCTTTCTCCCCTGTAAGCAGACCTAGATCATTAAGAAAATTTCTGTAAAATATTCAACAATCAAATCAATGATCCCAGCCAAGGACAAGAATAGCCTCATGTTGGGCTAATTTTCTTTCTCTGGTTGGACTGACAAGACCTAGTCATATTGACAAGAGTGGTTTTCATCTGTATACATTTGCAGTTGTCAATGTTTCAACTCTAACAATATCCACTTCCTGCCACAACTTGGGAAAAAGGGATAAGGATCTGCATAAGACAGGGAAGGGTTTGACTAACACATTTTGTCACTTCTCCATCTCTGTGACAGATAAACTCGATTGGAAACTTGCTATGATCTTTATCAATCATAGGTCACTCTTAATAAAAGCAAAGTACCACAGATGCTGGATATCTGAAACAAAAACAGAAAATACAGGCATGTAAAATTCCAGTTCTGAAGATGAATCATATTGGACTTGAAACGTTAACTTTGTTTTCAGTGTTTTCTGTTTTCATTGAAGGTTATTTTTAAAAAATACATTGGTGCTAATTACTTCCTTGCTCTGCATCTCAGCACAAATGGATGGAAATATTCAATGGATTTACTTGGGCTTAATTTTATAACCAACACATACAGCCTTTGTGTTGCAGCTGATTTTTTTTTCACCTCTGGCATTACATTTTAAATGCATCCCAGATTAATGGACTGTGTGTGTTGTACACAGCATGAGCATAGGTATTCTAAGCTTTGTTTGGAAATTATATGCATTCATTATGTTAAGCTGCTCTTAATTCAACTCTAAAAAGATATTCTGACTCAGTGTGGAGACAGCAATGAGCAATGCCTTTGTCACGTATAATTATATTGTGGAATGGTGCAATACCAAAAGGGGAGATCACAGTTTCACATTTCAATATTTTCACCTCCGCCTTGCACCACGCGAACTCAACATCCCCATAAATTAGAGACAATGACACAGACCATGAACTTTTGTGATGGTGTCAAATGGATGATGGTGAATTGGTCATCTATTTTCTATCTCTTCCAGCTCTGTTTTCATTCAATTCAAATTTCCTCTCCGTTTTGTTCTCACACACAGATCCTCTGTTCAAACAAACATGCAGAAACGTCACCAGAACTTTTGAAATGTACACATTTTCTAAATTATTTTCAAGAAGAACAGAAAATACTAGATTATAAAGAAACTATTCCATGAGCAAACTGGTGTGAGTGAATTATAGAAAACTGGACACTCTGCCCACTTTCAATTTAAACTTAAACTCACTGAATTACAGAAAACTTTTGCGTCCAGCCATTAGCTTTTGTACCACTTGTCTATGATTATACTGTGACATTGCTCTGATGGTTGTTGTCACCTATCTTCAATATTCCCATATCGGCATTATGTTATATCCCTCAGAATTCCAATGTAAACTGATATCATCCGCATTTAGCATTATCCTCTCCAAACATTGCAATAAATAATCAGAAAATGACATTCCTTCCTGTGAAGCTGTCAAGTTATCTTTGGTTGAGGTGGAGGGACCACATGACAGACATAACTCTTTCTGTATATTTTGAGAATGGGCACTATTCATTTCCTGAACACAGAAATAAATAACATGTAACAGCTTAAATAGCTGGGGTACTTCTGAAAATTCTTTGGAAAATGGAACACCAGGAAAAGAAACAATATTATTAACATAAGGAAACTAGTTTTAAATTATGTACTCAAATGTGATACTCATGCAAAGTTATCATTTTTAAATGTAGACTTGCTTTAATCAATATATTTCAATGTGTAATATCTTTCAGATAATGTGAAAAATGTGTGCGTATGAATTTGTAATTGTGTGTGTCTTTGGTAGTGAGAGGTCAGCAACAATGATGCTGCAGAAAGATACAAACAGCAAAAGGTTAGATCAGATGTTCTCAGAAGGGAATTAGGTTTTCTCAGAGCCAAGAAGGAACTATTAATTCAAAAGTTATGAGGTTCATCATCCCTCATAATGGACATTGAGACTTCAAAATTGAACTTTTCTAATTATTATTCTACAGGAACAGTTTTAATGTCCTATGCATTGTTGATTGCAGACTATTTTGGGAGTGGGTGCATCAATGTGAGGGCATCATTGCTAGGGAATTTTTTTTATTTAATGAGTACTGGCAGGTCAGATTTAACACAGTGTGGGTAAAAATACAGTAAAGTTCTCTCATTCTTGTCTAAACACAACCTTAGCATACTCCACTACACCGGAATTGCTTGTAATCACATTTTGTAACAGGCAGCTTTAAGACCTTTCTGACTAAAATTGTCAAGGGTTAGTAATGAGTGCAGAATTTAATATATTTTAGCATTGTGGGTCCTTATACACTGAGATCTAGTCCAATGCTGTTCATATTCACTTACTACAGCAAAGAGGTCTTCACTCCATCAGTAAAGGTCAGATTCAAAGCAGATCTGAGAAATAACATGAGTGACCTAATGTATACACCCATCAGTTTAGAATGGAACTAATATAAACAGGCATGTGAACTTTAGGTGATTTCTGTCCAAAGTTTCACTGTATGATCTGTTACCAAGGGAATACCGCACTGAAGGCACTGTCTTGCAATTGAGGTGTTATAACAAAAGCCTATTTTGCCCTGTCAGGTGAATGTAAAAGTTTCATAGCTGTAATTAAAATGGCATCTTCCTAGTGTCTGGGCAATATTGATCTTTCAGCAATGGAAAAAGTTCAAATTATTTGCTCATGTGTTTCATTACTGTTGTGGGAGCTTGCAGTGGGTAAATTGGCTGCTATGATTTCTACATTATAAGGATGACTACACTTCAAAAATACTTTTGCATGCCTTCAGGTCATAAAAAGGCTTTACAAGAAAGAAACATTGTTCTAAGTTTTGTTTATGCATTCATGAGGTGTGGACATCACTGGCTGGCCAGCATGTATTGTCCTGATTGCATTGGAGAAGGTGCTGGTGAGTTGTCTTCTTGAACTGCTGCAGTCCATGTAGTGTAGAGACACCCACAGAGTTGTTAAGGAGGAGTCCTGGGATTCTGACCCAGCGAAAATGAACGAATGATGAAAAAGTTCAAAGTCAGGATGATGTGTGACTTGGAGGAGAGCTTGTAGGTGGCAGTGTTCCCAGATATCTGCTGCCCTTGTCCTTCTAGATGGTAAAGCTCCTGTTGAAAAAACTTGAGTGAGTTGCTAAGGGTACTAAAAACTGTCTCCTTCCACCTAACTGCAGGAAACTTCTATTTTGATATCAGATATACAACAAGAAAAAGTTACCTTTGCATTACTGTTATAACTGAAACCATAACAGCGTTTCTCCCAGTCTTTGCAAATATTGTTGGTTCTGGATGTGTATTTTCTGCTTTAGACTTCCAATTCTCTTCATGTGAGTGAGGACAGTGCAGCTGGAAAGAGTTGGTATGGATGTTGGAGAGGGTCAAACTACACCAGTTGTCAGTCATGACATGGGGCTGCTTTCAGCACAGTTAATCCAAATTTCATCTACTCGTGGTCCCCAATATCAGCTTTTCTTTCTCCCTGGCACATTATCAACCATCCCATTGTCTGCCTAACTTTCGATCACCTTCTCTCCGCGCTCGGGCTCCACCTATCCACACACCCACACCCAACCCCTGTTATAAGCAAATATGCCACCGTTTCCTAGCTGCCTCTCTGAAGAAGGGTCACTGGACTCGAAACATTGACACTGCTTTCTCTCTCTACAGATGCTGCCAGGCCTGCCAGTTTTCTCCAGCAGTTTCTGATTTTGCACCAGTTGCTGGGCGCTGTTTTCACTTTGTTTTAGAAAGCTCTAGTTAGTTGATGATCAGGGAAAGTCCGTTTGATTAGAGGTGAGGACATGGAGGGCCTCTTTCTGTGCTGCTTAACAACTCTGAATCTATGAGAGGGAGGATTTATGAAGGGAGCTGTCTGGATGACAGGATTTGTCTCCAGGGCTCCCCCTGCAGTTGGAAAGCGGAGAATCGGCAGCCACACTTCTTGACGTCTCCCTAATTTCTAGGAATGCCCCTTCCGCGTTACTATATTTGGAGGTGACTTCTTAGGGGGGAAAATAGCCCATTCAGTACAAACCCGGACTTTAGGGCAACTATATTCACAGCCGACTTTAAAACATTGGCTCTCGCAATAAAAAACGTGTCAATATCAGTAGCACAAGGAGGCGATACATTTCTTATTGGCGACGAGTGACTGAGGAATAACAATCCAGATCTTTGGGGAAATAATTCAAGCAATTTTTTTTTTAAAGTTTTGTTTTTAATTCCGTCTCTCTCTCTTTCTTCAACATCCCCTCTCCTCCAAATCCTGCCCCCACCCCCATGGCAGACATTCAGGGGGAAAAAAAAGCTGGTGGCGTGACCATGTAGAAATCTTCTTTCAGCAATGTGATCTTTGGGAAAAAAAAGTCCATAATGACTCAGGGTTTGCTGTGAACGAGCGGGCGAGAGATCACTCGTGTTCTGCGGTATGAGGGAGGGAGGGAACTGACGCCGGAGCTTCGAAACTTCTCAATCCGCGCGTGAGTATTCGGTCTGATTTTTTGAACGTTTTCGCCTCATTCATAAACGTTCGTCCTGAGTCTGTGACAACGGCAGAAGGAATAGTGGAAACTGGGGGTGTTGGCATTGAGACACGTGTGGCTTCAGCATGTCTTGGCTTAAAGTGGCGAAATAATAGGTAGATATCATGGAGGGGCGAGGGAGGAGGTGAAAAGGCGTTTGATTTTTTTAAAATATGTAAATAAAATTAAGCCAGGACAGATTTGGACGTAGCATCGCAGTAACATCTATTCACATTCTGGCTGCAAGGGGCTCCGAGACAACAGATGGGAAGATGGGACCAGTTTCTTTTTGTTTTACGTGAATATCATATAAATCTATGACATTTCACGTAGACAGTGACTAGACTACTCGTGGTCCCTTGGTTATGATCGAGTCTGATGTAGGTAGGATCTGTCGCCCAAGTATTATCGCGGTGTATGTGTGTCAGTATGGTTTAAAACGGCGCACGCAGTGGGAACAAATACAATATTCCAGTCTGTTGCTCAATGCCGACCTTCTGGAAGTTGCGTAAACAGATCTGTGGTGTGGCAGATTTATTAACACTTCCTATCTCGAAATTCTGACAAACGCAGAGTCTTTCTTACAACGCCACTGATTAAATAAACATAAATACGTCTGTCAGGCGCTGTGATCCGGGGGTTAAAAAAGTCAGAGGCGCAGTTAAACGTGTGAAGGTAACGTGTGAGATGAACGTGCGAAATTTAATTTACGAGATTAATGTGCAAAATCTAAAACGCGAAATTAACAACGCGCCAGTGATTAACAGGTGGCATAAAAAAAAGCCCGGAAAATTAACATGCGAAGTTAACACGTGAAATTAACATGTGAAATTGAACATGTGACATAAACATGTGAAATGCCTTGGCAGCCCCGTTTCCAAATTGACAGCCTTGTCAGTTTCCCAAACGGAAACTGGACTAACCAGGTTCGCTGGTTTTCTCTCTTTTTTTAATTTGGGAAGGGAGGAGGGGATGTGGGGTGGGGAGGGGTGTGGAAACAAAATTAATGTTCGGCTAATCAAACAATTCGGAGAGGTCTAGGCACTTTAATAGATTTGTAAACAATCGGAATAAATAATGGTGGTATTTAAACAGTTCGGTGTAGTGTGAGAATCGCCAGGCTCTTTGCTTGCTTTGGTAGATTATCAGTAGGGCATTTTATTGCTGCAGACCTTCGTGAAAATATTCAGTTTTTACCAACTGTGTAAAGAACGCCAGGAAATATTTTTTTTAAAAAAAACAAAAAAGTGTAACAGTCGAGAATGGTTTGAAATATTCACTGCGTGTTAGTTACACAATCGATACAGTGTGCGATACAGTTTCAGTTTCAGAGGAATGAAGTCTCCTGTTGCAATAACAAGACGGTGTTTAGTATTTGGAATGTGTACAATGCGTGCGAGCGATAAGATATCGCTCTCAAGACGAGCAGCCGCAGTCTCCAACTCTCCCTTCGAGATTCAGTTGTACTGATGCAAGTTGGGTCGGGTGACTGACTCGAAGAACTATTTGACAACTCGCTCGTGTGCCGAGGACTGAGGATGTGGGGACGCTGGGCAGATGGATCTGTGTGTGTGTATGTGTGTAGGGGAGGGGGAGTCGGATGGAGAGGCAAGGGGGTTAAAAAGGATAAGCCGATGTGGGAGTGAATCCTGGAGCGGGATTTTGAGGGCGAGATGAGATGTTTAACAGGAACCAACTGGCCCGCAAAGTCCCGCTTTTGGACTTCACGTTCTCGTCTGCAAGTTTAAACATCAGCCCCGTTCCGGGCCTTTTGCATGAGGAATATCCTGGAGTTGAAAAAGGTGTGAATAATCATTAAACCCGTGGATGCATCTTTCTTTTAGAAACAATGTGACAAGGAAAAAGTGATGCAGCGGTTAACGATATTGAGTGTTTTAAATGATCTCAAAAAGACTCCCAAAATGTTGTTAAACTTTCTCTTGTTTTAGCCAAGATTTAGCATTGCTATTTAATTATAACTTCCATCCTATTAAATGGCTTGTTAACAATATTTTAGCTGCTCTTTCCAATTATATTAATTCAGAAAATGCTAACTTTTTAAACTTGTGCTTTAAAGTCACTTAAGCTGAATGTTGTTCTATCCTAATTCAGTAATTACTGTACTAATGTTTTACATTTTTAAAATATTATTTGCCCTTTTTAAAACAATTTGAAAGAAATGTCCTTGGGTTGTCTTTAATTGGAGAAATTGAGATGCAAAACTGCAGGGAAGGTGAGAGATCTTGAAACAACCTTGTTACAAAATGGGATTAGCATCAATATGTATATCCTTAGCTTCAGTTAGATCAATAGCTGAGACTGAGTATGTTTAAGAGTACGCACAGTTCCGCAGGGAAAGTGAGGGACTTTTGGGGGCAGGTGTGTTTCAGCTACACAATCATAATGCCCCTAAAAATCCTTATTGTTCCTGCAGTAATCATCCATGGTACAAAATTGGTCAGATGGATCAGAAAAGGTGTTGTTTGTGCTGACAGTTTTAACCCATATGTTTCATGTTTTGCCAAAATTATCTACATTTCTCAACAAGTGAGCTATTATAATGAGAACAACATTTTAAAATCCTATTCAATGTCCTTAGAAATACTTTTGTTTCAGATTTGTCAATATTTTGAGTAATGCAATTTTATTTGAGCATGAAAATCAACATTTGGGAAATGTAATATCCAGTGCAATTTAGGCAAATTAATGTTCTCTTTCCAAGTTTGTCTCTTGCATGTTAGTGCTGGCGAGGGCCTAATGAAAAGCTTCAACTTCATGACTCTAATTATGAATGATATTACCTCTGTTTTAAAATGGGATAAAATTGAAGGCAAATGTCCCTTTTTAATGAAAGCAAAAATTACTTATTAAAAGTACCTATTTTTAAAATAGGTTGCTAATCTAATAAGATAAAAAAAACATTGACAAAGCAATTTTCACAATGACTGGACCCACGGTTTTTTACAGTTTAACGAAGCTGTAATGAAGTACTTTTTGAGGTGGTTTAACTGTTATATTGTTGGAGATGTGGCAGCCAGTGCAAGAATAAGAAAGCCCATAGGCCAATAGCGACAGGACAGAATAGGATAATTTATTTCAAAGATCTGATTAATAAGTCTCCTGCTTTAGAATTGTATGGAATTTTGCCACAGGAAATAGAACTTTTTTTGTTCAAAAGTGGCCTCTTATTGTTGATTTATTTTCTAACAAGACTTTATCAAGTCACTGAATTTTGTTCTTCGTTCTATGTTTTTCATCAGGCACAAAATTTGAGGGAATTGGTTATATTCCTGTATAGTCAGTGTACTGTGTTTGTGTGATTGCTGTGTGGGCTGGGTCCCAGTACAGCTGACACCCAGATAGTTTATCAATAGTTGACAGAGGGATATGAAAGGATACCAACAAACAGGAATAAATTGTGTGGCACCAGCAAATTTCATAAGAAATATATTAAGTGAAAAAAGTTGATATTGACTAGTTCATATGCACAAAGTAAATATACTGTTCCACATATTCTAATATGTATTTTAAGTGCACATTATAAGTGTATTATAAGTGTACATTAGCAGAGTGTTACTGCCTTCTTAAACTTAAGTGACACCTAATAGGTGCCAACCTCTCAATATTATTTAATTGTAGTTCCAAACTATAAGCAAATATTGCTGCCAACTTGTGCAAAACTTAGTGTTTTTTTGTTTAAGGTAAATATTGCATTCTTTGTTTAATATATTTTTTCGGTTTGACAGGAATTATATATGCAATTTATTCTACATTTAATATTTAAAGCGTTAGTTTACAAAAAAAAAGTGTAAATTGAGGAATTGGTTTAGGTTTAACAGTGCTGCTACTCACAACAGACTTTTTTGCAAATTACTTTTTCTAGTTATTGTTAATTATGTTGTATGTGACCGAATGGTGTAATTAAAATAATTAATCTACCTGACAGAAACTGCTGCTTGAAAACAGTATGTGTAGGTGCGCCCTGTTGAATTGGGTATAAAGTTAAAATCAAGGTCTAGCATACTATATTGATTCCAGGTTTATTACAAAAAAAAAATCAGGTGAAATATTTAGGAAATCAACAACCACTAACATTGGCAGGGTTGAAAAATTGCTGTAAACACCAAATAATAATCAAATTTTGTAAATGCCCTTTTTTTTATATATAAACCAAAATGAACAGAAATTAAAACATGATTTTCAGGCAGAGGCTCCCAGACACAGTCTGCAAATGATGCCAGTTTAGTTTGCAGTAACCTTTGCACTTGGCAGCTGATTAATTTGTCAGTAAATACAATTGATTGATAGACACTGCAAGCCTATGCTTACTTCAACTGTGAATCCTATAGTCTGACTAGGTCCAAAAAGGGTTAGAGCAAACCTTTCTTCACTTTCTTGTTGCTCTGTGTTAACTGAATAATTTGTTTTGAACTGCCCTCTCAATTCAGCTGCTGTAAATGTAGTGATTGTCTCTCACTGTTACACAGAATTCTATGGCAAATCTGAATTGGTATTTGGTAAAATGAGAGGAAGAATGTGCTGGAGATAGTTAACATTTTTAAGCCACATGCAATCCAAGACATCTGAATGGCAGTGTATGGATAAATAGAGGGACATTATTTTAATTACCTTGTTGCGTATATTTTATTTGCTGGATATTATGAGGGAATGTAATTTAAGACCCACTTGCTGTCAGGAGCCAGTATCCATTTTCATAGTCAATCAAATTAGACTGTCATATGGACTGTCAAAAATTACAACTATTTTCCTAATATTAATTATAACTTTCACTTAGCCCGACCTCAGTGTAATTAAGAACTCATGTATAAATTTTTAACTCACTTAAATAATAGTAAGAGTTGATCATATGACAGTGCAAGTAAGGTCACAGTAACATTCATCTTTTTGCTTTATTAATGGGCAATAAATTGCTTATTTTTAAGTTTATTTCTATTTGACCTGGTGGGTTCAATTTATTTTTGACTCCAGTTTGCAGAGAGGGTACACATGCCATTTGTATTGGTATCCTTTTGTACTGCTGCCATTGTACAGTGTTACATTTGTATTTTCTAACAATGTTTACAGTCACAATGTTGCCACTGCTTTTAGTGTAGATTTGATTCAATGGATGAAAGCTGATTCCAACAAATAGCTGAATATAGTACTGACTGACCACTGGCATGATGGGGAAATGACGTTGCTGCTTCCCTGATTCTGCAAAGTTTTAAGTCAGTGATGATTGAGAATTTTGAAGAGATTAGAGAAACATAAGCTTCATTCAATGATGTAGTTACAATATAAATAATGTGCTCCATTGTAGTGATGTTTTGAGATAGAAAACTCAGTATAGGTACCACTTAACCTGTTTGGAGGTGGGAAAGCTGGGGAACACACATGTTGCTATTGTTTCAGAGATAGTAGGAACTGCAGATGCTGGAGAATCTGAGATAACAAGGTGTAGAGCTAGATGAATACAGCAGGCCAAGCAGGATCAGAGGAGCAGGAAGGCTGACGTTTCGGGCCTAGACCCTTCTCTGATGCTGCTTGGCCTGCTGTGTTCATCTAGCTCTACACCTTGTTATCTCTGTTGCTATTGTCAAATTCAGTTGAAGAGAGACTAGTAGAATTGAACATTCCCCGGAGGGATAGATGATGCCTCATTCACACTTTGTACGTGAAAATCTCAAATGTAAAACACAAATGCACAGCATAAGTGTCGAAACAGACTAGCTGGGCTGAAGGACCTGCTCAGATATCATTTAATTGTGTCTGTTTGCATCATAAAAGGAATAATCTTGATTGGAATGGGAAACCTCCACACCTGACATCACAGTCATCCGTGTATCATAATGAGCCTCTAGCAGCATTGACTAAAGTGGCATTGTGTCATTAAATGCTGTAACAAGATGCATGGGATTCCCTCAGGCACCAGCATAGTCAGAGCAAAGAAAATAAATGTGCTGGCTTCTTTTTTTTTGCTTTTTAAGTATGGTAGAGGCTGTTTAACTGCTTCCCTGGGTGATAAATTCTGAAAGGCAACATTCACAGATAATATTACGAGACAGAAAAACAATCAAAGGCAGTTGCTCAGTTCCTAATTTATTATTGCCATTTTGTGAAGTACATTTATTAGATTACAAATAATGAACATGCTCATCTGTAAATATTAGACAATTTAGCACAGGAGTTAGAAAACAAAATTTCTTTCCCACAATAAAAAGGTTAACTTTTGTGAGCCCAATCCCTTGTCCTTGTAACAACTGAAGATGTTTACTGTGCACTCAGCAGCAGCAATAGATTTATTATTGTTGCAACTGTTCATGGATGGGAGCATCATTGGATAGGCCAGCAACTATTGCTCATCTCTAAATGTCCTTGAGAAGGTAGCAGTAAGTTACTTTCTTGAAGACCATATAGTGTCAATGAACCCATGATGCTGTTAGGGAGAAGGTTCCAGGATTTATTTTTTTTAACCCTACAGCAGTGAAGGAACAGTAATATGTTTCCAAGTAGGAATGCTGAGTGGCTTGGAGAGAGACTTGCAAATGGCGGTGTTTCTGTGTATCTGGTCAATAGGATAGTGTGGGTGTTCAGCAATGTTAATGTCACTAAATGTCAAGGCAAAATAGTCAGATGCTGTCATGTTGGAGATGATCATTGCCTGGAACTTGTGTGGCACAAATGTTACTTGCTACTTACCAGCCCAAATTATCCAGGTCTTGCTGCATATTGACGTAGGCTGCTTCAGTAACTGTGGCGAGATGTGTAATCATCCATTTCTGATCTGATGATGGAGCGAATATCATTGATGAAGCAGCTAAAGGCGGTTGGCCTAGGACACTACCCTGAAGAATGTAGGACTTAGATGATTGACCTCTAACAACCACAAACATCTTTCTTTTATGCTAGGTATGACCTTAACTAGTGGAGAATTTCCCCCCACAATTTCCATTGACTGCAATTTTGTCAGGACTCTTTGAAATATGAAGCAGTAGCACAAAAACATTGCAGAAATAAGAGGATGAGACAAAAAGAGAAGAAAGAGCAGCCAAGATTTTTAAAAAAGGAGTAAAGTAGGAAGAGAAAACCAACAAAAAGTACAGATAAAGTGAGAGCATCAGAAAGATTAGACAAGAAATGAAATGATATAACCATTGAATGAAAGAAGTAGTAACTCCAGTAAATTAAGTATACAAAATACACACAGCAAGTGATAGTAGGCTGAAAAATACAAAAGAAAACATCACAAATAAACTAACTGCAAGCAATACATATAAACAAAGAGAGTAGAAAAGTCATATATAAAATGGTGATGGCAAAGAATTTGAAACAAAATATGGCACAACAGAAGCATATTACACATATGAAAGCACTTTCAAAATAAATATACGGGGAAGCATTCATAAAATGAAATACTTATGGCAACTTTTATCAGGTAATTAAAACCAAAGTCACCACAAAGTTGCCATTGCTTTAGAATAAAGTAATAGTGTTTGCAAAAGCTAGGGCTAATCAAGCTCTCATATGTACTTGAGTGTGTAAACACAATAAAAATATAATTTCCCCTATAGAAATAAACTGCTTAGGAACAGGAGATCATTCTTGCTCATTGAGAAATGAATAGAAATTATCAATTCACTGGTAGGTGTCATATGGTTACTTGTGGCAAATTGATCATTTTTTTTTCAATTGCATTTTTATTTAAGGACAAGCAAATTATGGCATATGACCCATAGTGTTATTCTGCTGCCAAGACAGATTGACTTTTTTTAAAATCATTTTTGGGATGTGAGCATAACTGGCTGGCCAGCATTTATTGCCTGTCCCTAGTTGCCCTTGAGAAGGTGGTGGTGAGCTGCCTACTTGAATTGTTACAGCCCACCTGCTATGGGCTGACCCACAATGCCATTAGAGAAGGAATTCCAGAGTTTTGACCCAGCAACAGTGAAGGAACGGTGATATATTTCCAAGTCAGGATGCTTAGTGGCTTGGAGGAGATCTTGGAGGTGGTAGTGTTCCCATATAGACAAGATGTCCTGTTTTAATGCCCAAGGTCTAATTATTGTAACTGAACACAACCTGAGGTCAATTTTACACTAATTGCTCTTGGGTATAACTTGAGTTTAAAAAAAACATGGGCCAAATAACCTCCTTTATGTTGTGACATTCGAGGATTCTAGAGGATAGTTCTTATTGCTGAAGAAGTTTCTTTATAAATTTGCAGCTATTATGAACTCCCACATGCCAGAAGGAACCAACAATAAATAATTGGAAACCAAAGAAGAAATTGCTGGAGAAACACAGCCGTTCTGGCAGTATCTGTGGAGAGAAAGCAGTGTTAGTGTTTTGAGTCGAGTGACTCTTATTCAGAATAAATAATTGGCATTCTTTGTATTTTCATTCTATTTGTGATTAAATATTAGGCAGAAATTATTGTGCTTGAATTGTAACAGATGCACATCAAGTTTTATTTTATTGATGCAGGTATAATTACTAGTGAAGCATGTGTTGGTTAGTTCAGTTGGCTGGATGGATGGGTTGTGATACAGAGTGACACCAACACCGTGGGTTCAATTCCTGTGCCAGCTGACGTCACCGTGAAGGTCCTACCTTCTACAACATTGACCCTAACCTGTGGCATAGTGATCCTCCGGTTAAACTCACCACCAGTCATTTCTCTCTCTGATGAGAGAGCAGCCCTATGGTCCTCTGGGACAAGGTGACTTGACTAGTGAGGCAGTGGTATTAGTATAGGAAACAAAGCGGATTTAGTCTCCAGGTGAAGTGAGGGTTGAGTACCACATCAAATGCATATGTAATTCTGTCCTCATCTTATTATTGTGCCTTATTGTTATTCAAATAATTAAATAGCATATTGTAAGATGCTGGGAAGTAAAGTTGCTTCGAGCACAGGAGTATTTAACAGTACAGGGTAAGGAGCTGGGTGATGCCAAAATTTAAGTCAACACTGGTGGAAGGGTAGAAAAACATTGTGACATATTTACATAGGCTGTCTCTATTTCAATTTATAATGGACAGGTACCATTTGAAAAAGGTGACGAAAGGAAGTTAACTTTTTTGTAGACTGGATTAGTGGAAACAATTTGTGGGCCAAAACTTCCTGTCTCCTGACAATCTGAGATGGGCCAAAATTCTAACGAGACTTGCATAAGTCCTGTCGTTGGAAGTGGGAATTGCCTGAGAAATTTCCCAGGAACGTTTACATTTATAGACTCTGAGGTTTACAGCATGGAAACAGGCCCTTTGGCCCAACTTGTCCATGCCGTGCATTAAACTAATCCCATTTGCCTGTGTTTGGTCCATATCCCTCCATACCTATCCCATCCATGT
>NC_063352.1:13165856-13209037 GCF_021869965.1 Rhincodon typus | reverse complement strand
GTCCAGGTGACATATCTGATTCATACTCTAGTTGATAGGACTTACCCATAAAAACGAAAAACTTGCCGGCTTTCAGAAAACACCTGCCTGCTCTTCTGTTGTCAGTCCTTCATTACATTGTTCATCACCCATGATGTATGTATGCAGTCTTATTGACAATCTTTGAAGTAACTCTCACCCACTATAAATATTTTTACTTTAATACATTCATCGATGCCGCATAGCGCAGGTACTTTAGCTTCGCCCATACCAGCTACATTTCTCTGCAGAACCACTTCAAAGAGTTCAGCAAGTGTTTGGAGAACTCAGATTTCCCTGGTTCCATACTATAGACTCCAGACTACGTTTCAGAGATAGTAGGAACTGCAGATGCTGGAGAATCTGAGATAACAAGTTGTAGAGCTGGATGAACACAGCAGGCCAAGCAGTATCAGAGGAGCAGGAAAGTTGATGTTTCGGGCCTTTCTGAAGCAGCGCCTAGGCCCAAAATGTCAGCCTTCCTGCTCCTCTGATGCTGCTTGGCCTGCTGTGTTCATCCAGCTCTACACCTTGTTATCTCAGACTATGTTTCAAACAGGGTTTTATACTTGCATGCTGACAGTGACTACACTTGGCAAGACATGCAGCAGCCAATTTGTGCACGGTATATTCCTATAAACAGCAAATGGGATAATGTCATGTTAATCTGCTTTTGTGATGTTGATTGAGGGATAAACATTGGTTAGGACACCAAGGACAAATCCCCTGCATTTATGTGAAAAAAATGCAATGGGACCTTCACATCCAGGAGAGGCCTTGGTTTAGTAAAGCATCTGAAAGACAGTGCTTTGAAAACGCACAGCACTCCCTCAGTTCAAGCTCTGGAGAGAATCTGCAAGCTTCTGACAAAACACTGTTACCAACTAAACCACAGCTGACAAATCTCAAGGACAAACAAAACAAAAGACTAATATGCTGCACATCAGCAAAAAGAATCTAGCATTCATTCCAGGTTCAGTATGCACAACATCCAGAATCAAAATTCACTACACGACAGATGACCAGCACCATCCCACTCTTGCTATGGCACACAATGTTAGTACAGAATAGTCAACTCCAAGAGTAACCACAAAACCAGAAGATGTGCAACTTCACCTTAAATCACTGGAGAATTTCAAGAACCACCTTCATTCTTGTCAGCACTCAGATAACTGAATGGTTATTTTGCCTTTTGTTTTGGAATGTTTTATTTGCTCAACTTTAACCCACAACTACCCACCCACATCATTCATTTCCTTTAGCCAAGTGATACCAAGTATGAATCTTTTCAACAGAACATTCAATTAACAAAAGGCGTACTACTGTGAAATTTTCATGGAATAGAAAGCTAGGGTTTAACCCAACAAAATTCTTCTTGCTCTGGTTGACAACTGACTGTCAATTAAAGATTGCTGTCACATACTCTCTATTTAAATTTACACTTCAATGACAATTCAAGTAGGACAAGTTTGAATACTAACTGAAGAAACCAGCCTACATTCAACAAGGAGAACATGACTTATTGGTAGAAATCATGAACCAGAAAGTTACTTTAGGCTACAGATTCACATCACCCAATTGTACCTACTTGTGGAAGAGGAATCAGAAATTACTGCTGCCTTGTTCAATACTTGTAGGTAGTATTAAAAGGAGCATACAATCATGAAAAAAAGGGAAGAGGAAAAGAGGAGATGGTGAAAAGCACAAAAGCTGCATTAAAAATTACTGGGTGACAGATCATACAAATTAAGCCACAGCTTCAGATCAACTCTATCCTCCTCCAGGCCATCTGGTTGAGCTATAATTTCTGCTGCATGTAATTAAACACAACATTCAAGTAATTATCAAGGGATACAATTTAATGGAGGTCAGATGACAAACTATTGTATTACATTTGACATTTGAAATGATTTTTGAATTGATATTCTTTTTACTTGGTAAAATAACTGCTTGGTCAGGTCTCAGATGTACAAGTTGGAGTGGTAACTACAAAGTCACCATTCAAGAACAAATGCCCATCTCAAATGGTCCCAAATGGCAGTCAAGAGTCAACCACATTTAGGGTCCAGAGTCACATGTAGACCAGGCCACTTAAGGACAGCAGTTTCCTTCCTTAAAAGGACATTAGTGAACCAGTTCCAACAAACTGACAAATGAATTCACTAAAAATCTGACGACCAAATTCCAGCATCTGCTACGAAGGGATTCAAACCTGGGTCCCCGGAACTTCACCTGGATTAATAGTCCAGCCATAATACCACTAGGCCATTACTTCCCTGAATATTAAATGAACGGTAGAACGGAATAGATCCAGACATCATGGACAATTTGTGCTGCAAACTTAAAAATAGAAGATTTGCAGTTATGTAGTGCATTACATGACCACAGGGTTCAAAGCACTTTTCATTCAGTATTGCAATGCAGGAAAGATGTAGGCAGCTAGCTTGAAGACAGCAAAATTTCCAAGAACAGCAATGTGATAAATGACCAATTAATCGTTTACAGAGACACTGATGGTGTTAAGACTCTAGCTGATGTTGATGCTTGACAAGTCAGGTCCAAGAGTTAAACTGATTGAAAAGAAATGAAGTCGCATTTTAACAAACTATGGGAGGTCAGAACAAATTAACAGTGTACTAATATACTCTTATTTAAAACAAAATAATAAAACAATTCTTGAACAAGAGAAATGAATTGTATTAAACAAGATAAAAAAGCTTGCAAGTTATTATATATATCTGAATGGAATTCAAACTATTTCTTTTACCCCAGCAATATCCATACAAACTACCAAACAGAAGCAAAGACCACCATCTCCACACCAAGACTTCTTACTCAATCTGACAGAGCTGCAACTGGTTTCCTTCAGGGAATTCCTGCACATTCACTGGATGCTTTTGCTTCAGCTGATACTCTTACTGAGACATCTAAAACAAACCATCAACTAAACTCAAAAAAACTTCATAGCGAATACATGAAATTAAACAACGAACTGCGGATGCTGGAGATCTGAAACAAAAACAGAAATTGCTGATGAAACTCAGTAGGACTGGCAGCTTCTGTGGGGAGAAAGCAGAGTTAATGTTAAGTCCAATGACGTTTCATCAGAAATGGAATCCCCTGAACTCAGTTTCTAGCAGCCTTGTAAGATTCTTGGTAAAGAGCATTTCTGCATCCACTATGGCACTGATATTCACCCAAGTGACTAACTCTCTTCCGGATTTCTTTGGCTCAGTGGGTCCTTGGGGTCGTGTCACGTCACAACAGCAGAATAATTCTGGTCTTCTCCAAAGTGCTATTGTTTGATCGCTCATATCTATCTGAGATGGAAAACGGGACCCAAATTTCTATTGCTTTCAAAAACAAACGGCACCAGGCAGTGCAACATGTTCTGTATATGCAGGAGAGTCAGCCCACAATTTTTGCCATCAAGTCCTAGATTGGGACTTTCACACAATCTTCTGATTCCAAGGCTAGAAAGCTGTACTATACCTGCATACACTGCCATAACCCCCAAGGGTTAAATCCAGAAAGCCGGTGTTTGGCTTCAAAACAGTAGAATTCACCTTTGCTGTTTTCCTCCACTAACAGACCATTAACACCCAAGCAAGACAAAAAAATTCAGCAAAACTGCAGTATGGTCATTTCGCACGCCTGCTCCTTAGCACAATCTGATTTGACTTCCAATACAGAACAATTGCCTCACATGTCCCAACAATGCATTTGCAGCAGTTCCATTCCATGCATCTCCAAAGTAAGCCCCCTGCTATTGCCCAGCAGCATTGAGTACTTACTACCACCTATTCCCACCATTGTTCCAACCCTGCAGGCACCACACAATAAGTAGCCTGAAAAAAAAATAGCAATTATGTTGCATTACAATCCTCGAGAAATTGCTGTTTTGGCCACAGCTGCCACTGGTAAAACAAAAATGTAGAAACAAGCAAAGTGATAATAAGAATACTTACTTGTTAATAAAAGGTTCAACCAGTTTAGATTTGGCAGGAACAAAAACTTCTGGAGGGCTAAGGAATGAACCTAATTTAAAAAAAAAAGGAAAAAGAAAATCTCCTTTAAAACACAACCACTAAAATTGTAATTATATTATTCCACTTTAAAACATCTTAGAAGTACAGTTACCAGGACCAGAACTGCCAAAGAAAATAAATGGGCTGCATTGACTCAGAGGTAGTTTTCATGACTAATAAACATTCATTTCCTCCATGTAACAACTGTTCCAGTGAAAGCATTCAAAATAAAAACGGACAATAACAAACCCCTGTAATGAGTCAAGACCTGTAAAATTGAACATCTCTTTCTTAAGTTTGCTGAGGTAGAAAATCAACAATTATCAATTTTAAAGTATTATAATACTCTCCTGCATTTAAATCCTTGGGCCTAGGTTATGGATATCCTTCCTGCCTCTCACCACAACCTCTCTTCCACACAGCACTAAGTGTGCTATATCAAAGCTTTACATGACTTCAGAACCACATCATTAAAAAAGATAATATAAATGCATTTTGAAAAGAACTAAACCACACAACAGTATTTCAAAAGGGAATGTATTATAATTATTAGTCAAACAGCTTTGTTACTGCACTGTGTAAAACTATTTTAGATTATTCAAATTGGTCAATAGCCGGATCATCCAGATTGCAGGCAAAAGGAATCATCTAAATTTTAACACTTAAACAAGCAGACTTCACACCATGATCTGTAAGTGGAGAACTTTCCACATCTAATCAATGTGAGACATTTCAATTAAATACTTCACTGAGCAGTTCAAAACATGACTGCATATACATAATTACACATGATGGCATATCATAGTAGCCAACCTCCTTGATTGAATTGCAAATCAGCTATTCCTTACAAACATTAGCAAGTCACAGGACAAAATCTAGGAAACTATCTGCCACATAGCCTAGATTTACATAATTAAAAGTGCAATTTCTTTCTGTTCTTTCCCTTCCCCTTGAACTGTAGGAGCAATTTTACATTTCTTTTAAATTTCCTCACCCAACTAGGTATCACACTCGACAAATTCTAGGATCCAGATTTCAGCAATTTTGGATCTCAAACCTGTAAATCATTCTGATGTTCAATAACCAGTTTTAATTTGTCCAAAACACAATCTCTTCCAACATCCGTACCTAGATGATTTGCCATTGAGATGAAACACAAGCCGGTTATATATGCATCGTAACCTGCTTCATGTAATTGTTCTGAGGCAGTGTTATAGCTCGGAAAACCCTCCGCACTTTCTGCAAAAGATAAGTAAAACTTCAGATCCCAATGTGTCTTTTTTTAAAAAGCAGTTATGAAACAAAACATTCTTAAAACAAAAATTCTGTAAATGAAATGTTAACTTTTCTCATCTTCCATGGAGAGTGACGAATATTCATTTCTAGCAGTTTTCTAAATTGTGCACTGACAAAAATCAACTAAATAAACTCATTTGGACATGGGCAGTTTCGTAACAAAATTTAAGGCAAACATCAAAAATCTGTTCAATTTTCAAGACAAACTGCACTTCATATTATGATACTGAAAGTTGATAAACCTAACATATACTGTTCTGATGTTAAACATTAACAGCTTGGGCAAGCCAATGTTTGAACACTGAAGATAAACATTTATAATAGATCATGACCACACTGCAAGTCAGTATAGGTTAGGATGTGGAAACTGTTAATGATGAAATTCTCAATTACAACAGAAAAAAAGAAGACCCACAGCAATCAAAGAGAGACCTCATACACCTGGTATGCTGAAAAAGATTTGAACTTCATCATACACAGGAACAGAAACAGAAGTTGCTGGAAAAGCTCAGCAGGTCTGGTAGCATCAGAGAAGAGAGAAAAAAAAAATCAGAGTTAATGTTTCAGGTCTGGTGACCCTTAACTCCAATTTTTTCTTCACAGTTGCTGTCGGACCTGCTGAGCTTTTCCAGCAACTTCTGTTGCTGTAAATCAGGAACAGAATCACCAGTCCTTTCGGTTTTTATTTTGAACTTCGTCATACATGGCCAACATAACTATTCAATTGATATCTAAACAGCAACACAAACCAATGATGGTGGAACTTTTACCCGAGAAGGGAGCAAGACAACCCTAAATGATGTAAGCCAACATATAGTAAATGGGTCATAATGACTCATGACATCATCCTGCATTCAGTTCGTCCTCCAGTACTTGAGTCACAAACCTTAGTCCAAAAATAGATATTTGCATTTTATTTTATTTTGGTCCATGGAAGGATAATCTATTGTCCCATGTCAGTTAGTGGAATTTACAGGAAGTTGCTTTCACTTGTCTCCAAAACCTGTGCCCATTGTTTTGTCTTGTTGTCTGGGGTTGAAGTTAGACACAAGGCTACACAGCTTGAATTGCTATTCGATCGAGGAATTTGCAATTTCTTGAATTACAGGTTTAAAATTTTAGCTTAGAGGCTAATAACCCAAAATATTGTAACATTTCAAGTATGTTTTACAACTCATGTACCTGATGCACAAGTTACTTGAAACAAGGATGCAACAGATTTTTCTCAAACACTTCCCCTGTGCATATTTGTTAAATGAGCCACCTGTTCCACAAGAAGTACAAACCTGAAAATTTGTCTGTAAACTTAAGTAACTTAAATAACAAAGAAATGAATCAAAGGTTTGCACTTCCTACTAATTGGAGTTGAATATTTTGCTTCATGAAGTTTCAGATTTCAGTAAACAAGTTTCCTTTTTGAAGGCATAATGGAAGGGCCCTACCATTAATTTCTTTTTCAGACTCTACTCACAGGCAAGTTGATAATCCAAAACAAAAACAGAAAAGCTCAGTAGGTTTGGCAACATCTGTGGAGACAAAGGGTTAATGTTTTTGGTCCAGTGACCCTTCCTCAGAACTCCAAGTTGATACAAGCACGACAAGTTGCTCATCTTCCACTTGGGCAAAACAAAATGACAAATTTCAATCCATTAAGATTCAGTGTGCAAAAGTACACTGGTGGTGATTCATGAAGAAACAAGCAACTTTATGAAGATTACACACCAGGTATTCCCCTTACCAACTTTGGGAGCTCTGAAAGGTGCATCTTTTAATCGTTTTTCCAGCTCTGCAAGAGGGGTGTTCATTATCAGTTCCTATAAGAAAAACAGGAATCTCAAAATTTGAGAGAGACAACCACATGCTTTCACCCTCAACAATTAGAACTAGTGCTTCAGTATTATGAATCTCTTTGCTCCTATTGTATATTTCATAACACTGTTAATTCCCAAGTTCCAGGAGGAACTTCCCTACAAGGAAGGGGAAGATGGGGAATTTGTAAGACTTGGAGCAGCCCACACTGTTTACATACCACTTTGTGGTCAACTCTATCAAGAATAAAATCGGACTAAAAGAAGCAAAAATCCTCAGTGCCGATCTTATCAGGGAGAGATGCTGAGAACCCTAAAATGCGGGGTGCAGATGATTTCCCATGAAGAAAACTGGGAGCAATGCATTTATTGAAATAGGGCTGGGTGAGTCTAGTTAGGAGAATAAATCTAAATTGAGTAAAGACTGATCTCCTTCATCAAATGGCTGTTCTAAGTTAACACCCACCTCTTAAAACTGTGTGGAAATGACATTCCAAAGTAACCACAAGTCTAATCACATACTGCTGGACTTCAAAGTTTTTGACAAATGTTTGACGCAAAAATGTCGCTATTTACAACAACATTTTTAAAAAAATGTGAAAGCTGATAATGGCATATCCTTTAATCAACATTCTACAGGTAGAATGATCTGTGGATCAGTATTGAAACCTCAATCTTCCTATTCGCATCAACAAAATTGTACTCAAAATGCCATATGTTGCCACTGGCGCTGTCATTAAAGATGGTGGCACACTTGAAGAGCCTCAACTTAGGTTATCCTTCTGATGCACCAGTATCAAAGACCTGCTGGTATCAGTGGACACATGCACAGGGGATATTATTACATGAATACATTCAAAAGTTCAATGAGATCTGATGAGTTCTCTAATTATTCCAAACTGACCCTCCACCAGATGTATAGTTAGCTAATTTCAGTCCACCTCCTGCACCAAACCTCTGCAGAAACACATTCATCACCCAACAAGATGAGAAGAAATCAGAGATATGGTCATTTTCCCTGATGACAATGCTCCACCTAGTGACTAAACTGAGAAACCAAGTAAAAAGAATGTTTACTGTAAGTACTCAGAACATCATGTGAGCATTAAGTATCACTATTTTCAGAAAGAAATTCTCCTAGTAAAAATTGTGCAATGTTCAACATAACGCAATTGTTTTTAATCTAAAATTGTTGGCAACGAAGGAAACAATCCATACAACTTCATTTGATTTCATAAACTAGTCTCATTTCAAAAGATCAAAATAAGATTTTTCTTGAATCAATACATAGCTGCTTTTATTCTTTGATATATTCTTTATTGTTGTTTTACTATCCAGTACAATTTATCTAAATTGAATTATTCAGAAAATCTCTGCTGACGCAGTCACAACTAGAGAAATCAGTTGAGCAAAGTGTGGTGATGGGTTTTGAGGCATTGACACTCTGGTCTAAAATTTTCTTTTACATTATCCTGGAAATGTGGTCTAACAGCATGTCTGAGTTGGCAAATTTCCAAGCTGGTACAGGCGCAAGAGTAATGTAATCACAAACCACGTGGATTTACGTTAGTTCTAGGATGACTAATGCCAGCAAATATGGTCTCAGCAGGATAGTACCTTCACAGTTTAAAGAATGGGAACTATGTTCAATAAAACACAACCAACCAGTTTACCTTAAAAGGATGCGTGCTTGCCATGAGTTTTGTGTCTAGAAGCCTTAACACAAAAAGAAAAGGCATATAATTACATCATAATGCGAGGAATCAAAGGTAGGAATCTCCATACACAGTTTGAGATTATTTTATTCTCTGAACTACCAATTAATCAATTTTCCAAATTTGGTCATTCCCTCTCTTCCCTATGCATTACCTATAACATTTGAGTTTGGAGACAACACAAGCACCAAATTAAACTTACCTAGTAAAAACACTTGTTGTAACTTCTTTAAATTCATTTAACTCCTATTTTGAAAAGAAGAAACAGTTGAACATATAATTCAAGGAAGTAAAACAAAATGCAGACCATGCAGTCCCTTAAGTTTTATTCAGACCAGGCTACCAGAAGATTTTAAGCTATTTTAAAATTTTGTAATCACACCTGATAAGCTAAGACACATCTGTCCATACTGCTGAGCTTTTTCTGTTTGCTCCTTTGCCATGAATAGGTGCTACAATCCAGAAGGCACTGGAGCAAAAGGATTGAGAAATTGGGACAAGAGTTCACTACCACTAAACTCTCAGGTGACACTCAGCTTCCAGCTTCCACCTCCCCGCCCCCCCGACCACTAGCAAGCTCAAGGGACATTGATGACCATCCTGGAAGTACCAGCTGCCTGTTCCCTGACACCCAAAGAAAATAGATTAATGAACACAGGAAATAAGTACAGGAGGAGGCCATTATTTATCTTTACTAAGTAGAAATTTATTGATTTGTCTTAAATATACACTATGCCTGAGGTTCCATAGTTCTCTGGAGACCAGAATTCCAAAGGCTCATCATCCTGTGGATGAACAGATTCCTCCTAATGAAGGAAGGGCAAACCTCTTATTCGTAGGCTCTGTCCCATAGTTCTAGACCCAATTAGCCAAAGGATCACATCCTACCTACAGTTATAGTAGAAACTGCAGATGCTGGAGAATCTGAGGTTAAAAAGGTGTAGAGCTGGATAAACACAGCAGGTCAAGCAGCATCAGAGGAGCAGAAGAAGGGTCTAAACCCAAAACGTCAGCCTTCCTGCTCCTCTGATGCTGCTTGGCCTGCTGTGTTCATCCAGCTCTACACCTGGGTTATCTCTACCTACAGTTATCCTGTTCAGCCCCAGAAGAATTTTGCATGCTGCAAATAAAATCATCTTTCATTCTCCTAAACTCCGAGAATACAGGCCTTGTCTCCTCAATCTCTCCTTATTGCCACCATTCCAGGGATCAATCTAGGCGTTTGTTGTACTCTTCATTGGCAAGGTCTCTGGAGGCAAGACTGAACTGCACACAAAAATCCAGATGCAGTCTCACCTAAGCTCTATACAACTGTAGCAAATCTTCATTACTCCTGGACACAAATATACCAAATATCATACCATTTGCTCCTTGAATTTATGATTTATTATTTCTTTCTCTGTTCTCTATTTTCCACAAAATAATTCTTAGCAATACATGTCATAGAACTCTTCTTACAGAGATCACCCGCCAAGAATAGTATTCAAGGTTTGCATGCTCTCATAACCAAGCTCTAACATGAACCATAATAAAACCAAGCACAATTTAAGATGATAAATACTTGCATTGGGTAATGGACAGAAAAACTGATGAATTGTATGCATGACATCAAGTAGCATGTTATGTCCAACAACCAGTTTACCCTAGAAGAAAAAAAAAGTTACTCCTTTCAGAAAAGGACAAGTTATGACCTGCATTATACATAAAATTACATTATTCACAATAATAGTCCATTCAATAAATCACTTCTCTTCCAGGATTCCCCATAGAGTGTCAAGATTCGTCTGGAGGTGAAGTAAACTGTACTTTTTGACTTTTCTAAAGATCATGTTACCATGTAGTTTAAAAAGTGCAGCTTAGGCAAAATGCACTTAAAATTGCTTTGCACTGAACACCTCATGCCTCAACATTTGCCACACTCAAATTTTGATACCAATGCAAAGTATAAACTGACTGAACACATCTCTTGCCAATGTTCTGCAATAAGTGAGCTTCTCAAACATTAAGTGTTGTGTTAATTCTGTAAAATGAATAAATGTAACAGTTCATTGGGTTAGGGAAAAATCCTATAAACAGAACTAAGCAGAATATTTGTTGAATAACTGAACAATTATCAAAAGATTTCCACTAGTATAAATACCCAATAATTGATCGTGAAGTCAGGCTTTTCAAAGCTGAAATCTGAGGATTTTTTTTTTTTTAAAAACCACATTCTTCCACCCTTGCTAGAGATTATGTCCTGTGCTGGAGTATACTGGTTACATTCTGATACTTCATCTATCCTTTGAATGAGATTTATTAGGGAGTGTAGGCAGAATTTCACTGGCTGGGCCAGCATTTATTGCCCATTGCTAAATGCCAGGGAGAATGGTGATAGCGAGAAGTCTTTTTGGCCTGTTGCAGTCCGTGGGGTTTAGGGACACCCATAATGCTGTTAGGAAGGAAATTTGACTCGAGGTATTGGGGGGGGGGGGGGGAAATCAGAAATTAGGTTCAATGAATAAGGTAAAGAACCCTGATGTGAAAGAAGGTTTGGGGGAAGGACCGTGGCAGGTGAAGTGAAAACAGGTCAACAGTTTTTAAACAAATCTGATTATGGTTTGTGCACAAACCACAGGATCCATTCAGTAATATTAGAGATTAACTATAACTTAAAGACAAAATTACATTTCAGAGAGACATAGATAGAAATATATGTTGTGCAACAGCTGGCAGCTTAAAAATCCCATCCACACACAACTATTATTGTGGACCATCTCACTGTCAGCAGTTGGCCAGGATTTGAGATGAGGCCACAGATGCTAAACCAAGTCCATTTCCGTAACACAGCTAATTTCAGTCCACCTCCTGCACCAAACCTCTGCAGAAACACAACATGTGCTTTGAGTCAGAAACATGGTCTCTGTGGTAGCTCCTAACACAAGCTCAGATTTTCTAATTGAACACAAATCTGTATATCTCATAAGACTCTTGGCCTCAACAGTTCATGTGCCACCTTAACAATTAGGTAGTGGAGGTAAAATCTTGATATGCAACCTCGCCTTTTTCTTATACCACTGAAACTATAAAAAAGACATGGATTTGCATGCTGCATTTCTTCCAGAGGGCTTTGTATTTAAAACAAGGGTGCTGCTTTACTATTTATTTGTTCCATAAAAGTCGACGGTTAAACTATGCTTCCAACTTGGCAGGAAATGCTGCAATGCCATATACATGCATACACTTTAAACAAACTCTCAAATGCCAACAATCCTACAATATTTTCCATTTGCTGTATCACTACCAACTTTATGAATACTCAGGTATCTCAGTTTATTTGAAATGTGTACATAGTAGACCTTTCTTTATTGATTTTTCACAAAACTGAAATATATTTCTATGGTGCACCGGAATGAAAAGCCAAGACTTTATATGGGGGAAAAAAACACTCAAAATACTCGGGTACTGCTCACTGGATAACACACAGGACTTGGGAAGGTCAAACTTTTCACTTTTAGAGGGAGGGAAGATGAGAATGACAATGGCTATAGGGGCACTTGCCCTCAGGACAGTAAATCATGAAAAAATTGCAAAATATCAAAAAAATTTGTGGTATTAATCTTTAAAAGTGAACTATATATGGGTAAGGTTTCAAGTGGGATTATGAAAATATCCTGGAAGTCAACTTCAATTTACAGTCAGCAAGGAGGACTCACCGATTTTGAAATGGCGTATATTACTTTGGAAAACCCCACAGCATCATTCATTTCTTCCTGCAAATATAACAGTTTAGCAGTAAAGCCAGTGTCTTGTTTTAAAGATGTCCACCTCATTATAATATGGGTATCCATATAGAACAATTAACAAAAATTTAAGGTTGAAACTTCTGAATTGCCCTCTCCCAGTTAGGTGAGATATTACTGAGCTTTTCATTTTAAAAAAAAAAAGACTGCAAACCAGACATGAAGTTAGACCGAGAATGACTGAAATACCAAGATACAAAGATTTCAAGACTCTAATTACCTCCTTTAAAATTTAATGCTCACTAAATGCTTCAATAACCAAGATAGATGGTCAATATAAGAACAGAATCATATGCAATAAAATCAGATGTTGATTCTCTATTTTTCCATGCTTTAACTTCGTTAGGATTGGCTCAAGTGGCACTGATTACTTGGAGCACAGTACTATCACGCACTCATCAACTCCGCAAGTCTAGAACAGTGAGTTATGGAAGACTACTTGGGGAGTCATCCTAGCTGAGCCAAATTTCATGCATTTCAGTCAATGATGGCAACTGGTGCTCTTGTAGTGCTTAGTAATGCCCCTACCTTTGAGGCAGGAGGCCTGGGATCAAGTCCCACCTGCTCCAGAGGTGAGGGATAACATCTCTCAACAGAGTGATTAGGAAATATCAAAGTTGGCTACTGCCAATCAAGAATACAAAATTGGGGCCATTTTCTCCCCCTATCCTAGCATTAGAGATACCAATTGCAGAATCCATTTAGTCATCGTATTAGTAATTTGCTGACTCAGTACAGACCAGTGAAGAATAGAAGGGAAAAGAAAGAATGCAAGTGATCCTGATACATTTACATGCAGACAGAATGGTAATGTCCTGACAGGAACATTGTAGTAATAGGTCATTAAACGCCCTGAGCCAGTTGTTTATAGTTGCTAATTTGTACCTTCAACTTAAATTTTCCCTTTTTGCTCCAGTTCCTTGATATCCTCACAGTCAAGGAAAGACTAAAAATTGAGAAAATTTAAGATTTCAACTGAGTGAGCATCCACAGCCTTTTTGAGAATTTTAGATTTCCACTGCCAATCTCATGAGAAAAAGCAATCTCCTCATCTGCCTTCTGATCCGATCACATTTTAGTACCCAATCCATATCTTGAGAAAGGATTTTCCCTACTTCCTTCAATGGTTTACTGTGCCAAACAAAAACTGAGGATCCTCAACATATTTGCCCTCCGAAGAAAAAACACGCAAGGACAAGCTTCAATTTTAGCCATCTTTCATATTAACAACCTACTTAAGTTCTGTTAAATTGAGGGCTTTCACAGTGTGCACTTCTTGGCAAATGAAAATGGAAATTGTGCAACTCCAGAAGTTTCATTGATAGCCACTCTTTGGAATCACTAAGTAAATTAATAAGCAAAAGAGATATTAATGAGAAGAATTTAGCTTTACAAAAACAAATTATTCAATACCAGCTTATAGTTTCTACAACACTCACAATAACATTAAAACAATTGTGCATATAAATTTATTATTTATATAATTGTTCAATCAAATAAAGTGGTCCATATTAGCCAGTAGCTCCGAAAAGAAAAGGTCTGTTTGGAGCATCAGCCAAAACCACCTCTTTCAATGCCAGTTATCTTGCCTTTTTTTCCTGGGAGAAATGGCATTAAGAGTTTGACGTTTGCCACTAATTAAGAAACACACAGAATTTAAGCCAGTCAATCTAAAATTAGATAGTTCAAATACAATAGAAAATGTCAAAAATATTCAGCAACCTCTAAATGGTCTGTCTTTTTTTTTGGAGCACATGGATGTTTGTCTAAGTGCATGGCCCCTTTAAATTTTTCTCCCTAGCTATGCACCTGGTGGTTTAGAAGGGACAAGTTTGTACACAGGAACTTTGGGGTTGCTGTGTAGCTGCGCAACTCCAAGGGAACACTGCTGATGCGGTCAGGCAGCATGTGAGGATAGAAATAGTTATGGTTTCAGATATAGGACCTGTCGTCAGGTAAATCATGACTGCCTCTTCTTTCTCAACAAAGGGTGCCTGACTGCTCAGCATTTCGTATGGCTGTTTGATTTTCAAATTCTCTTGGGGAGGAGTGGGTACCACCGGCTGAATCAGCATTTATTACCCATCCCTAGTTCCCTTGAGAAAGTGGTGGTGAGCTGTCTTCTTGAACTGCTACAGTTCATATGTTGTGGGTAGACCTACAATGCCATTAGGAAGGGAATTCCAGGATTTCGACCTAGTGACACTAAAGGAAGGGTGATATATTTCCAAAGCAGGACAGCGAGTGGCTTGGAGGAGATCTTTGATAAAGTGTTGTGACCCTTTGATCATTTACTTATGTCTGTTCTGATACTACCTCTCTCACTAACACCTGAAGGAGCGAAGCTCCGAAAACTTGTGTTTTCAAATAAACCTGTTAGACTATAACCTGGTGTCGTGTGACTCCTTACTTGTGCCTTTCAGATGATGACCTGGCTTTGGAGAGTCAGGAGTAATTGTATTTATGGCTAGTTCAATTGAGTTTCTGATCATGGCAAACTACCACCACCACCACCGCCGCCAACTCCCCTTCCCCACCCCTGAATGTTCATATTGGGCTAATTCAGTGATGGTAAGGCCATTGAATGTCAGGAGGCAATGGTTAGATTGTGGTTTATTGGAGATGGTCATTGCCTGGCATTTGTGTGGAACAAATATTACTTGCCACTCGTCAGCTGAAGGCTGGATATGGTCTGCATTTGGACATAGACTGCTTCAGAATCTAAGAGTTGCAAATGGTGAACATTGTTTGCTGATGATTTACACATCAGCACCTTATGATGGAGAGAAGGTCATTGATGAAGGAACTGCAGATGATTGGACCTAGAACACTACCTTTAAGAACTCTTGCAGAGATCTCCTGGAGCGGAGATGACTAACCTCCAACAACCACGACCATCTTCCTACGTGCCAGGTCCAACTCCAACCAGTGGAGTGTTTTTCCCCCCCAATTCCCATTGACTTCAGTTTTGCAAGGGGTTTCCTTGATGCCATACCCAATCAAATGCTGCTTTGATGTCAAGGGGAGTCTTTCTCACCTCACCTCTGGAACTCAGCTATTGTGTACAAGTTTGGACAACAGCTGTCATGAAATCAAGATGCGTGTGGCTCTGGCAGAACCCAAACTGGGCACTAGTGAACAGGTTATTGTTGAGCAACTGCTGCTTGATAAATCCCTTAAATGAGATTTTCCATCACCGCTGATCAAGAGTAGACAAATGCGCAGTAAATTAGTCAGGTTGGATTTATGCTACTTTTTGTACACAAGACATAACTGATAGTACAAGATTGGAGTGTTGTTGAAAATGGGAGAGACATTGTCAAAGCTTTTCATCTTGCACTCATCATGATTGAAATTTGGTATTGCCATTCTAAAGAAACAACAAGTTATATAGGAAATGAGAGGGGTGTGCTGATTGATTGGCAAGTGAACTCTTATTATTGAAACAGACAATCCTAAGAAAGGATCCCACAAGATAGGACTAGGTAAGGTGGATACAAGGAGGTTACACCCTCTTCTGGGACAAACTAGAACTAGGGGAATAGAGTTTAAAGAATTAGAGGTCTCTCTTTCAAAACAATTGAGCACATATTTTCCCTCAGAAGACCATTAATCTGTGGAATTCTCTTCCCAAGAAAGCAGTGGGTCTTGGACACTGAATTGTGTGCATTTTTGACAAAGAGATTCAAGGGTTAGGTTGGGGCAGTCCAGATTGAGCATGTTTTATAATTCAATGGTTGAAAGACTCACTAGTCTAATCCTGCTCCCGAGTCCTATATTCCTATTAAGTAGCATTCCGATCCCTTTTACCAGAAAGTAAACTATTGAATGGCTTCCTTGTGTGCCATAGATCTTCTATGTTTCCTGATGCCAAGACACAATTTATTTTTAAAACATATAGAAAGAATACTATGCTGAAACCTGGCTACTATTTCTGTAATTATGAAGCACTTTCCCACAGGAAAAAACAAACTTAATTTTGCTTTGAATGAGTTTGGCTGTCAGTCGTCTTAAATCAAGATGAATCTAACTTTGAAACTCTTTTCACTGGAAAAAACTTCAGGTTTATCTGACATTGAATTATAAAACTTTGGAATCACTTCTTGCTCTGTTACTGAGAAATATGTCAAAACACCTGCCAAGTTTCTGAACAGAGGGCCTGTTAATACAAAATTATAGTGTCAACTCATTTGTTTTTAAATCACAAAGTAAGTCAGGTTTCGTAGCCAAAATATTACACAAAACGGATAGATTGTAGCTTCAGATGCAGTTAATGTTGCTAACTGCAGAGATGGGATTAAAAACGCAATAACCAAACCACTCAACAGGGCTCATATGCCGTAAAGCAGAACTAGATTTGTCCTTTCATTTCTGGTTTTTAAATTAAAAAAGGTCCTTAAATTGGACGTTCTCCCAAAGATCACAAGCAATGGATAAGCTTTTCCCAATTTTCAAATTTAAAGCTGTGATTCCCTTTCAAAAAACATATCATTTACCTTTACTGACCTAGTTCTTTGTGCCAAGTTCTGCACGAGCATAAGAAAATGACCTCAAGGATAGAATATGCTGTGCATCGTTACCTGTTCTTTAGCTCGTTTTTGCTCTTCTCTCCTTCTGCGTTCATCATCATCCAGCTTACTGATTACAATATATCTCTCTTTCTGAAATACAGTGTGTAAACATATCAATATTGTTGTATTAATATTAAACACAGACTGTCAATCTTTAAATATCACCCACTAACTTAAAAGCCAGAACTTTCGTTAGACAGAACACAAAAGTGTCAGCAGGGACAATTCAAATGGACAGTCACCTGACCCAAGAAGTAGCAAAGCTCAACTGAAATTTGAAAGTAAATGTCTAAATAACATGCTGAAATTGTCCATGACATTGTGAAAAGGTTTTCCAAGATTAATGATTGGATCATTAAAATTCATCTTATGGAATACACAGTTCTGAAAAAACCTTCATTGTATCCAGGGTGAGACTTCTCAACTGCATGTATTGCTAAATCAAGACTTAAATTTCAATCTCATTACGTAATGGGGTTTGCATACTCCAACCCAAAAATCAAAGGATATCAGGGGTGTTCTGACAACAGACCATCAAAAATGGACCAACAGTCCATATTCACATCAAAAATCCCTTTGTGATGTGTCATGATCAAAAACCTCAGCACACTCTCACTACTGACAGTGAAATTAACAAAGTTCCTCTCTTCCTTTAACCTCCTAATTTATAGGTATTACCGAGATGTCTCTTGCATCCTCTCTATTGAAGACAGGAGGAAAATACTTATTTATTACAGCTGTTCTTTCTTTACTATCTGCTATTAACTTTGCATTCTCAAATGTCTAGAGCAGTAATATCCAAAAACTTTTTAGGCACAGGATCACTTTTTGAATGCAAGTGCAATGAAGTACCTACTCCTAAGAAAACAAAATCAATAGCTTATTTTAGTGCCACCTAAATTTAAAACCAAGCATGTGTGTATAATATCACAAAAACAGAAATTGCTGGAAAAGCTCAGCAGGTCTGGCAGCATCTGTGGAGAGAAATCAGAATTAACGTTTCGGGTCCAGTAACCATTCCTCAGGCCTGCAAGAAGTTTAAGGTGGAAGCATTTTTCTGACTGGTTTTTCTTCTACTTTCTTCAGTCTCAAAAGTATTGTCATGGTTTTTTTTTAATATTTGCCGGACCAGAGAAGTAACTGCAATTTAAATGCATTAACAGCACTGATCATACGTGTCAACTGTTCTTTTCCTGCGGTTCAGTTCAACTTGCTCACTTTTGACTTCAAGGAACCCGAAATCCAGCAACCACACTTTGTGCGAGAGTTCACTGCATACTTCATTCCTTGATTTGAGCAAATTAACAATTTCAGTAGCAGATCTAAAAAATTTTTTGCAGGACCTTCTGTGGACTTAGACACCTCACATCAGCATAGGGAATTTATTCAATGTGCACAGCACTGAGGTGGTTCAGTAAAGATGTAAAATAAATGTGTTGACGGGTGCTTCTCGAATTAAATTTACAAATGCTGACAACTTCCCTTACATGAAAAAAAAAATTTTATTCGCTCATGCTAGCTGGTCGATTATATAGTGGTAATTGACGGGGGAAGAAAAAGGGAAATTGTTATATCTTGCTGAAATGATCCCAAAGTCAACATTTGCACCAAGCAAGGTTGGTACACCATTAGTTGTGCTGAAGCAAGTTTATTGACTGGAATGTTTTTGTGGCAGATATCAAGAACTCACTAGTCAAGAACCTAGTTATCTCTGACTTAAATACATTGCCCTCTGCACCAATGACTTCCACACGGAGTCAGTACTCTCTGCCTAAAGAGATTCCTCCTCATCTTAGTTCTAAAAAAAGTTGTCCCTTCACGTTGGGGCTGTGCCTTCAGGTCCTAGTCTCTCCCATGAGTGGAAACATCATCTCCAGCTCCACTCTATCCAGGTCTCTCAATCTTCTAAGTTCCAATCAGACCTCCCCTTTATCCTTCTAAACTCCACCAGAAACAGACCCGGAATCCTCAACCACACCTCACGACAAGGTCTTCATCCCTAGGATCATTCTTGTAAACGTCCTCTGGAGCCCCTCCAAACCAGTACATCTTTACTTGGATAGGGGGCCCAAAGCTGCTCACAATATTGCAAATGCAGTCTGATCAGAAACTTATATAACCTTAGAAATACATCACTATTCTTGTATTCAAGCCCTCCTGAAATGAATGCTAATATTGCATTTGCCTTTCTAAACTCCAAATGAACCTGAATGTTAACATTAAGAGAATCCTGAACTAGGACTCAAATCCCTTTGTGCTTCTGATTTCTGAAGGCTATTTCCTGAATGAGAAAAGGCCATGCCTCGATTCTTCCTCTCAAAATGTATAACCTCTCACTTTGCTGCAGTACTCCATCTGCCACTTCTTTGCCCACTTTCCTAGCCTGTCTGCAGCTGCCCCGCCTCTTCCACCCTACTTTTGCTGTCATCTGCAAATTTAGCAACAATGCCTTCAGTTCCTGGGTCCAATTCATTAAAGCATAACTTGAATAGTTGTGCTCCCAAAACTGGTCCCTGTGGAACTCCACTAGCCACCAGCTATCATCTTGAAAAAGACCCCTTCATCCCTATTCTCTGCCTTCTGCCATTCAGCTAATCGTCTATCCATGCCAGTATCTTGCCACTAACACCACAGGCTCTTCTTATTTGGCAGCCTCCTGTGCGACAGCTTGTCAAAGTCCTTCTGGAAATCCAAATAGATCATGTCCACTGCCTCTCCTTTTTCTAACTTGCTTATTACTTCCTCAAAAGAATTCTAAACAGATTTGTCAGGCATGACCTCCCCTTGACAAAGCCATGCTGACTGCACCCTATTTTACCATGCACTTCCAAGTACTCTGCAATCTCATATTTAATAATGGACTTTAAAAACCTTACCGATGACCAAGGTCAGGCTAACTGGCCTATACTTCCCTGCCTTCTGCACCTCCCTCCCTTCTTAAACGTGGAGTGTTACATTACCCAGAAATAACCTCCCTAATTCCAGTGATTACTGAAAGATCACCAATGGCCGTTACACCTACTTCTTGCAAAGTTCTTATGTTGCTAGCATCTTCCAGTGTGAAAACTGATGCAAAGTACCAATTCAGTTCCTCCACTATTTGTTTGGTCCCCATTACTACTTCACCAGGCATTCAATGTCCAATCTTGCTTCTCTCTTACCGTTTAAATATCTAAAAATCTCTTAGAATCTTTTTTGTATTACTAGCTAGCATACCCTCATATTTTATCTTCTTCTTCCCTCCTCCTATTTTTACTTATCCTCCACTGGTTTTTAAAAAAAAAAAAAAAAAGAGGTTTTTCAATCTTCTGGCTTCCCACTAATCATCTTCACACTATGCTTTTCTTTTGCTTTTTTTTTTTTTTAAAATTAAAATGCTGTCCCCGACTTCCCTCATCAGCCATGGTTGCCTCATCCTCCCTTTGGTGTCTTCTTCCTTGGGATGAAGGTCTGCTGTGTCCCGAATTGCTGCTTCACCATCTTGCCTGCTAGGCTTCCCTTCCAATCAACTCTGGCCAACTCCTCCCTCAAGTCTTTGTAGTTACTTTTACTCAATTCTAATACTGTTATACATATTTCAATCTTCTCCCTCTCAAACTGCAGGGTGAATTCTATCATTTTATACTCGCTGCCCTCAAGGGGTTCATTCACCTTGAAGTTTGATCAAGTTCCTTATCAAGCTGCCTCATTACATATCAGTATATTTAGAATTGCCTGTTCCCTAGTGGACTATACCACAAGTTGCTCCAACATAAAAAGGAGGGAAAAAAAAGACCCAGCTTGTCGACATTCACAAATTCTTTTTCTTGAGATCTGCTATCAACCTGTTTCTCCCACTCCGTCTGCATACTGAAGTCCCCCATGATTAACGTAATAGTGTCTTTCTTACATGCCTTTTCTATTTCTGGAAATTATTTTCTTCCCCACATCCTGACTACTGCTGGAAGGCCTGTACAAAACTCCCATCATGTTCCATTTACTTTTGCAGTATCTCACCTCGACCCACACAGATTCTACTCCTTCCGACCATCTCTTCTTGCTTTTGATTTAATTTCATTTCTTACTAAGAAGGCAAACTGTCCTCTCTGCCATTTGCCTGTTCTTTCAACAGGTAACGTATCCTTGGATATTTAGGTCCCAGCCTGATCAGCTTCCAACACGTCTGATACCCACATCATTACCCATCAACTTCATCTGTCCTGAGCTCATTTACCTAGTTTTGTGTACTATGTGCATTTAAGTACAACACCCTCAGTCCTGCATGGACTGCCCCCTTCTCATAGTTGTCCCCTGACCTATGTCAGAGGTTAGATTCCTGACCCTTTCCATACTCTGTCTTGTTGCTTGCCCTGCATCCTCATCCCTTCCTCCTCCCCCCCCCCCCCCCACTTGAAAAGGGCAAAAGGATGAGAAGATCCTCTTTAGTTCTTACACACCAAAAATCCACATACACAAAAATGATCAGTCACAGATGAATTCATTGGACTGCAGGAAGAAGCAGTCACAGTCCTTCCTGCTGTAGTTACTGAAAGACATCTTTGGACAGAGATTAGACTCATTGCGCTACTGTGGAAGCACAAAGTGACATGCTCTGGATTGCCATTATTATTTCTTCTGTGCTCTTAAGGCCCATGAAAAAAAGAGTCAGCAAACACAGTCATTGCTTCTTCAGTTACTTCATCATCTGGAAATGTTGTTTTGCCAGAAGATGGCAAATGCAAAATGATGCTTCAGTGTAGGCCTTACCATTTGCTAATGGTTTTGAAGAAAAAAAAAGTGACTGTTGAGCATCAAAACAGCTTTTACCTTGTTGACTTTCTTTGAACAGTGTGGTTCAGACAAAGGAAAATCATCTTTGAATCATTGAGTAATATTGTATGGTGTCATTCCAAATTCACCTTTTTACTTATTGACATACAAGACAATTTTTTTTTTTTTTTTTTAAAAACAGTTATGAACAGAAATTAAAATTTTCCCCATTCTGTGTGGCAGTTGTACATTTTGTTTCTTTTTAGATGGTCCAGGTTCAATCAATCATCACTATTGTTTCATCTGGTAATTTGAGACATCACTCTGTTGCTGGTCACACTGCACGCAGGCCTCTGGATCAACTTTCCTCGAACATTCAGAAAGTTGCTGGCAGCTTTCAAGTGTGGAGGTACTAGGAGGTCACTTCTGTGGTTGTGATTTGTTTCTGGCATCCCTAGTCAGCCTGTGTTGTTGGGATATGAACTTATGCAGTGCAGTAGCATTGCCCATGATTTTCATTCATCCGGCACTGACATTAACAGTGGAAGAAAAACTGCAGGTCTACAGAGACAAAACAGAGGAACAGGACTAACAGACTCTTGTAGAAATTCTATGTGGTCATGATGGGCTGAACAGCTTATGTTTCTAGCACTGTACTATATTGGCTTCACACATCAGTTTCTAGAATACATTATTTTTGTAGTGGCAAAGCAAAACTTACTTTATCGTGCAATGATAGCTCATCTAGACCAGATTGAAACATGATACAACAAGCAGGCAAAGTTTGTTAAGAGTATGCCCTTTGCTGTAATTGTACAACTTCCAGAAGCTGAACATCATGCAGTGGCATGACAATCGATGAGTTGTGCGCAAGTGGCTGGAAAGATTGAATGTCAGAGACTGCCGCTGCGACCAGTTGATTGCATTCTACACATTGGAAACCACAGGTCTAGAGGACAAACCATCACTTTATTTACTCTTCTGATTTTTAATATGTGTACACTCATGCAATGTTTTACATTTCTAGCTAGGTTCCTCTTGGGGTCTAGTTTTTGTCCTGATTAATGTTTTGGTCATTCTCTGCTACCCTTTGTAATCGAGAATCACAGAATCCCTTCAATGTGGAAGCAGACCATCTGGCCCATCGAGTCTATACCACCAGTCTGAAGAGCTCCCACACCTACACTCCTACCCTTTCCCTGTGACCCTGCATTTCCCATGGAAAATCCACCTAACCTGCACATCACCAGACACTATGGGCAACTGAGCATGGCCAATCCACAAATCTGCACATCTTTGGACTGTGGGAGGAAACCCAAGCTGATGTGGGGAGAATGTGCAAACTCCAAACAGAGTCACCGGAGGCTTTAATCAAACCGGAGTCCCTGACTATGAGGCAGCAATATTAAACATTGAGTCACCATGCCACCCTGACTTGTTATCTGACCTGCTACTCATCTTTGGGCAATTGAGTGCTTTTCTTTAACGTGATGTTTCTCCCCACCCCCACCACCATTTGCAAACGGTTTGTCACTTGCCCACACCAGAGCTGTGTGTAGGTTGCAATTTGGCTGATTGTTTAACATTTCATCAACTATTGCATGGATTTATTTCCCGAAGTGCCCTTGCACAATGAACTTCCCGGCAGCTACTCAGGCACTTGCACATGTCCCAAAACTAGTCAATCATGTACTTTCTTCAGTTCAGTTAGAAATTTTGTTGGCATTCCAAGAGTCATCGCAACCCACTTTTCCATCACCTTACTCAGTGTTGTCTGTTTGGCCAGAGGGCTGAAACTGGTCACAATTCTGACAACATGTAACAAGTATTTCAATCTTCATCCCACAAGTTCTGGTCCATTGCTACTTCATTAAATTAGTGGGGAGCATACAATCAGGCACAATGACGTCTTCTGATACTTGAAATTGAACAATTCACATCCCCAATGTGATATAAGAAAGAAATTTGTATTCTTGATCCAAACTCTGGCATCCTTCAGCAGTGGTTCCAATTTCTGTGATGAATGACGGGCAAAATTGTCTGCGCAACTTTGAGAATTTTTTTGGTACTCAGACTCTCGTCTCTGGAGAGTATGAATACATTTGAACATCTTGAGAAGAAACACTTGGATACTATAAATGGAATACAATAATGCCCTGATGCAATAAGTTGCAATTTGTGGCTTTACCAAAGACAAATGCTTTGTCATTCTCCATGTGTGATCTCACTTTTGCTTTTTTCCTCCCTCAAAGACTTACTTAGTAATAGTGGCAAGTTACTTGGGACCACACTGGTGCTGATGAAGTTATACTTCCTGCTGTTCCAAATGGGAGGATCACTGTTTTAAAGACAATAAAATCCCCATACCTAAAAGCAGGTTACCACATTCTTTAACTTAGCATTGAGCCAGCTTGTCAAAGGTTTTCAAATAACACCCTAACCCAATCTAGCTCTTAGTATTTTCAGAACTGGATAAAAAGTGACTGAAAAGAAATGATCAATTCTCTTTGAATTTATGGACAAGAGATTTACAAGAAGGGCAACTTGTTGGAAGCCTATGAAGTCTAGTCAATCTCTAAGCAATTTAATAACAGTCAGTTCGTGGAAGAACATACCATGGATTTTGTTCAAATTGTATCAAAAACTAAAAAAGATTTCAAGCTAGAAATTCCCATGTCTGTGCATGCATTCAAGTGATTAGATTTATTAATTTTTTTTTTTAAAAACACTCACTCACTCACAGGATGTGGGCGTCTCTGCTAGGCTAGCATTTATTGCCCACCCATAGGCCAAACTGGGTAAGGATGGTCGATTTTCTTCCCTAAAGGACATCATGAATTCAGATAGGTTTTTCTGACAATCAATCAGTGGTTTCATGGTCAATTTTAGACCCTTAATTCCATTTTCTTTATTGAATTAAAATTCCATCATCTGCCACGGTGGGATTTGAAGCCAGATCCCCAGAACATTAGCGAAGTTTCTGGATTATTAGTCAAGCGATAATACCACTAGACTGTTGCCTCCTCATTATTGGAGCCCGTATTACAAAGGTTCAGTTTTAAAGTGAAAATATTTTCTTTTGGAAGAAATGACTGCTTCCTTCAATAAATTTGGAGGTTTTTGAAACAGTTGTTTCCTGCCACTTTGTGTCACAAACTGGCAATTCTGCTGCGATAGAAACATTGGAGGACTACGATGATTGACTTTGAAAATTGTCAGGGAACTGTTTGCAAGCCCTTGTAGAAAGAGGGAGGGAGCTGCTGATAGATGATCAGGTGAGTCAAACTTTTAGATTTTCAGGATCTAACAAATAAACAAAATCTATAGTATATTCTTCCATGAACCAACCATTTGTCTTAAATTGCTTATAGATCGACCATGCTTCATAAGTATCCAACAATTGTCCTTGTATATCTTGTCTATAAAACTCAAAGACTCGATAATTTTCCTTCAGTCATTTCATCCAGTTCCGAAAATACTTTTCACATAATCTTACACTTTCCTGGGAAAGGCAAAAAGCCAAGGGCACGCCTGATTTACTCCTGGTTAGGGAAATAACCACAGACCACATTTTCAGCTTAATTTTCAATTGTTCATTTAGTTCAAATTCCAAAGAAATAAAAGCTGATGGGTAATCCAAGTTAGCTAGCTTGCAACATGACTCAGCCATTTTGCATGAGGAACTTCAAAAAGCAGTACGGTTGCCAGCTGAAGAGATTAAACTTCTCATCTGCTACGGAGTTAAATTGCTACTCATCTACAAACTAAAACAGGAAGCATAAGTCAGTCTGCCTGCCAAAGACTCCTTATTTATCTTACTCTGTTACAAACACTGGTTTGCTCTTTTTCCCTTCAAATCCATCCCCATTACTGTGAAAAACTAGCTGTAAGAGTGTACACCACATCCTAATGAGCATCAGGTGCTCCCTATTATTTCAAGCACATTCTTAAAGGATCCACCTTTTATATCATGGCTTCCCAGCTCTGCAAGAATAGCGATCAGCCTGAGAGAAATCTTGGTCTGATGCTTTTCAAAAGAACTGACTTTGAAATCTGATCCATGTAGCTGACATCTAAGAGAACAACTGAATTAGTTCGGCCATAACCGTGAATTGGAACCTCAAAATCGTTTATAGTTCTTTTGCCAAAACTTTAATTTTTTTTTGTAAATTTCATCTTCTCTCAGCTGGACTTTACTCCATTTGTTTGCATGTGAGTGTGCGTATGGTACAGTATTCAGGATAGGTTTTACTTTGCTAAAACGAGGTAGACATTTCAGTGCGAACTCAATAAAATAAAACTTGTTAAATTTGGTTACTGCTGGGAGGTCTGTCTGGTGTTTTCTTCATAGCTTTAATATGTGGTTATGTATTTACTGAGTTGGGGACAAAAGAGTGCATCAACTGTCAACATACTCGAACAAGAAGTTGGTGCCCTACATGTCAACATTGTATGGCTGCACCACACCGGAACTAAAGGGTACAGTGCCAGTTCTTGCTTCCTCTCCTTTGCTGTTTCACTCTGCTCAGGGAGTGGGGCAGAGAGTGAAGTGACAGTTGAGGCTACGAACTCTTTGAGCACTCCACTTAAATATCAACTTTGAAGCCATTATACAAGTTCTGCAATGTTGCTAGTAATGACGTAACAGGCACTGTGACAAGACACTGAGTCTTGGGCAGTGACAAGACTCCCTGCAGTCGTGGTGGCAACAAATGCAGCCAGCGAGAAAAAACAAACAAACAAAAATCCAAACTGACATACCAACATACTAACGTACCAACATCAGGAAGAAAAACAGGAGTAATTTCTTCATCCCTCATGATTAGGTCTTGTGAATATTAATTTCCTTTTCCTTGATGGCAATAGAACAATTACATTCAGATAGCCACCTTACTAGATCATTGAAACATTTCAAAATCTTAGTTCAAAAATTAATTGTGCAGCAAATGGGTAAGTATTAAGCACCAGGAATGCTTTATATATACGGAGGAGATGAATCAACCGAATTTTGTTATTGTTAGCTCAAAGAGGACCGTTGGCCAGCGGAAGTCTGTGAATAGGGTTGTGAAAGATTAACATATTTACAGATAGTCAGGGCTTTAACTTAGCATTTCATCCAAAGATCAATATTGCATTGTCACTTTGTGTTGGAATGTAATCTTACATGGAGATCAATTTCTGTCCTGGGACTCAAACCAAACTGAATAAATTGAGAATTTTCAGCTTAATATATGCAAAAATATGACTCAAAAAGGTTTGAAGTTTTTCAACTTCATTGTTCTGCTTACCTCAAATCACAACAACTGATAAGACATATTTTCCCTATAAGTGGTTTTGGATCACTGGTCTTTCCATCAAATGACAACTTCATGGTTAGAGGCGATTAATCACTAAAGCTATATCATAGTCAATGAATGTCTAGTTGCTAAGAGAAAATGTAGTAAAATTAGGTTTCTGGCAAAACAGCACAGTTGATATCTGTACCACAGTTAGCTTAGGTTTTATAGACCATACTCAAACCTACTGATATGAAAAGCCTTAACGACATTCTGTGACACAGTGGACAGTAATTCATCTCTGACTCACGAGCGTTTAAGTCCCACTACAAAGACTTAAGAAAAAAAAAATTCTCAGCTGACACTATTGAGAAAAGAGGAACTCCTGCATTGTTGGAGGTGCCATTTTTCTGATGATATTTTAAACAGTAAGGCATTGTAAGCTCTCAGCTTGATTAAAAAGGTTGAACAATGCTTTTAAAAAATAACACAAACACAGTTATGCACAGAGCCATGGCCAATATTCATCCCTCAAACACAACTAAAACATTACTTGGGTGTCACATTTGTGGAACACCCAGTGCATAGACTGGCTGCTGTATTTCTCGTATTACATCAGAGCCTGTATTTGGAAAATGTTATTGAATAAGCACTGAACACCTTGGGAATCCCTGGAGTCAAGAAAAGGTGCTTTTTGAATGCAGGATTTTCTCCTTTCTTCACATCAGAAACTAGAGAAGCCTGAACACCTGCCCATTGGTAAGCGGATGTTGAAACTATCATCCAAAAGGGACAACGAAAGGAAACCGATATAGGAAACCAGCATTAAGTGATTTCTCTCCAGTAAACCTGCAAAATGCGCCCAAGGAAATGCACCCTTAGCATCAGCCAAGGAGAATATTAGCCCTTGCTACAATGGCCCTTTCAATAAAAATAGTATGCCATTTTTCAAAGTCAAGCAAAGAAATATCAAATGAGCAAGTAAATGGGAGACAAGTCGTCCTGGAAACACATGCAGGCTCTCCTCAAGGAGAGAAGAGTATACAAGACCAACACTCACTCTTCCAGAATACAATTCAATACAAGAGACAACAGCTTTTGGAATATTGTGAGGCTGGTAAGACTTTTCCTGCTCCTTTAATATACAAAATCTACATATTATCATCATTCACTAACTTGAGAAAATCAACTTAGTCATGTCCCTTCCTTTGGCAATAGTATGAATATTCCAATTGCATTTATCTCATATTGAAATCGTTACCTTTTCATTCTCCAAGGTTTCTACATGAGCTCCTTTTGGAAATCTAAAATAGAAAAACGAAAATTAGAAACTCATTTCAGAAGTCATTTCTAACAAATATATGTATACGTGACATATTTATTATTATGCCCTGCCGATAGTTCCTTTATCAAACTACTGCATTACCTTTGCTTAAAAGGTTGAACAATTCTAGTTTAACCACTGAAGTTTTGTCTTTCTGAAGCAAGAAACCCAGAACAGGAATCCGCGACTCAACTTATAGGATAGCATATCCATTCATTTAACAAGTATTGCAGGAACATGAAACCTAGCTTTTTTTTACTGTAGCCACAAAAGTTCTTAACAACTGTCATACACACAATTACTAGTTTATTTTGCTGTAACTTTTTTTCTGTTCAATAACTTTTATACTGGAGTGCTCCCAAACACAAGACTTCAATTTAAAACATGCCAAGAACAAAGAAGAACAAAGAACAATACTCAGCCCTCCAAGCCTGTGCTGACACACTTTGCCCTTCCATATTAAAACTGTCTTCACTTACAGGATCCATATCCCTCTATTCCCTTCCTATTCATGTATTCGTCCAGGTCTTTCTTGAATGCTGCTATTTTGTCTGCTTCCACCACCTCCTCTGGCAGCACGTTTCAGGTACTCGCCAATGTGTGGAAAAACTTGCCTCGCACATCTCTTTTAAACTCCTCTCACACCCCTTAACCCCCACACTTTGAACCTGCATCACCTAGTAATTGACCCCTCCACCCCAGGAAAAAGCCTCATTACTTTCCATGCTATCCATGCCATTCAACAATCTTATAAATTTCCACCAGGTCACCCCTCAACTTCCTACGTTCCAGTGAAAAGAAACCCAGTCTATCCAACCTTTCTGCATAACTGAAAACGCCCATGCCAGGCAGCATCCTGGTAAATCTTTGCTGTATTCTCTCCAAAGCATCCACACCCTCCTGGTAGTGTGGTGACCAGGACTGTATGTAATATTCCAAGAGTGGCCTAACTAAAGCTCTATAATGCTACAGCATAACTGGTCTATCCTTATACTCAAAGCCCTTTCCAATGAAGGCAAGCCCGCCATATGTTTTTTTTTTAAACTACCTTATCTACCTGCGCTGCCAACTTCAGTAATCTGCATACTCTGCTCCCTCTGCATATCAATGCTCTTAAGTGTTTTACCATTCACTGTATAGTTTCCATCTGTACTTGACCTTCCAAAATGCATCACCTCACTTTTGTCCGCATTAAACTCCATTTGCCGTTTTTCTGCCCATGCCTCCAAGTGATCTATATTGCTTTAAGCAATTTTGCAGTTGAAAGTTTGACGTTTCTTCTTTTGCAGTCATTGGCATCTTTCAATCATTGAGTAGAAGAAATGGACAAATCCTTTCAATTTAGGTCCCATCAGATTGCTTGCCCAGTGGTGGCCTCACTCAATCTAGAAAAACCAAACCAAGTGTAGACAAGACCCCTTCTTTGCAACTTGGTTTTAGAGACACTACTTACTTCCAGTTCAGGGTCTGATAAATAAGTTTTCGCTGGAACCTTCAAAAAGCAGAAGACACACACATGTAAAGACCAGATAACTGGGTATCTAACACAAATAAATACAGCCATGCCTTCTAAATAAAATTATTAGAAAAATCGGATCACTAAAATAAGCAACAACAATGCAAGAATCTAAGTGAATTATTTAGTATTTCATTCTTATGCTTCACAACATGCAGCCAAAAAGAAAAAAAAGAGTCAATACATTTTTGGAGGTAAAAGAAAGAAATATTTCAAGTAGGGGAAGTCAATCTATCATACCTGCTCCAATTCTACTTTAAAAAATAAAAACAAAGAAAGAGTAATTCAATTCACTCTCCTGCTCTTAGAATTATTTATTTGCAAAGGGGAAAAATAGATAGGGTTACTCAGGAAGCCTGAATGGAAAGTAACATCATTTACAGTTGAACCAAAATAGAGCCATTACTTGTGGTATACATAAACATGGATGGGTCTGGTTTTTTTTACATAATCTTTTATACTAAAAAAAAAATCAAAGTGCTCTTACGTACAAATGAATGTCTTTTTCTCTCCCTCCATCATCAAATCACCCATAGTATTTTTTCTTCTATTAACCACCACCAGTCAATCACCCATGCTTTCAATTGTAGACCTGCTTTATAGATATTTTATAATTACCTGTTCAGAGATGTTATTATACACCTCTGGCACAGGTAGGACTTTAACCCAGGTCTCTTGATTCACAGGTAGGGACATTACCACTGTACCACAAGAGTCCATTATCTCCCCCCATCATCTACAATTATCAAGGGGAAAAAAAAAAAGGAAAATCAGACTTTAGAACAAGTATTTTAAATCAACCTGTCCAGGGATGTTGTGGCACACTTCTAGAGGAGATGACTCAAACCCAGAGCACCTGATTCAGAGGTAGGGACACTACCATTGTGCCATAGGACCCCTCTGGATCTACTATATAAAAAAATTCTAATCAACTTATTCTGACTCGATACCCCTCTGGAACAGTTGAGATGTGCACCCAGGCCACCTGGCTCACAAGCAGGGGCACTACCACTGCATCACAAGAGACACTCGGGTCTGCTCTATAGGTAATTTCCTAAATCAACCTGCTCAGAGATATTATTACACACATCTAGAGAAAGTGAGCCTTGAACACAGGTCTACTGGTTCAGAGGTAGGTACACTACCACTACACCATTGAGCACCACCCCACCCCCCACCACCCCGGTCTGCATTATAGATATTTTTGAACCAAACTACTCAAATATTGTATAGCTTTGAACAGGTTGGAGCTCAATGCAGGTCTTCTGATCTAGAGGCTGGCAGGTCTGCTTTATATACTATTTTAAAAAGGCTAGGATTTGAGTTCTCAGCCTTTATACATTACAAATCCTCCCAAAATCACCACAGTTAAACACAAAAGGGGCTACATCCGCAAAAGAACTCAGGTGATGAGTTCCAGCTGGATAGGCCATTGCTTGTTACCAAGGGAACTCATACTCAATGAGCTCCACAGGGAGACTCCCTACCTCAGAACCAGGAGCTCTGGGCTCGAGTCCACCTACTCTAGAAGTGTACTACAGCATATTCAATTATCTATAGGTATGCAAATTTATGTGAATTTTTAAACTGAAAAAAATCCATAAAGAAACCGGTTTCAAAATAGACTAACACTTTTCAACTTACCCAGTACACGGATCGAGTTCAATACTACCATTATCATCTTTTAACAAGTCTTCAACCTTCTCCCTGGAATGATTTAAAAAAAAATTTAAGCATGCACATTACAGAGCAGTCGGTTTACTAAGCAAGTTAAATTTCATTCAAATGCAAAAAGCAAGTAATAAAATGTATATGTAGGAGTATAAATAACGAAGAACTTTTCTTCATTAGAATCCATTTCATCTGCAATCTCTTCATAGTTTTCTCCCGAAAAAGGAGAACACAATTAACAGTTTAGAACCAGCTAATGTACGGTGGCTGGAGCTAACGGTTTGAAAATTGGGCTGCATTATCATTACCATGATTAAAAGAATGACAGTGCAGAAATTAAGCTGAAATTCTAAAGTACAGGATGTGGTACAAGTCACTTATCATTCTTAATTCTGGAAATTGAGCTCAAAACCATTGCAGAATAATAAGATTAAAAACAGAAGTTAAATAGGATTGGCTGTTGTCAAACAAAAAAGGTACAGAATTCAACCATCAGGATGTGAAATAGAATAACTCAACACTCATTAGGTGCTGTTTAAGATACAAAACAAAACTCTGCTCAAATCTACCTGTCACCAAGTTCCGTTGTTTAACACTGATAAACATGTTACATTAGTGCTAAAACATGTATGTTTGCATTCAAGCCCAGTTATCCCGTACTTTCACTACAAGCTGCAGCAGCCACAAAAAAATTAACAAAAAGCACATGAATTCCTCCAACCTTGATAATCAATCTTCCTATATTTGTTTGTAGAGATTTACTTTTATACATCTAACATAACTCTAAATGCAAAATAACTTTCAAGCGTTGTAGGTATCATCACCCTCACATTAAAAAGATACTAAACAGTTACAAATTGTGATCGATTAATTAAATATAAATCAAGACAGTCTTCTCCAACTTGAATTTTATATTCAATAATGCAGAGCAATTACACCTATGGAATAATAGAGCTATTACAGCACAGACTATAAGATAGAAGATACAGGAGCAGAAGTAGCCCATTCAGCTCATTGAGTCTGCTTTGCCTTTCAATGAGATCATTGCTGATCTGATAAACAGCAATTCCACTTTCCTGCCTTATCCCCATAATCTTTGCATCCTTTACAGCTGGGGAAAAAAGAAGAAAATCAGCCTCTCAGCCCAACTCCCGTGATTAGGGATGACAGATTCACGACCATCAGAAGAAATTCCACCTCATCTCAGTATTAAATGGGCAACCCCTTAACCTGGACCTAGACTCTCTCACAAGGGGAAATGCCCCCTCTACACTTAGCTTGTCAAGCCTCTAAGAATTGTTTCAAGGTCTCTTCTCATTCTGCTAAACTCCAATAAATAGGAGGCCCAACCTACTCAGTCTCTCCTCAGATGAAAACATCTCTGTATCTGGGAACAACTAGTCAACCTTCTTTGAACTGGCCCCAATGCCAGAATAGCTTTCCTTAGATAATAGAACGAAAATGTTCACAGAATTCCAGCTCTGGTCTGACAAATGCCTTATACATAATTTTAGTAAAAGCTCCTCATTTTGAATATTCCATTCGTTTTGAAATAAAGACCAACATTTCATTCACTTTCTCTGCTACCTACTGAACTTGGATGCTAATTTTGTGATTTATGTGGGCTCAATCTGTATTGTTGCTTTCTGCATTCTTCCTCCATATAAATAATATTCAGCTCTTCTATTATTTCTGCCAAATTGCATAACCTCATTTTCCCCACATTATATTCCATCTGCCAAGTTTCTTTCCACTCACTTAAGCTGTCTCTTGTGGAGACATATCCCACCAAAGCAGTAAGTGCAAATTAGAAGCTCAACCAATAAAAATGGAGTTGAAAGCTAGTTTTAATTTGCATGGTCACACTTTCTATTACAGATTATTGTAAAAATTCATCCAGCTCACTAAAGCCCTTGAGCAAGGAAATATGCAATCATTACCTGTCTGGCCTACATGTCACCCCTATCCCACAATAATGTCAAAAGCCACATGACACCAGGTTACAGTCCAAGAGGTTTATTTGAAAACACAAGCTTTTGGAGCCTCGCTTCTTCAGTTGTCAGAGAAATGAGGCTCCAAAAGCTGGTGCTTTCAAATAAACCTGTTGGACTGTAACCTGGTGTCATGTGATTTCTGACCTTGTCCACCCCAGTCTAACAACAGCACCTCCATATCATGACCCCACACAATGTCATGGAATCGGATTTGCTCTCTCAAAGGGACTGAACAGTCACTCAATTCAAAAGCAATCAGGAATGATCAGCAGATGGTGGCTTAGCCACAACATCCATATCCCACAAAACGAATAAGTCAAAAAATCTGGGGGGGGGCGCTTGGACTTTGTTTGTTCTATTTTCGAGGTGCATTTCAACTGCATTCAAATCGCTCCTTTTATTACAGCATTTTAGAGTTCTGCCCATTTTGGCCAGGTCTACTGAAACCCAATAAAAATACCATTGTCCAATTAATTATTTTTATTTGTTGCTTGTCCTTTTCTGTAGCCAAACTAAATCTATGACACTAATGACCACTGTTCCCATACTGACAGATAATTAATTTGACCAAACTCATTCTCAGAACCAGATCCAGCAACACGTCCTTCCTCTCAGGCTCAGAAATTTATTGATCCAGAAATTCCTCTGTCTGTGCTCTTTCCAGTTTACGTGAGGATAATTAAAATCTGACCTCTAACTACACTGTTTTTGCATCTCCAAAACCCTTGAGGAATTTATTCAGCAATATTTTTCCAAGTACTTGGTGCTCCAAGAGCGTAATGCTACTTTCTTTTCTAATCACTGGCAAAATACCATAAATTGCATTTCATACTCATCTGGTTCTATAATGCCCTTTAGGGAAGGAAACCTGCTGTCCTTCCCTAGTGTGGCCCACTTGTGACTCCAGGTCCACTATTACATCAAAAATTCACTTACACTTGAATGGACAAGCACTAAAATTTTTTCAACTGTTTAGTGGATATGTATTTACGTGGGTACCACAAAGTCTCACACATGTGCACAAATGTGAAATCACTCAGGAGTATTAAAGTTTCTAGAGGAGAAAGCCATCTCTGGAGCAATTTCTGGATTTCCCTGCTGTAGGCATTATTGCTATTTAAGTTACTCAGCTAGTCTCTTATTTCTACCACAAGATCGAAGACATTGTATTTTACACAGTACAAATTTCTATCTAAAATTTGTGAAACAGTACATCCTTATGGAGAATGAGATATCACATGAAACACTGAAATGTTTACACACATACCAAAAGTCATCAATGGGAGATTTTTCAGTAAAGAAATAACCAATGAAACAAAAAAAAAGTACTACTGAATTACCACCCAGTCTTAACTCATGGTCACATCTCATCAGACCTTTCTAAACAAAACAAAAAGCCATCTTATTAGTTTAAAAGTCAGGTATTATTCAATTGAACACATCACCAATAAACATGCAGATCTTTAATAAGTTAGGCTTCAGCATCCCAGTCAGGGAAGCAAGTGTGCTGGACAAAAATCAAGCTCAGTTGTGATGTCTATGGTCGAATGGTATTTTAAAATTATTAAAATCCACAAATTATTAGCTAACCATCTCTGTGATAGTGTCTAGCAACTCCACAGTCATGCGACAACAAAGGAGTTAGCACCTTCACAAAGAGATAGAAAATCTGTGCAGCATTCTAAGCTAAAAGATCAGTGTAATTTTTTAAAAAATTATTTTACATTCACCAGAAGGCTTACCAATTAGATGAAAAGTTCAATTTTAATCCAAAATCTATGGACACTTTTTAAGATATAGGCAATCTAAAAAATATTTGTCTCCAAAATTCTTAAAAAATTGCATGCAACTACATATAGAAAAATGTGTAGTTGCAAAGTAACTGCTTGTCTTTTTGCTAGGTCACAGGAATTCAATGTTCCATGTCTGACATTGTGCAGAATAATAATCTGACATCAGCAACAGGCTCAATCAGGCTGCCTTTTCCTTCATCAACATCAACTGAAAGGCAAAGCTAACTGGACAATGGACAATTCAATGGACAAGCAAAGAACCTTCAAACTATTTTGTACTCATTTGACTTACACAATTTTCTCAATAAAACTGCGATGTTCTTCTGGGATAACAACGGGCCCTTTGGTAGAATTTGGCGAAATGAAAGACGGTGTTCCTGTACCATTAGACTGATTATGCTTTTCCTCTAACTGCTCTCGAAGTTGCCTTTCTTCCTCCCGATTTAAGTATGGGATTCCTGTAAATTTAAATACCAAGTAGTAATTTTTTTGGAAAGGTCAAAATAATTGCATCAACACTGTTTAAAACTTGAAGATATTGACCAAAATATAGTGCAGCCAAATAATATTCAGGACAAGTCTGACCATCTGAAATGGCCTAAAAACATTTTGACCACAAAGAAAATTAAAATATAGATTTCTGACTCAAAGAGCTCAGTTGGAAGAACACTCCCACATTCTCTAATCTCTACAGAAAATTGCCATAAACTCCCTCTTCCTTAAATTTTTGGAAAGAATTTTTAGCCCCAGTTTCTCTAGAAGAACCCACTTACCATCTCGGAAGACTTTATTGAAGTCAAATCCTTGGTTGGCAAGAAAATCAATACTCGAACTCTGAAAGAAAACCAAAAAAAGAGCACCACAATTGTTGTGGTTTACCAAAATTAAACCCTCCACCTTATTTGTGCAAACCAGCAACAAAATGTTCAATTTGTACTGTCCCTAAGCCAATGTGTCACAAAAAAATACGTATTTGGTCATTAGCACAGTGAGTCTTTGATTCATACAAGCTTCCCACATTACAGCGACTGCATGCAGCAAAATAATTTTGAAATGTAAAGTACTTTGGGACACCCAGAGGTTGTAAACAGCAATCTATAAATACCAAGTCTTTTGTCCTTCAACAATTCCTTTTTGTGCATTGCACTGGCTAGGAGGTCATGTTGAAGTATAAAATCTTATTTAAAAATTTAAACTAAGTAATTCATTTCACAGCCAGTTAGCCGATACATTACTAGCCAATGAAGCTCCTTACTGGCTTCCAGAATCTGAACCACAAGCTGTAGCAGAAACATTGAAATTAGGTGTGGCAGTAGGCCATTCCATCCTTCAAGACAGTTCTGCTATTTACTATGAGCACGGGTGATTGTCTATCTCAATGCCACATTCCCACTTTCCCCCCATACCTCGATGCCTTCGAAAATATCAAAAAAAGCCTCATTCCTTGTGAATATATATGGCCTCAAAAGCATTCTAGAGTATTCCACACGTTCTCTACCTCAAGAAGAAATATTTTTCTGATCAGAGTCCTATACGGTCTGCCCCGTATCCCGAGACTGCGTCCCATTTCCGCGCTCTCCAACCAGGGAAAACACCATTACTACATCTAGACTGTAAAGTCAGAATTTTATACGCTTCAGAGCTCCTCTCATCCTTTTGAACTCTAGTGAATACGTGCTAAGTTAAACCAGTCTCTCCTCAGTCCAACCATCCCCTATTTGAGAAACAGAAAATACAAGTAGGCCATTCAACCCTTCAGCCACGATCATAATGAATGGTGGAGCAGGCTTAACCATCCAACTCAACAGCCTATCCTTACATATTCTTTTATGCCTTTATCCTCAAGTGTTATATTCAACCCATTGAAACGATACTATGCTTGGCCTCAGCTGCTTTCTGGGGTACCGAATCCCATAGGCTCACCACTCTGGGTGAAGAAACATCTCATTTCAGTCTTGATGAGTTTATTCCATGTTATTATCCTGTAACCCCTGGATCTGGAATCCCTGGTCTTTGGTGATATCCTTTCTGCATCTATACAGATTCTCCCTCATTCTTCTGAACTCCAGTGAATATAATTCTAACTGATTCAACTTCCCCTCACATACACACCCTGCAATCAGCCTGGGTGAACCTTCGTTGCACTCCCCCTAAGTATATTCTCTTAGATAGGGAGACCAAAACTACATGCAATACTGTAGGTGCATGAAGCGGTAGGATTAAAAATATCTTCAAATCAGACCATTAAAAGGTTAACTTGACATTATATTGAGCTATTGAAGACAAGTGGAAGATTACTGGCCTGGAGCAAAAATAGTTTTTTTATTGGCTGTTGGGTAACTGCATAAACTTGATAGCCTATGGGAACCATTTTTTAAAAAAAAGGTTGTTGATGCAGGGACACCTGGATGACGTTGTCAACTTATTGTCTACACAATGGAATATCTGGAAAAAGTACTGAAAGGTACTAGTTTAAAAAAAAAGTGACACAGAACATAACTAGAATATTATTAATATCAGGGACTGTCACACTCTGACTTCACCTTGGACTGGGATCGTGAATGGTGGCAGGAACCCAGAGTTCTCCAGACCAACCGTCACAAAGCAAGGAGACTTGTTGGAAAACATTTCTAATGTTTGTTAAGCAAATAGATTCACTCAGTTTGCATATGTCTCCAATATAGTAGATTAAGCTAATAAATTTGCTTTAGGTTAAATCACATGTACCTTCTTGTAATCATTTTAAATCAGACCAAAAAGAACTTATTAGGTACTTTCAGCCTGAGAATATGTGCAATCTTATCAAGGCCCTGTATAACTGCAGTACAACCCTACTTCTAAACTCAAATCCAATTAACAAATTTGCCTTCCTAATTGCTTGCCGCAACAGGCCTGGCTACTTTTATTGACTGGTGTACAAGGACACTTTGTAATATTTCACAATTTAAGTAGTACTTTGCATACAACAATGTGAAAAATAGAAATAACTTCACATTTAAGCACATTGAGCAAATACATAGCTGATGCCGTCCACTCACTCGGCTTATCTAAATTCACCCTGCGGTCTCTTTGCATCCTCAACTCAATCCTGCAGTTGTGTGTCATGAGCAAAACTTGGAAATTTTGTATTTGAATGCTTCGGGTAGAAGATCCAAGCACTGGTCCTTACGGAATACGAAGCAATGCCTGCCACTCAGAAAACTACACCCATTTACACCCACACTTGGCTTCCTGTTAGTGAACCAATTCTTGATCCATGCCAATGTATTACTTCCTATCCCATGTGCTTTAACTTCGCTCACTAGCCTCTTGAGGAGCTCTACTAAAAGCCTTCTGAAAATCCAAATATACCACATCCACTGTTGTCCATCATCTACATTTTTTGAGGATGTAACAAGCATAGTAGATTTGTTAAGCCTGATTTGCCTTTCATAAACCAATCAGCTTAATCCAATCATGTCTTTTATAACAGACTATCATTTTCCCTACTACTGATGTCAGGCTAACTGCTCTGTAATTCTGCTCTTCTTCCATCCTTTTTTTTTTTAAAAATTGTGGGGTTGTGTTGCTACCTTCCATTCGGTGGGAATGAATCCAGAGTGTCGAATTTTGGAAGGTGGCTACCAATGCATCCAATATTTCTAGCACCATTTCCGTCAGTACTCTGGGATGTAGATTGGGAGACCCTTATGATTTGTCATCCTTTAACGACATGAATTTCCCCAGCATCCTTTTCCTACTAATATTAATTTCCTCCAATTCTGCTTTCTGATTAGATTCTTAAATCCTTACCATTTCTGGGAGGTTTCTTCCTCTCTTTCGTGAAGCCAGAACCAAAGAAGGTGTTATTTTCTTCAGCCAATTCTTGTTTCCCATTATAAATTACTCTGGCTACAAATACATCATGTACATGCTACAGAAGCATGCCATTCGGCCTGTCGTGTCTGCTGTCATTCAATTAGTTAATGGCTGATCTGACAATCCTCAACTCATTTTCCTGCCTTATTCCATTGTACTCAACCCATGGTTCTCACACTCAAACTGCATACTAAACTTTACCATATTATGATCATGCTTCCCTAGGGGAAATCTTTCACTATGGGATCATCCATTAAACTTGCCTTATAATACATCACCAGATCCAATTTCCTGATCCTTGGTTAGATCCACAATATATTGTTGTTCCAGGAAACTGTCCCAAATACACACCGAATTTTACCATGGCTACCTTTGCTAATTTGATTTTCTCAATCTACATAAAAGTTAAAGCCACTCGTGTATAATTTACTGTTTTGTTTTACATGCCCTCCTCACATGATTTACTCTGTCCTACAGAACAGCTGTTAGGGGGCGCATAGACAACTCTCACGTCTTCCCCGATATCTTACCTACACCTATGTGAATCCAACATCATGCATAGACCACTCCTTCCTACCATATTTATTCCATTTCGTCACCACCTTTTCCTTCCTACTAGAACATTCTAAAAAGTCACTACCCCTGACTATTTAGTTCCCAACTTCAATGTCCATGTAACCACATCGCTGTAATGGTTATCAGATCATATCCACTATTTGCACCATTAATCCAATTGTTTACTTTATTCTGAAGCATTTGTCCATTGTCATCAGTTTAAAAAAAAGCCAATGACCTTCATTTGTGTCGATTTATTTCCCTTAATGCAGATTACTTAATAACAATAGCAGAACACAATACAAAATACGGACACATTTGATAAGAGTATTTCAGGACCAACAAGTAATGTGAACTTTAAATGATTTATAATCGTCAGTAGTCAGTTCTCAACTACGTACATGTCATACTAGCACGGATTAAATGGGCAATATTGTTCACTCAAACAGATTTTCATCGACATGCTTTTACAAATCAATGCAGCAAATATGGTACATAGACACTGAGGCAAACTGACCACTCAACTGTAGTCAATCAATACATACAGAAGAAGTAGTAAAAAGGAGAAAGAACAGAAACACACTAAAGAAGAAGAACTCCATACTAAATACAATAAATGCATAGTTGTGTTTTTCATTAGTAATTGCATCTTTGCTTCAGCTAACCTATTATAAACCATCTAAAACTTTCCTTATGTAAATCACAAGACCATCTAACCCTTCCAAAGTACTGGTTGACAACACCAGGACAGCAACTATTCTCTATATAAATTTGCAGCTGTAACGAGATAAAATTCAACTTGTCTTTAGGTCAGCAAAAATTTTATTCATGATACCAATCTGTGTTTGTATCAGGATTTCAGCAGGGTCAGTCACTTAATTTGCTGCTCCATGCTGAATAATTCTCCTCTATTAACCTACAGAATGTAGGAAAAGTCCCCATGTGGGAGTGAGGAGAAAATGCATAATAATTTCTTATTTAGTGACCCCTGTTGGAGAACAGGGGTCATGAGCAGCAAGAGACAGTAATAGGAATGGACTTGGTCTGAAACTGCATTAGTTTAAACCAATATTACAATCCTCCACTACCAACTTACACTTAGAACTCTCACTGATTTTTCCCATTTTTTAAAAAATATTTTCATTTGGAGCTATGAAATGCGAGCAGAGACCTGAAAGGTGACCTGCGGCAGCATTGCGTTCAGAAAGGAGAGCGAGCGAGCGAGCGAACGAACAAACAAGCTCTTATGTTTTTGAGGCTGAGACTCAAAGTTAATTGCAGGTTGGCTCCCGCTCAAAGAACTCCAATCAACTCTGGAGTATGCTTGACCAGATAGATGTTTGGCCATTTACAAGTGGTTGCTACCTGGGAATTAGTTCCAGCATGTCTGAGAACTTGATGAAACAGAGGGAGAGGTTGGTGTTTTTTTTGAACTGTGAGTTTCTGAGGAGTTTGGCTATTGATGTTACAGCATGAAGATTTGAAAGCTCACTGCCTAACCTCCAATTGTCAGCTATTGGAAGCTCAGAGAATAGAAAATAAGCATTATTGAATCTTCAGAGTGAACTGGAACAAGTGGCATTGATCAACATCTTCAGAAAATCAAGAGACAATCCCATATACTTGTGAAACAATGCAATGCAGAAACTGCTTAACTAATCTGGCCAGTTTTGTCACTTTTTAATTACAAAAAAATCCCTTAACGGTACTTTTCAGTCTGTCTTTTGAGAGAGAGTGGGGGCTGAAAACAAAGGTCATAGAGTTTAAAATCATAGACATTAGATTAGTTCATTGTTTAACTTTTCTCTGCTAAAGTTACTGTATTGTTAATAAGTTGTTAAGACTTTAAGCTACAAATCTGGCATCTAATATTGTCAAAGTGTAGGTTTGATTGTTCAAAAAGTTTGGTTAGGAACCATTGGGGTCAATTTTTAGGGTCTTTTTTGAAGGTTTTAATTTGACTGTGTTGTGAATACAGAGGTCAGGCAGCTGATTTGATTCAGCTATCAGTCTCCATGTGTAATAATGTTGAAAGAAGTTCCAAAGCATTTTTTGGTCATAGAAGGAAAACAACTGGGTGAGCCAAAGGAGGAATTAAGAGGGGTACCTCAAAACCTGCCATGGTGAGGAGTTGTTAGGACAAAAGTACTGCAGGTTCCCAGTGCCTGCATCATAAACAAAAATATGCTGCAGATACACGGCAGATTAAAGCAGATGGCTACCTGACCTGCTGAGTAATTGCAGCATCTTCTGTTAATATCTTCTGAACAACAGTCACACCAGACTTGAATTGTTAACTCAGTTTCTTTTTCACCCTTATTTTTTCTGTTAATATAGTGAATATTAACAGGGTGGGTGTATCTGTATGTATGTTTGGTAGAGGCAGATTTAAGGCAGATAACATTGCAAGTGAAAATACCTAATAAATGTAATACTGCCTCAGCACAGTAAGCTCAAAGTCAACTGAGATTTTGAATTCCAGTGCAGGGGTTCAATTCCACAACATTGACTTTGATTCTGTGTCGCTAACTGAGCCAATCTGACATCAATTATAAAAATGTGTTGGATTTCAGGAGCCAAAAAAAGTCTTGCAATGAGCTGAGACAACAAGGTGCAGGGCTGGATGAACACAGCAGGCCAAGCAGCATCATAGGAGCAGAGAGGCTGACGTTTCGGGCCTAGACCCAATGAGCTGGCTCAGGCATGATGAGCCAAATGGCTTGTGTCTGCACCACAACAAGTGTGTCATTATCACATTGCAGTTTCAACAACCAGGCAATTTGTCTTTTGTGATGTAGATCGAAGGACAAATATTGACCCAGCCACTGAGGATAACTTAGAGTAGGAGACCTGCTGTACACCATTTTGCACATCTTGGCAGCCTCTTCTAGGGCAGCAGACAGAAGAATTTCATCACAACTTCTAATATATTAGCTCAGCCTTCAGCTGACTGAGTAAAAACATATTTGAAAAATCAGAAACTCAAACTGAAGATCAAGATCAATATTTACTGGGCAGCAGCAAGCTACTTTATGCTTCAGACTTGGATGACCCACAGCAAGCATCTCAAAGCAATGGAGATGCACTCCCAGCAGTGCCTTCACATGATACTCAAAATCCACAGGCGAGAAAGACACACATTCTTCCATGCCAACTTTCACAGCATCAAGACAATTGGGACACATCACTAATGCCTAACACCAAACCTCTGAAGCAACTGAGATAAC
>NC_063352.1:13162733-13165456 GCF_021869965.1 Rhincodon typus | reverse complement strand
AGCAACTGAGATAACAAGGTGTAGAGCTGGATGAACACAGCAGGCCAAGCAGCATCGTAGGAGCTCTGATGCTGCTCGGCCTGCTGTGTTCATCCAGCTCTACGCCTTGTTATCTCAGATTCTCCAGCATCTGCAGTTCCTATTATCTCTGAAGCAACTGTTCGGTTTGGAACTTGGTCATGGCAGGAGATTCCCAATAGGACAGTAGAAACATACTATGGACGTCCTTAAAGCATTTCTGAAGAGGTCAGACAGCCCTGCCAATTCATGGGAGACCCTGGCTTGTGACATTCAAAAATGGACAGGGGTCATTCAGGGAGGAACCAAATATAGAGAAACTTCACAGCAGTGTTCAGAAGAGAAAAGTTGAATCACTGGAGGGGCAAAGAAATGACTGATCTCCTCCATTCTTCAAACACCTCCCGCCTTGCACGTGGCAGAGTCAGTGATTGCATATTGGATTTATCAGGCATTTCAGAACCAATCATAGTGAAAGGAAATCACCCTCAATCTCTGCCTGTTCCCCCTAAAAATAGGATAATGGGGTCTTTTACATCCACTTGGACAGTAGATTGGTCCTTGGTTTAATTACTTGTCATATCAGTATCATGAAAGAGGTTAGCCTTGACTTTTGCTCTTCAGTCCTAAGATTGATTCAAAATTTATGGGTTGAAGATCTAAGACAAAAGTGCAACCGACTGACTAACCAACCTAGATACAAGACCTCCAAGTTCAAACTGAGCAAAATCAGATTTTTCTTGTCAGCATCTTAAATAAGCTAATCATTTTTAATTCAAGGAATTATTGCTAATGTTAATGTGCACATCCTTTTTATTGGTTTAATGTACTTCCAAGGTAGCTCACAAATTTATACCTTTTAAGGAGGTTGAACTGTTTGTCTAACCTACTTCCATACTTATTGAACTTAAGTGTGACCAAATGTATCAATGGAATCCAGTGTAAATCCAGAAGGTGGAGTTTCAGTTGACTGCTATTTCACATTTGCAAGTTTACCCCATTTGCCCAGATAAATGACAGCCCATCAAAATAACGAAACTGCGCATTAAATACTTCAAAGCATTCTGAAATGCAATAGTGGGCATAAAATATGGAAGGAAAAAAATTTTCATCCGATTTTTGAAATATGAAGAATCAGCCTGTTGGCTTCCTGGTGAATTAAAAAGAACACCAAGATTTTCACTTTAAGCGCATAAAATAAATGCAAATTAATGGGACAGGACAATTTAAATGTTACCATAATTCTCACTGCAGCACTGCCAAAAAAATAAAAAAGGAGCAAAGTAAGCTTTTACAATGTGCATCCAAATACAGTACAGTATTCCTGCAGGATATTTATCTTCAACCACAGCCTGACCACTTTACCAGCTACATGTTTTTCTTACCTGGCAAACAAACTTAACATCAGGTGAATTTCTAGAAAGTGGTTTTGGAAATATGTAGAAGTTAAAGGTCTTCATTATGTGCCTGCCGAGCAAAAATGAAATAATGAGTAAGAACTTCTGTGTTAGTACTTTTTACCAAAGTCAACAATTGCTCTTTTCGGGAAAAGGGTCAGCTGTGACACTATTTGTTGTGCAGGAATTAAGTCACACTGATGGGAACAAACCAGGTTTATACAAACTGTTCTCATAGTTTAACCCTTGAGCTTTCAATATGATTCAACTGCAAGTCCAGTGTACCTCTCTAAGGTCAATATATATATCTTTCCTGGGTGTGATGACCAATTGAAGCATACCCTTCTCACTTTTGAATTTAAAACATCTTGGGGAAAAGCAAACACCAGAGTCGTTAATTACATTTGCATCTATGGGCTACCATAGCATAGTGATCAAATTACTGGATTAATAATCCAGAGTTCAAATCTACCCATTAAGACATATATCATCAAATAAATCTGTGATTAAAACAAAAACCTATCAATATTGGTGACCAAAAACATTCAGATTGTTGTGAAAACCCATCTGCATTAGTAAGATTTTTTAGGGAAGATATCTACCATCTTTACTTGACTGGGTCTAAATGCTCGTAGGCACATACTCTCTGAATTCAATCTCTTCACTGGTTTGCTGACCATGGTTGCTTAACTACACAATCAATGCTTTTGCCTCACTGCCGTTTGCATAAGTTTGGGAAGTGTCAGGTGCAGTGAGGGAGAGACAGCATGGGAGCACGACAGAGAAAGAGAAAGAGAAAGAGGGAATGAGTCTTGTCCGTTGCCACCATCATTATGGAAGAACTCAACGTGGGTTTGATACACATTGTTCACTTGGATACTTCGTTACTCTTGGGCTGTTAGCTCAAGGACATGCAGTAGCTATAGATCTGTAGTTCCTCATAGGTCAGCAAATACAGGGAGAAAGGGTTACATAATTGACAGAAGTTCACTGTTGGCTAAACTTAAAAACAATTATGTAAATAAACCCACCTGTTCTCCGCACCATCATATTTAAATGTGCAAAGTCCAAACTGAAAAAGCAGGAAGTCCATGGAATGCTGCAAGAAAAAGTAACATTTTATTATTTTGAATCCAGAAGGTCACTCTGGTTGTTAACACTTAAATCAATAACTTTTTCTAGAAAAAGTTTTCCCCCTCCACAAACATCTCCCTGCATATAAATAGACAGGAAATCTTAATCCACATCTCAATGAATTCAGCATTCATATTTGAATGCCCTTAATTGTGGTATTAACAGAGATCACAA
>NC_063352.1:13136146-13162233 GCF_021869965.1 Rhincodon typus | reverse complement strand
CCCAGAAATTACAGGCCAGTTAGTCTTACATCAGTGATGGGCAAATTATTGGAAAGGGCTCTGAGAGATAGGATTTATGATCACTTGGAAAGGCACAGTTTGATTCGTGATAGTCAGCATGGATTTGTGAGGATTTGTGTAGATCATGCCCCTCAAACCTTAATGAATTCTTTGTAGAGGTGACTAAACACATGGATGAAGGTAGAGCAGTGGATGTGGTATACATGGATTTAAGTAAGGCGTTTGATAAGGTTCGCCATGGTAGGCTCATGCAGAAGGTAAGGAGGCATGGGCTAGGGGGAAATGTGGCAGATTGGATTCAGAATTGGCTGACCCTTAGAAGACAAAGGGTGGTAGTGGACAGAAAATATTCAGCATGGTGCTCAGTTACGAGTGGTGTACCACAAGGATCTGTCCTTGGTCCTCATCTATTTGTGATTTTTGTAAATGATTTGGATGAAGGAGTGGAAGGGTGGATTAGCAAATTCGCGGACGATATGAAGGTGGGTCACGTTGTGGCCAGTGCAGAGGGCTGTTCTAGGTTACAAAGGGACATTGATAGGATGCAGAGCTGGGCTGAGAAGTGGCAGATAGAGTTTAACCCTGAAAAGTGTGAGGTGATTCATTTTGGAAGGACACACTTGAAAGCAGAATACAGGGTTAACGGAAAGATTCTTGGCAGTTTGGAGGAGCAGAGGGATCTTGGGGTTCATGTTCACAGTTCCCTGAAAGCTGCCACCCAGGTGGATAGAGTTGTTAAGAAGGCGTATGGTGTGTTAGCTTTCATTAATAGAGGGATCGAGTTCAAGAGCCGTGAAGTTATGCTCCAGCTATACAAAACCCTGGTTCGGCCACATCTGGAGTATTGTGTCCAGTTCTGGTCGCCTCATTACAGGAAAGATGTGGAGGTGTTGGAAAAGGTGCAGAGGAGATTTACCAGGATGTTGCCTGGAATGGAGGGAAGGTCTTATGAGGAAAGGTTGAGAGAGCAAGGGCTTTTCTCTTTAAAACGACGAAGGATGAGAGTTGACTTAATAGAGGTGTACAAGATGATCAGAGGTATAGATAGAGTAGACAGCCAGAGACTTTTTCCTAGGGTGGAGGTAGCTATTACGAGGGGGCATAGTTTTAAAGTGAGTGGAGGTAGATACAGGGGAGACGTCAGAGGTAGGTTCTTTACTCAGAGTGGTAGGGGCATGGAATGCATTGCCGGAGAGGGTAGTGGAGTTGGCCTCATTAGGGGCATTTAAGCGGCTATTAGATAGGCATATGGATGATAGTATAAGGTAGGGGTGGAGGTTAGATAGACCTTAGGATTAGGGTAAAAGTTCGGCACAACATCGTGGGCCGAAGGGCCTGTACTGTGCTGTACTGTTCTATGTTCTATGTTCTATGTCTCTGACCACGTGGTGTACATTTAATCCATGTTTGACTTTGAGGTGACCTTTGGCACCAGACAAAATATGCTTAAAAACATGGACCAGCTCTCAATCTCTTGACTTAGTTCTTCCTTGTAGTGGGCTGGAAAATTTAACAGGGGTAGGTCAATATTGATTAAGCACAGAACTGACACATACTTATCAAATAACTATAAGAAATGAAGCAATGACCAGGATGCTCAACTTAAGGCAGAGCAATGCTCCAGAGATCTGTTTCAGGTCTTGAGCATTTGCCATTTCGATAAACTCTTCAGAATATATGCAGGTTGACAATCTAAGTAAATGCACTCATCAGATTAGGGAGGTAGAATAATCTACTATCAACAATACTTTTAACAAGAGTACCTGTTGCAAAGTTACTTCCCAATCACATACATTAACTGGGTTGGTTCATTCAAATCTCTTTGCCACATCTCCCTTTTCCCTTGCCAAGCCTCCCCAAGACATATTCCCTACCACCACCAAACTCACCACCAGCCTCAACCATACTAGCTCTGTATGTACAGATTTTATTCGATATTTCTTCCCAATCACTTCCATCTTAACCCCTTCTCTTATCTGTTCTCTTGGCCCATTTCCATGAAGCTGTGGACAACTCCGATTTCCTTACTTCAGCGCATGCTAGTTGACATTGTCAAGCGATCCTTAGAAGAGGAGGTATGTCCTCCTTCCACCCGCAGGTACACTTTTACCAGAAGTATCTTTTAAAACTCCAGGGAAATCATTTATCAGCTATTGTTTTGTATTCACTTGTGGGACATGGGTGTCACAGGCTGGGCCAGCATTTACTGCTTGTCCCCAGTTGCCTTTGAGAAGGTGGTGGTGAGCTTCCTTCTTGAACCACTGCAGTCCATGTGCTGTAGGTTAACCCACAATACCCTTAAGGAGGGAATTCCAGGATTTTGACCCAGTGACAGTGAAGGAATGGAGATATATTTCCAAGTTAGGGTGGTGATTGGCTTGGAGGGGAACTTGCAGGTGATGGTTTTCCCATTTACCTCATTATTTTCTTAGCTAGCTTATTTTTTTAAAAAAAGAAATCAAATCTACCATGAACTTCCCTTTAATTTATTTTTAGGTTCCTTTGGACCACTGCTATCCCAGATCTGGTCCAAAGAGCACATTGAGAACAATTGCCATCAGGGTGCCCAAAAGGGCTTTAAAACAGATGGCTGAACTAAACCAGGAGCTCAAACTCTTTTTGGCAACTGACTTGGAAGAAACAAAGTACAGCATAAGTGAAATATGAAAAAATGCAAAATTACTCAAGTAACTTACTATTTAATTTTTTCTTGAATTAAGAAAATGATTTGATAAAAGCATTTTTAACATCAAAGAAGGCGATTTTAAAGTGAAAAGTTCTTCCAACTACAAGAGCTCTAACTGGATCTTTTGCCATGCTTCTGCAGAGCTACCCTGACTATAGTTACGTAAGAGGCATTAACAAAAGTATCTGCCCCGATAATGTTCATTCTAGGATTGAATAGGTTTCCTTACACGATTGTGAATCAGGATTATAAGCAAAAATCCAAAGATGTCCCTCTCTCTTTTGTTTTTACTACTTATTCAGGCTAATTAATTGATGCTGCAGAAGTCTTTCAAAATGTGACATGGATATCTCAGGTATCTGTGTTACAGGGAATCTCTACTGGCTGTATGAACAGCAGGGCCATGTGAAATCAGATGCCATTTATAGACATGCCTTTCTGTGATTACTCAAAAGCTGTTTTGATCTGTTTTTCAAAAAGGACAGTACAAACGATTGCTTGGATCCAAGCTAAGAGTTTACCACACGTTTGAACACTTGTATGGGAAAATTAAAACCATTTTTCACGCATAAATCACAGTGCCCAAGGGAAACAAAATAGCCCCATAAGGCCAACGCTTATGTTTTATTGACTATTTACTTCTGAGTTGTGTTGAGTTCCTTGGAGCTTTTTACTGTGAGGCCTATAGAGTTTTACCACCATATCTTGCCAACTACCTATCCCATTCCCATGGTATCTCTTACAGATGTTTCTGGCCCCAAATTTCCACATGCCCTTCCCAGAGCAACTCACCACTCAGCAGATATCCATCGAAAGGCAACCATCCCTCGTGTTCATGCCATTTTTGAAAGGCCACTGTGCGCCTGGACAAGGTCTGGCAGTCTGGTACTGCCTTTCATGGAAAAGCAGCTCCAAGGCCAACATTCCTGTGCACATGCACTTCCATTTTCTCACCCTGGTCGCAATTTAACCACTAGGCCACACACTTTACCTATCTTTAGCCACATCCTGTCTAAATCAGCACTACCCTGTCTTCAATGCCCACTGTAGACCCACAGATTGTCATTTTTTAGCAGTGGAACATCATATATTCACAAGGAATTGGACAGGTACAAATTTGAGCTTTTAGTATAGAAAGCAAAAAGGAACACAAACAAAAGCAAAAGAGGCTGAAACTTGCCTCAGCAATACAGACCAGATTTTGACATCATGACCATTAAGCATTCAACAATCCTTGATTATCTGCTGCACCCAGCTCTTACCTGTCCGTGTCAGTGAGGTTCTGTCCTGGTAGTTGCACCCAATGCAGCTGAACTGTGTTCTGGCCAATGACAGCTTCCACCTCCTCGGAAGACAGCCCCCGTCCCCCTTGGTCTTCAGCATCTATCACTGCAATTATGCGAAGCCCAGCGCACCAGGACGATATGGCACATTTTGTCTGCACTATACTAGAGGGACACCCCCCAAAGGCAGGTCCAAGCAACAGAACCACATCATCAACAGCCCATTACTCTGCCCTATCCCATTCCTGGTTAAGGCACAGGTGGCATTAAATCTGTGCTCCACATCAGAGGTTGCACGATGGTGTCATGAGCTCTGGTCCCAGTGAGTACACCAATAACCAACCATGTACGGCACCTATCAATGCTTAACCCAGGTGCATGGTTGGGCTCTAATGATGACATCGGTACCAGGAATCACAGGATGTTCCAACAGTAGCCTGTACTTCAGCCTGTGACATGTGGGAGAATACGAGTGGGGTACCATAGTAATATAGTGCGTAGTCAATGTAGTGAGTTTGGGAGGACAGCTTAAGAAAACCTACCAGACTTCACGGAGAAAAACCCTCCATTAAATGCTCCAAAATTGATACCTAGCTGATTTCTGGTAAAATTCAGCTCCATGGCTCCATACCGTTGAGAATAAAATATAATCTACAGTCATTCAAACACTCACCCTCATTCCTGTAAACTCATTCTCCGTACCAAAACAATTTTTTTTTTTCAGTTCAAAATGATATCTTCTTATCAGTTCTGTCCAGATGATCTGCAGGAGCATCTAGGCTGCGACTTGGGATGGTGCAATTAGAGACAGCTTAACAGCTTGAATTAATTCAATTTTTAAGGCTGCTGGAATGCAAACCACATCTGATGGTACACTTGTATTAATGTTAAAACGTTCTTCACCGAAGTACAAACAATAATCCTACCCTATTGCGTCCTGCAAGAAATTTCTTCTAACTATCCAATGGATTTTTAACAGTTTTAAAATCTAATATATGTCCAGACTACGTCTGTGCCTAATTCTTTGGGCAAAGGTGAACTTGTGTTGTCTCCATCATTTGAATGAATGGAGAGTATGTTCCACACAAATGTCTAGACAGCACTGGAAGATGAGGATTTGTCCAGTTATTCCTTATGCATAGTTCTGGGCAGAAACAATAAAAAAGCATTATGAACAAAGTGGTAAAGATTGGATTTAAGGTCATTAAGCTTTGTATAGGCCTGACCTTGACAAGTGCTTTGTGTTTCAAAATGTTTTCTAGTATGATTAGCACCCTGGCAGTTTTCCCTAAAGCTATAACAATTGGATATAGAAAAAGGCTCATTAAAATGGGATGCAATTTTAAAACTACAAAGCCTATATTTACAAAATAATTTAATTACTTATGTTTATGAAAAGTAAATCATGCTAGACAAATCTACTGAAGTTTTTTTTAAGGAAGTAACTAGCAGAATAGAAGGGAGAACCAGTGGATGCAGTATATTTGGATTTTCAGGTTTTTGACTAGGTCCTTCATAGAGCAAAGTTAAAGCACATAGGGTAGGGAGCAATAGATTGGCATGGATCAAGAATTGGTGGACAGACAGAAAACGGAGTGTGGGAATAAATGAGTCTTTTTCTAAGTGGCAGACAGTGAATAGTGGAATATCACAACAAACAGTGATCAGCCCCACGTTATTCACAATATATATGAATGATCTGGATGAGGGAATCAAATGCAACATTTCCAAGTTTGCTGACAACACAAAGCTGGCCAGGGTTGTGAATTTTGAGGAGGCTTCAAGGTAGTTTAGTTAAGTTGAGTGAGTGGTCAAACATATGGCAGATGCAGTACAATATGGCTAAATGTCAAATTACATACATTGATGTGAAAAACAGAAACAGTATTATTTAAATGGTGAGCTATTTGGGAAGTATAGATATACAAGGGGACCTGGGTATCCTTGCATATCAGTCAATGAAAGACAACAGGCAGGCAAGCAATTACAAATGCCTTGCCTTCGTTGCAAGAGGATTTGGGTCAGAAGTAGAGGTGTCTTACTGCTGTTATACAGGGTCTTGGTGAGACCACACCTGGAGTATTATGTGCAATTTAAGTCTCCCTACCAAAAAAAGAATGTACTTGCCCGAGAAGGAGTGCTATAGAGATGCATTAGCTTGATACCAGGGATGCCAGGACTGTCATACAAAGCAAGATTTCTTCAACCCATCTTCTATTCACAAGAGCTTAAATGGATGTCAAGGGATCAGATTGAACATATAAAGTTTTAACAGAACCAAATGGACTGGATGCAGAGCATATATTTTCCCTTGTTGGGGAGTCTAGAATCAGGGCACATAGTCTCAGGTTACAGAGTAGACCATTAAGGACTGAGGTCAGAAAAAAGTTCTTCACTCAAAGGGTGGTGAAACTGTGGAATTTTTTTTTTTTAAATCACAGAAGGCTGTGAAGGCCAAGTCATTTCCATATTCATTAAAAAGATAGTTTTCTTTTTAGATTTTAAAGGCATCAAGACATCGAGGAAGAAAGCAGGAATGTGGCATTGAGTTAGAGGATCAGACATGATCATATTAATGACTTGACAGGCCAATGGCCTATTCCTGCTCCTAGTTTCAATGATACTTTTGAACTTTGAGCTGATTTCTTTATGTGCTGCTAGAACGATCCACAACGAAATGCTGCAGTTCTACAAGAAGACTATTATCTGACTGGAGACCGTGGGCGAATGGATGAGGATGGATACATCTGGTTTCATGGAAGATCAGATGATATAATTTTATCAGCTGGGTATTGTGATCTAATTATCCACATTTTATTTATTCAATGTTTTACTGTTACACACTTGAGAGACTTAGCATTGCTGGTCTGCTATACTTCATCTCTCAAAGAGAATATTTGGGGATTAATTTGCTAAATATTAATTATAATTTTAAAACTGGTCTTCCTGCTATGGGATTGTGTTGTGAAACTTGAAATGGTTCAGAAAAGATTTAGAAGGATGTTGCCAGGGCTGGAGGGTTTGAATTATAGGGAGGGGCTGAAAAGACGGGCTATTTTCCCTGCAGCATCGGAGGGGCTTGGATAGGGTGAATAGCCAGGGCCTTTTCCCTAGGGTGGGAGAGTCCAAAACTAGAGGGCATAGGTTTAAGGTGATAGGGGATAGATTTAAAAGGGACACAAGGAGAAACGTTTTCACACAGAGGGTGTTGCATGTATGGAATGAGCTGCCAGAGGAAGCGGTGGAGGCTGGTACAATTACAACATTTAAAAGGCATCTGGATGGGTATATGAATTGGAAGGGTTTAGAGGGATATGGGCCAAATGCTGGCAAATGCGATCAGATTTATCTAGGATATCTGGTCGACATGGACGAGCTGGACCAAAGAGTCTGTTTCCATGTTGTACATCTGTGACTCTAAAACATGACTTAAAAATAAAACTGTCAAATTCAAGTAAAGATTAATTACAATGACTGAAGTTCTTAGTATTTCTGTAGGTAATAAGCTGCTGTATTTGAGATAATCAGTTAACATAGCTGGACAATTTGTAAATAGAACAATGACAATACAGAGTACAACCCTTAAAGAGCTTTTAAATCCGTAATTAATATTTTTATTATATGTACTTGTGATGAGGGATGGGAGAAAAACAAAAGTGCAATAGCTTACACAGCTGAATAGATCAAAAACATGTTGTTAAAGAGTGACTTTTGTTACAATGTAGGTATGTATAAGAAGAACCAAAGTTGAAACTGTTTTTAACTGGAAAATAGATGTGATTTTCTCACTGGAGGAGAAATGTTTATTTTGCCTTATAGTAAAGCAAATGAAATATCATAAAATAAAAAAACACATGACTTAATACCCTGATTATTGGAGGTCCATTCCATCGTCACCAAATCCTATCTGGCACTAAAATAAGAATTAAATCTGAAACAACAAGGTGCAGGGCTGGATGAACACAGCAGGCCAAGCAGCATCATAGGAGCAGAGAGGCTAAATCTGAAGATGTTTTATTAGCTGTGCTTCAGTGCACAATGTGATATGGTATTTCCTAAGATTTAGTTCCTGGAGGAGATCATTCACTCAGGCCATTCTTGCATTCCAACCAGCAACAGGCTCAGGAGTCACAGTAGCAGAAAAACTGGGTGTAGGTCACAGTGGAGGGGGAAAATATATCCAAGAAAATCTTAAAAATATACTGCTCTTGGTCATTTAAAAAAAAGTGAATCGTGAATAAATGTCATGCATTTAGTGAAGTTAATGATCCAAATAATGCAACTCCTTATATTAAAATGTTACAGGTATCGTATTGGACCATTTGAAGTCGAAAATGCACTGACAACACATCGAGCTGTGGCAGATTGTGCTGTGGTTAGCAGTCCTGATCCTATTAGAGGAGAGGTAAGCTTAACAACAAGCAATGTATTAAAAGGAAAATCTGCCACTGGATGAGAATTTAAGACTAATCTGCAGATATCATCAGTGGGAATTATGTCCTAATAAAATCACATTTAAAATTTTGCCCAAAATTTTCAACGAGGAGAGGACTTTGTAGGCAGTAGGCTCAAAGCTGTATTTACATTATTACACATTTGGTGAAGTATCAAGATTTAAAAACCAAAAGAACCACTGCTGTTAGAAATCAGAAACAGTAAGATTAAGATCTGAAACTGTACTAGCCTCACATTTACATCTCCTTTAAAAGTACAGCAATTTAAAATCTGGATTTTAAAAATGCACATTTTGCTGGCAAAGTCAACTGTTTTATTTGCACAACACACAGCAGCATAACAGCTCTCAGTGGGATGGTCATGTTTTAAAAATTTTTATTTTTCCTGTTTAAATGATTTTTCTTCTTTTAAGGTTGTGAAGGCATTTATTGTTCAAAATGCTGCGTATACCTTGGCTGATCCTGACAAGTTAATCCAAGAATTACAAGATCATGTCAAGAAAGTCACAGCACCATATAAATATCCAAGGAAGGTCAGCATTTTACCTGATTGGTTTCCTAAAATGGAATCACAGCTATTAATAACAGCTTGCAAATTCAGTCACCTCACTGGGTGGTGAACAAGAGCAAGTCAATGTATTGTGTATTTTTATTATAGATCAGTTAAGAAATATTTGTCACCATTTTGAGATGTTATTCAATACCAGTTTTTAAGCCACAGTTTCCTAACAAGAGACAGATGATTTTACCAAGTGTGATCCATGCCATGATACTTGTAAACTACAAGCACTTTGAGGATCTGTGTTAGCTGTTTTTCTTGTTTGCATGTATCTTCATTTTCCAAATGGTTCTGTTTGCATGACTCCCTTTGAACATTTAATTCAAACATAGATTTGTCTGCAGCTATAAACTACCACATGAATTTTCATGCAGATAGCCATAAATCCATCAGTGTAGAAAAATTCACTGGACCTTTCTTTATTTAAAATTTCACTTTCAGAATAGTCTTTTAAGTGTTTGCCAAGAACTTAAAGAACTAAAATTCTGGCAAAGAGATAGAAGTGCTCTGAACGTGCAATAACAGGAACTACTTTTGTTTTCTCCACAGATTGAATTTGTGAAGGAACTGCCCAAGACTATTAGTGGGAAAGTGAAAAGAAATGAGCTACGAAAGAAAGAATGGGGACAAAGCTAGGACCTAAACCATTCTTGTACAACGTCATAGAATAGAATCAATAAAAGGCAACAATTTTAATTTGATTAATGATCTTAAAACAATACGAGTTACATGGTTACTGATTGATATAAGGCATAACATAAAATGGATTTTGTTCAAGATAATAAAAGGAGGAATTTATTGTGAATTTGCAATATATGTCCTTTTATCTGCTCTTGGTCATTTAAAAAAAGTCAAACAGCAACACATCTTTCTATCCCAGGTGCAAGTGTATAATTATTACAATCAGAAATTTCATACATTGAACAATAGCCCATGTTTCAAGTGCCTAAATTTTACATGAAACTGTTCACATTGTAACTAACTGGGGAAGAACCATGTTAAATTCAAATGTAAAGGGCAAAATATGACCACACGTTTTCAAGTGAAATTTGACCCAACATTGATGTCTGAATTGAGAAAAAAGCAGAATACCTTATAATACTCTCTGTGACTTTATAAATTTATAATGATCAATTATTGGTGATGTGATCTATAACCAAGGAATAGAGAGTTTAATTCCAATTGTAAAAAGGCATTGCACCTAAATGATGCAATTTTATCTTACACGAGAAATTAGCCTTCAGAATATAGTCTACAAGATATATTTGAAAAGGAAAGGGAGCATAGCTCTTTTTGTACTGGGCGAGTAACTCAAATTCCACTCTAGCATATTCCAAAATTGAAGAAATTTGGTAATTGTTGTGGGCTAATATTAGATAGCATAAAATCTCAAATGGTTCTCTAGTGTGCCTCGGTGTAGGAAGTCCATCACATCTACCCAGTCAAGCCCATGATCTGTGGTTGATTCTTAATCCCCCTTTGCGTGCAATTTGCTACACCATTTCAATGTTTGGTGATAAAGAGCAAACAATTAGTGAAAACGAACAGTGATGAACCAGGCACCCTATCGGAAGGAGATCGCCAGCTTCAAACCACTCGGTCTCCAGATTTCTAACAAAGACGGAAGTGTCCAGCCAATTTGGTTTACTTCAGAGGACATTGATGAGCAGTCAAGTGGACTAGACCATGTGTCCTGGATACAATCTAGTTCAAACATTGAAGACCTACAGACCATGACCAGCTATCCTAAACATGCTGTTCTGTTATGACTATGACAGAGATTAGGAGAAATTAGAGTAGTATAGGTGATTAAATTAGAAGATAATTTCATTGTTACTCTACTAAGGCTCACTTCCCTGCAGATAGATACAAGGCAATGGAAATAACTCCAGTAAGTCAATTTAAAAAAAAATAGAGGCATTCAACTAGACCACTTAGGGGAGAAAATGACTTTAGTGGATTTTCAATCATAATACAGGCAAATTCTTAGAATTTAACATTACAGCATCAGTTCCACAAAACAGCTTGCTCATTCGCTGCATCACCGATTCTTAAAGATTTTAATGATGGACAACTTCAGTCTCTATTTCTGCATTTGGTCTTTACCATGAGGATTTTTTTTTGTATACATGGAAGAAAATTGTCTCCTTTTTAAAGGGATTATAACAGTTCTTGTAAGAACCACTACCTGGCTTGATTGCTGCTGGCCTGACTTCCAAAATAACTTTTCCATGATTTGGAAATATTTTTAAATAAAATTACAGGGAGAACTGGACTTGCTAGACTTCAAGGCTGGTGTTTCCACAGATGAGGAGAGCTCCAACGCTGCTCCAGTTGCAGAGCTGATCTGTAGTCAAGGTCAAAAATCATACAACACCAGGTTATGTTCCAACGGGTTTATTTGAAAACGCAAGCTTTCGGAGTTCAGCTCCTTCCTCAGGCGTAGTGTGAGAGAGAAAGAGAGAGACAGAGCTTATAAGCAGAAAGGTAACAACCCTAAAACTGGCCGCCTCTTGTGAATCTTTAATCAGTTATGAAGGAGACTACTGATTCCTCTTAAGTCATTGGCCCAAGATAATTAAAAATTTTTATCAATGTATACAAGAGATGACATCTCAGGTCAGACAATGCATTTTAGGTGTGAGGTCTTGCTTAGAATCTGTGTTTTAAACTGGGGTCAGGTTTTTTTTGAGCAAAACAGAATATGTCTCCAACTACACAAACATTTTGGATGAAATAATTCATGTGTGTGTCTGTGTCTGCCTATGTATATATTTGTGTGTATGAGAGAGAAAGAGAGAGAGAGAGAGAAAGAAAGAGAGAAAAAGAGAAAAAGAGAAAAGGAGAGAGAGAGAGAAAGAGAAAAGGAGAGAGAGAGCGAGTGAAAGAGAAAGAAAAAGAGAGAAAGTGTGTGTATGTGTGTGTGCTTGAGAGAGTGAGAGGGTCTGAGTAAGTGCACAAGCGTGTGTATGTGGGAGTATATAGCATGGTGAGGTCACCTGTAGTGCAACATGAACACAAGATCACGATTGAGGCCATTCCCATCAGTATGGAACTTGGCCATCAGCCTCTGCTCAGCCAAGTTCTATACCCATGAGGATGGCCTCAGTCCTGATCTTGGGTTCATGTCACACTACAGGTGACCCCACCCCCCTCTCTCTCACACACACACAGTATTTCATCCAAGATTTTTGTATATTTGGAGATACATTCTGTTTTGCTCAAAAAAAAACCTGACCCCTGTTTAAAACATAGACAGAGTCTAAGCAAGACATCATACCTAAAATGCATTGTCTCAACTCTTGTAGATATTGATAAAACCTTTAATTATCTCGGGACGATGACTTGAGAGGAATCTGGATTTTGCATTTTAATCAGTAGTCTCCTTTGTAACTGATTAAAGATTCAACAAGAGGCGACCCATTTTAGGGTTGTTACCTTTCTGCTTATAAATTCTGTGTCTCATATCCTCTCTCTTATACTATGTCTGACGAAGGAGTTGAGCTATGAAAGCTCGCGTTTTCAAATAAACCTGTTGGACTATAACCTTGTGCCGTGTTATTTTGCCCTTGTCCACCCCAGTCCAACACCGGCATCTCCACATCTGATCTGTAGTCATTTACACAAAAAAGGTACTCATACTAAACTGAATAGCTTTTTAATATTAAGAAAAGCTGACACTTGTAACATCTTACATCCCTGAGCATCTGAAAGCACGTCAACATAATTAATTTTGTAGAATTGTTACTCTTTAAAGAATATTAAAAATAGTATAAAAATAAAACTAAATTAGAACATATAAAATTACTGATGGAGTGTGGGACAAGAATGAAGTGGTATTCTCTGGAATGATACTTTTTTGGGAAAAGAGTAAAGAGAATATGGCATTCTCTTTAAAACAGTAAACATGATTTGGTTTCTAGGTCAGAATTACTTAGCCAGTGATGAAGGTGTTGAAAATCCAACTGATGCCACACTTTCTGCAAATTTCAGCCCTAATATTAATAATGTACTTGACTATGAATGGGTTTTGGTGAACAAAATTTCACCCTTTAATCTCTCAGAATTGGATTTGTACATTAGCAAAAGTCAGTTCCCTGTTATAATATCCACTCATTAAAGAAAACATCCACTTCACAATCATAACAATTTGAAATGTTTGTCATTATTTGACTTAAAATAAATGCAGTACACATGGTACTCAACTATTAAACTTTGAAGTAACATCTCAAGTCACATGACTATAATTAGCCAAGGTATTGGAATGCTACTGGAGTGAATAGAAGGAAAAGAGACAGAAAACATCCATGTGTGAAGCACAAAAGCAGCAAAGCATGAAGGATATATTAAGGAGGACAATGTTGGATCTAACTGTGATGCCTGCCCCATAATCCTTCAATTAGTTGCCTTCTCACACTTTAGGCTAGTAGATGTACATAGACATTACCAATGGACACTTCCAGCACACACACAAAAGAAAAGTTTACAGAAGCTTCAGTCTGGGGAGTTAAAGTCATTTGCATTTGATGCAAGTACTCAGAGGAAAAAAAAAAGATATTTTAGTTGAGTGCATTCAGAAACCCAATTACACCAGTTACCACACTAATTCAACCTTCCGATAGGCCACACTGATAATCGGTACATTATAAATCATGGAAACTATAAAACACTCTAGACACGTCAATGATATTGTGAGCTTCAGAAGGAAAATCAGAGGCCTAGATGTTTGCGTTGAGAAGAAGGAAAGGCTCCAGATGAAACTGTACCACAAGTATTAATAGAGGAGGCTGATGAACTTTTCTCCTTCTTCAATAACCACTCCCACTTGAAGTACCCACATCCCTTACTATTCTCTGCATTCCTTTTCCTGACTGTGCAAGAATAGAAGGCTTTCCCTTGATTTGGTCCCACTTTAGACACAGTAAGCCTCTTAGTTCTCCGACCACAGCCACATAGCGGAGGAGTAATCTTGTCACTATTCATTTTTTGAAGTACCTTGTGGGAATGGGTTGTTGGAGGAATAACTTTAGAAACTGGCTTATTAATGGAAGGTAGAGAGCCATTAGATGACAATTCTTTGTCCGAATATACAATAAATGATTGTCTTTTAGAAGCATGATGTTTGAAGGGACTTGAATGCGAACCCTTTCTTTTAACGCCAATGCATAAAGAATTATTTGATTTAGGGGACCAAACAGAATGTGTAGATTCAGTGCTTTCTCTGAAAGAATTGGACCAAACTTTGGAAACCTTCATGTCAGGTACTTTGAAGATGGACTGACCCTCAGCTTGCTTCATTACTTCAGCAACATCATAGATGATTGTTTGAGGGCTCCTATATATGACTTTCTGATTCTTCCTAGTTTCTGATCGACCAGTCAATTTGTCATTCTTTCTATTCTTTAGTGGTGCTCCAGGAATTGGACAGTCTGTGTTCTCCTCTTCAAGCAAACTTGATTCTTTACAGTTTTGCTCTTGTTCCTCATAATCTATGGGATACTCATTACCTGACAAAGGTAGTATAGCAACCTCTTCCCAATCTTCCCAAAGAACCTCAGACTCTGACAAGCTATCATCTAGGTCAGAAAAACTTGTAACAGACTCAATAGTAGTTGACACAAGCAATAGGTTATTTGGACTATCACTGGGTTTAGTTTCTACATTCCCCACTGTGATCTGACTTTTAATATTATTGATCAAATGTAGTCCAGGTTTCTGTGCTTTACACAGATTGGTGGGAGTAGAAAGTCCATCGATTAGAGTCCTGGGAGATATTAAATTCTTGTGGTGGATATTTACATCATTGCAATTTCTGGAATCTACATTCCTCATAAGATGGCAGGCAGATTTGGGACATGAAGTCAAAGCTGGTTGTGTTTGCTTCACTATGTTATTATGTTCACAGTTTGTCCTTGTATGTCTGTTTTCAGCCTTCCCTATGTCAGAAGCATTGTCAGAAATTGAACAAGTTGCTCTGCCATTGCCTATAGCTTTTGGACTTGCATGGGTGATTTTGCAATCTTCAAGAGAGTTTGTCGTTGGTCGTCTTACAATAGGATTCCTCATGGGTGCAACCTAATGAAAATGCCACAATTATGGTAATCACCTCAAGATTGTTTGATCCTGAACATTTAAAGCACCAGGTATCAAAATTACTTGAGTGACCTAAGTCATAAATGTCACATATTTATCTTGTGTAACAGGTCCAAAAGGGATGAAGGTCTGAAAGCTCACAAATGGCCACTCACCCGATCTAATGACTTGGTGATTTTCATGGTACAGCCATCACAGATCATCTGCCAGGCAAGGTGAGCAGTGTTGCGGGCATCGTCCAGGCCTGATTTGAACATGATGAGTGAAAACCCAGAGTAGAGTGAATAATTGGAACATTACATTCTGCTTTCACACACACATTTTGAGTAAGACTTGCTTGCTGATTAATACAGTTTAGACAATTTTCCATCTAAATTTGTAACTTTCCACATCATCCTTTTGCTCATTGTGAATTTCAAAAAGGTGCCTTCATTATATGTGAATAAATCTTGCATTCTCAAGCACATTCTACAGTATTTTAAGAAACAAATCATTTTCATTTACTTGGGAAAGCTTTACTGATACGAGTCAATTGCTGTTTCACTGAAAAAAAAGACTTTGTTTAGACTAAGTGCTTTAAAGGATCACAAGTTGCTCGATTTCATTGATTGATGAAATGGAAGATGCAATTAAAATATTTTGAGCACATTGGGTTGAGGCTAATATATTAGCCTGGATAGAATGGTTAAAGAGCATTAAGTAGGAATTAAAAAAATTGTCATTTACAGGTAAGCAGGCAGTTACTAGTGGGATGTCACAGTAATCAGTGCTGGGGCCTCAGCTTTTTACAATCTAAATCCATGACATCAATGATCACAACATATCCAAGGTGGTTCATGATATAAAGTTGGATGGCAAAATAAGTTGTGAGAAGGACATAAAGTCTGCAAAGGCTCAGAGTGATTAAAAAGGTGGCAGAGGGAATACATTGTTGGAGAAATGTAAAGTTATTCACTTTAATAGGAAGAACAGAAAATATTTTTATTTTAAATCTTTTTTAAGTACTACAAAACTATCACCTATTGGTGCTCAAAGGGCCATTCTTACATGTGAAACAAGAAAATTAGTACAGAAACAATAAGCCATTAGGAAGGCAAATGATACATTAGCATTTATTGCAAGGGGTTTGGAGTACAAGAATAAGGAAATTTTCAGCAATTAGACAGGCTTTAATGAGACTATGGTTGGAGTAGCGTACGTTGCTTTGGTCTCTGTACCCAATGAAAGATATACTTGCTAATAGAATGCAAAGATTCTTTTGATTGGTTCACAGGATGATTATAGAAACAGGAGTAGACCATTAAGCCTGCTCAGCCATTGCAGAACATGGCAGATCATCTTCATTAAATGTCAATTTCTCCATGCTATCCCCATCTCCCTTGATAACATTAGTAACGAGAAATCAAGATTTGCCTTGAACACACTCAATCACTGAGCTTCCACAGCCTTCCAGAATAGAGAATCTCAAAGATTCAAAATCCTTTGAGTGAAGCTATTCCACATCTCAGTTCTAGATGGCTTACTCCTTATTCTGAGGCTGTGTCCCCTCAGGAAGGCCAAATTCTTTCTGCATTCAACCTGTCTAGCTCATTAAGTTTTTATAAGCTTCAACAGGATCACCTTTTATTCTTCTAGAAGGTAAAGTATGCAGACTCAGTCTCCTTAACCTCTCTTCATAGGACAGTCTCGCCACCTCAAGAATTAGTCTGGTAAACCTCCGTTACGCTCCCTTTATGGCAAGTATATCTCTCCTCAGGCTAGGGGACCAAAACTGTGCCCAACAATCTAGGTGCAGTCTCACTAAATTTCTGTACAATTGAAGCAGGACATCTTCACTCCTCTACACAAATCCTTTTGTGATTAGGAAGGCAAATTGCCTAATTACTTGTTGCAGCTGTAGGTTGGCTTTCAATAACATACGAGGAGGATCAACACAAGTTCCTTTGGACATCAACACTTGCCAATTTCTGATCATTTAAGAAATACTCTCCAACTCTGTTCCTCTTAGCAAATATTTACCATCTACCATGTTCTTGTCTAGATAACCTGGGTTTCAATCCCACCGCAGCAGATGGTGGAATGTGAATTCAATAAAATATCTGGAATTAAGAATCCATTGATGAACATGAACTCATTGTTGATTGTTGGAAAATCCCATCAGGTTCACTAATGTCCTTTAGGGAAGGAAATTGCCATCCTTACCTGGTCTAGCCTACATGTGACTCCAGACCCACAGCAATGTGGTTGACTCTGAACTGCCCTCTGGGCAATTAGGGATGGGCAATAAATGCTGCCCTCAGCGATGCCCTCATTCCGTGAATGCTCAAAAGAAAAGATGAGATTTGATCTTATTGAAACATACAAGATGCTGACCAACAACGAGGAGGCAGAGTCTTCAATAAGGGGGGACCATTTAAGACTGAAAACACAATTATTTTTATTCAGTGGGTTCTAAGTCTTGCTCACTCCAGAGGTCGCCTATTCCCATTTCTTATATGAGAAAGGATAAGAAAGAGAGAGAATGAAGGGAGGAAAATAAAAAGAGTGGGAGAGAGAAAGACAGAGAGAAAACAAGTGAGAAAAGGTGACAATTATAGAAATTAAGGGTAAAGATGAATAGGTGCAGAGCACCCATTATTTCAGCACACAGAGAAACTTTACCCCTTTAAGGGCTATCAATTAGATAATTTATTTAAATGTTTTCCCGAGTAAAAAGAATCACTTATGACAATGGGGTAATGAGTCGGTGATGAACTATAAACTTGTAATATTTCACTTTGGAACTAAATCTAAATTGAAGAAAGATTGACCTCTGATCTCCTCCTTCACTAAATAGCTGTTAGAAATTTATGAAAGGGCAGTGGAAATCTGGAACTGTGTTCCCTTAAAAAGCTGAAGCTACAACACAATTGAAAATTACAAAACTTAGAGTAATACACGTTCATTAGAAAAACACACAGTTTATATAATCAAACTAAGAGTTAAGACAAGGATTAGTATGATATAATTAAATAGTGGAACAGACTCAAGGTGGTAAATGGCCTACCCCTGTATCATTTCTATTTCTATAAATCCAAACACAATTACTGAGACAACAGTGTACATGCGATACTTACCAGAATGTTCACGGCCTGAAAACATTATGCCCAGATCCTGCAAAGCTCCATTCAGACCTTTTGGCTTTCGGTTATAGAACAGCTGCCACACAAACAAGTCACTTAAGACCATTTATCACAAAAAAATTTAAATATGTTAATCTGAGCTATAGCCAGTGGTCATAGAACAACTTAGTTGCATAATTTGCTAAGCAGGAACATTTTTAAAACTTGTGGAATTAACCTAATTGCTCTTCCATTAGCACATAGTCTTGAATGTTTTATTCAGACAACTTGACTGAGATTTAAACTTTAATTCTACACAAGCCAATTTTGTCCAGTTTTGTTTAACTCCAGATCAACGTAATTTTTAATGTCATTTTCAGACAGGAAGGGAGGCAGACGGAGTGAGTCACAAAAGGTCAGGGTCACCTTTGTGAATAGAGGTTAAATGTTCAGTAAGCGTCCACTAAGCAGTAATCTATCTCCCCAGCATAAAGAATCAACATTAATCTAGGATGCAGCAATTACTACGAAAGAAGAATTGTTGCCTGAATTGGGGGAATGTGTAGAGATCTGGACAACAGCGTGGGAAAAATGAAATTTTACAGCACAAATAGAGGACCAAGAAATTCACTGGCTGTGCCACTTGGACCAATTCCCCATGACCAACTGAACTCTTGATCTTTATCTGCTACTTAATAAAGTTCCGTACAAATATCAGGATCTGTGTTTTAACTTCACGTTGGTCGGAATATTGCATCAAAGAGCCTCAGAATCCAGCTATTTCCACAGTTTTAGTTGTTTGTGTCGTAGGGTAGGGCAAATAGAAAACTAAGATGTGTTAGAGTGGAAACCATTTATTATCCCAACTTTTGATAGGATACAAGGCAGTGGCATTTGCCTAATTTCTTTGCCTTCTCCATATTGCTGTGTTATTCTAGTAGGCTCTGCTTTACTTCAGATCAGGGACATTAATTTGCTTTCTACCACTCCTCCTCTACTTTTCTTCTTCTTTCTCAGTTTGGGTGGTGGTGAGCCTCTTGAGTCTTTTACAGCACTGTATATGCAGGGTCTTGTGTCCCTTTAATAGATACCCAATTGTTTCACCAATAACATTTTTATATCAATTTCCTTAACAGTTTTATGTGATGCAATTCACTAGTCGTTCAACTAAATTACACCCTCTTGATGATTTTAGTATCTGTTGATATTTTTCCTTCCCTAAACACATTTATTCTAGTTAGAACATATACTTTAATTCGCAAAACTAAAAATTAACAATAGAAAAGGGGATAATGTAACTGAAGCCGAGTACACAAAGACAAAAACAGAAGTTGCTGGAAAACCTCAGCAGGTCTGGAAGCATCTGTGAACAGAAAATCAGAGTCAATGTTTTGGATCCGGTGATCTTTCCTCAGAACTGTTTTACAGCATCTGCAGTTCGTTTGGTTTTTATTTAGTTCACAAAGATATTGGGCAAGACCATTTCCAACCCATGTGCATACCTTGTAGGTTCCTCGAAGATCAATCCAGCTGTTCAGAACAGCTGGTTTTCTGATATCTTTCCTTTTACATTCATAGTGCAAGCACACTCCCAGATCCCAGTCTATATAGATCAAAAGGAATGTGGTTAAATATAGCATGTAAAATTCTGATTCATACCCACACAGTGGAACTCATACATAAGTTCCAAAGGCGGAAATCTAAAGGTCACAAGTTAAAATACTACAGAAATAGTTTCAGTGTAAAGGTTACATGCAATGAGAAATTTTTTGATTTGATATGATATCTATTTTTTTAAAATTGAGCACAGATATGTTGACTACTGTGTATACAAAATAAAATCAATGGAGGAGAGGTGTAATTGCTTTTCAAACAGAATAAATAGTAACCAAAATATTTTTGGCTTTTATAAATTGTTATGTATATTTCTAGTATCGCTGTTCAATGTTTAAATAAAATAAACAGCTTGCATTGATTACCACTGTGACCATACCTGACCACGTTACAAAAGCACAAGGTCTTGACTCAAGGCCACATAGCTGAGACATATCATTAATGAAAACAATGCTCTTCTCTTGCTGAAGCTTCTGAATCCAGCGGGAAAACTGCGACAAGCATATTGCAAGAGGAACTCCAGCTTCAACTTGCCACTGGAAACGTTAAAGATAACAGTGAACACGCTTGTTTCCAAAGCTTTCAATAATCACACATGCAAAATTCTACAACTGTACACCAAACAGGAATCTCAGGATCTTCGTATATTGCAAAAATATTGAAAATTGCTCGTTTATTAATATGGAATTTGAAGAAATGTTGGCTTCTGGCAGCCCAGGTGCAGAGGCCATTCAGACCTCAAGCCAGTTCTGCCACTAAGTTAGACCAGTGATCTGTACTTCAACTGCCTTTACCCAACTTAACGCTATATTCCTCTATACCCTTAATTAACAAAAATCAACGACTGATCCTTGCTCATCATTCAATGATATAGTTTCTGAATCAACTCGATTCATAGAAATGGTGAACTAGTGAAACAAATTCTAAAATTTTAATAAAAGATAACAGCAAACATTTTTCTAACTCAGCTTTTTGCTGGTTGGACTACAAAGGTTTGTGGACCCTGCTTCAAAAGAGGTGAGTTTTACTGAGGGACCCGCAATTTTAAAACAAAAAAGTCTTGCTGAGAGGAACAAGGAGACTTGCTTGTGAAGCATTTTTTCTTACACTCATCGGGACAGAATCACAAGAATACCAACCTCAAAGTTAAAAACACTTTTAAGTTCTTATCAGAGTTGGTTCTTTTGAGATTTGATATTCTTATGATTCTGTCCTGATGAATATAAAACAAAAAAAAAATTTCAACAGTACATCTCTCATTTTCACGAAGATGTTCTATACCACAATGCAGCAACTTACTAAAAAGTAGAATAAGGTTACAAATGCCCTAGTACGTTCTGCAACATTTCAACAAGAAAGGCATCCGTTCCTTAGATACTTTAGACCCATGTTGTAATAAATACCTGCTTAATGCCAGTAAGTTCCATGCAGAACCCAGACAGGAGTGGATGTTCCTGAGGCTGAACATAAGTGTGAAATTCAACCTCAATCTCTCCATTGGAAGTATTGAGTAGCACTGCTGGAAATTCAACTAGATTATAGAAAAATAAAGAAAACCACTTCAAAAATCAGTAACATAGCACACAACCCAGGAAATATTTTAAAGCAAACGTTTCATGGAGTTCCTAGAGTCCTACAACACGGACACAGGCCTGTTGGCCCAAACTGGTCCATGCCAACCAAAATGTCCATCCAAACTAAGCCCATTTCCCTGCACTTGGCCCATATCCTTCTCCATGTATTTGTCCAAAAGCCTTTTAAATGTTGTTAATGTACCCACCTCAACCACTTCCACTGACAGCTCATTCCATATGTGTACCACCCTCTGCGTAAAAAAGTTGCCCCTCAGGTTCCCACGTATTCTTTCCCCTCTTACCTTAAAACTGATGCCCTCTAGTCCTCGATTCCCCAACCCTGGGAAAAAGACTAAGTGCATTCACCCTATCCCTGCCTCTCATGATCTTATACACTTCTCTCAGATCCTCCTTCAGTCTCCTACCTCGAAAGAAAAAAGTCTTAGCTTGTCCAACCTCTCCCTGGAACTCAGTCCCTTCAGTCCTGGCAACATCCTTGTAAATTTCTTCTGCACTCTTTCCAGTTTAATAACATCCTTCCTATAGCAAGGTGACCAAAACTGAATAGAATACTCCAACTGCAGCCTCATCAACGTCCTGTTAAACTGCATAACTTCCCAACTTCTATACTCAATACCCTGACTGATCAAGGCCAGTGTGCCAAAAGCCTTCTCCACTGCTCTGTCTACCTGTGACTCCACTTTCAGAGAACCGAGCACCTGAACTCCAACGTCCCTCTGTTCCACTGCACTCCTTAAGGCCCTACCATTCAGCATGAAACTCCAACCTGGATTTGACTTTCCAAAATGCAACACCTCACATTTATTTATATTAAACTCCATTTGCCATTTCTCCGCCAACTTTCCCAGCTGATCAACATCCTGCTGCTCTTTCTGATAACCTTCCTCACCACCCACCATACCGCCTATTTTAGTGTCATCCACAAACTTACTAATCATGCCTTGTACATTCTCATCCACAAGTTTCCTTCCACAATTTTAAGTACGTTTGATCCAATTCGGATATCATAATCTAACATAATTTCTCTAAAGTAGTAAAGTATCATTAAGCTATTCACAAGGAGCATTATCAATCAAAATTTGATGAGAGCAAGCCATAGGAGGAGGTATCAGAACAGATCACTAAAAGCTTAGTCAAGGAGCAGCGTAAAGAGCAGAGAGAGGGTCCAAGAACTGGAGCAGTTTAGAGAAGGGATTCCAGAGCTTAGGGCCTACATGTTTGAAAGCATGGAAAACAATGGTGGAGAGATTAAAATCATGGACATGCAAGTGGCCAGAAATGGTGAAGGACAAAAATCAACGAGGAGAGCATATCACTCACCTCCCTTTTACCAAATCATAAAACTTCTCAAACCTCTTACCCTGCTTACAGGTTGCATCTTTCTCCTTTGAGAAATGTAACAAATCACACAGAAGTTACAACACAAAAGAAGCTCCTTCAATATACATGAAAAAGTGATGGCAAACTGATGTAGACATTTATACTCACTTATTTCTGGACTGTAACGAGACCTCCCATCTTTCCAGCAAGTGGATTCAAAATCAATGATAATTAAATATGAAAAAAACTGATCTGCAAAGTACAAAGAGTTAGCATCTAGATTAGTTTTCACAGAGAACTGGCATATCTATATTAACTGGGGTCTGCTGCATAGTTTTGATGTTTAGGTCCTAAGGTGGAATGGTATTTATCCCACTCTGTCCAGATAGATAATTTGCTCAGATACCTTAGGGACAAAGCAATTAAAAAAAACCACTCTTAAAAAAAAGTCAGATGATAATTGAAGAAACTTTCCAGTACTTGAACAATTTATGTAAATCTCTATTTCCAGCCTTGTGAAACTGGTAAAATCATCTTAAAAACCATAGGAAAAGACTCTCTGTTGATATAATTATTTTCAAGATTTGTTCTGCCTCTAAAAATGTAAACCAAATTCTTGCATTTAAAAAAATAAAAAAATAAAAATAAACAAGGATAAATCTGTTCCATGCCACATCTCCATTTGGACAGGCACATGTTAACTTGTCACACCATACTAACACCTGTCAGTGGAGATGAAGCATCACCATTACAAGCAGGTTCAATTAGGAGAGTTTAAGTTTGATTATGAACTTTCTATTGTAAGTGTGGAGATAGGAACTTATAAATGGAAATATAAAAATAAGTAGAAAGTGTATAACTTTAAATTGGCAAGTGAATTACATCTGCACATCCAAATCTTCTCTGCCCAGTAACCCAACTTCAGCTAAAGACTGCTTGACCTTGACTCCAAGTATAGAATAAACATCACATGGCACTTACTGGATTTGGGTTTTTTGTTGACCTCAGGAGATGGTGACGAATGTTTTCTAATTATGCCAAGTTGCCTGGACAAAATACAGGAAAGATTACATGAGCAAACCAGCTAAGTAAAAAAATACTAACAATGCTGGTTAACTTCAATCAGCAATCCCAATAAACTTAAAGCTGAAGTTGTTAAACCACGCGTCCATTTTAAAACAGTACATTGCAATTCCATTTAAAGTAAAACAAAATAAACTAATCTTTACCAGCTGTGGACATATCAAACAATAAATGTCTCAATCCAATTGATAAGGTTTGCTAATATCATACCCCTAAAATTGAGAGAAACAAGTGGTGGGTGTCAATTGTCTTTGAGCACATATAAATAAGGGATAGCTACACAACTAGGGTTGTGTGATGAGAATTTTAACTCTAAGTGAGTCAATAAACTCGTCCCACAAAGAAAAATGGGTATCTTGGGCTAACATGGAATTTATTAACACTGGAGACTAAAACCTATGTAGGATTCCTGGCAATTAAGGAAGCAGTAGCCATCATCAAATTCTAAACTACTGACCAAACACATTTACAAAAAATAAATGTAAAAAAATTAAACTGCCAGTCCTCACCTAACATATGTTACTACCATAAGAAATTAATCAAGAGTAGGAATCCTGATCACATCACAATTACTGCCCAAGTTCACCTCATTCAAAGTAAAACAGCAAACAAAAGGTGAGAACTGTCAGCGAATATATGTTTTTTATTTGTAATATGCAAGAATCATGCAACATCTTTATTCAACTATCCTTGCATGTATTTGAATATCCTAATAAACATCTGCAATAAGGAGTCACAAAATCCAAATTGCACCGACTCACCAATGCTCCCTGAAACCAACTACTTCTGCCACCTAGATGAACTAAGGCAGCAGATGCATGAGAACAATCATCTGCAATTTCCCCTTCAAGTCCCAGTTCTGAGGAAGGGTCACTGGACCTGAAACTTTAATTCTGTTTTCTCCTTCACAGATGCTGCCAGACCTGCTGAGCTTTTCCAGCAACTTTGTTTTTGTCCCATATCATTCTGACCAGGAAAAACATCCTTCACTGTTGTTGGAACTCTCTCCAGAATTTACGCTCCACAGACTGCAACAGTTTAAGAAGGCAGCTAACCACCACTTCCAAAAGGAAATTAGGGATGGGCAATAAATGCCAGTCTTGTCAGCAGTGTTCACATTTGGGATGAACAAAAAGAAGAATTAATCAACCTTGGGCTAAACTTCTTTTAAAAACTAAACGTTATTGAAGTCACTCCAAAGCCTTGTGGGATACTTTACTGTGTCAAAGACACTTTCAAAATACAGGCTGCTGTTACAGAAACTTTATAAGTGAAGTGCAGATACCAACTTAACCTTCCCTTTCCCCTCCCTCCTTTCTTCCCAGAACCATGACGTCCCATCCCACCAGCCTCCATATTTGATGGATGATCTGCCATCATTTCTTGCATGATGCAATAACTAAAATCTTACCCTTCCCTTTCAGTATTATAAAAAGAGCATTCCCTCTAAAACACCTGGAACAAATACCCTTTTCCTTCACATATAGAATGGGATAACTGTTTTTCTGACTCCTCCCCATGTGAAACTGCAATCTACTTGAACTTTTCTCAGTTTAGTGAACTTCTCACAAAGTAATTTGTTCTGTAATGGGGAGACTGACAGCTTTAAGGAGCACCTCCTGATCAGTCCACAAGCCCTTAATCTCAGATTGTGGTCTCCTGTTGATTTAACCACTGCTCCCACATTATTCCCACACTGACCCTTCTCCCCTTGGTTTGCAGCAGCTTCCCAATCGTGTTTCGGAAACAGAATTTCATCCTTCAATTAGGCACTTTCCAGCCCTTTGGCCTCACAACGGAGTTCATTATTTCAAACTATAATCTCTTCTGCACTTATTACACGTGCCTTCTCTTTGCTGCTTCTGGTTTCACTCGTTTGTTTATTTCTCTTCTTTGCTTTGATGTCAAACAACAGCTATTCATCACTCTGACCTTTACATATAAATCATTTGGTTGCTTTACAAACCCTAACACTACTCCATTTGGCACCTGGAACCCTATGGTCACTGAATCTCTTGTATCCTAGAACCTGTCACAGATCTTACGGTTGTTCTTCCTCCCTCCTTTCATTTACAATGCTCAGTTTTAACCAAAGAGAAACATGAATGTCTGACAATCCTCTTACATTTTTCCATCAGAGATAGTAGGAACTGCAGATGCTGGAGAATCCAAGACAACAAGGTGCAGGGCTGGATGAACACAGCAGGCCAAGCAGCATCATAGGAGCAGAGAGGCTGACGTTTCGGGCCTAGACCCTTCATCCTATGATGCTGCTTGG
>NC_063352.1:13112233-13135746 GCF_021869965.1 Rhincodon typus | reverse complement strand
TGTGGGGTCAGTGCCCCCTTTTCCCCTGGCCAGGCAATGTGGGATCAGTGCCCCCCCCGGCCTGGCAGTGTGGGGTCAGTGCCCCCTCTCCCCCTGGCCAGGCAATTGGCCATCTGTAAGGAGTAAGTAGTCTCTCTGCACGTGTCCACAGTGTGACTACGGAAAGTGGAAAAAGTGAGATCGCAGCCAAGTCCTATATGAACAGAACCTGGAGTGTGTAGAGTTTCTGTAAAGATCCTGGAATAGGTTGTCAGGAGTCATGGGAATTTATCACTTCTCATGCTGGGATACAATTGTTACATCTTAACAGCAGCCCTGACTGAAACCACAAAACCATTGCAGTGAATTTTAGATATAGTAGGAACTGCAGATGCTGGAGAATCCGAGACAACAAATTCTGCCAGACATTATATATCTTGAAATGGCAATATGAATATACCAGAACTTGAAGGGTCTAGGCCCGAAACGTCAGCCTCTCTGCTCCTATGATGCTGCTTGGCCTGCTGTGTTCATCCAGCCCTGCACCTTGTTGTCGCAGTGAATTTTAGTTTCTTTTATTCACTCTTGGGACATGGATGCTGCTGGCTGGGCAGCATTTATTTTGAGGTTGAAGTAGTATCTTTTCAGTCTGTATAGTCACAGTTCATTAACATTGCATTGAGGTGCACGGATGAATGGCTATAACATATTTCTAATTTTGGCTTTCTCACTGACAGCTGAATCCAAGTTCTTCAGCGTTAGATATTGGGATTCAAAGAAGGGGCATCCTTTCGCATTGTATACCACATTTTAGTTTGATACCACATCTAAAAAAATGTATTAATTTAATAAGAGTTAACAAGGTGTAGAGCTGGATGAACACAGCAGGCCAAGCAGCATCAGAGGAGCAGGAAGGCTGACGTTTCGGGCCTAGACCCTTCAAGTTCTGGTATATTCATATTGCCATTTCAAGATATATAATGTCTGGCAGAATTTGTTACACTTGTTCAGTGATAATTTTTCCTTATTAACCAGACCACCAACATATGATTTTTTTTGTTGTTTTGACAAATATTTGCCTTATTTTGCCAAATCTAACCTGACGTTATTGAGGGAATGCTGCACTGTTAATATGCGATCTTTAAGAAAAGACACTAAACTAAGTTTCTTTCTGTGCTCTTGGATGCACAAAGAAGATTCCATGGTGCTATTTTGAAATACAATAGGGGAGTTTAGGGGAGGCAATGGCCTAGTGGTATTATCGCTGGACTGTTAATCCAGAGACCCAGATAACATTCTGGGGACCCGTATTTGAATCCCGCCACAGCAAATGGTGGAATTTGAATTGAATAAAATACCTGGAATTAAAAATCTAATGATGGCTGTGAATTCATGGCAAATTGCCAGGAAAAACCCACCTGGTTCACTGATGTTCTTTAGGGAAGGAAACTGCCATCCTTACCTGGTTTGGCCTACATGTGACTCCAGACCCACAGCAACGTGGTTGACTCTGAATGCCCTCTGGGCAAATAGGGATGGACAATAAATGCCACGTAGCCAATGATGTCCTCATCCCATTAATGAATAAAGGAAAAAAAAAGTTCTTGTCCATCATCCCTCAACCAACTTCATTCAAAAGTTTGCCATTTAGATAAATGATTTGGATGAGCATATATGAGGCATGGTTGGTAAGTTGCAGATGACACCAAAATTGGTGGTATAGTGGACAGTGAAGAAGGTTCTTTAAGATTACAAAGAGATCTTGATCAATTGGGTCAATGGGCTGAGGAGTGGCAGATGGAGTTTAATTTGGATAGATGTAAGGTACTGCATTTTGGTAGTACAAAGAAGGACAGGACTTATACAGTTAATGGTAGGGCCCGAGGTAGTGTTGTACAACAGAAAGACCAAGGGGTTCAGGTAAGCATCACAGGTAAGCAGGGTGGTTAAGAAGGCGTTTAGCATGCTTGCTTTTATTGCTCAGACCTTTGAGTATAGGAGTTGAGATATCATGTTCAGGTTGTATAGGACATTGGTAAAGCCTCTTCTGGAGTACTGTGTGCAGTTCTGGTTGCCCTGTTATAGGAAGGATGTTATTAAACTGGAGAGGGTTCAGAAAAGATTCACCAGGATGTTGCTGGGAATGGAGGTTTGAGATATAAAAATTGACTGGGACTTTATTTTGAGCATAGGAGGTTGAGGGCTGATGTTACTGATGTTTATACTGTCATGAGGGTTGTAGATAAGGTGAATGACAAGGGTCCTTTCCGTAGGTGGGGGAGTTAAAAACAAGGGGGTGTATTTTTAAGGCGATTGGAGAAAGAGGTAAAAAGGACAGTAAGAGCACCTTTTGCACACAGAGTGGTTCATGTATGGAATGAACTCGCAGAGAAAGTGATGGATGCAGGTACATCTACAACATTTAAAAGACATTTGGATAGGTTCATGAATAGGAAAGGTTTGGAGGGATATGGGCCAAATGCAGACAGGTGGGACTACTTTCTTCTGGAAACATGGTCAGCATAGAGTGGTTAAACTGAAGGGTGTGTTTCCATGCTGTATAGCTCAATAACATTGCTGTTTATTGGAGCATCCTTTATGCAAATTAGCTGTCACATTTCCTATGTCGCAACAGTAGAGTTATTCAGGGAAGCACCCTGGGCCCCATGCTGGGACTGTAAGCATGTGGGGTGGGGGAGGTAACCGGAAGCCAGGGTAGGGATGACCTTTCGAAGAGGTGAGTGTGGCACTGCTGGACTTTGTCTTGAATTTGGCTGGAATCTGTATTGCTGTACTTGTACAGGACCTTGATCACATCTGGAGTATTGTGTGCAGTTTTTGTCTCCTTATCTGAGGATGGATGTTCTGGTTATGTAGGGAGTGCAATAAAGGTTTACCAGACTCATTCTTGGTATGGCAGGACCAACGTATGAAGAGAGGCTGGAACGATTTAGGACTATATTCACTGGAGTTTAGAAGAACGAGGGGAATCTCATAAAAACCTATAAAATTCTAACAGGACTAGGCAGAGTAAATGCAGAGTGAACATTCCTGATGACCTGGGGTTTCAGTTCCAGGGGTCACAGTCTGTGGATATAGAATAGGACATTTAGATCTGACATGAGGGAAATTTCTTCACCCAGAGAGTGGTGAGCCTGTGGAGTTTTCTGTGACAGAATGCGGTTGAGACCAAAACATTAAATGATTACAGCAAGGAGTTAGATATAGTTCTTAGGGCTAAAGGTGTCAAAGGGTATGGGGAGAAAGCAGGAACGGGGTGCTGAGTTGGAAGATCAGCATGCTCATATTGAAGAGCAGAGCATTCGCAAAGGGTCAAATGGCTTACTCCTGCTCCCATCTTCTTTGTTTCCAGTTTTGTGGAAAGGCAGCAAAATACCATTCAGTCAAACACGGAATGATACAAATGGAGGACAAGCTGTAAACCTACAGGGGAAATGAGAGAGACTCTGTGTGATTTGTCTCACGAAAGTGCAGGCTCACAACCCCCTAGGGATGGCTCTGACGGCAGTCACCTCACTTCAAAAGAATTTTATTGGCTATAAAGTGATTTAAGTTGTCTTGAGGCAATAAAAGGCACTATATAAATACAAATCTTTTAAAATATTCATGTCAGATACATGAATGACATCAATTGTTATCATTCTGTTGTTATTATACAGAGAGCTTAATCAGATATTGTATTATAATTCTCTTTACTAACTCACTCACAAGCACTCTATGTTTACTATACCTGTGTGTTCATTCATTCACTCATAATTCGCTACTAACTCACTCACAAGTGCACTATGTTTACTATACGCATTTATATTCACTCATTCATAAAACTGCATTTTTGTAGTACATTTTATAAACTAAATTAAACATCCCTTCTAACCCATTACTGTTTCTTTACAACCTTTCCATTCTTATCGGCCCATGCTGCAAGCAGTGTTTAGACCTGTTTCCGTATCAAAGACTTACCCTGAACAAGTGTTAATACCATAACCTACTGAGACAATGCCAACCCCGCCATTGTGTCTCCATAACCCACTTGAAACTATGGAAAGGTTATAATATTAATTAGGTTGCAGACATCAGACGGTTTCCTCCACTAGTATGTGACATTTTAGATACATATTAAATTGGGCTGCTACCCCCTTTAAGAAATTTACGATCAAAACAGCGCTTCCATGAAACTGCATGAATTAATGTGTAAAAGCTATCAAAACCAGCAATAGTAAGTGAAATCTCATGATCCAGCTATGAGAGATCAGTTTAACATCCTCCATACTTTTATTTAGTACACATATAATTTCTCACTTATTTAGATCATATAGGTCTAATATTTTTACAAACATTACTAAGTGTAAAGACAAAAGGACTAACACCACCTAATTATGGGATAACAAGGTGTAGAGCTGGATGAACACAGCAGGCCAAGCAGCATCAGAGGAGCAGGAAAGCTGACACTTTTGGTCTGGTCCCTCACCTAATTATGCAAGCTCAGACCAGACAGATATTCTAATCCTATCAGGAATAATAACCAACATTGGTTGCGCTTAAACCATCTCCTGCTCCCCCATAACAGATGTTGCGCAAACTTTTGAGTACAATAGATACATCTATGTAACACCATAGTGCTAAAGTTTTAATGCATATAACAATTGTGTATAAAGAGACTACTGTAAAACCATACTTCGGATTCCATTGCCACCTCGACCGGTGCTACTGCGGTTGCTCAATAAAGAGGCTATTTCACCACTCCAATCTCGATCGTTATTGCACACGATCCCACAGCTTGAAGGAGTGAGAGTGTAAAATTGAAATACTGCAAACGCTGGAAATCTGAAGCAAAAACAGAAAATGCTGGAAAAGCTAAGCCGATCTGGCAATGCCTGTGGAGAGAGAAACAGAGTAAATATTCCGAATCCGGTGTAGCTTTTCTTTGGAACAGTTCCAAAGAAGAGTCATTCTGAATTTGAGCATAAGTGTTAGTTGATAAGAATTGACTGGAACTCCTCAAGTTTGAAAGGGAATACTGGTATGTTCATTGGAATCATTGTAAATTATAAGGTACACACATATCAACTGCTTATTTTTTAGCAAGATTACTTTATTAATATTGAGATTGTATTACAAACGATATCAGAACTTGCATTGATATAATACCTTTTACATAGTAAGATGTCTCAAGCGACAATATTAACAAGTTACAGTCAATCCAGTGAGATATTACTTTTAAAATTAAGCGTTGCTGTTTTAGGACAGAGATGAAATTGTTTCTCTCGGAGATTTGTGCAACTTTAGAACTCTGCCTCAGAAGGTGGTGTCATTGAACATTTTTGACATTTTATAATATAGTCTCAATATAATATTTATATAGTAAACCTGCTAAAACATAAGCAGTTGATGTTTTTGTATTTTACAATTATTCTAGTGAACACGCCTGTATTCCCTTTCAAACTTGAGCACTTACAGTCATTTCTTATCAACTTTTAAGGCAGAAGTAAATAGATCCTTGTTAGACAAGGGAATGAAAGTTGTTGGAGGTAGACAGGAATGTGGAATGCAGAACACAAACAATACAGCAATGATTTTATTGAATAGAGGAGCAGGTGTGAAGAGCCACATGGCCTACTTATGCTCCTAATCTGTCTGTTCGTATGTATCACACTACAAGTCACTTGATATATAAAACTGACACTATTTATAGATAACACAGTGTGGAGCTGGAGGAACCCCCCAGGCCAGGCAGCATCAGAGGAGCAGGAAAATTGACATTTCGGGTTGGGACTCTTCCTCAGAAATTATTTCTGAACAAGTGTCCCGATCCACAACGTCAATTTTCCTGCTGCTCTGATGCTGCCTGGCCTGCCGAGTTCCTCCAGCTCCACACTGTGTTATCTCTAACTCCAGATTGTGCAGTTCTTGCTATTTCTCGCTATTTATTTTAACTGGCTTATTGTACAGTAAGTGAAATTAATAAATACTTGTTTCAGTCTTTGTCATTAACACATAAACTTTGTTTTACCTTTTACAGATGCAGGGAATTTTTAAAATAAATAATGTAAATGGGATGGACTGCCAACCAGATGAACTAATTTTTTTCTATTTTTTTCTTTGTAGTTAAGCTACTGGCCGTATTGATATTTCTTCCTAGTGTCGCAGTTGTAGGGTTCATCAGATGGCTGATAATGCCAAAAGACTGTGTAAACGCAAGAGAGCCAGAGAAAATGGTACAGAGGAAATAAAAAAGAAAACAACGAAAATCCAAAATAGGACCACTGCGGAAAGTGACATTAGACAAAGTAGCCAAATTCACCCAAAGGTAAAGAAACTAAAAACATAGGTCATTACGTGTCTGATCAAATTCAAAGCGTTTACCATTGTGAACTGAATTGGAGCTTTAATATTATTCCCAGGGTACAATAATCAGGGAAACTGAAGTGACAAGCATATATGGCCAGGTTGGCATAGGTTCTGTAGAATTGCCTGCAGAATTAATTAACTGAGTGTGAAGTATTGGTCAGCAGTCCACCTTTCTTTTCAGTGAGTGCACTATGGTATGCAGTTTGCTCTGCACTGGCTTCTACAGTTCCCACTTTTGCAAGGGGGAAGATGGTGGCATATTGTTACTGTAGTTGAACTAGGAATGTAGAGGCTGAGGCTAATGCTCTGCAGGCAAGGGTCCAAAGCCAATCCAAAAATTGGTGAAATTTGAATTAAGTTAATAATAATCTTGCAACGTGAAACTTTTCTTGACTGCACTCCGAATTTGCTTCATGACTGCAAAGAGCTTGCACTGCACTGGTTGTGACAAGTGCTATCTAAATGCCAGTTTTTCTTTAAAACTCTCTCCACTATTCCAAACCACATACTCTCTCTACTGTTTCACTCCTTCTCAGTCCTCTGATTTTGTTCATTTTACTGTCCTTAAGCTGCTTAGGCCTCGGCTCTAGAATTCACCCCTACCTGTCAGGTTTTAAGAAGCATCTTAATAACAGTAATGTAATAAAAGAAAAGTACTTCAGCTGCTGGAGACCTGAAATAAAAACAGGATGTGCTGGAAAAACTCAGCAGGCTGCTTGCATCTGTGGAGGAGAAACAGAATTGATGTTTCAAGTTCAATATGACTCTGCTTTGAAGTTTTTGAAGAAAATTCATAATGGATTCAAAATGTTAATGCTATTTCTGTCTCTACAGAAGCTGCCAGAGGAGGTGAGTTTCTCCAGCACTTTCTTTTTATACCTTAAATACTACTTCTGAACAGACAATTGGTTATGCAGCAAACTTACAAACCAGCCCTGTCAATAAACTGGCAAAATTATATACTGCAGATACCGAAGTTTATTGTATTATCACAGTCCCTGCGATGTCTGAGTAGTTAGCTAACGGTCAAGTGAGAAGGCTGTCTGCCAGTCAGTTTTATTTAAGGCAAAGTTGCATTATTATTTGAATTATTTATGCTGTAAATTAAGTATAACAGTCATGTGTATACCCCCTGTATTATGTTTCTATTAGTGTGTGTATTTACATTGATTCTGTGGACGTCTTGGTCAACCGAAATATTTGATCGACTGGTACACGCTTGTTCCCATCGGTGCCGGTTAATAAAACGTTTGCTGTATTCTGTAGTACCTTAGGTTGTTTCACTTATTATTGATGCTTTTTAAATTTAATCTATTTTTGGTACGACATCTTACCATTCTGTTGCACAAAGCTGGCTTTCTTGAATGCAAAGTTATCTCATCTTCATTACATTCAGTAGCAATTTCTAAAATAAGCAGCCTGTGAAAGTCATGATTGAAATTGTTTGTGGTCACAATCTTATTACTTTATAAATAAACACAGTTAAATAAGTAAAGGTGTGATTTTTTTTCCTCATGGTCTACATTAGTTCTTAAATAACTGTTTGTACCCCGTCATTAATGTAACATCTTAAATAATAATTAGAAATAGATTATTTTTTGTTAAGTTTAGAGCAGTTTTTATTTGTAGTTTCCTTTGATAGCATATTTTCAACTGGTCACCTCCTTCATGCCTACTTGCATCCTGCAGCTTTTGATTAGGAGCTGCAAGGTTTCTCAAAGATTCACTTGCCCTGATTAATAGGACTATGTCTTAGCCCCTGTTCACACCTCCCCTGCTAGAATAGCTGAGATCAGTCTGAAGCCAGCATTAGGAAACATGGGCATGAATTCAGGCTTTGTGATGCAGTGTTTCACCTTTTTAGAATTTGATTTTTTAAGTTTAAAATCTTGTATGTTCTTTATGTACCACAATCAAACAATTAAGTCATTGTTTTGAAAATGGTCCTGTAATCCTGTTCCACAACAATAATTTTGTGTCCTTTGTACTTGTTTTATAGCATGTACCTGTTTTCACCATCAATCCAGAAAGCAACCCCTGTGCCGTTACTTATGAGCAGCTCTGTGAGCTGATAAACTATGCTGTATTGGGAAAAGTGAGAAGTTCTCTTCCCAGGTAATGTACATTAGATGCTTATGGTCAACTCTGCATCACTCTGTCATCGTGAGAGGTTCCTGTCGTGGGGGCTTTGACTTTGTTTTCTTTTCAGTTGAGCTAGCATCACACTTCCTGTGCAACTCCCTCGGTCTTTCAGTACAGGTACTGAAGTGCAGAGATTTTCATTCTCCTACTGCCCTACATGCAGTAAAGTCTCTTCCTTTCTTTGTATAAAATTGTTTCCAAATTTTGTGCAAAACCATCATGTGGTATTCATACAATAATCCATAACCAAGAAATCTAGCAAAAATTATGGATATAGGCAGCATTTTCTGTGCAATTTTATGGAAGCATTTTGGATTTTCACAGAACTGTCACAATTTCAGATGTGCTGTGTTTGATAGTAATACTGCACTTGGTGAAGCATAAATGGCTCCTTTAGAACCTGATTGACCTACCATGCATTTCCAACATGGTCTGTTTATATTTCTGAATTTGAGTAACCTGTCCACCGGAAATCATACATTGAATGGAAGTTTTCATCTGTAATTTATAAAAGTTGAACAAGGCAAAAATATTATCCTAAAGCAATTAAAACACTGCAGAATCTTTCTGAATACAGAATATTTAGGGCTGAGAGGTGCCATAGAAACAGATGGCTATTTGTTTGAGACTGCACACCTCGGAACCTTTACTTGAAATTTTATGTATAAAGCATTGCTCTTGATTGATCAGTAAGTCAGATACAGATACTTTGCTATTTTAGTCAAGGTCTTTATCTTATTTTGCTGCTTTTGAGGATATTCCAAATGGTCATTAAAAGTGTTTGACTACAAGAAGGTGTTTTAGTGCTATTTTCTTCCTACAGCTGGTGCCAAGTTCACAAACAGAAAGAACTTAAAGGAGTAGCAGTGATTGTTCTACATGGAGTGAGTCAGATGCACTTCTACAGATACTATCTCCAATTTAAGCAGCTGAAGAAAAGGTTTAGATTTGTAAGTTTACTGTTTCCGTTGTTACATTTAGAAATCCATTTAAAGGTAACTGTATATCCTGACCCATTTGAATATGGAATTACAGGGAACTAACATCAAAGGCAGGCTGTTCACTGGAGCTGGACAATGCGGGTGTTTATACTGCACAGCTTAAATAGTGGTCCATGCTAATATTAGTGATGTTAGCTTAGTCATGGAAATTGACAAGGCGAGAAAGTTGAACACATGTCTACTCTGACTTTGAAGTTGAGTTATTAAAATTCTCATCCACTTGTATTACATCGCAATAAATATGCCACTCTGTCTGTGTTAGTGTTTCGGGGAAGGTGGCAGCTTAGTGGTAATATCATTGGACTTGTAATCCAGATCCGCAGGCTAATGTTCTAGGGACATGGCAGATGGTAAAATTTGAATCCAGTAAAAGCTAGCCTAATGGCAACCATTTAACCACTCTTAATTGTCCTGAAAAACCGTCGGTTTCACTAATGTTCTTTAGGGAAGAAAATCTGCCATCCTTAATAAAGTCTGGTCTGCGTGTGACTCCATACTTATAGCAATGTGGTTGTCTCTTAACTGCCCTCTGAGCTTTGAGGGATAAGTATTAAATGCTGGCCTAGCCTCTTGATCCCACAAACAAATATAGAAAAGAAAAACTGCCTCACTGGTCTGATGCTGCTCTGGCCAGCCTTCACCTCATTTCGAGAGAGGGATTTCTCACTGTAGGCCTGTGCTAGCTCACAGGTCACTACTTCTACTAACACGTGTTACCTTGTTTCCGAGGTGCATGGAAAGCCAAGGATTTGACCTCTAACCCTTCCATTCCCTTCCCAAAACCCTCACCTAACCATGTTCAAGATTGAGCAGCTGAACTGCCTGTTAAATTCTACTGCTGTCCCAATGGGACCAATCGCAGAGCAGAACAGATCCTGATACCTTTCCATTTGGTAGCAGGAATATAAGGACACAAATCACACTTCAGATTTTTTTCTTCATTATGAGGATAAACTTGTTGGATATGCAAATAGAAATAGTAATTTTATGAATTTTCATTTAGCAAGTTGGAAATTTTCTTGGAGGCATCTCTGACACAGTCCAGCTCACACAGCTAATGTTTAATGGGGTGGTTGTTCCCAGAAATAATGTCTCAAGCCCCACACTGGGAGATGGTTTTTTTAATTTAATTTTCACATTCAAAATACTGAACAACTGTGGTGAATAAAGGCTTCTGTCACACGTACAACAATTATTAGATGTAAAAATGGCTTTCCAGGAGACCCCAGCTACCAAAGAGTACATTAGTTTATAGGAAATAGGAACGGTAAATAAATAGTACAAGATGGAGTTAAGCCATATCTTTTGATGCTTTGCAAAGTCTTTTTGATACCATCCACAAAATGTCCTGTCAAACATACCTTGACATATTTGCAGTGAAAATTTTAATAAGGACTAACAAATGGACAGATCGGTTAATTCTGACTTGATCCTGTTTTCAAATAATTTGCTAATAATAAGTTTAAGTTTGCATCTAGTTGCAAATGCTATAAATAAGTCATAAGACAGGAGCTGCACTTAAATGCATGTCTCATTTACTGAGACTGACATTGCCTCTGTGCATGTGCAAGAAATGCTTCCTTAGTATTGACAGTAATATCTAGACCTAAACTTAGTTGTATGTGTAAATGTTTTCAAATGAAAGCAGCCAATAGGATTTCATTTGGCTGGGATGTGCTACCAGTGGGTCAAAATAACTGATGGTGAATGACCACTTGGCCAAGACAGCTGCCTCCATTTGTGGATCTCTACAATGGCATGAATTCCCTTCTGGGGAGAAATCTAATAAAGCTAATTTGTTTATTTTAAATAAAAAGACATCATGCTTTTAAAAATAATCAACCTACTACACTGATGACTGTAAAATGAACAGTTTCTTGCAGAATGTCCCTAGTACCTAACAGATCATATCTTCTGAGGAAGGGTCACCGGACCCGAAACGTTAACTCTGTTTTCTCCTTCACAGATGCTGCCAGACCTGCTGAGCTTTTCCAGCAACTTTGTTTTTGCTCCTGATTTACAGCATCTGCAGTTCTTTTGGGTTTTAGATCATATCTATGTTTCTATTGATGTTCACATAATACTGTAACTGCTTTTATTCTTCTTTCTGTTTACTTACAGAGATTTAGCATACCCCCTCCTCCTGATGATTTTCTACTTCGTATTTTTGGAACTGAGAAATTGCTCCCACGAGATAAAAGTCCTATGGTCAATGGTAATGACATAACAACAAAATATAATTATTGCACAAAGGGACAGAATACGTGTTTTGTTTTCTGTTACTTTTGCGCCAAAACATGAGATTAAGCTGACTCAATGCAACCTGCATGGCTTTTGGCTATCTGCTCACTTACTAACTGAAACAAAATACCTCAAATTACAAGTCTGCCTATGAACAGACCAGTGAAGTGCACAAGATGATACATGTCCAGAACAGATCACAATTTTACATTCCTGATTTATGTTGGTCTGTATGGGAACACTTCTGAATAAAAAACACTTGAAACCACTTGTGCTCAAGTGAATAACTAGTACACCCAAAACAATATCCAGTGGACCCAAACTTAGTTGCGTGCATAAATATTTTCAAATCAAATATAAATATTTTTTGAGCTTAAAGTAGGTATGGGATGGATCGGAGAATGTGGAAATTGGGGATGCAAAACAAAAAGCTGCACATTAAAGCAAATGCTGTTTGGTTAGGAAGAATGTAGTAACAAATTTAGCTCTTCATTTCAGGTACGCCTGCAGTAAATGGTCATTGTTTTATGACAGAGAATAATAGCTGCGGACCATCAGATGTTGACAATCATCCCATTATTATTAAATATGGCAGAAAGAAACAAGGCTTGACCAGTTTTTTGTTGAGTGAAGAAGAGCTGATGAAGAATGATTATCCTGTTGCAGGTCAGTATACTTTTCGTACACAGCTGAACACACCTTTGCCGTGTTACTTGCCCTGTGATGTTGAAACTGTACCCAGACTACATTTTTGAGACTGCTCTACTTTTAGCCTAACTACTTCAGTTTCTGTATTTAGACAGCCTTAGTAATTAAATTCTTATTACCTTGTGCCTTTGAGATTACTGTCACTGGAATTTGACAGCCAGATATATTTTTTGATGAACAAAAACAAAGTTGCTGGAAAAGCTCAGCAGGTCTGGCAACACTGAGGAGTTCTGAGGAAGGGTCACCGAACCCGAAACGATAACTCTGTTTTCTCCTCCACAGATGCTGCCAGACCTGCTGAGCTTTTCCAGCAACTTTGTTTTTGTTCTTGATTTACAACATCTGCAGTTCTTTTGGTTTTTATATTTTTTGATGACTTGATTGAGGTAACAAAAAAATGTTGTCCATAAATTGGTTTAGCCACTGACTCCATCTTCTGCTTACATATCCAGTTCTAAAGAAAGATGTTGGATGATAAGGAGTTTTAAGGGCAGTTTTAACTATTTGGTTATGTTGCATGTGTATATACTACGGTTGTAAAATAGCTTTATTTTGCTGTCTCAGCAGTGTGACCACTGTACTCCTGTGCTTTCTTTTTCAAAATATATCAGGCACTCCTCATTCAGACGGATTTGTCCAAACTGGGTGTACAGCTAAAGTAACTGACAACAGTCCATTGTTGGGCCTAGACTGTGAAATGGTAAGTTACTTTTCCTGTTTAAAGCCCACCATAGTTAAAAATTGTAAGTTGAAGCAAGAGGAATGTGATAGGTTTGGGCCAAGTTATGAATGAATGTAAGGCTGTGCTATTACAAACTGTCTCTAAGTCCAGAATTCTTTTCAGCGTTATTTCCCTCTTTGTTACTTACAGCATATGATGTAGACAATTTGTTGTATTGGTCGCAGGAAGAAAAACCTTACCTAATATTAGTACTATTGGATTTGAGAGAGAACACTGCACTTATTTCAACCCAAAACTTGCATTTTTCCAGCTCCAAGTGCTATATAAATGGATGCATTACTTCAGTTTTTAGTCATGGGAAAGCTAACTATTAGGGAGTATCAGAGACTGATGTCTAATAGAGTGATGTATTCTAAAATTATGCAGCAAACGCAGGTGATTGCTGATGGAACTTTAATTCAATAAAGCTTTAAAATTAAAAGTCTAACAATGACTATGAAAATGTTGTTGATTGTTGGAAAAACCCATCTGGTTTACTAATGCCCTTTAGGGAAGGAAACTGCCATCCTTACCTGGTCTGGCCTACATGTGACTCCAGACCCAGAGCGATGTGGTTGACAATAAATGCTCTCCTAGCCAGTGATGGGCACATCCAGTGAATAAGAAAACGTACTTAACCTGACACGAGTGTACAGCTATAATAGTGGTTAAAATGTTTACCTACAATGAATGATACTGACTCCATTTTTATACAAAACAGTTTTAAGTGTAAAGGAAACCTTCACTATTCCCCAATCCCAACTGCCCTAAGCTGCTCCTTGGGCATAGTAGTTTGTTAAACAGCAGCCCCCTCACCCCCCCACCCCCCCCCCCCCCCCACCGCCCCACCCCATTTATTTCTGAGCTCCCTTCTCCCTCCCCAGCACCAATGAAGGGTGTAAAGCCGAAACATTGACTTTTCTGCTCCTCTGAATCTGCCTGATGTGCTATGTTCCTCCAGCTCTACTGATTTAACACTCCGTGCTCCTGATCACAAGTGGTATCACTCAAGTTCTTAAAAAAGGTCTTGTTGTGTCCCTTGTCAACCAACTTGATTCTTTCCACATTGTGGTTGCCACTCATACTGAATTTCCATTGTCCTGTAAGATAGGACATCATGGATGCTGATCATCACTGGTTAATCCTCACTCTTTCTGATAGTCCTTGCATTTCCATACTCCTTGATTTGTGTCCAGTGTTTCTACCGTCATTTACTTTCTATATCCACATGGGCAAGTACTCATTACCAGGGCACTATAAGGTCCTTGCTAGCAAAGTGCTAAGCCTGGTTTTATAAGTAGGACCTAACCATTTCTTGATCCCCACAGGACTAGGACTTAGAACTAGGATAATGATTGGTGAATGTTAGTTTTGACAATTGCAACTTTCTGCTGCCTCTGTGAATTTTTAAACTGTCTTTTTGCATTGAATATGGTCATATGGCATCTCCCTAATGTATGTTTTCGCCTACTCAAGGTGAGCATGTAGTCATGCATTACCCCCAAATGTGTACTATTATCCATGTATTGCTTGATCTGCTTTCCTTCCCCTTTAGGGGTTGGGCTAGTGCTACAAATTTTGGGGCCTGCCTTAAACCAGCTTTTAAAATCATTATCTGGAACCAGGCAACATTCAGAGTGATCAGTTTGTTTGAAGTGCACATTCTTTGAAAACACTCAATAATCATTACTAGTCAGCAGTCTGCGGGTCTCTGGGTTCCCTAAGCAATTCTGTTCCCTGAGAGTTGACCATATGTGAATTGCTGCTTCTTTAACCTTGGTATGAAGATTTGAAATTAAAAATGACTCGAACTTCCTCCACAGTTGTGGCAGTGTGCTTTAGCTTTAATATCTCAGTGTCATTGTTACCCAGTAACTTGGGTCTTTACATTTCAATGATTTCCCGCAGTCCTGTCGCTTAATTGCTGGATTTTAGATAAATCATCGAGTCTATCCAAACTTCTCAGTTTCTTTTCTTAACTGTTTGAAATTCAAATTACCTAAATGTGTGCTTCTAAGTCCTGAGAAGCAACATCCAAAATTAAGATAAATTCCTCTTTACTACTGAGAATTATAGCAGAAACCAGATTCTTAAAACCTTAAATTTTGCAACATTTTTAACCCCAGGACCTGTTCAACCCAATACAGAATTCATTATAATTACTCCAGACATTAGAAATAAATCCATTTGCGTCAGACACACAGAGTAAGAACAGCACACACTCTTGAGGAAAGGAAAATGGAGAGAAATTGATTATCATACTCTAAGCAGCAAACTGCTTTAAAACCATGCACAAGATGTATCACAAGGAGTTAAAACACCTTTAAATGACGTAGACACTGACCATGAAACTATAACCACTGCTTGTCCAGCCCAACACTTCCTGTCACTCCAAAAACAATGTAAAGAAATTGTTCCAACCCAATGGTTATTTCATAAAACTTGAAATGTGAGTCATTTATTGTTGTATTAATTTGAATTATTTCAGTGCCTGACCACAAAAGGGAATGAGCTGACTCGTGTCTGTGTTGTCAATGCAGATGGCAGTTGTCTTATGGATGAGCTGGTGAAGCCAGACAACCCAATCCTCAACTACCTCACCAGGTAATGATTAAATTGTAGGATTTCTAGTGGATTATTTTACTAATATATTGTTGGCCTTTTTAATAAGTGGAATATAAGGGGCCCATTTAACATGTGCTGTTATGCACTTTTCTTCAAGTATTGCATTTATCAGAGTGTTGTGCCTTTTTGTGATGAGACAGAATTTCTGCTATGATAACATAAAGTTCTAAGTATATTGTGTGAACTGGGTAGCCCAGTTGGCAGCACTTCCACATCAGTGGAAGAAGGTTGGGACCCTTCATCAGTTCTGATGAAGGGTTCCAACCCAAAACGTCAACTTTCCTGCTCCTCTGGTGCTGCCTGACCTGCTATGTTCCTCCAGCTCCACACTGTGTTGACGCTGACTCCAGTATCTGCAGTTCTTGCTATCTCTGTGGAAGAAGGTTGTGAGTTCAAGTCTCAATCCAGAGACCTGAGCACTAGATCAAGGCTGATACTCCAGTAAGTACTATGAGATAGTATGTTTTGGTTGAAGCATTAATCTGAGGCCCAGTGGGCTCTCCGCACTCAAATTAAAAAACTCATAGTATAACTTCAGAGAGCATGGAAGTTTTCCACAATGTCCCAACAATATTTATCCCTCAACAAAGTCATTCAAGAACAAATTATCTGGTGATTATTTTAATATTTATGGAACTAGCTTTGCACTCTGATTTTTTTATAATACAACAATGAATACAGAATTACTGAATTGACTGAATAGTGCTTTAGAGCACACTGGTAAAGGCATTTAATAAATGCACGTTTTTTCTTTCCTTAGTTATAGCTTAGTTGAGGAGTAGTGGAAGAATTTCTTGCATTATTTTAGGCACAATGGGTATTATGTTATTTTGACATATGATTTTGTGGACTGCAATGATTTTGATACAACTTTAAGCACTTGGTGGTAAAATCTGTGTCTTCCTGTGTGGGTGTTTGTAATGATAATTGGCAAAAAGTAAACATGAAACTAAGGAGATTACTTCCTGGGTCAGAAATGTTACCATATGTGTTTCTAATATGGAATTAAGGTGGTTTACGAACAACATAAAAATGAAGCTAATTAGTGACTGAGAAAGTCAGTCTGTGTAATCTGACATTATAATGTCGCAACTAAAGCATTAATAGACCATATATTAATCAGGAATACAGCTTTTCCACAGAACTTTCATATGTAATATACATAAAACCCAATTAACTCATCCATACTTTTAATAGAAACAGGAGGAGACTATTGAAAGTTAGATTCAGCTTATCCTTACTAATCTGCATGTTTTAATATGAAGAGGCCAGTGTGTTGAAAATTTCCCATTTTGTTACGTTTGTTCTGGTGACCACGTGGACTGGAATAAAATCTTTAATAGCTTGCTGCTGTTTTTCTTCTTAATCTCAAACCCCCTCATAAAATGTTAACCGGAGGTGCAATTCCATATTATTACAGTACCTTTGAGAGCTTATGATCCTTCTTCAAATATGCACGTGGTGTAATCTGAGTAGCAGCTTCAGTCCAGTGTCACTCGCAGTAGCCCTCAGATGTATGGTTTGTAGTTAGATGATTACTTTTTAGAATTGTGTAAAAGTTTTTATTTTATTGAACAAAAGTAGAATTATATGGCAATTAAGTGTGCATATTAAAAGAAACTTGCCTTTCTCTTGTATAAATATTTGGCTAAGTTTTAAGAAAAAGCCGTATTTAAAATTTTGATATTTTATGAAATCAAAGATTTGAGGTGTCACAAATTGCACAATTCAGGTTCTCTGGAATTACGAAGAAAATGCTGATGCCAGTGAAAACAAAGCTGGGGGATGTTCAAGCTAAGTTAAAGAAGATCTTACCCAATGATGCTGTGCTTGTGGGCCATTCTTTAAACAATGACTTGAATGCATTAAAAGTAAGAATGATATATGTCTTTGTAATTTTCTGCACACAATAGTTAGAGATATGAGGCATCTTTTAGAACTGAGGTTGAATATTTCTCAAGGATTCAATAGTTACATAGTGTAGAGATTGGAAAAAGGGCCAGGTGGATCTCATTGACTATGAGTTCCTTGATTGGGGTTGTACACGTGGGCCATTCAGGGAGCCCTGGCTGATAAATATGAACAGGTGATTCAGAGAGTCTCCTCACTTAAGGAGCTAGCTCTAAGCTGGCTGGTCGGAGCCTGTGTACTGTGCACATGTAAATAAAGGGTAACTTGGTGACAGAATACCGGCCTCTTTGCAGTTATTTCAGGTAACCAATGTATTCAACTAGAGACAATATGAAAAGCACAACATGTGAATACACTGCCATTTCAACATGATGGATTGGGTTGAATTTAGACTTGATTGATGATGGGAATAAAAAATAAACATTTAGAGATTTTGTTCAGGCCCATCTTGATGACATCATTTTTTGCTAATTGGCTGGATGTGCCCATCAAATTGATGGGAAGCCCAAACCGTTTTCAGGGCCTGGATTCATTAGAACTCAGCCAGTAGACTGTGGGCAGGTAATGATCTTCCTGGGATGGTAAGTAGGCCAAGGCTTTGTGGAGTGGGGATGGAATTGTGTGAAGCTGGAGCTGGCCTAGCCTGGACATTGTGGAGCCTAGAAGTACATTTCTGTTTCCCCAAGCTGCATAGTGCTATTATAAAACTTATCTGTGAGTTTTTCATTCTCTGGGCATCCAGCCGCTGGACAGAATGCAGTGAAATGATAAATAGGCTCCTATTTATATTGAAAGACTATGATCCTGTACTGAAAGGTCCTGACGCTGCCACAAGTAGTAGGCTTAGAAATAACTGCTGTGGCTTTGATGATAGTAGTAGTGGGGTGGAGAATCATTCATAGAGTCATAGAGCTGTATAGCATGGAAACAAACCCTTCAGTCCAACTCGTCCATACCAACCAGATATCCCATATAAATTGAGTCCCATTTGCCAGCATTTGGCCTATATCCCTCTTAAACCCTTCCTATTCATATACCCATCCAGATGCCTTTTTAAATGTTGTAATTGTACCAGCCTCCACCATTTCCTTTGATAACTCATTCCATACATGCACCACCCTCCATGTGAAAAAAGTTGCCCCTTAGGTCCCTTTTATATCTTTCCTCTCTCACCTTAAACCTATGCCCTCTAATTTTGGACTCCCCCACCCTGGGGAAAAGACCTTGGCTATTCACCTTATTTATTCCCCTCATAATTTTACAAGCCTCTATAAGGTCACCCCTCAGCCTCTGACATTCTAGTGAAAATAGCCCCAGCGTATTCAGCCTCTCCCTGTAGCTCAAACCTTCCAACCCTGGCAACAGCATTGTAAATCTTTTCTGAACCCTTTCAAGTTTTTCAACATCCTTCCTATAACAGGGAGATCAGAATTGAATGCAGTATTCCAAAAGTAGCCTAACCAATGTCCTGTACAGCAGCAATATGATCTCCCAATTGCTATACTGAATGCACTACCAATAACGGTAAGCACACCAAACGCCTTCTTCATTATCCTGTCTACCTGCAACTCTTCAGGGAACAGTGAACCTGCATTCCAAGGAGTCTTTGTTCAGCAACATTCTCCAGGACCTTACTATTAAGTGTGTAAGCCCTGCCTTATTCCTCCATTCCAAAATGCAGCACCTCACATTTATTTAAAGTAAACTGCACCTGCCACTCCTCAGCCCACCTGCCCATCTGATCAAGGTCCCGTTATCCTTCTTGGCTGTCTACTACTCCACCAATTTTGGTGTCATCTGCAAACTTACTAACCATATCTCCTATTTTCACATCCAAATCATTTATATAAATGATAAAAATCAGTGGACCCAGCACTGATCCTTGTGGCACACCACTGGTCACAGGCCTCCGGTCTGAAAAGCAGCCCGCCACCACCACCCTCTATCTCCTACCTTTGAGCTAGTTCTGTTCTGTATCCAAATGGCTAGTTCTCCCTCTATTCCATGTGATCTAACCTTGCTAATCAGTCTACCATGTGGAACCTTGTTGAACACCTTTCTGAAGTCCATATAGATCACATCCACTGCTCTGCCTTCACCAATCCACTTCATTACTTCAAAAAACGTAATTAAGTTAGTGAGACATGATTACCCACGCTTAAAGCCGTGACTAAACCTATTCAGTCCTTGCCTTTCCAAATACATGTAAGTCCTGTCCCTCAGGATTCCCTCCAACAACTTGCCCACCACTGATGTCAGGCTCACCGGCCTGTAGTTCCCTGGCTTTTCCTTACCACCTTTCTTAACACATTAGCTAACCTCCAGTCTCTGGCACCTCATCTGTGGCTATCGATGATGCAAATATCTCAGCAAGGGGCCCCAGCAATCGTTTTCCTAGCTTCTTACAAAGTTCTAGGGTACACCTGATCAGGTCCTGGGGATTTATCCACGTTTTTGCATTTTGAGATGTCCAGCACCACCACTTCTGTAATATGGACATTTTTCAAGATGTTGCTATTTATTTCCCCATGTTCCCTAGCTTCCATTTCCTTCTCCACAGTAAACACTAGAGTGAAATACTCGTTCAGTATCTCCCCCATCTCCTGCAGTTCCACACATAGTGGCCTGCTGATCTTTAAGGTGCCCTGTTCTCTCGCTAGTTACCTTTTTGTCCTTAATGTATTTGTAGAATCACTTTGGATTCTCCTTAACCTTATTTGCCAAAGCTATCTCATGTCCCCTTTTGGCCCTCCTGATTTCCCTCTTAAATATACTTTTACTGCCTTTATACACTTATAGGGATTCCCTCTATCCCTGCTGTCTCCTTAATGTTTTCAGTGGGTTGGAAGGATAATTTTTCCTGTCAACATTTATTAATAATCTTGAACTGCCACAATGCAATCAGCTCCCAAGGAAATCTAACAACAAGTCACCATCAAAACTGTTCCTACAGTCTGTGAATGAAGCTGTAGAAAATGGAAATCACGCAGATAGGACAAAGGATGCTTTTTTAGCCTTGACGGTCAAATCCTTTTAAGATTAACACAATATGATCTCTGCAGTTTCTGACCCACAAGTGATTGGCTGTATACCCAAAAGGTGCATGCTCAAATCCTAAACCTTCTGTGGCTTCTTTTTGATACAAAAAGAAACTGTGTTCTTGTGCATTTTTACAAGGTTTTTTAAAATTTCTGCTGGAATATTTTAATGTGGTTTCAGTAGATAATGTTACTTGATTTTCGTTGAGGTAAGATGGGGAAAGTTCAAAGGAGATGTGAGGGGCAAGTTTTTTTACGCAAGGAGTGGTAGGAGTCTGGAATGCATTGTCAGGGGTGGGAGTGGAGGCAGATACAATAAGGGCATTTAAGAGACTTTTAGACAAGCACATGAATATGCAAGGAATGGAGTGAAATGGACCAAGGGCAGGCAGAAGGGATTAGGAGATAGTGGGATAACAAGGTGTAGAGCTGGATGAACACCGCACGCCAAGCAGCATCAGTGGAGCAGGAAAGCTGACGTTTCGGGTCTAGACCCTTCTTCAGAAAAGTTTCATTTAGGGTCATGTTCAGCACAACACTGTGGGCTGAAGGGTCCGTTCCTGTGCTATACTGTTCTATTTTCTATGAAACAGAATTTTTCCACGAATTGGTAACGTTCAGTATGACTTTTTTTCAGGTTTGTGCTTTGCATTCCCCAGTAATTGATTGCAGTTTGTTTCTTGCAGATGATTCATCCAAATGTTATTGACACATCACTGCTTTATGCCAGGGACTTGGGTCAGAGATTTAAGTTGAAAGTTTTGGCAAAAAGTGTTCTGGGGTGAGATAATTGTTTATTTGCATGGATTGGTCGTTCTGGAAGCACATGGTCATTTAATGATTGTTATTGGAAGGGAAAGATAACTACTCATGTACATTTTGGATGAAATATGTCTTTAAATTATTTAAACAATTGGTGAATTTGTTAGATGTATACATTAGATTATTTTTATAGGAAAATGTGGGATTGCTGAGTCTGGTTCTGCACTAAAGATGAAGCACAAGGCTATCATGTAGATGCACTTGAGAAAGGCTGTTTGAACTATATCCTTCAGAAAAATTTGCAATTCCCCTTTCCCATCTTTGTTCTTCCAATTGTCTTTTAAACAAAATCTATTCCCAATTCCCTTAGCCCGTTGCCACAAAACTCTTGGCTGCCAGTTCTTCTCTCCTGATTCCCATATAAGCTTAACCTTGTCCACTGGGAATTGCTGGCATGGCAATTGTTCCTTTTCTTATTCTAACCTATCTCCTTCTAAACTTGCAGCATTCTGTTCTCTTACTCTGTTATCCATCCTGCAGACACATCAGCAAGTTCACTAGGGATCACAGGGGTTGTATTGTGCTGTTGTTTCTGTTGTTAATCACATTCAGGACTGAACCATGCTCATTCTGACAGTGAAGTGAGAGAGATGGTGGTATAGTGGACTGTGAAGAAGGTTATCTAAGAATACAACAGAACCTTGACTAGCTAGGCCGATGGGTGGAGAAGTGGCAGATGAGTTTAATTTAGATAAATACGAGGTGTTGTATTTTGGTAAGGCAAACCAGGGCAAAACTTACACACTTAATGGTAGGACCCTGGGGACTGTTGTTGAACAGAAGGACCAAGGGGTGCAGCTTCATTGTTCCTTGAAAGTGGAGTCACAGGTAGACAGGGTAGTGAAGAAGGCGTCTGACACGCTTGCCTTCATTGGTCAGAACGTTGAATATAGGAGTTGGGACATCATGTTGCAGCTGTACAAGACATTTGTGAGGCCACTTTTAGAATATTGCATTCAATTCTGATCACCCTGCTATAATTGAAAGGATTCAGAAAAGCTTGACAAGGATGTTGCTGGGACTGGAGGGTTTGAAATTTAAGAAGAGGTTGGATAGACTGGGATGATTTTTCCCTGGAGTGTCCGGGGCCGATAGGTGACCTTATAGAGATGTATAAAATTATGAGGGGCACAGATAAGATGAATAGCCAAGGTCTTTTCCAAGAGGAGGGGAGTCCAATACGAGATGGCATAAGTTTAAGGTGAGAGGGGAAAGATTTAAAAGGGACCTAAGGAACTTTTTCACACAGAGGGTGGTGCATCTATAGAATGAACTACCAGAGAAAGTGGTAGAGGTGGGTACAATTGGATAGGTGCATGGATTGGAATGGTTTAGAGGGATATGGACCAAACACAGGAAAATAGGACTAGTTCAGTTTAGGATACCTTGTTGGCATGGACGAGTTGGACCAAAGGTCTGTTTCCATGCTGCATGACTCCATGACTCAGGTCCAACCTTAACATTATCCAACATGCTGATATATTGATGTCTGACCTTCTACAAAGCAAGGGGCAAACACCAATTCTCTGACACTGCCTTTATGTCCCTGGTCTATAACCTGAGCACAAACATCAATATTTTCTGGTCAGCTCCAGACATCTCCCTTTCCCTAGTTCCTGTCTTCTGTATTTCCCCTCTGACCACCCCACGACCAGCCCCCGTAACACCATGCAACCTGCCTCCACAGCTTCCGAAGTTTCTCAGACAGTACCATCACTCTAGATCTATTGTTTCAGCCTATTCCTCCCCTGCTGAGCTGATTTCTTCCTAACTCAACTATTTTTCTCTGCCCTTGTGCAGTCTCTTCCAAATTATGTCCGTGATTTAGCAATGCTCTGTCACTTTTATAGTTTTCAGTGTCCTGACCCAAACTATCTCCTTTTCCTTCCAGTTGCTCTATATGTCCAACTCACCTGGGAAATCTGAGAGCTTTCTGCTTTTTCACTGAAAGGATAT
>NC_063352.1:13086733-13111733 GCF_021869965.1 Rhincodon typus | reverse complement strand
TGTCACCAAATTATCACCTTTCTCCTGAATTCTATATTGGATTTATTTTTGAATACATTTATGGCTCACAATTTCGGACTCCCATCACAAATGGAAATATTTTCATGATGTCATATAAGAACTGATCTTTCTTTAAATCAGACTAAAAATGGCATCAAAATTCAAGAAAACTTTCTTGATTTATTTGCATAGCACATCATTAACAACTAAGATTTCTCATTACATTTGAAGAAGCTTTAAACAAATATCTATCTGTATTATTTGTACGATAATCAAGAATTTATTCATGTACAGATCAAAGCAAACAGATGCATTCTTACTGTGTAATCCATTCAGAACAAATACTACATTTAATACAATGATGACATTGTCAAAAGTCAAATAGTTTATACTCTTCCAGTTATTTACAAAGTTATTGAGGGGAATTATAGTAAAGCAAATACAAACTATTGAGACCCATATGGAAAGCAGACAGAACATGCTTGAAACTTCTTGTTGTTTTTAATACAGTGTTAAAATTTTACACAAGTTTCCTGTCACTACTAAACATTGGGAGAACAATATTGCAGTGAAGCAGACCTGTAAGATTAGGCTTCAGGAATGAATGGAAATGGAAAAGGTTGCCTTATTGTACCTATTGACCTAGTATAGCTGAATAATATGTTTTCTCAAAAGCCTTTGCTGAGAATTGTCAGGGGTGGGGGGAGTCTCCTTAAAGCTGTGTTAACTCAGCATTCCATTATTTGCTATTTTCTGCATGGCATGAGACCTCATCTAACTGTGCCACCTCAGTAACCACCCTTCTGAAAATGTATAGAAATCTGTACAGAAGAATAATCAAGGTTCTGACTCACGTCAACGATTTATCAGATGTCACTCAATCCCATTGTCAACATAGTGTACCAGAAATAAGGTTTTTGGTCCCAGAAAGAATGAAAACTAACCCTCAGGTAGAGGTGGGCAAAAGGACAACAATCATTTGACATATGAGAACTTGTTCCATGGCCTTTGTCTAAGATGGGTTAGACAGGAGAATGAAATACTATTGATGGCCAGCCCCAAAATAAAGACATATTAACAGGTTGGGAAGGGAGGAAGGAGCAAGAACATCCAGGGAGATGAGCCAACCACTTCCCTGCGGGAAGACTAGGATTTCCCCTCCATCAGCCTGAGGGAGGAACAAACACTATTGTTACCGAGACCATCCAAGATTTATCAGAGACCACCACAGAAAGCTGGAGGACCACTGCGATGTGGGAGCATGCCCCCTCTCCTCTCCTCTCCCATTCTACAGAAAAGCTCTGAGATCAGAAAAGCATCCTCAACTGTCACAGGATGTATATTTCCCTTCCTAATTAATTAATGTACCATATTCAAACTGCTGCTTCTCAACATACTATCAGAAAGTTGTAATAAATCATCGACTGACTATTTTAGGTAACTGTGATCATGAACCTCCTAGAATCAACACTCTTATCTTGAACTCTGGACTCAGAGCATGTTATAGCTAGTACTGTAATCTGGATTAAAAACCAGCCACAACCTGCAGCTCACGCAATGACACTGCATAGTTTTTGTGCATTTTTACGTCAATACTTTCTGTAGACAATATCAAAGCATCTGTCTGTTAGTTTTAAAATATTTTAACATGTGCAAAAGTCCAGTTTACATTTAATAAGTCTAGTTTAGACATTTGTATTGACATTGAACTATGTTCTTTTGTAACTTTTAATACAAATGTTACATTTTCAAATTCTTAAGAAATATAGCCTCTTTCTGTTTAAAACCTGCTTGAATGCACTTTCAATGCACACGTAACTTAAGACTTACTATAAAATAACAAAATGCTTATAGAAGTGTTTATTTTTGTTTCTCGCCTGTCTCATGATTGGTCCCAACAGAATTAGTGATAAAGTGCCATGCTTTCTTATGGTTCAAGTTTCAATTTGTACATCCATATTGTGGTTAACAACAAAAAGGATTAGACTAGGCGCAGGGAATGACCTAGAGACTTTTCCAGTTTGCACTGATAGCTGGAAAACTCAACCTTTGTAATCGTAGTCAGCATACTCCTGAGACTTGTCACTTATCAATACTTATTCCACCTGAACGGCAACATCCATAAACATAATTTGCGGAAGTGGTCTTTGATTTTGCATTTTTGATGATATACATTGACAGTCGATGCCTATCTCATTGATGTAAATGTTCTATGTGCTGGTGTAACATGATGTGCATTTAGAAGTATGAAACTCTTCTGATAAGCTGACAATTATGCTTATGTCACTGTAGGAGAGATGGTGAGAATACAGTGAATTTTTAAGCATTTGCTGTGTGTCTTGTCATACCAAACCAGTGGTGACATGAGTAATGTGCACCATCAAGAGATCTGTCTACCAGTTCAGTCTGGATATTGTGTCTAGTACAGAAACCTAGTTGTCGGCAAAATAAAAAAAATTATTTTGCTGATGTAGTAAGTTTGTTAATACATATTGAAATAAGAGACTGACACTTCGAAAAAGAATTGTCTATATGGCTTACAAATAAATGGAATAGGAGCTCAAGTAGACCATTCAGCCCCTCGAGACTGCTCCTTAATTCAATAAGATCATGGTTGATCTGTTTGTGTTCCAAATTCCCATCTTCTTCTGATAATTCATGATTCCCCTGCCCAAGAATATATCTGCCTCTGTCTTAAATATATTCAGTGAAGCTGCCTCCACTGTCTTCTGAGGCAGAGTTCCAAAGTTGCACAGCCCTTTGAGAGAAAATGATTTCCATTTCTGCCCTGAAAAGAAAACTTTTAAAAGAGTGCCTCATAGCTCAACTCTGACTCACAAGAGGAACATCCCTTCCACATCCAACCGACCAACTCCCTGATCTTTACTATAGTCATGGAGAGGGATAGGAGCAGACGGTATGGGAAAATATTTAATTGGGGCTGGGGGAATTACAATGCTATTAGGCAAGAACTGTGGAGCATAAATTGGGATAAGATATTCTCAGGGAAATGCACAACAGAAATGTGGAGGTTGTTTAGGGAGCACTTGCTACGAGTGCTGGATAGGTTTGTCCCACTGAGACAAGGAAGGGATGGCAAGGTGAAGGAATCTTGGATGACAAGAATGTGGAACATCTAGTCAAGAGGAAGAAGGAAGTCTACTTAAGGTTGAAGAAGCAAGGATCGGACAGGGCTCTAGAGGGTTACAAGGTAGCCAGGAAGGAACTGAAGAATGCACTTAGGAGAGCTAGAAGGGGGCATGAAGAAACCTTGGCGGGTAGGATTAAGGAAAACCCCAAGGTGTTCTATACTTATATGAGGAACAAGAGGATGGCCAGAGTGAGAATAGGGCCAGTCAGGGATAGTAGAGGGAACTTGTGTGTGGAGTCGGACGAGGTAGGGGAGGTCCTGAATGAATACTTCCCTTCAGTATTCACTAGTGAGAGGGACCATGTAGTTTGTGAGGACAGCGTGAAACAGGCTGATATGCTCGAACAGGTTGATGTTAGGAAGGAGGATGTGCTAAAAATTTGCGAAACATGAGAATAGATCAGGCCCCTGGGCCAGATGGGATATACCCAAGGTTGCTTCGGGACGCGAGGGAAGAGATTGCTGCGCCTTTGGCAATGAACTTTGCGTCCTCACTGTCCACTGGAGTAGTACCAGAAGATTGGAGGGTGGCAAATGTTATTACCTTGTTCAAGAAAGGGAATAGGAATAATCCTATTTAGTCAGTCTTACTTCTGTGGGGGGCAAATTATTGGAGAGGATTCTGAGAGAGAGTATTTATGATTATTTGGAAAAGCAAGTTTGATTAGAAATAGTCAGCATGGCTTTGTGAGAGGCAGGTGATGCCTCACAAGCCTTATTGAATTCTTTGAGGATGTGACAAAACACATTGATAAAGGTAGAGCAGTGGATGTGGTGTATATGGAGTTTAGCAAGGTATTTGATAAGGTTACCATGGTAGGCTCATTCAGAAAGTAAGGAGGCATGGGATCCAGGGAAATTTGGCTGTCTGGTTTCAGAATTGCTATCCAATAGGAGATAGAGGCTGGTAGTAAATGGAAAGCATTCAGCCTGGAGCTCGGTGACCAGTGGTGTTCCACAGGGATCTGTTCCGGGACCTCTGTTCTTTGTGATCTTTATAAATGACTTGGATAAGGAAGTGGGAGGGTGAGTTAGTAAGTTTGCTGATGACACAAAAATTGGTGGAGTTGTGGATAGTGTTGGAGGGCTGTTGTAGGTTGCAATGAGACATTGACAGGATGCAGAGCTGGGCAAAGAAGTGGCAGATAGAATTCAGCCCAGAAAATTGTGAAGTGATTCATTTTGGAAGGTCGAATTTGAATGCAGAATACAGGGTTAATGGCAGGATTCTTGGCAGTGTGGAAGAACAGAGGGATCTTGGGGTTCACACCCATATTTCCCACAGTTAGCACCCAAGTTGATAGGGTTGTTAAGAAGGCATATGGTGTGTTGGTTTCATTATCAGGCAAATTGAGTTTAAGAGCAGTGAGGTTATGCTGCAACTCTATAAAACCCTGGTTAGACCACACTTGGAATATTGTGTTCAGTTCTGGTCACCTCATTATAGGAAGGATGTGGAAGCTTTAGAGAGGGTGCAGAGGAGATTTACCAGGATGCTGCCTGGACTGGAGGGCAGGTCTTATGAGGAAAGGTTGAGGGAGCTAGGGCTTTTCTCATTGAAGCAAAGAAGGATGAGAGGTGACTTGATGGAGGTCTACAAGATGATGAGAGACATAGGTAGAGTGGATAGCCAGAGACTTTCTCCCAAAGCAGAAATGACTATTATGAGGGGGCATAATTTTGGTGGAAGGTATAGGGGATATGTCAGAGGTAGGTTCTTTACACAGAGAGTGGTGGGTGTGTTGAATGCGCTGCTAGTGGTGGTAGTGGAGTCAGATACATTAGGGACATTTGAGCGACTCTTGGAAAGGCACATGGATAAAATGTAGGGTATGCAGGATTGTTTTAGAGTAGAATAATAGGTCGGCACAACATCGTGGGCCGAAGGCCTGTACAGTGCTGTACTGTTCTATGTTCTATATTTTAAGTCCTTTCAGGATCTTATACCTTCAATCAAGCTACCGTTCACTAATCTAGAGTAAGATAAGCCCAACCTATCCTCCTAAGACAACCTGTTCAATTGTGGTATCAATCCAGTAAACCTTCTCTGAATGTACATCCTTTGTTAAATTGGGAGACCAAAACTGTGCACAGTATTCAAGATGTAGTTTCACCAATGCCCTTTATAACTGAAGCATAACCTCCCTACTTATATGTTCCATTCCTCTCATAATAAAGGATAGCATCCCATTAGCCTTTTGATTTCATACTGTGTCCGTATCCTGACTTTTTGTGACACACACCAGAACACTTAAATCCTCTGCACTGTGGAATTCTGCAGTTGTTCTTTGTTTAAATAATACTCTGGTTTTTCATTCTTCTTGCCAAAGTGCACTGCCTCACATTTTCCCACATAATACTCCTTCTGCTAGATTTATGCCCACTAACTCAATCAACCTATATCTGCATTCAATTTTCTTGTCTTCTTCACAACTTTCTTACCTATCTTAATGTCATCTTTAAATTGAGCTGCAATGCCATCTAAGTCATTGATGTAAATTTTGAAGTTGAGGTGACACATGCAGGACTCCACTCATGACATCCTCCCAATCAGACATCTATTTATGCATACTGTCTTTTCTGCCAGCTGTCTTCTATCATTGCTAGTGTTATGCCTGATGCCATGAGTGTTTATCTCCTGCAATACTTTTGATGTGGCATTTTACCAAATGTCTTCTGGAAATCCAAGTACAGTATGTGTACAAGCTCCTATTTATCCACAGCATATGTTACTCCTTCAAAGAATGCCAATAAATTGGTTAACCATGATTTTCCTTCAACAAAACCATGCTGACTGTCCCAACTACTTTGAGATTTTTCTACTTGTGCAGCAATGATCTCTTTAATGATTGATGTTACCACCTTTCCCACAACAGACGTCAAGCTAACTGGCCTTCTGACTCCCTCCCTTCTTCAACAGAGGGTTCATGTATTCTACTTTCCAGTCTGATGAAACCTTCCCTGAATCTAGGGTACTTTGGAATATGACACCAACTCATTTACTACTTCATTATCAATCAAAGATCCCCCAGGATGGAATCTTTCTGGACCTGAGCCTCCTTGTCCATTTGCTTAGTACCACTTCACTCATGATTGTAATTTCATCAAGTTGCTCTTCCCTGCTGTAAGGCTGGTTTCCCAATAGGTTTTGCTCCTTCAATCCAAATAACATTCTACGATAGCGAACTTTTCACGTTTCCTGAAATGTTTCCTGGCTTTGGTATTTGTTTTAACAGTTAATATGACATTAACTTGCAGTTTCAGTGGACAATGAAAACAAATAATTTCATTTGAAAAGCAGGGTATGTAATCTTTCCCCTTTCTTCCAGCTCTTAAAAGTCCCCAAGTTTAATTCCACATCACATCTTTACTGCACGCAGCAGAGCTATGCAAAGTTAGCTGTGTGCAGGTCTTCCAGATAACCAATTTATTAGTGGCATATCCCTTAAACTTGCCTCAAATCAGCAGGACCAGATGATTAATTAGCAATAGTAACAAATTGCAACTACACAGCAAATGCTTGAATATGATGGACACAGTTTCTGACCTTTCTTATTGTAGACCAATCTTTTCCACAGAACATGAATCATAATGAAAGAAACACATTTCTTTGGAATATAGGAACATAAGGCTGCCTCTTGAATCTGTTCTCCCATTCAGTTAGATCATAGCCTCATCAATGATGAGCTCAATATACCCATTTTTACCTCATATGTGGCACAGTGGTTAGCACTGCTGCCTCACAGTGCCAGGGACCCGGGTTTGATTCCACCCTTAGGCGACTGTCTGTGGAGTTTGCACGTTCTCCCCCTGTCTGTGTGGGTTTCCTCTGGGTACTCTGGTTTCCTCCCACAGACCAAAGATGTGCAGGTTGGGTGGATTGGCCATGCTAAATTGCCCGTAGTGTCCAGGGGTATTTAGGTTAGGTGGGTTAGACATTGGGAAATTCAAGGGTAGGGGAATGCGTTGTGGTGGGCTGCTCTTCGGAGGAGCGGTGTGGACTTGTTGGGCCAAATGGCCTGTTTCCACATTGTAGGGAATCTATGATCTCTCTATATCTTTGGTTGACAAAAATCTAACAAAATAGTAGGGTTCTTTTGGTATAGTGATAATGTTCCTGCCTCTGGGCTAGGAGGCTTGGGGTCAAGTCTCATCTGCTCCAGAGGTATGTAATAACATCTCTGAACAGGCTGATTAGGAAAATATAGCATGCTACAAAATTTAGCTTGTTGATCCTATACCACCATTCGTAAGATCATGGCTGAACTGATTTATGGCCTTAACTCCAGTTTTCTCCTTGTCCTTGGCAGCATCATTGACTAGGCCAGCTTTTATTGCTCATCCTTAATTATCCAGATAGACAGTTATGAGATAAAATTGGAGATTCCCCAACTCTGAGAGAAATAATACGAGACATTTGTGCCTTAAGAGTTCACATAAGCTGAGCTTTATAGGGCAATACAGTGGCTCATTGTTTAGCACTACTGCCTCACAGCACCAGGGAGCCAGGTGCAATTCTAGCCTTGGATGACTGTCTATGTGGAGTTTGCACATTCTCCCTGCAACTGTGTTGGTTTCTGGTCTGTGCTTGGTCTCCTCCCAGTGTAAATGTGCAGGTTATGAGGATTGACTATGCCCGTTTGTCCAGCCAATCATCGATAGCCACAGGTGAGATGCCAGAAGACTTGGTGCCACTATTTAAGAAAGGTGGTAAGGAAAGACCAGGGAACAATAGACCAGTGAGCCTGACATCGGTGGTGAGCCAGTTGTTGGAGGAAATCCTGAGGGAGAGGATTTACATGTATGTGGAAAGGCAAGGACTGATTAGGGATAGTCAACATGGCTGTGGGAAATCATGTCTCACTAACTTGATTGAGTTTTTTGAAGAAGTCATGAAAAGGATTGATGAGGGCAAAGTGGTGCAAGGACTTCAATAGGGCATTCGAGAAGGTTCCTCATGGTTGAGTGGTTAGCAAGGTTAGATCACGTGGAATACAAGCAGAACGAGCCATCTGGATACAGAACTGGCTCAAAGGTAGAAGACAGATGGTGGTAAGTGGAGGTTTGATTTTCAGATTGGAGGCCTGTGACCAGCGACATGCCACATGGATTGGTGCTGGGTCCACTGCTTTCCATCATTTATATAAATGATTCAGATATGAACATAGGAGTTAACGGTTAGTAAATTTGTAGATGACACTAAAATTGAAGGTGTAGAGGACAGCGAAGAAGGTTACCTCCTCAGAGTATGATGGAATCTTGATCAGATGGGCCAATGGCCAAGGAGTGGCAGGTGGAGTTTAGATAAATGTGCGGTGCTGCATTTTGGAAATGCAAATCAGGGCAGGATTTATACAATTAATGGTAAGGTCCTGGGGAGAGTTACTGAATGAAGAGACCTTGGAGTGTGGGTTCATAGTTCGTTGAAAGTGGAACATAGAACATATAACAGTACAGCACAGTACAGGCCCTTCAGCCCATGATGTTGTGTCGACCTATTATCCTACTCTAAGATAAAACTATCCTGCATACCCTACATTTTGCTATCATCCATGTGCTGATCCAAGAGTCGCTTAAATGTCCCTAATGTATCTGACTCCACTACCACCATTGGCAGCGCATTCCATGCACCCACCACTCTGTGTAAAGAACCTACCTCTGACATATCCCCTATACCTTCCTCCAAAATTATGCCCCCTCATAGTAGTCATTTCTGCCCTGGGAGAAAGTCTCTGGCTATCCACTCTATGCCTCTCATCATCTTGTACACATCTATCAAGTCATCTCTCATCCTTCTCACTCCAAAGAGAAAAGCCCTAGCTCCCTTAACCTTGCCTCATAAGACCTGCCCTCCATTCCAGGCAGCATCCTGGTAAATCTCCTCTGCACCCTCTCTAAAGCTTCGACATCCTTCCTATAATGAGGTGACCAGAACTGAACACAATATTCCAAGTGTGATCTAACCAGGGTTTTATAGAGCTTCAGCATAACCTCACAGCTCTTAAACTCAATTCCCCTGCCAATGAAAGCCAACACACCATATGCCTTCTTAACAACCCTATCAACTTGGGTGGCAAATTTGAGGGATCTATGGACGTGGACCCCAAGATCCCTCTATTCCTCCACACTGCTAAGAATCCTGCCATTAACCCTGTATTCTGCATTCAAATTCGACCATCCAAAATGAATCACTTCACAATTTTCCAGGTTGAATTTCATCTGCCACTTCTTTGCCCAGCTCTGCAACCTGTCAATGTCCTGTTGCAACCTACAACAGCCCTCCACACTATCCACAACTTCACCAACCTTTGTGTCATCAGCTAACTTGTGAGTCTAGTCTATAGACAGCCAGCTTGGTGAGCAAGTCAACAACCTCAACCACAACGTGAGCTACAACTAGATGTCAGGGTAGAACGAATGACGAATGGGGAATTCCAATCTACAGTAAACAGGAAGGCAACCCACACTGACGTCACCCCAACGTCCACAAAAAAAGCGTTAGGACACTATTCAAATGGGTTGCAACCTACTGCAAAACACCTGAACTTCGCAAGGAGGTAGAGCACCTATACAAGGTCTTTGCTATCAATGGATACCCCACCAACTTCATCCGCAGGTGCCTACTAGATAGACCACACCAAGAAGACACAATACACCCTAATACACCAGCCACACTACCGTATGTTGAGAACATATTGGAACTGACAACAAAACTCCTACGACCACGAGGAATCGGGATAGCACATAAACCCACAGCCACACTATGACAAACACTCACAAGGACCAAAGACCCTATACCCATGACATTCAGAACCAACATAGTGTAGAAAATACAGGGCAAGAACTGCCAAAAACATTATATCAGCCAGACAGGAAGAAAGCTAGCCATCAGGATACATGAACACTAGCAGCAAAACGACACAATGAACTTTTCTTCACTTCAGTGCACTCGGACAATGAAGGCCATCAATTTAACTGGAACGACGTGACCATCCTAGCTCAAGCCAACCATGGATACGCACGGCAATTCCTAGAGGCCTGGTTCTCCACCCATTATGCAATCAATAAACATGTGGAATTAGACCCCATGTACAAACCCTTGCCAAAAAGAACTATAAAAGACACAAAACACCTCAACAGACCAGATCATATAAATACCAAGCAGAGTACAACAACATCGCTTCATTGGAGGCTACACTGATGATGTTACCTCGCATGGTTACGAAACGTCTGAACTATAACCAGCCAGCTTGGCGAGCAAGTCAACAACCTTACCCACAACACAAGCTACAAATCTTCGCAAGAACCTAATGGGCATAGGTTTAAGGTGAGAGGGAATTTAAAAAGGACCTAAGGGGCAACATGCAGACAGTGGTGCATATATGGAATGAGCTGCCAGAGGAAGTAGTGGAAGTTGGTATAATTACATTCAAAAGGTATTTGGATGGGTATATGAATAGGAAGGGTTTAGAGGGATGTGGGCCAAATGCTGGCAAATGAGACTAGATTTATTTAGAATATCTGGTCAGCATGGACGAGTTGGACCAAAGGGTCTGTTTCTGTGCTGTACATCTCTATGACTCTACGTGCGGGCTAGGTAGCTGAGCCATGGTAAATGTGGGGTTGTCGGGCTAGCATAGGGCTGAGTCTGGCTGGGTTGCTCCTCGGAGGGTCAGTGCAGACTTGATGGGCAGAACAGCCTCTTTCTGCACTATAGGATTCTACAAAACTCGGTTTAAAATTAACAATCAACTGCTGCTCAGAAAAAAGTTCCAAATTTCCACTACTTTGGTATAGTTTCCTAATTTCAGTACCTCCATCTGCTTCTAACATTTGGACTACATCCTCTAATCCGAGACTTTCCAACCACATCATTCATTTCAGTGATGTTTTCTGAGGGATCAGTATTGGCCAGGACCACAGGGGAGATTGCCCCCATTTTTACTTAAAATAGTGCAGTGGGATTGTTTATGTCTATCTGAGAAGGCAGGCAGGAGTTGGAGCCTCAGACTTTGGAGTTGGACTTCAACCCATAGTCTCTGAGTCAGAGATGGGAACATTGCCTCCCAGCTTTAAATGACAGGAGGTATGGACTAATCACAGCTTTGTATAGTTGTAGCATATCATACGAACATACGAAGTAGGGCCAAAAGCCTCTTGAAACTGCTCTGCAGTTTCATAAAATCATAGCAGATCATGTTGTGATCTTAACTCCACTTTTCTCCTTGTTCACTATACCCTTCTACCAGTCATATTCTAATTCTGTTAATATAAAGCCCATCATTCCATTTACTTTTGGAATTACTTCCTGTACCTGTCCATGATATTTACCAAGTATGTGGACCAAGTCTTTTTAAGATCTTGCTTTCTACTTTTCCATTACTTAGAAAGTATCTGGTTCTATATTTGGACCCAACATGATGGCTTCACACTTATTGAAAAATGTTTACTAGAGTTTTCTACATTCCCTTAATATAATCGATATCTTTTTACAATTTAAGGGGAAATCCTGTCGGATCAATCTAATGGACAGTAAATGCTGGTCCAGCTAACCGTGCCCACACCCTGAAAAAAATCTTAAAGGTTTCGCTGACGCAACACAATTGCTGAACAAGGAGGATGTAGGTATAGAATTCAGGAAGAGGGGCTGAGAGGACATTAACTCTTCATTTCCAAAGGCAATATGCTCAAAGATTTTAGCAAGCTTAAAAGTAGACAAATCCCAGGTCTAAAATGAGTTGCAGCCCAAGCTGAGGTGGGAGGAAATTACACAAGCTTTAACCTTTATTTTAACTTTAATTCCTCCCTGGCCACAAGGGAGCTGCCAGAGGATTGGAGCACAGTTAACATGGCTCCACTTTCCAAGAAAGGTGGTAGTGGTAAATCAGGGAATGACAGACTAATGAGTCTCACATCACTAGAAGAGAAACTATTGGAGAAAATTCTGATGGATAGAAATTATTTCCACATGAAGTAGTAATGCTTGATCAGGGATAGTAAGCATAGCTTTGTCAGGGGGAAGATTATGCCTAACAAATAAGGCGACTGTGGAGGAGAGCAGTGCAGTTGATGTAGTTTATATGGACGTCAGCAAAGCCTTTTCCACATGAGAGATTGATAAATAAAAGCACATGGGATCCAGAGTAACCCAGATCCAAAACTGGCTTAGTGGTAGGAGAGAGATGGTGGTGGTAGTTTATTAGTGATCAGTCAAGTGTACAGTGGCATACTACTGGGATCACTGCTGCATTCCAATAAATATTATACCCAATGATAGAGAAGTATCTGAGCGCTTGTGGGGGGGGGGTGAAGAGAGCGAGAACACACACGAGAGAGCGAGCGTACAAGAAGATAAGTTTATGGATGACAGATTGAATGAATTCAAACAAACACCTGATCACAGGATGAGGGCATTGCTAGCCAGGCCAGCATTTATTGCCCATCCCTAATTATCCAGAGGGCAATTATGAGTCAATCACATTACTGTGTCTGGAGTCACATTTAGGCCAGACCAGGTTAGGGAAGGAAACTGCCATCCTTAAAGGACATGAGTTGACAGTGAGGAAGAAGGTCTTCAGTTATAGGATGGTATCAATGGATTGATCAGATGGACAAATCAGTGGCAGATGCAATTTAATAGGAATCTTGGAGTGCTTATCCACAGATCACTAAAGGCAGTGGGACAGGTTAATATGTTAGTCAAAGGTAAGTGTCTTGTATGCCTCTCAGCAGTGGATTATAAAAGCAGGCAGGTAATATGTGCAGTTCTAGGCACCACGTTATAGGAAGGATGTGACTGCACTGGCAGAATTTTTAAAGGAGACTCACCAGGGTATCACCTAGTATAGATTATTTCATCTACAAACAGAAGTTGAATAAGCTTAGGTTGTTTTCTTCATTTGAGAGGGGACCTGATTGATATGCATAAGGGGCATGGACACAGTGGACAGAAATCAGCTAACCCCCTTAATTGACGGGTCAATAACAAAGGGGTATGATTTTGAAATGTGAAAGACAGGAGGTTCAGAGGTTATTCTTGGAAACATTTTCACCCCCAGGGGATGGTGGGAATCTAGAATGCACCGTGTGGGACGATAGTGGAGGCAGGAAGGCCACAGCCTTTAAAAGTACTCGAATGTTATGACATTAGACATGCTCATCCAAGGGTATGGACCAAATGATGGAAAGTGGACTAGTGTAGAATTAGTACAGAAGATGCTGAAGAAACTGAGATTTTATGATTTGGTACATTTCACCTATAAAAGGGTTTAAATACTTGAACATAAAACAGAAAATCTTGGAAATAAAAATAAAACCCCTAGTAGTCTTTGAAACATCAAACAAACCTTTTGAAATACTAGACATGTTGCACATTTCCTTTTTAATGAGACAGATGCAAGTGACAAACAACAATTTTAATCTTCTGTAAAAAGTCAAATTTAGGCATTTAAAAAAACTAGTTACTTTTCTGAAATTGATAATTTCAATGATACAAAACAAGATTGTGGGTTACCATTCACATTCAACCAGCTTTACCACTTTAACAATGTAGTATTCTAGTACAATTAACCATAAAAGAAATGCAAAAATAGAGTATTCAGCAAATTGATTACAAAAATTTAGATTTCATATTCAACTTCAAAAATTCAGTTAAATAAATAAGACAGATGTTAAATACAAGGGTTGAAACTTTGTCTTCTGTCCACAATTTACATTATGATACATGATGTACTTTAGCCCTTGACACACAAGGAAACAAAGATGACTTGTGTACACACAGTTTGCAGAACTGCAAGTATTAGTGAATTATATAAGATGACCTCCCCCAGATGGAAAAGCAAAGGTTTTCCTGGGTGAAGTTTGAAAGGAGGAAACACATTCAGGCAAGGGAGAAATTTAGAAGTTATAATTGGAGGAAATCAGTTGCTTGCAGTAGTTTTTACTGAATAATATTCTGACAGAATGATAGTCAGTCCACAGTCATAACATATTACCTTCTGCACAGTTGAAATAGAAATACAGATTTAAAATTTCAGTTCTTTAAACCTGAATTATACAGTAATTTCTGAATATTTGCTTCAATCTGTTTGCAAATACAGTACCTAGACACCATGAATGTGTATTTACAAAGATGTACACCATTAATAGTTTTTTTTTTTTAAATATAAGCTGCTCTGAGGCACCATTCCAGTCACAAGTTCATGGGACTTCAGTTTCTAAATGTCGGATTTCCTTGACTACCAGGTCAATATTTATGATTGGATTGAAGTACAAAGCCCAGTAAAATAAACAGTCACAAACAAATTGAGGAATTATTGGCCACAAAATAGCAACAAGGATTCCTTGGCTTGATACCTTCCAGAAGTGACTCCACATTTTCTGAGGAATAGCCCTAGAAGAGAATGCGGCAATTATTTGCACAATTCATTGTTCGCGAATTTAGAACAGGTTTAAAAGCTACAAAACTAATAGCATGTGGGATATTGAAAAGATAAAGTTGCCTAGGCTGCTCTTTCAAAAGAGACGCAATTAATCGTGGTTTAACCCAAGGGTCACCATGTTTCAGGGCAGGAGACAGATCAAGAAGGAGAGTCCTTCAAGGTACCCTCAACCAGTGTAATAAATAAACTCATGCTGTTGGCACTCTGCATTGCAAACCAGCCATCCAGACAAATGAGCTAACCTCAGCTCAGCTGAAAACAGAACAAGATAAATGGCCCAAGACAGTGGCCACAGAAAAGAATGGAATAAAATCAGTTTGCAAGGTAGCAGAGCTTGTGGTTGAAAGCAAAGATGGCAACTTTAAGTTGTGAACTATTCCAAATTTGATATGAAACACCAGTCTAAAAGCACAGATGGTGAAACAGTCAATAGCATTTGTTAGCATACATGGTGAAAGCTAATCTTGTGTCATAGATGGACATCATCATTGTTGTAGATGCAGAGAATGCAGCAATGGATAATTCTCTGTCGATCAGAAAGTATCTGCGCCAGAGAATAAAGCCAAGCCAATGATGGACTTGCCCTGGCTGTATTTGGATAAGAAGGCATGCAATGGTAGTCACCTACAGCTAGGCAAACAAGGATGATTTTTTAGCTATTTCTATTAATGCTGAAGGGTCAAGGCAGGCAAGAACTAATTAAGTAACAAATTCATCACGTCTTTTATTAGGGTGAAATAATGAAAGAAAGTTGAAAATCCATAAATGAAACTACACATTTTACAATAATTAATAGTGTCCAGAGATGTGTAGGCTAGATGGATTAGCCATGCAGGGTTACAGAGATGGGACAGGTGAGTCTGGTGGGATGCTTTTCAGAGTCAGTGTGGACTCGTTGGGCCAAATGGCCTGCTTCCACACTGCATGGATTCTATAAATGAATCGATATCTGCGAATAAAAAAGGTAGTAAGATTCACAACTGATTAATACGTAGACTGGTTTAAATCAATTTTTGTTTTAAATTAAACAGAATTTAAGCTTTTTTTTTTAAAAACACTTAAAATATATATTCTTTACAGAATACTATTCACCTCTCGATTATTTTTCTGTACCTGCTACAAGTTAAGACGTTATCTTTTGACATTTTGGGACAGAACACTCAACAGGTATCATAACAGAATCACTTTGTTACTCATTAACACCACAAAAGCAGCAGCTTCAACTTTTACATACCTGAATCCTCCTCTCATCCAAAGTCTCCAGAATGCAAAACCTTCCAGGACTGATAGAAGTACTGCGTTCACAATTATAAAACGTGACGTCCAGTAGTGCATATCCAACCAATCCCAAGCAAATTCAGCAATTAACTGATATGGAATTAGGGAGTATTTCACAAGGAACTCAGCCCATTGCTTCAAGCTGATATCTTCAGACTTTTTAGGAAAGAAAAATGGACAAAGTAACTGTACAAATTGATCAAAATCCATCAACAGTTTTCATAAGTGAAATTTCACAACATAATTTGGAGTGTAATTCAGTAAACAAACAGTGTCAAACTACTTACATTTGTAAATAAAAGACAACTATACATGGTTACTTGTCCCAGCATCTTAAGTTGCTTAAAGTCAAAAAGCAGCACCTTGGGACATCATGATGCGAACTGCAACCTGTTCTAAAATGTATTAGAGACTCAAAACAATCAAATGGCATTCAGACAGGATTCCGAGATGGTTACTCATAGGGACACATGATGCATTTTTACAGGGGTCAACAGAGTACTAGTCAACTCCATCTTTCTGTGCATTACTGGTATCCAGGAATATATATTCAAAATGCTTAATACCCTGGAGATGCCCTGGCTTACCTGTCAAGGAGTTGTATGAAACGATCTCTGGTAAGAGCAATATCAAAGGAGGAAGGCAGGCCCAAGTATGTTGCCCTATTAAAAATAATTTTAAGAACTCTCTTTTGAGTGAATATTGCATAAGGGTGCATATCCAAATGTTTAAAGGTCCCCTTAAAAGTTTTACTTCAGTGCTCTCATTGCCAGCTTCTAAAAGCAGTATTCAGCAGCTGGTTCTTAAATCTGCTGTTCAAAGAGTACACAAGTGGCAAAAAGCACATGTTCTTCCTTTGCACACATGAATAAGTAGAGTGTTTTGGTGAGCCAACCACCAGAAAAGTGGGCAGAATATGAAACAGCAATTAATTTCCTGACTGACTCCCTAGATCCAATGGCTTACATCCCACTTAGGATGATTAAGCTTTTGTAGTAGCATAAGGCTAAAATGGTAAGTCAAGTTCTCTGAATAAAAACAGGGCAACTAAATAGCACTCAAATCTCACAGCACAGCAATGACCAATGAAACCAAAGTTCCACATGATACTCAATTACTAATTTCATGTCATAATTTACATTTGTGGCTCAGACTGGAGTAATGAAATGACCTGAATTTTGTTCCAGATTACCATCCATTGACTTAACAAGCAGCAATATTTACTTTGTATTTTTGACGCAAATCAAGGAGTGGAGCATTTCAGAGACAGAGACAATCTGGCAGTGACATTCAAAGAAAGAAAGAAATGAGGTATGGTGAACTTATGGCTAATAATGAGGGAGAGAGAACTGAGGAAGGGCAATGAGTATAGACAAGTCATGTGAGAAAAATTTAGATGACATTGAGCTTCCACTGTTGAATAAAGATTCTTATTTTTGCTCTCTAGCCAACACGAGACAGTCAACTTGGTCAAGTATCAGAGTTGCCTAGACCTGCAAATCAAACCCAAAAAAGTCAATTATGAAAAATCTCCAAGACATTCCCAGTAAAAATGAAAAGATAACCCAGTTTAGAGGAAATTAAAACTCAGAAGTTACCAAATGATGCTGTAGGTATGGGTAAGGTAATCAGAAAGGTGATAATCCTACAAATTTTGAGGGATTAAATCTAAAAACCTTGAACAAATTAATCCTCATCTCACCACATATGCAAGTACAATGTCACGTGCAAAGGTGAAGAGTAAGGGTATACAAAGGTTCAGAAAATAATCAAAGGAATTAACTTCTATGCCTTTTGGTTGCTTAAGGTTATAGTACTGCAGAAAAAACATTAACAATGAAGTAAATTCATTAGTATAAATACATTATTTCCTTAAACGATTGTTTCATTTAAGCAAAATGCCTGTACTCCTTACCCAGTATTTGCGAAAAATATCTGCATCCTCAGTTGTCTCGGTTTTCTCAGGAGAAATGGTGTGAATAAGTGGCAGAAATATTTCTGAGTAATCAAACAGGTAGAGATACAGCATGGTCAACCGTGGGGAGCTTTTCAGTGCATACAGCAGAAACAGTGACTTGCCTACATGCATTGCCTGAAAAAATAAACATTTGGATTCAACAGCGATTAAAAAAAACTGAATTTAGTTATTTCTAGATAATTAAAACTACAAAAAAAAAGCCAAGAATACCAATAAATCTGTCAGAATATAATCCGAGTCAAAAACTGCAACCCAAATGTTACTTTATTTGTAATCAATTTAAAGAGAACCACAGTATTATGTACCTCAGATGATGATATGCAAAATGCACTTCACATTGCACAAATACCTCTTTGGTGCCAACATCAGATTAACATATTTATATCTCCCATCATCAAAATTTTCATTCATTGCATACTAGGGGGAAAAAAAACACTAACAGACTTTAAATTTCAAAAACAGTTACCTTGTATTCCCATAAATTCTGAGGGGGTTTCACTCCAAGTGCTTTCACATTGTCCAATTCCATGAGTATGGCTTTTCTATGAAGCTGTCTCTCAATGTTGAAAGGAGGCTTTGAAAACTCTTCTTCACCTAGAGTCAATAATAGCCTGAAATATATTCAATGGAAGAACAGAAAGTATTTGAACAATCTGGACAAGAGATTTTCAACAACATAATTGGCTAAACCTTGTCAAATTGGCTTCAATATTTGAACTATACTACGCTGCTCTGGTGTAACTTTGTCTGAAAAGATTAAATCAGTTGCCTTTTGTATAGATTAGGATTAAATCTTAAAATTATTCAGAATCTTGCTACTTTGGATCCCCTTAATCCCCTAAATTCTAGTTAAAAATGATCTTCTGAAAACCACTTACACTGGATGTGAATTGAATTCCAAACACCTACAACTTTGATAGGGAAGACTTTGGCACAAAACACTTTTGGCTAGCAATGGAGATGGCTTCAGTAGGAAAGCAAATTTCCTGTATGAGTCTTCTATGACTAATAGTGCAAGACAAGTAGCTCAACAATCTAGACAGTTTAAGAGCTTACAGTTTGGATCGGAGATATATACTGCTTAGCTTCATGTACGATATAAAATTATAGGACAGAAACATCCTGAAGTTCCTCTCAATGTGATTAGAATTGCCAAAGGCCCGAGTCCATAACTGCACTAGGGGCAATGAGCTTGCATAGCTGGATTTATAAGGTAAGCCTCACCTTCCATTAACTTCTTCCTGTAAAAACCTTTCCTTGTAAACAGTAGCCCATTGGCCCAACTGCTCTAACCAGAGAGTCACTTCCTTTGCAGTCCATTTAGTCACAGGTTTGTGTACTAAAAGATCTTGTTCAGTTTCTCTGCTCCAGAGATAAACTAGAAACACCACCTAGAACAAGAAGCAGCCAAAAAACTTCAGTGCTAATGTCCCTGTGATAGCAATTTAAATAACATCACTATTTAATGTCCTACCTCTAAGCATTCATAACTTTGAATGTCCAGTAAGGTTTTGTTAAATGCAACGTTATACCATAAACTTAAAGGATTCATTGTTTAAAGCTGAAGAATACAGGAATTAGGTACACATGAAACAAATAGTAATATAGTTCATTAAAAATCAAAAGAAAAGTGTCACTTTAAGCAGGGATTTTACCTGTGCATTGATTTACCTATCGTTTCCTTCCTCCCATTCAAATAAACTATAGAAAAATTCTGAGCCGAGAGCACAGATCCCTAGCCATCATTTATAAACTTTGTTAGTTCACATCTCACATTTGGAAATTTATCAGCGTTTGTGCAAAATCAAAAAAGAACTAAAAGCAGAACATCTAAATTCCATTGCAGTCAAGCCCACTTAATTGAAAATTAAATGTTTGGGAATAAAATCTTCAATGATAAATCCCTTTCCTATGTTACTTAGAATGCAGTGGTAAGCATTTAAAGGGATAACTCAGAATGCTCAGAATAAATACTTTCTCACTAAAAAGAAAACTGTCAAAGGAGTGACCCACCACTCACGGTTAAGGAGGGTAAACTTGAAGAAAAAGCAGAAGTGTGCAAAGTGGCAGGTCACATGACCAGTCAGAATATAAAGAATGGCTGAAAATGACAAATGTTAACCAGGACAAAAAAAAAAATTAAAGCACGAGAGAAACAAATGAGAAATGCAAAGCCAGATAGCAAAAATTTCTACAAGTACCTGAAAAGGAAAACAGGAAATGGAGGGCTGGTTCTCTGGAGGGTAAGAATGAAGTATCAACAGTAGATAAAGAAAAAGCTGTGAAATGAATAAATATTTTGGTTTTCTTCTTAGAATAGAATACCCATAAATTAGAAAGTTGAAGGAAGAGAGGAACTTGGCAAAATTAGAATCACCAGGAAAATGGTAGAGTAAACTGAATGAGTGGAGAATAATTTCCTAAGGTCTTAAAAGAGGTAGCTAATGAGGTGGTTGATGTGTTGATGTTAAATCTCAAAATTCATTACATGGAGGACAGATTTCATGAGACTAGAAAGCAGTAAATATAACCCTTCTAACAAGAAGGGAGGCAGGAAACAGGAAACTAAAGGCCAGTTATCTTGACGTCTGCAACGGGGAAGGTTTTAGAATCAATCAATACGGTTCTAACTGGGCACGTGGGATAGTCAGGATGATTTTCTGAAAGCGAGATTGATCTATTGCAATTCTTTGAACAAGTAAAGTATGCTGTGAAGAAAGGGAAGCCCATTGATGTGACATACTTGAATTTCTAGGTGGTGACGCAAAAGGAAAAGTAGGACCTCATGGTATAGAAGTAAAATACTAAACATGGATAGAAGTTTGGTTGGCTTGCAGAAAACAGACAGTATGCACAGAACAGCCATATTTTGATTGACAGGATGTGACAAACAAGTCCTACAAGGGCCTGGGCTGGGCCCTCATCTTTTTACAATTTATGTAATGATTCAGCTGCAGGAAACAAAGGCATGGTGGTTAAATTTGTAGATAACAAACATAGGTGGGCAATTATGTTGAGAAGATGATATAATCTCTCCATTATTGATGTGCATCCTCGTTAATTGAGTGGGCAAAGATCTAATAGATGAGTGAATATGGAAAAATGTGAAGTTGTTCACTTTGGAGGAAGAATAAAAAAGCAGAGTTTTATTTAATCTGAGAACAACTGCAGAATTCAGAGGTGCAAAGGGATCTAGGTGCTCTAGTGCATGAGCCACAAAACATTGGGATGTAAATGCCTTGGAGGTGGCTTTCTAGATGGATTGAACAGGTCAGCCTAGGATGAAAGATTCGACAGGCTGGATTTAGTTTCACTGGAGTTTAGAAGAGTGAGGGATGATTTGCTTAGAGTTATAAGCACGGTTAGGACAAAGTAGATGTGGAAAGCAGGTTATTGTGAACAAGTCTGAAACCTGGGAATGCAGTTTAAAACTAGGGGTCAACATTTTAATGCAGAGATGAGGAAAAATGTTCTCTCTCAAAGAAATGCACGACTTTGGAACACAGCCCCAAATGACAGCAGAAACAAGGTCATTGAATATTTTTAAGACAGATGTGGATAGACTCTTATTAGGCAAGGGAATTAAAGACTATTTCAGGGCAGATGGAAATTTGGAATTTAGAACAGAAAATGATCTAATTGAATGGCTAAGGAGACCTGAAGGGCCGAATAGCCTTGTTCTTTTGGGCTAGCTAACCAATTCAATGACATTTCATCTTATCAAGTGCTATGGTTCTGAAACTCGACAATTGATGTGGCAGGTGCTTACATTTAGATAAGCTAGGTCAGATATTGTGCAAATAAGGAAAACACTGCTTTTAAAATGAGGCTCTCTTTACATATAATATCAATACCAAATGAGCAAAAAAGTTGCTAACTTCAGTTAAGTTTGGTGTTTAACAGCCTTTTAAAAATTTGTACTGAACCCCATTTTATATATTGTAGTTGCAATTAAATTTCCATACTATTGATGCAGTTAAAAACAGATGAAAGATTCATTTTTTTAAATTAACAAAATTACATGGAAAAATCATTACTCCTTGAATAATTCTCCAAAGCAGAATCGGTTTGTTTACTTAGTAGAGGACACCCAAAGTGGAAAGGGGTACTAACATTTTTCTACCAATTAAAAAGAAATTTATAAAAACAGATTGTACATGCTGCAGTAACTTTAGCAATCAAATCAAGAGGTTGGCAAATGTCATTGATTTAGAGCACCTTCAGAGTACAAACCAAGGGTGATTTAACTAGTTAACTGGAGCACAAGATGATACACACACCACAAAACGGTATAACAGAACCATGAATGGATACTTACTGCCACACAAGTTAGAGAAGTTAGTACTCCTGAGAAAAAGCCACCTCCTTGTCGCCATTGACCCGAGTTGTTGATAGCTTTTGATTGTTCATTACCATATTTCTGGAAAGCCAAAATGCTACTTGAGATTTTTATGTTGTTCTGCATCTCCTTCTGTCGTCGTTTAACATCATCAGGGAACAATTTCTCAACAGCATCCCTGGATTAGGAGAACAGGACAAGACAAATATACATGACCCAGAGACACCTGAATATTTAATTTTTTTCCTCCCCATCATTTAAAAACAAACAGAAGTCCCAGCTGAAGGGGGAAAACAGCCAAAGGCGAGGTCTTCATAAAGGCTGAAAAGTGGTAAATCAAGAAGTAACTAGTATGAATAAGAATAATTATTGAAAACCTGTTGGCTTTCTACATTTCCTCGCAGGTGATTGGTTATAAAATAGGTAAGAGTTAATTACCGTGCAACCTAGAAAGGGGCAATTTTATTTTTAACAGCTTCCTCATCTTCTAAATGGCTCACTGGTAAATTTACTCTCATGACATTGAGTCAAACAGATTTCAATTCCTGGCCTGAGCCGCATTCAAAATTTAAGCTAAGGCTCCAACAATTGGCTGCAGATCATTATCTGAACTCTTCACCCAACAGGAAAATTCCATGCTTTATCACTGATTGAAGATAAAAGGCTCAGTTGTTACATCTTTGACAGTTTAAAGAGCCTGTTACAGCTCAATCCTAAGTCTTAAATTTCAATAGTGGTCAATTAGACCAAGACCTGGAGGGAACCTGGTGCCCATGCATCTTTGGCCCAGCAGCAGTCAACATTATCAGGAGATGACAGGTGAAAAATAATTGAAGGAAAAAAAAAGAGGAGTCCTTGTAATGTAAAATTCCAAAACTTGTAAGTAATCAAATAATCCAACATTTATACATTTCTGGATTAGTCCACCATTCAACTTTTTATCAAAATAAAAATAAGTTAAAATAGTTAGCCCAAGAAGAAAATTTAAATTGTTAAAAAGATTAGGCTGCATGTACTTAGAACAATATTTATTTTTCTACAGATCCCTTTTTGAAATGAAATGGAAGAAGCCCAAGCCCTCTTACGTTACCCCAACCAGCCTGAAAGACAGATCAAGGAAAAACTGGCACAAAATCAAATTAAGCCGGGGAAAATGTTAAAAACAGTGAAGTAGAGTTTCATTCATGAGACTAATAATTTCAATGTCCAACTTCAACATTTCACTCCATTCAAATTCCTTGCAAGGAAATAACAGCAATGTACCTCATACTTGCAGATACTGTAAACAAGATGGTTCTTCTCACTTCCTTTATTTTTGCACACGAATCAGGCATTGCTGGCAAGCCCAACATTTGTTGCCCATCCCCAAATGCCCTTGAATTAAATAGGCATTTCAGAGGGCAATTAAGAGTTAAGCACATTACTGGAAGGAGCAGTGAACCAGGTGTTTTTTTTTTTAAAAATGACAGCTGATGGTCATTTCATTACTTGGTCCTTGAGACTAGCCTTATAATCCAAATTATCCAATTTTACTAGCTGTGGCGGAATTTGAACACGTCTCCAAGTCATTCACCTTGGCTTCTGGATATTACCACTATCCCACTGCTTCCTACCCTAGTGTTCGTAGGTGGGATTTTAGTTAAAGACAGCACTTGAAAAAAATGCAAAGAATCTGATCAAGACTTGCAAAGTTACAAAAGAGTGTAACAATAATAATAAATTGGAGACGGTGTCACAGCTAGGGCTTTGTTAATTATATACCATATATGAAAGAAACAAACTTACTTTGGTAATGTTCATGTACAATTTGTACAAAAGCACTTGCATTTATTGAATATAGAAGTAGGTTGTGTTTAAAAGCAATTTCATGGCCAGTACCATCACAGGACCATTAAGATTAGTACAAAGACAACTAATTTCAATTGATATTTTTGAAAGATCTTTCTTTGTATTTCTAAGACTGTTTCCAGGGTAATTAGTAGACAAAAAAAAAACTTGTACAAAATTCAGAACTTTGCAATACAGATGGTATACATACTGACTAGCAGAACATTTACGGTAATTGTGTTTTGAACATTTTATCCACAGAGATAGGAGATTAAAACATTTTACCCGTGGGTGATCAATGATAACTAGCCAAGGCAAGAAGGTGACCATAATACATAGTGACAGCAGCACCACAACAGTTTGGCTGTGGTTTTGGCTACCAAAAAATGTATTAGCAGAGTTTTATATTGACAAAATCTAAATTTGTCACTGCAACAGTCAACAACATTCCACCAACCAGCTAAAACTAAGCTGAGTAAACACCACTGTGAACTGTGTTGAGCAATACCAGTCCTGCAAGCAAACACTGACACTTGGAAAAACTTAGGTGATTGCACATTCCCACTTAAAATCCAAAACTAAAATAGTTATTTATGAAATTAATTATGTAATTATACATAACATTTTGTTACATTCAATAGGAGTTCATTTCTTTTTATTCTTAGCATCTGAAAGACATTTCAAAGACAAGATGCATTCAAAGTTTGATAGTACCTTAAGACAATGTTAACTTTAGGAAATCCCTCCCATTTTTCTCTGCATTCTGGACATTCTGTTTTCCTGGAAGCGTCCCACCATAGTGCCAAGCAATGTCGGCAGAAACTATGTCCACAGTTTAGAGTGGTTGGGTTTACTAATATTTCATAACAACAATGGCAGGAAAATTCATTGGCAGACAGCTGACAGGATGGTTCCGGTAATGAACAATTCTCCAGCAGCTCCCACTGTTGCTTGTACTTTTGCCTATTAAGGAATCCCACATCACC
>NC_063352.1:13041797-13086233 GCF_021869965.1 Rhincodon typus | reverse complement strand
GTTATCCCTATTCCCTTTTTTGAACAAGGGAATGATGTTTGCATCTCTCCAATCTTCTGGCACTATACCCCTGGACAGTGAGGATGAAAAGATCATTGCCGAAGGCCCTGCGATCTCTTCCCTCGCTTCCCATAGAATCCTTGGATAAATCCCATCAGGCCCGGAGGACTTATCTATCTTCAACGTCCTCAAAATTCCTAGCACATCTTCCTTACTAACATCGACCTCCTCTAGCCTACCAGCCTGTTTCACACTGTCCTCCTCTACAACTAGGTCCCTCTCAGTTGTGAAGAAAAGTACTCATTAAGGACCTCTCCTATCTGTTTAGGCTCCGTGCACAAATTCCCTTTACAATCCTTGATCGGCCCTACCCTTTCTCTGGTCATTCTCTTATTCCTCACGTATGTGTAAAATGCCTTGGAGTTTTCCTTGATCCTATCTGCCAAGGTTTTCTCATGCCCCTTTATAGCTGTCCTAAGCTCTTTCTTCAGCACCTTCCTGGATAACTTGTATCCCTCTAGAGCCTTTTCCATTCCTTGTTTCCTAAACCTTACATAAGCATCCTTCTTCCTCTTAACCAGTTGTTCGACTTCTCTTGAGAACCAAGGCTCCCTCATTCGACCGCATCTTCCCTGCCTGCTAGTGACAAACGTATCGAGCACATGCAATATGCATTCCTTAAACAATCTCCACATTTCAATAGTGCTCTTCCCTGACAGCATCTGTTCCCAATTTATGTTACCCAGTTCTTGCCTAACAGAATTGTAATTACCTTTCCCCCAATTATAAACCTTACCCTGCTGTATGTACCTACCCTTTTCCATGACTATTGTAAAAGTAACAGAGTTATGATCGCTACTGCCAAAATGCTCTCTGACCAACAGGTCTAACACTTGGCCCGGTTCATTGCCAAGCACCAAATCCAAAGTGGCCTCTCCTTGTGTTGGTCTATCTAAATACTGTGTCAGGAATCCTTCCTGAACGCACTGGACAATATCCGCTCCATCTAAACTATTACAACTAAAATGTTTCCAATCAATATATGGAAAGTTGAAGACACCCATGACTACAACCCTGTGACTTCTGCACCTTTCCAGTATCTGCCTCCCAATCCGCTCCTCTACTTCTCTGCAACTATTAGGGGGTCTGTAAAAAAAACCCCAACAAAGTGACTGCTCCTTTCTTGTTCTGGACCTCAACCCAAACTGACTCTGTAGAAATATCATTCTCGAACTGCCTTTCAGTGGCTGCTATACTAGCCCTGAATAGTAATGCCACTCCCCCGCCTCTTTTTCCTCTCTCCCTATTTCTTTTAAAGCATCTAAATCCCGGAACTTCCAACAACCATTCCTCTCCCTGAGTTACCCAAGTTTCTGTAATGGCCACAACATCGTAGTTCCAAGTACCGACCCATGCTCTAAGTTCATCCGCCTTATTTCTGATACTTCTAGCATTGAAGTATACACACCTCAAACCATCTCTGTGTCCATAATTATGCTCCATCGACCACATTTCTTTATAAACAACCTCACTCCCTGTTGTGTCCGTTGGAAGGCTGAATACCTCATCCTCTGAATTATAAATCCGGTTCCCCACCCCCTGCCAATTTAGTTTAAACCATCCCGTATAGCTCGAGCAAACCTCCCTCCCAGGATATTTTTGCCCTTCCGGTTCAGGTGCAACCTGTCCTTACTGTACAGGTTCGACCTTCCCCAGAATGTGCTCCAATTATCCACATAATGGAAGCCTTCCCTCTTACACCAGCCCTGTAGCCACGTGCTTAGCTGCACTCTCTCCCTATTTCTTACCTTGTTATCACATGGCACTGGTAGTAATCCAGAGATAACTACCCTGCTTGTCCTGGACTTCAAGAAAATATTTGCTTTGGTCCAGAAAATTAAGTTATCATGTTGAGATTTACCAAGGATATGAAGAACACCTTCATCTTTAGATTTGAGAGGTCAAATGGGTTGAGTAAATCTTGCTAAAGTTCCAATGTATCATTCGCCATGAATTAACTAGCTTCACGAAACCAAAAAATGGCAAATTTATCAATAAAGCCAAAGTATATCACATGAAATAATTACAGCTTTCAGTTAGATATTTAAAATATGATTACTGTACAATGTATCCAGAAAAGAGGCCAAGAGGTCTAACAGGCTTCATTTGAATAGCAATTTGACCTTCCACTCCAGGAGGAACCACATTGTGATTTTCATCAATAATCTGAAACAAGGATAACAATTATAAAAATGTGCAAATGGCAGCAGAGATAACCAATTCAAAAAAATATAATTAGGTTGACTGCTCAGATTTACTGTAAACTGTACCACTTACCACATGCACTGTTTAAGTTGTTCCACGTTCTGAAGGAATGTTCACAAAAAGAAATGTTATGATCTAGATGATGGAATACTGAACAAGTCAGTTTCCAGAGTGAAACACGACTTGATAGACCATAAGTTTTATTTTTTGTAACTTTGTGACTGTGATGGTCAGTCACCGAACATATACATACAAGCCATCAAATGCACTTCGAAAAAAAGAACATTACCTTCTTACACAAAAGAAAACAAAAGCATAGCTTTATAAATGACAATTTGAACAACATCTTATCTTAAAGAGCAAAAAGAACAGTTTAACTATTTTCAACTATTCAACATAGAGAAGGCAATGGCCTATTGGTGTTATCACTAGAACATTAATCCAGAGACGTAGGTAATGTCCTGAGGTCCCAGTTTTGAATCCTGCCATGGCAGATGGTGGAATTTGAATTCAATTTTCAAAAAGAAAATTGGAATTATGAATCTAATGATGTCTGTGAATTTATTGTTGATTGTTTGGAGAAAAAACCCATCTGGTTTACAAATACCCTTCAGGGAAGGAAACTGTTGTCCTTACCAGGTCTGGCCTACACGTGACTCCAAGACCCACAGCAATGTGGTTGACTCTTAAACTGCCCCCTGGGCAGTTAGGGATGGGCAATAAATGCTGGCCCAGCCAGCGACGATCACATCCCATGAATTAATTTTTTTAAAAAAAATCTCAATACTATTCTTTACAGACATTCATCTCAGATTTTAATTTCTTAGCCAACTGACAAGGTTGCAAATGTCTTCTGTTGGACTTCCTGCACATTTACCAAATGTGATTCTTTCCATTGCTGTCTCTCCCCAAAATGAACAGACATTGATCACCTTTTTGACTTTTCCTAACTGTAATGCCCAGTCTACTTGAACTGCTAACATAGTTTAAGACTTCTTTCCAGCTCTGATAGGCTGAAGTCTGCCACAAACTAAACTGCTCTGCTGCTGGTATGAACGTTTTCTTCTCAACTGAAACCTGATTGTGGCCCCTGGCCATCTGTTTTTTTCACTATCAAAGAAGTTTAGCTTTTGAAATGCTTCAACAAATAATTTTACAGGTAGCTCAGCTAATTAACTTAAGTCTCATGTTTTTTTGGAAAGACTGTTCTGAACTCCCTGTTCAGAAAAACAACTTTCTGACATTGTAAAAGAAACAAGTCTCCTTCACAGACATAAAACCAAAGACCCATTTACCTGTACTTTAGAATCCACATTCCCAAATGCTAATACATTAGAAACTTGCAGCACATATAAACTGTGGTCTCTTGCCATAATACTACATCCTGCCAAAGGCGTGAATGAACTGTGACATTTCCATGTTATACAAGGCTATGTCTAAGGTGAGAGGTCCTCTCATGATACATCTGAAGTACATTCTGATGGGAAAATATTTGGAATGTGCCTTGTCTGCATTGACCATGCTTCTATGCTTCTATCTATATCATTTCCACCAGGCAGACATTAGTGAAACCAACCGTACAGACTTTCTCACGACATTTAAAACATAGTTTATTCTTGCCAGCTTGGCTCATTGGTAGTAGTCTCACCTTGGAATTAGAAAGTAGTGGATTTAAGTACTGAGGTGTGCTGCAGTATTTGGAAAAGTGCAGAGGAGATGCTACAGTTAACATCTCCAAAGTCCAACAAAATATAAGAATTGGTCACTTTACTGTTGTGTTTAAAGCACTTTACTGTCCATATTTTATCTGTTTTGTTACAGGAGAGTGAGGAACCACAGTGAATTACCACAAAAATGTAATTTGTCAGTTGTTGTACATTTTGGGACATTCTAGGCATTTCTTCAAATACTGACATTGTATTAATGAAAGCTTTTTTAAAGATTGGAAGATGCATGGCTTTTCCAACAAGTAACTTTAATTGAAGAAAGGTCAGTGACTACACTGTACAGAATTAAGATGATTGGCAAAAGAACCAGAGGCTACATAAGGACCTAGAATGCACAAACTTAATTACGGATAAGAATTGCTTTTTTGGAGTGATGTGCTGTCATTTCTTGCTCTAATTTCAGAAACACAATGAGCATTTGATGCAAAGAAGACTGAAAGAAAAACTGCAGCTCAGGATTTGAATCTTTAATGGCTATTGAAAGGCAACAAATCAATAGAACTTACTTGCACGTTAATTGCTGGAACCGGCTTCCCCATTGAACCAGGTTTAATTTTCATGCCTTTGAATGTTGCACAGAGCAAGACCTATATGATAGCAAAGCAAAAACGGTTATAAGCTGCATTTAACAGTTCAAAGCAACGCAAAATGCAAACAGTAATAAAATATGTTCCGGGTTTATTATAGCTAAGCATTGCAAAAGGACATAACTGTACTTGTCAGTGGAGGACTGGTGGCCATAGATCCTATAAAACCAGATAAACAGTAACAGATCTGTAACTGCACCATCTGGAGCACATGACTCTGTGCTGTAGATGATTGTGCTCAGCTCCATAATGACCATGAACTGATGCTAAACTGTTAGCCTTACACAAGAAAACAGAAAAAAATCTCTTGCCTTGGGAACATACATACACAAAATATGCAGAAGGTGCCCATTTCCAAGCATTAACAAAGAACACTTTGATGAAGATCATTTTCATTATATATGATACATATATTCCATATTCCAAAGGCACTAATTTCATTCACAGAAAAAAAATGCGACTTGGCCTCCATTACTTTCTCTAGGAAGCAAAGTAGGAAGCAATATTGGCACCATACAAATACCAAGCAAAGACCATTTCCAAGAAGAGATAATCTAACCATTGCCCTTTGACAGTCAAGGGCATGACCATCACTATCAACATCCAGAGGATTACCATTGATCAGAAACTGAACTGTACTTGCCATACAAATACTTAGCTACAAGAGCAGTTTGAAAGCTAGGAATACTGCTGTGAGTAACACACCTCCTGATGGTGCAAAGTCTTTTCACTATCTATTAGACAGCAATCAGGAGTGTGATGGAATACTCTCCACTTGCCTGATGGGTGCAGCTCCAACAACACTCAAGAAGCTTGACACCATCCAGGACAAAACAGCCTGCTCGACTGGCACCACATCCACAAATACCTACTCTTTTCACTGCTGATGCAGCGGTGTGTACCATCTGCAAGATGCACTGCAGATATTCACCCAAGGTCCTTAAACAGCACCTTCCAAACACAACCACTGCAACCTAACGGGCAGATATATGGGAACATCACCACCTGTAAGTTCCCCTCCAAGCCACTCACCATCTTGACTTGGAAATTTATCGCTGTTCCTTCACTGTCTTTGGGTCAAAATCCTGGAACTCGCTCGCTAATGGCATTGTGGGTCAACCCACAGCACACAGACTGCAGTGGTTGAAGAAGGCAGCTCACTAGCACCTTCTCAAGGGCAACTGGGGACAGGCAATAAAGGTTAGCTCGGTCAATAACACCCATACCCACAAGTGAATAAATAAATAACATGTTTACAAAGATTATCTTCTTTTATATATATATATAATACACACATTCTACACTTGATATAATTTCATTCACAGAAGAAGAAAGGGAGTTGGCTTGTATTACATCCTTTGGAAACAAAGTATATAAAGTGCGATAAGTGCTGGCCCAGCCAGAGTTGCCCATGAGTGAATAGAAAAATAATTCACACCAGTTTTGTTATGTAGTGTACTACATTGTAGCATGTTGTTCTACAGTTTACAATTTGCAAATCATGCTGCAAGGCTCCTGAAATCTGCTATATCTGCATTCTTCTAGTAATTCCAATGCGAACAATGCTGATAACATTGAACTTTGATCTGACAGCCAGGCAACTATTGTTTACTTACAAACTGCAGAAAAGGGTGAGGAGATTATGAACTCCATTTCACCTCAAAAAGTTTTGTAACCTAATATTTCTCCATCTTCCTGTTAGAGTCTGCTTCTATCAATCCTGTCATTTTGAAATATTTTGAAATAATTTCAAAAATAAATAATTTAGTTAAAATACCATAATTTTATCAGTATATTGCAATAATATAGTGGTTCATTTGAATTAAGCAAATACAAATTTGAAGTAAAGAGCAAAAATGTTGGCACTACCTACACAGCTTTCAAACTCCCTTATAATAAACAGAAGGATGTGGTGATATCATTGAACAACTGTAACATTCCATCATCCACCATCAGCAATGACAAGTTGTGTCATTATTTTTAAGCTTACAATAATATTTGTGTCACATTTACAGCACAGTTCTTAATCACTTTCAAATATATCACTTTCTAGACATTTTCATCACAAATAAATATATTCGTCCCAACTTGAAATGTCAGCTTTCCTGCTCCTCTGATGCTGCCCGGCCTGCTGTGTTCCTTCAGCTCCACACTGTGTTATCTCTGACTCCAGCATCGGCAGTTCTTACTATCTCCGAAATACATTCTGAGTTCTGTTTAAAATTTCACTACCACATAATCTTAATGAACTAACTATTATTAGCATAAATGTGAGAGGGCTGAGCAAACCAACATTGAATTAAATGGACTTAGGGTATGGTTTAAATGATTGCAAACACATTTCCAAACATTGGTGTAAATTGAGTTATGACAGGAAACCAGATAATTTCAGGAGTATAATGTGGGTGAAAGAATTCTGAACAATGCAGTGTGAAGTAGTGGTGTGCATGTCAAAAGAGTATTGCAGAAACATTGAAACAGCTGCCGTATAAAAAGTTTACATCAGTCATGGCTGAGGAATAAATGTTCTACTCTTGTCACAAATATAGTTCCATATGATCTTAAATAGCAAGAGCACAATTTTCTTCAGAGTAAGCATGCAGCAAAATATTAACTGTTGGGAGTTCTGATTGGCCAATTTCCTGGGTTCAGGCTTACAGAGTCATTTCGCCATACAGCATGGAAACAGACTCTTCGGTCCAACAGTCCATGCTGACAATAATCCCAAACTAAACTAGTCTCACCAGCCTGCATTTGGCCCATACCCCTCCAAACATTTCTTATTTTTGTACTTATCTAAGTGTCTCTTAAACATTGTAACTGTACCCACATCCACCACGTCCTCTGGAAGTTCATTCCACACATGAACCAGTCTCTGTGTAAAAAAAAGTTGCCCCACATGTTTTTTTTAAATTTTTCTCCTCGCACCTTAAAAATATGTCCCCCTAGACTTGAAATCCCCCACATTAGGGAAAAGACACCCACCATTCACCTTATCTATACCTCTCAATTTGATTTGATTTGATGTATTGTCACATGTACCTAAGTACGGTGAAAAGCTTTGTTTACGAGCGGTACAGGCAGATTATAATCAACAAGGACATAGAACATAGAACATAGAACATTACAGCGCAGTACAGGCCCTTCGGCCCTCGATGTTGCGCCGACCTGTGAAACCAATCTGAAGCCCATCTAACCTAAACTATTCCATTATCATCCATATGTTTATCCAATGACCATTTAAATGCCCTTAAAGTGGGCGAGTCTACTGTTTTTGCAGGCAGGGCATTCCGCGCCCTTACTACTCTCTGAGTAAAGAACCTACCTCTGACATCTGTCCTATATCTATCACCCCTCAATTTAAAGCTATGTCCCCTCGTGCTAGCCATCACCATCCGAGGAAAAAGGCTCCCACTGTCCACCCTATCTAATCCTCTGATCATCTTGTATGTCTCTATCAAGTCACCTCTTAACCTTCTTCTCTCTAACGAAAACAGCCTCAAAACCCTCAGCCTTTCCTCATAAGACCTTCCCTCCATACCAGGCAACATCCTGGTAAATCTCCTCTGCACCCTTTCCAATGCTTCCACATCCTTCCTATAATGCGGTGACCAGAACTGTACGCAATACTCCAAGTGCGGCTGCACCAGAGTTTTGTACAGCTGCAACATGACCTCCTGGCTCCGAAACTCAATCGCTCTACCAATAAAACCTAACGTACTGTACACCTTCTTAACAATGCTATCAACCTGGGTGGCAACTTTCAGTGATCTATGCACATGGACACCGAGATCTTTCTGCTCATCCACACTACCAAGAATCTTACCATTAGCCCAGTACTCTGTATTCCTGTTACTCCTTCCAAAGTGAATCACCTCACACTTTTCCGCATTAAACTCCATTTGCCACCTCTCAGCCCAGCTCTGCAGCTTATCTATGTCCCTCTGTAACCTACAACATCCTTCTGCACTATCCACAACTCCACCGACTTTGGTGTCATCCGCAAATTTACTAACATCCTTCTATGCCCTCATCCAGGTCATTTATAAAAATGACAAACAGCAGTGGCCCCAAAACAGATCCTTGAGGTACACCACTAGTAACTGAACTCCAGGATGAACATTTCCCATCAACCACCACCCTCTGTCTTCTTACAGCTAGCCAATTTCTGATCCAAACCGCTAAATCACCCTCAATCCCATGCCTCTGTATTTTCTGCAATAGCCTACCATGGGGAACCTTATCAAACGCTTTACTGAAATCCAAATATACCACATCAACCGCTTTACCCTCATCCACCTGTTTGGTCACCTTCTCGAAGAACTCAATAAGGTTTTACAGATTATGGAGTGGAAATAAAGCTTGGACAGAGGCAAACAGGTTACATTGCACAGGCAAGTGCAAGGCAAGTTCAACATTAGCAAGATCAGCGTTATTTGATATTCCACCGGGACACCCCAGTCCATTCCACAACCACCAACAAAAATCCCCCCCTCGCCATGGCACCTTCCCATGTAACTGCAGAAGGTGCAACACCTGCCCCTTCACATCCATTCATCTGTCTAATTGTAGCAGGGAAGAAGCTATTCTTGAACCTGCTGGTGAGTGTATTCAAGCTTCTGTATCTTCTGCCTGAAGGAAGAGGTTGTGGGAGAGCATTACTGGGCTGTACTGGGTTTTTGATGATGCTGGCAGCCTTTCTGCAGCAACGAACCGTGGGCAGAGCAGTTACCATACCAGGCCGTTATGCACCCGGACAGTATGCTTTCAATGGTCCATCTGTTGAAGTTGGTGAGGGACCTTATGGACATGCCAAATTTCCTGAGCCGCCTGAGGAAGAAGAGGCATTGCTGTGCCTTCTTGACCATCATATCTACGTGGGATGTCCAGGACAGGTTTTTTGGTTATCGTCACTCCTATTTAAATAATTATAGCAGGCTCCTGTTAAGAGCACTTATCTGTGTTGAAGAGCCATTTTCAGGAGGTGAAGAGTATTATAATGGTGATGGGAAGGCCTTGGTACCAATCACCTGTGTTCGGGAGGAAGACTATTGACACTAATCCTTCTTCCAATGTTAGTCTATGGGCTTTGTAATAATCTATGGTCTATTCCTCTGATGCAGTCCACCATATTGACAATTTCCAGTTCCCTGGCCCTAACTGCCTCCTGTTCACCATGGATGTCCAATTCCTCTATACATCTATTCCCCACCAGGATGGACTGAGGGGTCTCGGCTATTTCCTCAACCAGAGGCCTGAACAATCCCCATCCACCACCACTCTCCTCTACCAGGCTGAACTTGTTCTCTACTCAACAATTTCTCCTTTAATTCATCTCACTTCTGCCAAGTCAAAGGAGTGGCTGTGGGCATCCGCATGGGTCCCAAGTATGCCTGCCTCTTTATGGGGTATGTGGAACAATCCTTGTTCCAGTCTTAAACTGGCCCCTTCCCATGACTCTTTTCTCGGTACATAGATGACTGCTTCGGTGCCACCTCATGCTCCCACCAGGACCTTGAAAACTTCGTTCATTTTGCATTTCCACCCCTCAATAACTTTCATGTCATCCATTTCTGACACTTCCCTTCTTTTCCTTGACCTCTCTGGCTCCATTTTGGGTAATCAACTGTCCACTACCATCCACTACAAAGCCACTGACTCCCATACCTACCTTCACTACAGCTCTTCACACCCCATGTCCTGCAAGGACTCCATCCCATTCTCCCCATTCCTTCGCCTATGTTGTATCTGTTCGGGTGATGCCATCTTCCAAAACAGTGCTGCTGACATGGCTTGCTTCTTCCATGACTGTGGTTTCCCACCCACTGTGGTTGACAGGGCCCTCAACCGCATCCGACCTATCACCCTCGCGCCTTCCCGTCACTCACAACGGTGTGATCAGATCCCCCTGATCCTCACTTAACATCCCATCAGCCTCCGCATTCAAAGGGTCATTCTCTGCCATTTCAGACAACTCCAGCAGAATGCCAGCACCAAACATGTCTTCCCCTCACTCCCCCTGTCTGCATTTCACAGGGATTGTTCCCTCTGGGACACCTTAGTCCATTCCACAACAGCCAACAAAAAGCCCCCTCCCCATGGCACCTTCCCATGTAACTGCAGAAGATGCAACATCTACCCCTTCACCTCCTCCCTGCTCACCATCCAAGGGCCTGAACAGTCTCTCCAGGTGAAGTACCTCCTCTAACCTTGTGTATTTCATTCACTGCACCCAATATGGCCTACTCTACACTGGAGAAACCAAATGCAGACCGGGTGACTGCTTTGCAGAACACCTCCGGTCTGTGCACAAGCATGACCCCCACCTTCCCGTAGCCAGTCATTTTAACACAGCATCCTGCTTGCATGCCCACGCGTCTTTCCTCAGCATGCTGCAGTGCTCCAGTGAATCACAGTGCAAACTGGAGGAACAACATCTTATCTTCAGACTAGGCACTTTACAGCCTTCTGGACTTAATATTGAATTCAACACTTTCAAATTGTGCACCATTCCTTCCCTTTCATTTAGCTTGTTATATTCTGTTATCATGTCCTCTGTCTCCTCCCCCCCACCCCAGTGGGACTCTCTGTCCTTAAAAATCTGGCAGTTAGACACACCATTGTTCTGCCATTCTCACATTCTGGTCACTTAATCTGAACTGTCAACATCTTTTCTCCACCAGCAACCTACACCCACCATCCCCACACCAACCCCCCAAATTATAGCATAAATGCTGTCCCCTCCACACTTCAGTTCTGATGGCGAGTCGTCTAGATTCGAAACGTTAGCCTGCTCTCTCTCTCCATGGATACTGTCTGACCCACTGTGATCTCCAGCATTGTTTGTTTTTAGAACAAATTGGCTGGTTTTGTTTTTAGCCAGCAGAGGGCATCCATACCTGAGTCCCTGAGAATCTGACTTTCTACAGGTTCAACTTGAACACAAAGAGATTTGGAAAACACAGTTGCTTGTATTACAAACTCAAGCAGCCTTCTGATATCACTCTCTCCCACCACCCATAATGGTCTACTTTAGTTGAGGAAACACTAGGATAAATATGGATGAGGCATTTGGCCTATCTAGGTAGCAGTGGCCAGACAGCCATGCCTACTGGGAGTCTCTTGCCCATATGTGGGCTCACCCTCCTACCACTGCAGAGATTACGGTGACAGGCAGGTGGGAGGTTGAAGGGTGAGTTACATCTGGAGTATACTGAAAGGGTGTCTGAGACAGGGTTGGGAGGAGACAGTTTCTCCCTTTGCATGCCTACTGGGCTCCACTCTATTTCCTCTCTGAGGCCATGGTCCCTTGTACTCCTTTCACCTTGCCATTGATGCTTAAGTGCCCATGGCTAGAATAATGGAGTGCAGGTCTGTGCACATATCGAGCAGCACTGCATATTCTGAAGGACCTAGGTCTCCAAGGCAACAATCACTATTTCCATGGTGATAGCCAAGTAGGTTTATGCTGGAGCCATCATAGGAATGAAACTCCTCCATTCTCATTTCAGCCTATTTGGTGCCTGTGGCCCAGCTGTCTCTTTCTGAAGGTTGATCATCCTAATTTAAGGCTGAGTGCAGGGCACACATATGTTCTGCATGGGTCTGAGCAAGTGCCTGGTCTCCGGCAGTCCTTCTAGTGTCAGCGACCTCAGGCATTGCTTCCCCTACTGACTGCGGAGAGGTATCAGTGATGTGCTCACTAGAATGTGTCCAAGTCTAAGCGAGATAGAACGCCCACAAAGGTGAAAGTCTATCGGCTAGTGGAGGGCACCAGTGAATGCCTCGTTAGTGTTTCATGTGAGGGTTTATAGTCTTCCTCTTCAGAGCTGTTGGTGTGGCCTTGGCTGAGGTTTGCTGGGTGCAAGTTGAAATAATGCTGGGAATTTAAAAAAATTGGCTTAGCCAGCCAGTTTCACATTTTACCTAAAATCAGGTATCTCTGACAGTACAGCACCAGAGTGGCAGCCTTGATTTTTTTTTTGTGCTCAGAACCTGGGCTGTTGCTTGAACCCAGAACATTGTGGAACAGAGGCAAAAATGCTACAAACATGTTCACATTGGACTGTTGCTTTCAATTCCAATATCAAAGAGGTTCATAAGTTTCTCACACTCAGTGGAAGTGAGAGTGCAGGGAACAGATGTGGAGGGATTGAGGAGATGGTTGGGAATGGAGAAAAGAAGCTTTGCACTCTGGATAATCCAGTATTTTGGTTCAAGAAACCACTTTTCTATGTTACAGGGTACATTCCTTTGTTACAAAAAGCTGTTTGGTTGATTTCTTTCTTCCTTCATTAAAGAAACAAAACCTCCTACTCAGGATTAAAGCACGTACGGTTTCGCTCTGGCCATATCCTTCATAGATGTCTAAGCCTGTCTCTTCTTTCCACTTGGCCATTACCTCAGGGCTGCTGGGCTCACCACCAGTTACACAGTGCTGGAGGCTTCTGAATCTGTAACTAAATTTAAAAAAAATTAGAAAGTGAAGCCACAACTGGTACCACAACTGTTTAGCACTGACCTTGTTGTATGTTTAGACAAATTCTCGATATACCATGCATTGAAACCCAAATTTAAAATACTGCTTTTTTAGAATATTAAAATATATTCAGGTCATTGTAGATTAAGCTACATTTATATTTTGGAAAATTGTTGACTTGAGACAAAAACTTTCATGCCTTGGGCCTGTCTTCTGACCCCATTTTTTATTCCCCATTATTCATTCATGGGATGAGGACATCACTGGCTAGGCCAGCATTTATTGCCCATGCCCAGAATGGCAATTATGAGTCAACCACATTGCTGTGGGTCTGGAGTCACATGTAGGCCAGACCAGGTAAGGATGGCAGTGAACCAGATGAGTTTTCCGACAACTGGTAATGGATTCATGATCATCATTAGACTCTTGATTCCAAATACTTATTGAATTCCACCAGCTGCTGTGGCAGGATTCAAACCCAGGTCCCCAGAACATTAACTGGGTCTCTAGATTAACAGTCCAGTGATAATACCACCAGGCCATCGCCTCCCCTTTTGCCTAATGGAAGATCCCACAGTGCATGAAGCACAAAAAATTTTGCAGAGAGCAGCACCATAGAAGACTCACCCTCTTTTTACAGCTTGCAGTGCAGTATTCCAGTAGTTAGAGAGTTTAAATATCCCACAGTCTCCTAGAGAAGCTACAGAGAGAACCTAAGTGTGTAGCGTAAGTGCATAAGGTGAGTAGGAGATTGCAGGTGGCTGAGAGGTAAGGGTGGAAATGGGTGAGGGGTAATGGTGGCATTCAAGTGGAAGGATAGTGTGGTAGATGGTGATTTCAGGATTAGAGGTAAGACTGGGAGGTGGTAATCGGATAATGGTGGTAAATCAAGTTGAGGTGGATTCATTAGGGTGGGAATTGGAAGATTAAGGGTCCCAGTCCAGTAGTGGGCAGTCTGGTCAGTTTAGGTGATGGGTTTTTCCAGGGGACAGGGCCATTTGGATCGGGCATTTTGTGGGGTTCAGGGAAGGTAGTTGGGGTGTGGTTGTTAAGAGTTTGGAGATTGGTGGGCAGGTTTCTTGCTGCAGTGGTGTCAGTGGAGAGTCAGAGGATTCAGTTGTATAGTTACACAGGAATCAGGATTGTAATTTTTCCATCTAACATTTCTGCATAACTATTCAGGTATATCATTAGAACACTCTGCAGTCTCCAAATCTAATTCAGAAATTTCTGAGGCTTCTGGATACAAATAACTGTCTAATGGAAGTTCAAACTTCAGATCCAGACAGTTCTTATATCTTAAAAATAGGAACATTCAAATTGAAAGTGAATAAAGTAAGATATCTGGAGTATCAATTCAGAACAGAGGAATTCAGATTACAAAAGATAATCAAATTAGATCAGTGATCTTGCATTATTTTTGATATGCTGGGCTAGTATGTGTACCTATTACAGTATGAAACCGTTTTTGCTTTCTAAGTTTTGGATCAATTTCTGTTGTTGAATTGAAGAATTAAAGAACGTGCTAGCAATAACTACATAATTCAAGCCTTCAAATAAACTGCAATAAAGGTCTTAATAGGAAATTTGGAGAGTACAAATCTGAGGGAACTAAAATTATCAACAACAATGTGGAAGTTAATGAGAAGAAAGGGATATTGTGCCGGATCAGGAGGGAGCTGTGAATGGATCTAAGGAGTCTTGTGTATGAATGCAGACAATAGTGTGTTTTTTTTTGCATGGTTGTTATACATGCACAGCCAAACAGATGCAAAACAAAGAACAATCAGAAATTTAATAATGTACCTGGTAAGATCATTCTGTACAAGCATACGATATGCAGTGGGTGGACAACAGAAAGTTGTTATTGGGTACTTGGATAAAACCTAGGAAAGGATCATTTAACAATCAATTATCTTCTCAAAGCCAAATGCAATAATAAGTAGCAATCTTCAAATAACATCAGGAATGTTCTGGACTCCACAAATAACCAAACTTGCCAGTACACAGTGAAAAATAAACCTTCCCTTTTTTAAAAAAATACCACATAAAATTCAGTACAACCTTCCTGTCACTGTACCAAAAATGCTATTTTTGATTTGGCAAGACCTGGTTCCCACCTTTCCTCACAGTCGCATCAAAAATGGACAAAAGTGCAGAACTGTGGGACGTTGGAATCAGGGTGCATGACACTCAGGCAGATTAAAATGTAATCCCAAAAACAAATAGCTTGAATACAAAGTCTTGAAAGGATAATGAGGTAAATTATGTAATAGAAACAAAAACATAAAGTTGGCAATGTAACACCTCTTTGAGAAACAACTAGAATCATAGAATCATAGAAGCCCTACAATGGGGAAGCAGGGCATTCGGCCCATCAAGTATACACTGACCCTCCGAGGATTTTTCCACTCAGACCCATCCCCCTACCTTATCCCTGTGACCCCACTTTTGCCACGGGTAACCCACTCAGCCTGCACATTACTGGACATACGGGCAATTTAGCATGACCGATCCACCTAACCTGCATATCTTTGGACTGTGGGAGGAAACCAGAGCGCCTGGAGGAAACCCATGCAGACACAGGGAGAATATGCAAACTTTGTGCAGACAGTCATCCAGGCTGGAATTGAGGGTGGACCGAGGTCCCTGCTGCTGTGCATTGTAAATCAATGTATATACTTATTGATGCTATTGCTAGACTTACTGTTCTAATTCCTGTTAGCACCGTGTGGAAATCATAAGACCTCGATAAACAAATGTTAACAGCCTGCTCACCAAATTCAATTTAGGAAAAATAAGAGAGATCCCAAGAACAGTAACCACAGTATTATTGATGATAATGGAGGCAAGAAAGTTGCAAACAAAGAAAAAATAATTGTTTTGTAGTGAGGTGAAACAAAAGGGTATGATTTTTCTTGTATTTTCTGTGGAAAAGTGAGAGAGCTACTGGAAGAGATGCATCCAGTAACATAGGGGAATGTGAGCTTTGATGTAAAACAGCCTACAGTACAGAATGTTTGAGAGGAAAAATAATGCTTGTCATAAGGGAAGAAACCAAACTTCTTGCAGGAGGCTTTAGAAACAAAAGAGCTCTGGCAATTCTACTTCGAGCACAAAGAGATTGTGAGCCTGAGCATTGTGAAAATACTCCTGGCATACATGTGAAATGTGACCCATCAAGCGCTCTGCAATCAGAGCATTTAAGGGTTATTTTCCCTTTGTGTGCAGAAAGAAAACCTGTAATTATTGTGGATTGACCTCCAGTTATCCAATCTTGTAGCTGATCTGTAACCACCAGTTTTACACACATTAAAATAAAAATTATTTGTAAGTAAAATAACCCTTCGTAGACTGTTTCCTTAGAGATGAGTGATGTTGGCAGAGATTGTGGAAACTCATGAAGACACATATTCATAACGTAAAGCAGAGTAATCAATGTCAACGAACATATTTCAATCCTCAGCCACTCATTATTGATTGAAAATTCGGCATTAGCAACAATAACCCAAATTTTCACAGAGGCGTTTTTCTTTCAAAGCATGTTTTTGCTAGCGGTTATAATTTGTGATTAGTCAGTTGGAATAACTCATTTGAAACATTTTTTGGCAGAAGCATGAGTTTGTATTGATGTGTGGTGCTTTTATTAGGAATATCATACCATGGAAGTGAATAAAAGGGGCATTGTGGAAGTAGTTTACTGTACACCGATTGTATTTATAAAATCAGAGTCAACAATATACTTATGATCACAAGTTACTGAAAAAGAATACCGACTGTTCACTTACTTCCAATATGGCTTTGGGTTCAAACCGTGGCATCTGATGGACAAAAGCACAGGCTCCTTGAATCCAAGGCGCAAAGAAGCTGTTCCATGCAGACTTAACCCAGCCAGTGTCTGAGGTATTCCATATCACATCAGAGGGAGTGAGATCCAACCAGTACCTGGAGAAGGCATTATCATAATCAATTTTCTGTCCCGCTGCATTATAACCAAACGTACTTTTGGAAGACTAGCTAATGCTGAAGTTCCCTTTGGATCCAAACAAAATGGAACCCTTTTAATAGTAAAATTCCTGTTAATTGAAACACCTGAAGCAAAGTGCCCAAATAGCAGAGTGAGGATGCTTGTAGTGAGCATAACACTGAACTACTGGATACAAATAAGATCAAAATAAATTAGGTGTTGACCAGTGGTAAGGCTGCTCGCTCCAAGTGCATGAATGGGAGAAAGGAGAAATCGTGGAAGGAGTCAATGAAAAACAATGAAGAATGGTGCAATCCTTTATCTCCATTTTAGCTTCCTGGACTCCTGCCAAAACAGTCAGAAGTGGTTGCTAAATGATGACAGGTCATGTTTGATGGACTCTGGCTTGACTGATGGATTCCACAATCAAATAGCTCCAGAGTGCGCCCTACCTTGTGAAGCCCTCCTCAATAACCTCTGGAGACTTGTGTCAAAACGCAGGGTAACTGTCGCACAAACTAGTTTTTGCAAAAGCCTGACATTGTCATTCTCACAGAATAATATCTTAGATAATGTCCCAGGCACCATCATTACTATCCCTGAGTATGACCTGCCTCATTGCCAGGTCAGACCCAGTAGAGATAACAGCACAGTGCTATGAAGTGAGGTGGTCTTTGCCTTGAGACAATGGCTCTGGACTGCGTGAGGTCTTGTGGCATCAGGCCAAAACCTGAATGAGGAAACCTCCCACTGATTACCACGTACACAACTCCCTCCGCTGATGAATCAACACTCTTCCACGTTGAACGCCAATTGGAGGTAACACTTTAGGGCAGCAATGACACAGAGTGGGAGGGGGATTTCAATGTCACTCATCAAGAGTGGCTTAGTCATTTCATTCCTGAATAAGCTGGATAAGTCCTGAAGGACACATACTTCAGACTGGGTATGTGGCATGTGGTGGACGAAACCAACAAGAGGAATAATCTATTGGACAGTGTCTAGTATTGCAGGCTATTATTGCAAATCTTCCTATCACAGACACGTCTGTCCATGGCCGTATAGATTGCAGTAACCACCGCACAGTCCTTGTGAAGCCAAAGTCCCATCTTCGAATTGAGGATACCCTCCATCACATTGTGTGGCGTTATCATTGTGCTAAATAGAAAGAATTTGGAACAGCTCTAACTGAGCTCTCATGATGTTCTGTGGGGCATCAGCTCCAACAAACCTGCATTCAAACAAAATCTGCAATTTTCCAGTCCGGCATATCCCTCATTCTACCATTAGCATCAAGCCAATGGACTCAATGAAGCGAGCAGGAGGCCATACCAGGAGCAGCAACAGATATAGTCCAAGAAGAGGTGTAGACCAATAGACCAAATGGCCTCCCTCTACTTTGAAACAACTCTGTAATGTATAACAATGATATGAGGTGCCAACCTGGTTAAGCTACAATACAGAATCACCTCCATGCCAAACAGTGGAAGCGGGTTGCAATTGACAGAGCTAAATGATCCCACAACCAAGAGATCAGATCAAAGCTCTGCAACCTGCCACATCCAGTCGCAAATGGTGATGGACAGTTACATAACTATTAGGTTAGTAGCTCCATAAATATCCCCATTCTCAATGAAGGGGAAATGCATCACGTCAGTACACGTGACAAATTGAAAGCATTCGCAGCCATTTTCAGGCAGAAGTGCCAAATGGATGATCCACTTTGGCTTCCTCCTGAGGTCCCTAAGCATCACATATACCATTTTGGCCAATTCAATTCAATCCTCAGGAAATCAGGAAGCAGCTATAGGCACTAGATACTGCAAAGAATATAGTCTCTGAGAACATTATGACAATAATATTCTGTGTGCAGTAGCACTGGGGGATTGGTTATAGCTCAGCTGGGTTGTGATGGGTTCAATTCCTGGACTGGCTGAGGTTACCATGAACGATTCTCCTTCTCAACCTCTCCCATCATTTGAGGTGTGGTGACCCTCAAGATAAACCATCACCATCTCTGTGTAATGACAAAGTAACCTTATGATCTGATAACACCATGGTGACTTTACCTTTAGTAGCATTTAGTCCAGGAAGACAATCTTAGAAGAAAAATAAATAGTAAACTCAGTATTTACAACATTTGTGATTGACGTTTTAGTTTAATCTTGTTTAAAAAAACTTTACAACATATTTTGCTCCGAACAGAATAAGATCCAGATTTAACGATACCCAGATTTAACGATACCACTATTTCATACATACTCCAGATTAATTGAATTAGTTCTCTGACCTTCCATTCATTATATGGCCTATTCCATAACTGCATTGAGTATGTAGGACCATTTTTGGAGCTCCTGTAGATCCACTGGTAAAGAAAATAGCCATCGGGTCCACACTCTTGGTTTTTGCACATTTGTGGTCATCTGATGCATTTCTTAAGAGGTAGAATTAAGACCCTTGTCAATTGTTTGCATTTTTTTTCAAAGGGATACTTATAATTATTTTAAAGCAACTTATATTCTCATGCATTTAAAAAAGACATTAAAGGTTATTTAAGCCTTTGCCCAAACACTATAATTAATTAGCAATTTGTTACTTTGTCTTATTAATCAATAAACACCTCATGCCCTTTTGTGTTGCAAGTTCTTTTATCTGAGAAAAACAAATAAAGGCAAGAACTCAAATTTTAAAGAAACAGCTATGACAGCGTTTTGATTAATTTAAGTTAGAGATGCTGGAAAATAATTACTAGTCAATTTGCTTAAGTAAGGCAAGATGACACCTTGATGTGGGAAAGAACTTTGGATTGTAGCACTAAAATTACTGGTGATGATTTGGACTAAGACAAGGCTTCCTAATGTAGGGGTAGTAAGGATCCAGCAAAGACCTTTGACTGAGTTATATCAATGATGTGTCCATTCTTAGAGGGGGGGGGCCCCCAGCTCTCACAGTTCTCGGCCAAGGGTTACGCCAATAGGATCGTGTGGAAAGATGTTTGGGAAGTACTGAACTAAGGTGATGATGGAGAGGGAGGGCACTGACCAATTTAAATTCCACAATGGAAGCCACAATCTTTCGTTTTCAGTATAACCATCACCAAGTCACCAGTTTGACAAATTAAAGAATTAATCATTAACAAGCACTATCCACCAGGGGACATCCAAACTAGAGGAAGGGTAGGGAAAAAGGGAGAGGTCAAATCAAAATGGTTTTGGAGGGGTAACTAAGGCACTCTAGCCCCAACCTCTTCCAAATGCAACAGTCAAATACTTGTGTTTTCCCTGAAGTGTCATGACACCTCTCTGTAGAAGGTGGACCTTGAACATGGGCTTCCTGGCTTAGCAATACATACTCTATGACAAGAGTTGTTCAAATTACAGATTCTTATGAATACAAGTTTCATAATTTGCCATGATGGGATTTAAACACACATCTCCAGGACATTACCGTGGGGTTCTGGATTGCTGGTCCAGTGACGTCACCACTACAGCACCACCTTGCTACCAAGTAATACAGATATATAAAGGTGAGTAGAATCTAACTCCCATTCTAGATGGCTGTCCCAGAAACTTTTGAAGAACTGACTCAAAGTGCTGTTAATTGATTACCTTCAATAAAGCAGGACAGTTATGGAGCATAAAGTTTATGATAAGGTAAGAATCTCCCAGTTAATTTCTTCATTCACTTATATAGTTAGTTGACTAATTATTAATATTGCTGCAAAAAACACATTTTGTTGAAGGTTTTCATCTTGCATTTATCAGGACAATTCATAAGAAATACTGATGAAATGGAAAACAGTATTTCAATTGAATGAGTGTGTTGATTGGTTTGCAGTGGACTTTGATTAGTAGATTCATTGCCATGGAGAATGTACTACTTAGATGATGATTGACAATTGATTGCCAAATTTTGTTTAAATTTTAAGCAAGATAAGTTGACTCTGATTGGTCAAGGCATTAGCCTGAGAAGTGAACAAGAAAATCACCAGTTGTGTTGAGTAGAAACAGTAACAGTGTTTATTAATTTTTTTCTGTCTGTAAAGAACAGAGATAGCCCTGTTTGTTAATATATCTAGCTTCTGGTATGTGAAAATATTCCACATTGCAAGCCCCCAAGAATCCACTTGCCAACTAATCAGCACCCTCCTTTTATAGAATACAAATGTTATTTTCCCCTTTCATAGTTATTCTTGCAAATTATTCTGATGAGTGCAAGACAAAAAGCTTTGACAAAATGTGACTTTACTAGCAATAATCAAGTTCTGTACTACAAAATGACAATAGTTAATAAAATAGAAGTATTTGTAAGGCTTTGTGCCAAATTGATTGAATTAACTTATTGAAATATTGAAATATCTTTAATATAAATGGATATACTTGAGGAGCGTTTCTTTTGAGGTTTTTCTGTTTTAAAATTATTCCATACAAAACTAATTGCTACTAACCGGAAAAGGTCCTGGAAGTTCATCCATCCCTGTTTATGTTTTTGTGATACAACTACCCTTGCTTTGACGGAAGGGCACTTGGACATCACTGATTCTACAGCATCTGCCAGGCTGTCATCTGTAACAATGCATTTTGCTTTGGAGGCTTGAAGCCTGTGTAAAATATCTGTGGCTGTTAACTGGGTTGTACCAGGGATCAGTACAGTACCTAAACAGAGCACAAACAAAAAGATTAATACCGAAATATTCGCAAAAACTTAATTAGAATTAATTGGAACTAATTTATCAATCAGATTTGAATTGTTTTAAAGAAATACATTTGATTTGTATTCTACATGCAGCAAAAACACTGAGTGCGTTAGAAACCTATCATATAAACTGAAGATGAAAGAAATATTTGGCAGATCAAGCACCCTCTGTTGGAGTGGAAAAATTAAGGGTTCAGCTCAGTGACCCCCCAAAAGAACAGGAAAACATTACAGACTGAAGTGCAGAGAATAAGGGGAGGAGAGAATAGAGAAGTTCTGTGATAAGGTAGAAGGCAGGAGTGTTTCATCAGCATCTGAAGTCTGAAAATAATGGGGGTAAAGGTTATCTGGAGAATGGTTAGTTCAATTGGATAAATGGCTAACCTGTTTAAAAATAAACCAAAGCGTCTGGCTTGGTATCTTTCCAGCTTGAGCTAGATTTGATTCCACCTTGTTCCCTGTTTTATAATTATATCACATGGGTCAGTGACCCTTGAATAACTGAACATGCAACCTGGAGAAGGAAAGATATCATGTGAATTTTGCCATGAACCCACTTGATGGAAACTCACATTCCAGTGTGGAATCTGACAGGATCAAGCAGAGGTTGTGGTTTTGCAATTTGGTTACCATGATGATCAGTCACTGAACACATTCACCAAGAGGCTGCCAATGTACATTTAACAAAAGGACAATAGGTCTCTTAGACACAAGAAAAGAAAGAAAAAATCGATATACATATACATTTAAAGTGATATAAGGTATGTGATTTACTTGTGATTTACAGCTCCAAAGAAGAGTCATACTGGTCTTGGACTTTGTTTTTCTCTCTCCACTGATGCTGCCAGATCTGCCGAGTTTCTCCATCACTCTCTGTGTTTGTTTCAGATTTCTGGCATCCACAGTGTTTTGCCTCTATATGAGAGAGCAACTTCCTGGACTGTAAAGGCATTTTGTTTGCATTGGGTGTGTTTTTAATGGCTGGACATAGTAAATAGTGAAGTACATTAAGCTGCTTAATAAATAGGAGATGGATTAGGCCATCTGGCCTCTTGAGACTGTTCCACCATTCAATAAGATTAAGGTTGATCTTTTCATGGACTCAGCTCCAATTACCCGCCTTTTACTGTTCAAAAATCTATCTTTGCCTTAAAAACATTCAACAAGGTAGCCTCAACTGCTTCATTGCGCAGGGAGTTCCTTGGACTCACAACCCTTTTGGTGACGAAGTTCCTCCTCAACTCAGCCCTAAATCTGCTCCCCTTTAGTTTGAGGCTATGCCCACTTAGTTCTAGTTTCACACGTCAGTGGAAGCAACCTCCCTGCTTTTATCTTGTCTATTCCCTTCGTAATTTTATATGTTTTCATAAGATTTCCCCTCATTCTTCTAAATCCCAATGTGTATAGTCCCAGTCTACTCAACCTCTACTCATACGTCAACCTGCTCAACTCCAGAGTCAATCTAGTGAACCCCCTCTCCACCCCTTCCAGTGCCAGTACTTCCTTTCTAGTGATAACACAGTATTCCAGGAGTGGACTCACCAGCGCTGTATACAGCTGCATAATAACCTCCCCGTTTTTAAACTCCATCTCTCTAGAAATGAAGGACAATATTCCGTTTTCTTTCCTAATTACCTGCTGCACCTGCAAACTAACTTTTTGTGATTCATGTTAGAAGGATCTGTAATTTTTTTAGGTGCAACACCCATAAGCTTGAAAAACCTTTGGTTTCAGTTTGTAGAAGTCCTGATGGAATCTAAATGTGTAAAATAGTCTCTCTTGATGAAAGGAGATAGTTCAGAACTCTTAGAAATAGATTTCCCCAGTGCAGGGAGATTAGTTTAAAAATTCCAGACCTGATGTGTTTGCTTAGAACCCTGAAAGTTTATTTAAATCTGAGATAGTTTAGACTCAGTGTGAGAGCACTCAAGGAAGAAGATGTGAAGGGCTGTTACTCTCACCTCACCTGTTTGGTGACTTCACCAGGTCGTCACCTCATCTTCATTTATGCCTAGTGCCATTCCGAGGAAGGGTCACCGGACCTAAAATGTTAGCTCTGATTTTTTCTTCACAGATGCTGCCAGACCTGTTGAGCTTTCCCAGCAACTTCCATTTTTATGACTGGTGTGCTGCTCCCGACATGCCTTCCTGTGCTCTCCATTGAACCAGGGCTGATCTATTGGTTTGATGGAAGTGGTTGAGTGGGGTATATGCCAGGCCATGAGGGCATCATTGGGTAGGCCAGCATTGAATTGCACAGATTTCTTAGTTTCTGACCTGCTCTTGTAGGCAATTTATATATGGCTTGTCTAGTTCAGGTTCTGGTCAATGGTAAGCCCCCCAGAATGTTGACACTGGTGGATTCAGCAATTGTAATGCTATTGCATATCCATGGGCAATGGTTAGATTTTCTTTTGTTGGGGATGATCATTGCCTGGCACTTGTGTGGCATAAATGTTACTTGCCATTTTTCAGTCGAAGCCTAGATGTTGTTCAGTTCTTACTACACAGACTGCATCAATATCTGTGGAGTTGCAAATAGTATTGAACATTGTGCAGTCATTGAACATCCCCCTTTCTGACGTTATGATTGAGGGAAGTTTGATGAAAAAGTAGCCCTGATCAGCATCTTCAGAAAATCAACCAAGAAACAATCAAATATACCTGCAGAACAAAGCATTGTGAAAACCACTAAAGTAAACTGACCAGTTTTGTTATTTTCTTTTATTTATGCCTTAACTATGTTTGTTTGTCTGTGTTTTTGTGAATGGCGCTGAAAACAAAGGTTATTGGATTTAAACACAGACATCAATTAGATTACTTTATTATTAAATTTGCTCTGATAAAGTTATTGAATTGTTAATAAATTGTTAAAACTTTTTGTTTAAGAGTCAAACTTGGTAGAGAATTCATTATTCACAGAGTTTGGGATTGATTGTTCAAAAAGTCTGGTTAAGAACTTTTAGGGTCACTTTTGAGAACCTTTGAAGGTTTTAATTATATGTGTTGCGAATATATAGGTAGAAAGGCTGACTTGGTTTGGTTCTCTATCTCCATGCAGTAACACTGGTTAACAAGCTTATTAAATCATTAAATCTCTCTTCCACTTCAAAAATACTTATATTGAAACAAAAAAAACTGTGATGTCACCATCAATGGACGATCATAGAATAGAATCCCTACAGTGTGGAAACAGGCTCTTCAATCCAACGAGTCCATGCTGACCCTCAGAGCATCCCACCCAGACCCATTCCCCTGTAACCCACTTAATCTACACATCCCTCGACACTATGGCAGTTTAGCATGGTCAACCCACCCAACCTGCACATCTTTGGACTGTAGGAGGAAACCAGAGCACCTGGAGGAAACCCACGCAGACACGGGGAGAATGTGCAAACTCCACACAGACAGTTGCCCGAGGGTGGAATCAAACCCAGGTTTCTGTTGCTGTGAAGCAGCAGTGCTAACCACTGAGCCACTGTGCCAGCCCAACCACTGAGCCACCGTGCCATGCTTGCTTAAATAATTAAATCCGATAAGTGGGAAGCTGCTGAATTTCATATATATATTGGAAAAGACATAATCAGTGAAGCACTCAGGTTTAATGACTATTGCTAAGGTATTAGTTCAGTTCCATCACACTGGGCTCAGAACTCGTTTCTCCTAAAATTGCATAGATTAACCAAAAGTATTTCCAAATTTATCAACTAGAAGAAATTTGCATAAGTTCATCAGAACTCCCTGTGCGGATTTGATCTTTAAATGGATTGCTTTAAGACAATCTCTTGTAGGAAGAAGGGAGAAAAATGTTTTTGTTAAACATCCATTTCAAGAACCATGTTGACCACAACACCTTTACCTGTTCTGATGCATGCTATGTTTATAAGCCACCATTCTGGAACTCTGGGCAGGATAACAAGAACTCGATCCTTTAATTGTAGATCACAAGCATCTGACAGGACATTGGCCACTTTCTTAGAATGGACTTCAAGGTCCTGGAAGCTCCATTTCACTTCTTGCCCATGTTCACTCAGCCACCAGAAGGCAGGATTTGAATCTCTGTTTTCAACCTGTGTAAATACCAATGGAAATTCCATCAAGCACTTAAAAATGCAAGAGTGCCTGTTGGATAAGTACATGAATGGGAAAGGTTTGGAGGGACATAGGCCAGAAGCAGGCAGGTGGGATTAGTTAATTTGGGATTGTGTTCAGTATGGACTGATTGGACTGAAGGGTCTTTATCCGTACTATATGACTCTATGACTGTATGACACCATACTTCAAATATTTTTCACAGAAAACACTACACTTTAATGAATAGGCTTATAGCCTGTGCATCTTTTAAAAAATAGCCCTCTATAACTTCTAATTGTTGCAACAATCGAGTTTTTATACACAAAATCTGGGCAGTCAAAAGCTATCAATGAAATGTCTATTTTCATACAACTGTAAATGTTCAATTGAACGTGAATGAATATTTGAATAAATTGTGTAACTTCAAAATATCAGTCAAATCAGGAAAGTTATTTTTGCTAATTCTCAACATTACAAACAAAGGCTTATATTGTTTAAAAGTGGCTACGATGGCTATAATTCTAAATGGTTATAATTCCTATGTTAAAAATAAATAATTTTACATAGAATGCCTAAATTGTACCACATGCAACTAATTAAAACATTCTTATGAGTCCATAACTTCTTCAAATTTCACAGAAACAATTTCTTACATCTAAAAATGAACTCCATCTATCATACAAGATAACAAAATACCTTTTCAATTCCACTCCATTTATCAAGGACATCATTTGCAAAATTGAAGTATTCTGGCACTTCTGGTTTGTATTCCTGTTTGATAGATTCATAGTCGTTGAAATTCTTAGGGTCACATGTTTTACTACTTGCGAAGAATGATCTTAATTGTATCTTCAATGTCGTAAAAGCTCTTCGATTGTGACTAACCAAACATGATATGTTAACACTCATTATTTGTAGCTTCAACATTCTAAATGGAATCAGTCGGGCATTCATTTTACTTCATGTGGAATAGAGAAGCCAAAATACACAATGAAACTAGAAAGACAAAATGCATTAATGACAAAAGCTTTGTGCGAGAATTGGGATCATGGAACATTTTAATGATTTACAACACTGTGTTGAAAATTTGAAAAGCCAAGTTCAAAGTTTAACCAGGATTGACATTTGGACTCAATTTTCAGCATTTTAGGAACATTATTGACACACAGACTAACCAGGTTTTTCAAATTAGTTGGTCTTCTGATTAGTTGGTCATAAATTTAGCCAGTTCAGGAAACCATTAAATATATGCATATATAAAAGGGGATTTGTGAGTCTAAAAAGGCATATTAATGTAAAAGGTTATCATGCATTTGACAAGAGGTGGGGTCAATGTGGCGTGACGCCCTAATGTAGGAATTTCCAAGTGTGGTCCAGAGTTGGAACCTTGCGATTGCAAGTTCTTCCAAAACCACCCCAAATCATGAGTCCAGGAGGTCTTTTTCTCTAACCCTTTCCCCCAAGCACTACTGCCCACTGACGGGTCTCAACAATTTCTATGCCTCTGGATATGATCTCAGTGGGAAAATGCTTGTGAAGCATTGCCCTATGGGATCAAGTAACCAGTACATGTTCATTTTTGGTTTGTAATAGCCAAGACTATAAACTTAAGGCTCCTGTTTTCAAATGAACGCATTTAGAAAATACGTTTGAATAATTCAGTAAGTACATAATTCTTTGATAGTACAGAACATGACATGACTAAAAGGATCAAGAAGTCAGTGCTTTATGTTGTAAAATGAAGTCATTTTGCACAGAATTAGGTGTGTGTTATTGTCTTGGATAGAGGATTGGCTAACCATCAGGAAGCAGAGTTGGGATAAATGGGCGATTTTCTTGTTGTCAAGATATAATGAGAGGAGTGCTATAGGGTTCAGTTCTCATGCCCAATTATTTACAATCCATATTCATGACTTGGGTGTGGGGATAAAATGTACTGTAGTCAAATTTTCAGATAACACTAAAATAAGTGTAGGAGCAAGTTGCAAGGAAGAAATATGAAATTATGGACTATGTTAAGTGAATGGACTGATGAATTTGACAGAAGAGTTTAAGTGGATAAGTGTGAGGTTATCCATTTTGGTTGCAGGAATGGAAAGGCAACTTATTATCTAAATGGAGAAAAGCTTCAGAAAGCTTCAGTGCAGAAGGATCTGGGTATCCTTGTGCATGAATTGTGGAAAGCTTATATGCAGGTACAGCCGGTAATAAGGAAGCAAATGGAATTTTGGCATTTATTGAAAAAGGAATTGAGTATAAAAATAGTGAAGTGTTACTACAACTGTGCAAGGCATTAGTGAGATTGCATCTGGAGTACTGCGTACTCTTGTTTGAGAAGGGACTTGGTTGTGTAGCAGCCTCCAGGCTAACTTGGCCAAACATCAAGGGATGCTGGGTGCATTGGCCAAGTAAAACTCTGAAGTCACAAAACCCACACACCAGACACAGTGCAAACACAGCACTCAGGTGCTAACGACATCAGCATAATTCAAAAGGCAACAGACATATCCCGAGCAACTTATTTACCAAACAAAGGAAGGCCCAGACAGAAAGGTACCAGGTCCTGCTACTCAAAGAAACAAACAGTAGCGAGCCATCTGAATGATTGACACTGTTTCAAACTATTAAGCAAATCTCCCTGATTGGCCAGAACTATAGTCAGTTCCAGAAAACCATCTGAAAAGGTATAAAAACAGGGTTCACCTGCAGACTGCACTATTGGACCCTCTTGGACCTTCTGAGGAGTCCAGCATGACAAACGGCAGAAATCTGCTGACTGTCTGGAGAGAGAGAGAAAGACAGAAAGCAGCTTCATAGTGCCACAGATATAGAGACAGAGAGTGTGGCTATGCAAATATACAAGAGACTCAAGAAGTACTGTAAACTTAAGGGGCTGAATAGGATTGGAGATAGTATTGTGTTGTAGTAAAATCTTTCGTAACTTGTGTCCTAATAAAGTCAGGACTGTTTTGTATTGGTACCGGCTTGTGTTCATAGTGATTTGATCGCTTGGTTTTGTGGGACACCTGGGAAAATTCATTCAAAACATTCTGGTTGAAGTTGTCTAACTTGTTTGAAGGAGGAACTAGACAACAGTTGTATTGAACAAAGAACAGTACAGCTCAGAAACAGGTCCTTTGGCTTACCAGGACTGCGCCAACACATGTTGCCTTTCTAAATTGAAAAATCTTTTGCCTCTGTGTAGTCCATATCCATCTATCCCCTGCCTATTCATTTATCTGTCAAGATGTCTGTAAAACACTGCTATTGTATCTGCCTCCACCACTTTCTCTGGTAGCACATTCCAGGCACTTACTACCTTCTGTGTAAAAAATTTGTCTCTCACCTCTCCTTTAAACTTACCCCCATTTACCTTAAACTGATGTTCTTTAGTACTTAACATTTCTACCCTCGGAACAAAAACAAACAGGAGGCAGTTCAGAATAGATTCAATAGATAATTCCAGAGACAAAGAGTTTGTGTTATGAAGAGAGATTGAGTAGTTTGGGCCTGTACTGTCTGGTGTTTAGAAGAAAGAGAGTTGATCTAATTTAAGTACGTAAGATGCTAAAGGGGATTGACAAAGTAAACATAGAAAGGATGTTTCCTCGTGTGGGGCAATGTATAACAAGAGGTCATAGTTTTTCGGATAAGGGGTAGCAGATTTAAAACAGAGATGAGGAGTAATTAAGAGATAACAAGGTGTAGAGCTGGATGAACACAACAGGCCAAGCAGCATCATAGGAGCAGGAAAGCTGACGTTTCGGGCCTAGACCCTTCATCGAAAAATCCTTTCAAAGAGTTGTGAGTCTATGGAATTCATTACCCCAGAGCGGGGTGGAAGCCAGGACATTGAGTAAATTTAAAAAGAGATAGATTTTTAATTAGTAGTGGGTTGAAGGGGTATGAAGAGCAGGCAGAAAATTGGAGTTGTGGCCAAGATGAGATTAGCCATGATCATATTAAATAACAGTACAGTCTTGAGGGGCTGAATTGCCTACCCCTGCTCCTAGTTCTTACTGTTCTCACACATCGTAGATTTTTAACTGGGGAAGAAGAGGCCACAGAGACTGCCAATCTCCGCTGTCTTCCCATTGGTAACATTCTGCCCAATCAGAGTTTACTGGTCTGAGAGCTGAGATTGACAGTTAACAATTCCTGCTGTATCTCCATGCCAACAATAGGCCAACCAATCAACACCCTTTTCTCGGGCTGTATAAAGTTGTGTTAATGTTTTCAAGTTTGTTACTTACATCTTAATTGAGTACATTAAGAACTTTATAACTGGATGACCTCCTTGATCTATGAAAAACATTCCAATTTTCTACATGTGGGCTAACAAAGCTTACGTCTGTTCGCTAAAACAGGAAGCTTTATTTGCAACATGAGCAGGGATGCTTTTACCAGGGATCTGGCAGAAAATTTTAATTGTACTAACCCTTTCAAATGATCTGTCCTTTTGCCCTCCTGCCTATTGGTGCATGTATAGTGCAAGGAGGACGGTGAGCGTGTCCAGGATGAAGCAAAGGTGGAATATTCTGTTACCAATGGGTTAGCTCTTGACTCTGGTAAACATCACCACTATCTACTAAGCACATTTCATATTTGTGATGGCTACCTTTTTAACTTAAATGGATGCACACAGCTAAAACAACGACTTGAGAAGATCAAACATCCAGATGAAGCAGCCTGCTTGATATGCACTTTCCCCATTAGGCTAAACAGCCATCCCTTCCCTAATAGTTGGACCATGGCTTTGGTGTCTACTGTTTAAACTATTAAAGACTGCAGATTCATGAGAATGCCATCACTCTGGAATCTCCCCTCCAAGTCACACATAATCCTAAATTGGTCACATACTGCTATCCCTTCACCGACACTGCATCAATCCTTCATACCTTGTGGCCACACTGTCAAGAGATAAACTACAACAGTTTATGAAGATGGGAAACCACCACTTCCTTGGGTAGTAATTGCCAACCATGCCAGAGATGTCAATCTCCCAAGAATTAATTTCAGATTGTCTTTTGATAGCCTGTTTCTAGCCTCTTGCTTCTTTCCATTTGTTCCATTTCAATTTTTCTTTGATATCACTACGTTCAGCACACATTTGAACTACTTTTTTTTCTCCCTTCTGTGTTTCCCAAGTGCAGAATTCTCCCAGGCCCTGAATGACATGGCAGTAACAATTCAGTTGGGGAAAAAAATGGCAAGGTCAAAAGAATGAGATTTTCAACACTGAGGAAAACTTTGGAGGGCACCAACATCCTGCATTGTAATGCTGCCAGGGCACTTTGTGTGCAGAGCAAAGCACTCACCTCTTGGGTTGGACCAGGGTGCACTTCAGCACTCTTAGCCTTCTCTCTTAGTGCTCAGTTACTTTGTACCTATTTGATGCTCACAGATTTCCCGTCGTGCCTTTTTGCCTTTGCCACCTCATTCAGAATTCACAGGCTCACAGTACTTCTGCCTTGTCTTGTTTTTTTAGTGTAGACACAAAGCCAGGCAGCTCGTCATGGTTGTGAGCAATGATCTGTCCAAGGGGGAAGGTGTATTCCTGTATGGTGCTATGTAGCTCACCTGTAGCATGTGCCAGCAACTTATTCCACAAGTACGCTGCTTGTGCTGCCACCAGATAGCCACATCTCAAAGTCTAAGGGGAGTAAGCCCCCAGTCAAAGTCAGGGAGGACTGGCTTCTCTCAAGGGGTACACTTGATATCAGTCCAAGGGCTTGCATGTGGTCATACAGACTCTTGGTTCTAACAGATTCTCAAGGTCCATATCACTATTGCCCAGGGAATGGGTCATGGCCAATCCTCCAGGTCCTGTGTAACCAGATTGGGGAATAGCAGGAAACTAGTTGGACAGCTGCACAGAGGTGAGTCAGGAATCTGGTCACTCGCCAGTTGTGGATGTTTTCTCAAGTCATCCAGGAGATGGACCATAATCAGTCCATCGGGTTCATGGGTTATCTGGGGACAGTGGTGTGGTGGGAATTCAGTGGAAGTTAGTTATGGTGATTGGAGACATCATGTAGGGATGCAGAGGGGTCAATATTAGGTTGGGAGGGGATGGAGAGAGAGTACCATGGGAGGGCAAGAGTTACTGCAGATCATTGTACCCTGGTTTCAATCTGGTCATAGACCCTCCCACAGGGAAAAACAATCTCTCTGCATTAATCTTGTCAAGTCCCCTTAGAACCTTGTATTTTGCAATAAAGTCTCCTCTCATTCTTCTAAATTCCAATGAGTACAGGTTCAACTTCCATATGAATTCCAATGAGTACAGGTTCAACTTCCATAACACAGTCACTCCATACCAGGTATCAGCCTAGTGAACCTTCTCTGGACTGCCTCCAATGCCAATATATCTTTCCTTAAATAAGAGGCCCAAAACTATTTTCATTATTCCAGTTGTGACTTGACTAGAGCTTTGAATAGTTTTAGTAAAACCTCCCTACTTTTATATTACATTCCCTTTGAAATAAAGACTAACAAACCATTTGTTTTCCCTATCACCCGCTGAACTTGAATACTCGCTTTTTATGATTTATACATGAAGACGTGCAAATCCCTCTGTTCTGAAGCTTACAATAGTCTTCCTTCAAATAAAATTTATCTGCTCCTCTATTTGTCCTACCAAAGTGCATAACCTCACAATTCCACACATTATATTCCATCTGTTAAGCTTTTGCTCATTCACTTAATCTGTCTTTATCCCTCTGTAGGCTCTTTGTATCATCCTCACCATTGGTCTTTCCACCTAATTCTGCGTCAGCTGCAAACATGACCAATTTACATACTGACATCTATTTCAAGTGCACTGACTCCCACAGCTACCTCGACTACACCTCTTCTCACCCACCCTCTTGCAATTCTCCCAATTCCTCCGCCTCCGCCGCATCTGCCCTCAAGATGGGGCATTCCACTCCTGAACATCCCAGATGTCCTCTTATTTCAAGGACAACAACTTTCTCCCTTTGGTGGTCGAAAATGCTCTCGACCACATCTCTTGCGTTTCCTGCACCTCTGCCCTCACCTCCCCGCCCCCCAACAAAAACAAAGACAGAACCCCCCTTGTCCTCACAATCCCCCCACTAACTTCCATATCCAACGCATCATTCTCCGCCACTTCCACCACCTGCAATCCTCCCCACTCCTATCTGACTTCCGTAGGGATCGCTCTCTCCACTACTCCCTCGTCGGCTCCACACTCTCCACTAGCCCCACCACCCCCGGCACCTTTCCCTACAACTGCAGGAAGTGCTACACCTGCCCCTACACCACCCACTTCACCTCTGTCCAAGGCACCAAACAAACCTTTCACATCAAACAGAGGTTCACCTGCACCTCCGTCAATGTGGTCTATTGCATCCCCTGCTCCTGATGTGGCCTTCTCTACATCGGTGAGATCAAGCGGAGGCTCGGAGACCTCTTTGTAGGGCACCTGTGCTCTGTTTGCGAAAAATGACAACAGCTTCCTGTAACGAATCATTTCAACTCTCCCTCCCACTCCCTTGGCAACATGTCCATTCTTGGCCTCCTCCAGTGCCACAATGATGTCACACGCAAACTGGAGGAGCAGTACCTCATGTTCCGCCTTGGGAGCCTACAGCCCGATGGTCTAAATGTGGACTTTACCAGTTTCAAAATCTCCTCACCCCCGGCCTCATCAATATCCAACCCTCCTTCTCATCCCTGCCTCCTTGATCTGACACAGCCTGTCCATCTTCTCTCCCACCTATCTGCTCCTCCCACCTCACTGACCAACCCCCACCAGTGCCTACCTGCACTCACCTATCACCAACCCACCTACCTTCCCCAGACCCACCCCTCCTCTCTCTATTTATTTCGGAGCTCCCGTACCCTCCTGCATTTCTGAAGAAGGGTCCTGACCCGAAACATCAACTTTCCTGCTCCTCTGATGCTGCCTGACCTGCTGTGTTCCTCCAGCTCCACACTGCGTTATCGCCAATTTATATATATTTTGATATTATTTATGTTAAAGTTTATTGATACAGCCATCAATATAGCAGAGAAAGAGGTGGGGGATGGTGCTGGTGTAGTTGTTGAAGAGGGGCTGTTCCAAGAATCCTACAAAGAGGCAGGCATAGCTCAGGCCCATGCAGATGCCCATGGCCACCCCTTCGGTTTGTAAGAAGGCAGTGACCATGATATGATAGAATTTACTCTGCAATTTGAGAGGGAGAAGGTGGAACCAGATACAACAATATTACATGTTGAATAAAGGTAACTACAGAGGCATGAGGGAGGAGCTGACCAAAACTGGCTGTGACAGGAGCCTCGCAAAAAGACAGTGAAACAGCAATGGCAGGAGTTTCTGGGAGTAGTTTGGGAGACACAGCAAAAATTCACCCCTAGGGAAAAAAAGCATACTAAAGGGAAGATGAGGCAACCATGGCTGACAATAGAAGTCAGGGACAGCATAAAAGCAAAAGAGAAAGCATATAATGCAGTGAAAGGCAGTGGGAAGCCAGAAGATTGGGAAGCCTGCAAAGACCAACAGAGGACAATGAAAAAACAGGGAGAAGATTTAATATGGGGGTAGCCAATAATATAAAAGAAGATTGCAAGAGTTTCTTTAGATATATAAAGGGCAAAAATAGACATTCAGCCACTGGAAAATGACGCTGGAGAAGTTGCAATGGGAAAAAAAGAAATGGCTGAACAACTGAATAAGTACTTTGTGTCAGTCTTCACGATGGAAGACATGAGTAATATCCCAAAAATTAAAGAGAGTCAAGGGGCAGAGGTGAGTATAGTGGCTATCACCAGGGGGAGGTGCCAGAAAAACTGAAAGGTCTGAAGGTGGATAAATAACCAGGACCAGATGGACTACACCCCAGAATTCTGAAAGAGATAGCTGAAGAGATAGTGGAGGCATCAGTGGTGATCTTTCAGGAATCACTGGAGTCAGGGAGGGCCACAGAGAACTGGAAAATCACTAATGTAACTCCCCAGTTTAAGAAGGGAGTAAGGCAAAAGACAGGAAATTATAGGCCAATTAGCCTGACCTTGGTCGTTGGTAAGATTATGGAGTCCATTGTGAGGGATGAGATTTCTGAATACTTGGAAGTGCATGGTAAAATAGGGCAAAGTCAGCATGGCTTCATCAAGGGGAGGTCATGCCTGACATATCCGTTGGAATTCTATGAGGAGGTAACAAGCAGGTTAGACCAAGGAGAGCCAATGGATGTTATTTACTTCCAGAAGGCCTTTGACAAGGTGCCACAGAGGAGGCTGCTGAGTAAGATTAGGGCCCATGGTGTTAGAGGCAAGGTGCTAGCATGGATAGAAGATTGGCTGTCTGGCAGAAAGCAGAGAGTGGAGGGGATGGAATCAGTAAAGGTGAGTGTAGGTGGGGAGGTAGGGAGGAGATAGGTCAGTCCAAGGAGGACGGACAGGTCAAGGGGGCGGGATGAGGTTAGTAGGTAGGAGCCCCACCCCCATCTCCTACCCCGCCTCTTTGACCGGTCTGTCTCCTCTCTACCTATCTTCTCTTCTATCCATCTTCTATCCGCCTCCCCCTCTCTCCCTATTTATTTCAGAACCCCCTTCCCCTCCCCCTTTTCTGATGAAGGGTCTAGGCCCGAAATGTCAGCCTTCCTGTTCCTCTGATGCTGTGTTCATCTAGCTCTACACCCATAACTTGGTGTTGGTTTCAGTTTTGCAGAAGATGGTGAAACTGAGAAAGTTTAAACCCAGCTGTATGAAGAATCAAAGAAGAGGTGATCAGATTTTCAAGATCGGGAACTGAATGGCCAGTTAGGTTAAACCATAAAGCTGTGATAGAGAAGGGAAATCTCTCTGGTATTTGAGTACTGTGGAGGGTTGCTATTCGCATCAATGGAATTACATTCTGCTGTGTTTCAAAATCTTTAAACTTATGTTATAGGTAGGTGTGAGGCTGGAAAAGCACAGCAAGTCAGGCAGTATCCGAGGAGCAGGAAAGTCAATGTTTCGGGCTGAAACTCTTTGTCAGGACTGGGGAGGGGGTGGGGAGCCCAGAAATAAATAGAGGGAGGGTGGTGGGGCTGGGGAAAGGTTAGGTGAGATGGAGATAGTGGATGCAGGTAAGGGGGAATCGTGATTGGTCCGTGGGAAGGATGGAGCTGATAGCTGGAGGTCTTGGCAATCACCACTAGTAATTATTGTTCACTCCCTTAAGAGAAAGATCGTCTCCTTAAGAATGGGTGAGATGTCAAAAGTTGGATAGTCCACCACCTGTCTTGACTCTCTCCTGGATTGAGGCTAAAGGAGGGATTGAGTGAGATGAAAGTGGCTGACACAGCTGTTTGTGCTAGTGGAGGTGGGTGAAAAGTAGTGCCTGTCCGGAGCAGGAAGAGCAGATAGCATGCAGGTTAGTAGTCTGAGGGTTGGTGTGGGTGAGAGTGATTAAAGAAAAATGCTGCATGCAATTGTAAGAGTGGTAGACCATGAGATTTAGGAATTTGGGTGCAGTAGCAGAGTTAAAATGAGTGCGAGAAAGCAGAGAAAACATGGTGGCACTTGCCCTTTCAGAACACTGAGGTCATTAACCTTTTGCCTGCACTGCTGGGTGTCCTTCCGTGGAGACCACACTGATCCAAGTGTTGAAACTAGATTGGGCTGGGAAGTTCTGGTTCTGTGGTCTCCTCTGGTGGTCCTGAGGAAAGAGAATGTCCCTCTTCTCCACCACCCCATCCACCAGGACCTACAGATCCTTATCAGCAAAGCAATGCCAAATAAAAAGCAAGTCAGCATATCCACAGTACCATTCTTCTCACATAGCAAATGTGAATGACAGTTCCTGGCTTGCAGTGACCGACTTGTACATAACTGCATTTTAAGCATGGCACCAATGGCAGCAATTCCAGATCTTCTTGGCAATAGCATGTACTTCTTCCATTGGTGTTCAGAAGTTAGTGCAAGAGTGGTGCCATAGTGACAAGATGAATACACACAGAGGTGAGCTCATGATAACTGTGTGGGAGAATCTGCTGGGACTCATGGAGGTAAACACTCCATGAAACTCCCCAAAATCAACACTCAGCTGATTTTGATAAAATTCAGCTCTCAGCATTGTTACAGTACAGGAGATCATGTCCACACCAAATCACTGAGTGTTAATTCCCTTCTCTCCACAGTCCTGCACGTTGCTCCTTTATAGATAACGGTCTAATTCCCTTTTGAATACTTTAACTGAACCTGCCTCCAAACATATCCAAGTAAGGCAAATCTTAACCATTTGCTGTCTGAAAACAATTTCTTCCTCATATCACTAATACTAATTAAAAATATAATATTTCGCAGTCATATTTCTGGTACAAGATAAAACTTCTTGAACAAATGAAAAAGTACAGCACAGTATCAGGCCCTTCGGCCCTCCAAGTCTGTGCCGACCATCAGGCCCTAATTAATCTAAAAACAACCCCTACTATTTTTCAATCCATATCCCTCTATTCCCTCCCTATTCAAGTACCCATCTGGGCGCCTCTTAAATGTCTTCAATGTGCCCGCTTCCACCACCTCTTCTGGTAGTGCATTCCAGGCTGCTACCACTCTCTGTGTGAAAAACTTCACTCACACATCTCCCTTAAACTTTCCCCCTCTCACCTTGAACCTATGCCCCCTTGTAATTGCAACTTCAACCCTGGGAAAAAGCCTCCACCCTATCTAAGCCTCTCATTATTTTGCAGATCTCTACCAGGTCTCCTCTCAGCCGCCGTCTTTCCAGTGCAAACAATCCTAGTCTTTTTAACCTTTCCTCATAGTCAATGCCCTGGAGACCAGGCAACATCCTGGTGAACCTTCTCTGTACTCTCTCCAAAACTTCCACATCCTTCTGGTAGTGTGGTGACCAAAATTACACACAATACTCCAAACGTGGCCTGACAAGGGTTTTATATTGCTGACACATGTTTTGCCATCTCTTGTACTCCACGTTTCAGGTGATGAAAGCAAACATGCCACATGCCTTCTTAATCACCTTGGCTACCTGTGTTGCCACTTTCAGGGAAGTGTGGGCCTGCACGCCCAGATCCAGCTGAATGTTAGTGTGCCTAAGGGTTCTGCCATTTACAATATAATTCACACCTATATTTGAACTCTCAACAGGTATAGATCACGTGGTCAATAACTGATAACCAAAGTATCAACTATGACTTATAAATGGGGAAGGAATTCTGCTTTGACCCCCACTGAATAAGAATCTACACACAGCACACAAGTTAATTCAGAACTTGGTATCACTCAAATTTAATTTAAAAATAAATTTCAATGTTGTTCTTCTTTGACTTTACATTAAATTAAAATTTTTTAAATAGTTTGTCTCATTAATTGTTGGCTACAACATCTTAAAGCTTGTTTACTAGAAATAGAGCTATTCTTCAAAATAGGAAATCTCTCAAACTGAAGTAGCAACTATACAATGTCATGTGAGGCACAAAAATGGTGTGGAAGGAGTGGCTTAAACATTAACAAATAGTGGATAGGAGGACACACTGCAACTTTGTAATATATACCTTTTTTATTGTCTTGAACAAATTAATCAGATAACATGTCATTTATGTTTTCTTCAAATCATTAGTTCAATAAACATGTTTTGCTCATTAATGATTCCATTTGAAAATGTTATACAATAATGATTTAAGTCTCAGGTTTTTTTTCCCATTCTTTCTTTCGTAACGCATTTCTTTTGATTTTTCCACTAACAGTCTTGGGCAGTTCCTTCACTAATTCTATCTGTGGGGAAACAAAAACAAAATCCATGAATAGTGTGCATTCACAAAGGCCAAAGCTCTTTACCAATAACTTTGTAAATTTGAGAATAGGGATATGTCAGAGGCTGAAGAAGGCACCTGTTGAGCACGTCAGAAGCAGCAGCTGCATTAAATAGCTAATGCTTAAAGAAATGAGAGTTGATGTTTAACTGTTTAGTATTTAAAGAAATTGATTTCACTGAGAAAAATACCAATGTCTGGAGAAAAGAAAAAATTCACTGATTCCTGACTTTCCATATGCCAATGTTCAAGCGTGATGTAATTTCAGTACGAAGTGCTACGTATTCATCTGGCACTAAGGATCTTGACTAGCCCATTGTTGATTTAATATGTACAATCTAATCTAAAGGGGAAACTACTTTAAAATAATCCCCATTATGTAGTTCATATCCGTTTAAAATGTTCCTCTCATTATAATACTAGAACAGGACTGATTGTTAATTTAAATTTTTTTATCAGTTTCCTAGGGCTAAAACTGGAGCTAACATTGGAAACCAAAACTTCTGTGGGGACTGAAATTGGCTTAAACCACATGAAAAGGACACAAACCACCAGAGCTCAGAAGATGATCCCATTAGTACAACACAGGCCGGTTGAAGAAGATACAAGTTAAGAATAGGTGGAATACAGTTGTTTCAACTGTTTCTGTTACTTGTTGATAACATTTGATCTACACCATCCAGATTATTATTATCTGTGTTGAGGAGGTTCTGTAGAAGTGTGCTATTTTTGGTGAAGACTGTGTCTGTGGAACTCAGGTTGTTAATGCCCTGCTGTCTGCTAGGAATCAGGCTAAATCCTAAAAGACAAAAGAAATTCTTTGTAAACAATACGGGTTTTTGAAGAATATTGTTGTTGAAAACAATGACACGTGCTGAGTGGACTGCCAAGCTAATTCATTTTAATATGTTGAATTTGCCATTTAATATGTAATTTATAGCTTACAATCAACCACAACTCACTAGTTAATTCATATTTCAATTATGCTGATTCTGAATTTTAAGGTATATGTGGGTAACCAAGGTATTATTTACAATTTGCTTTGTTTGGCTCTTGTATCATAAAAATTCTTTTGTTTTAAACCATGGAATCTTATGGCTTCATTCTTTTTGGCAATAACTCAGATTTTCAATTTAAAAATTTGAAGATTTTTGATCAAAACCAAGACCATAACAGTTTTCTTAAGTAAAAATGCACACCATTAAAAAACTTGTCATTTGCCTTTCCACCCAGGTGGGATAAGGGCATCATTGGTAAGGCTAACATTTGTTGCCAATCCCTAATTGCCCTTAAACTGAATACCTAGCCGGGCCATTTTAGAGGGCAGTTAAGAGTCAATTACATTTCTGCAGATCTGGAATAACATGTAGGCATGACCAGATAAGAAATGCAAATCTCCTTCCTTAAGGACTTCAGTGAGACTTTTTGACAAAGAATGATAGTTATTAAAACCAGCTTTCAAATCTATTTTTTCTTATTAATTGAATTTAAATTTCACCAGCTACCATGATGGTATTTAAACCTATGTCCTCAGAGCATTAGCCTGTGCCTCCAGATAGTAGGGAAGTGTTACTGTAACTGTACAAGGCATTAGTGACACCACACATAGAGTATTGTGCATAATTTTGGTACCATTACATCAGGAAGACATGGAGTTGTATTGCAGGCAATTCAGAGGAGGTTCACTCAATTGATTCCAAGGACAAAGGGTTTGTGTTATGAAGAGCAGTTTAGGCCTACACTCTCTGGAGTTTAGAAGAATGAGAGGAGATCTAATTGAGGTACATAAGCTGCTAAAGTAGACGTTAAAAAGGAAGTTTCCTCAGGGGAGTAATCTAGAATGAGAAGTTATCGTTTTAGAATAAGGGGTAGCAGATTTAAAACAGAGATGAGGAGATATTACTTCTCTCAAAGGGCTGTGAATCACTGGAATTCACTACACCAGAGTGTGGTGGATGCTAGGACATTGCATAAATTATGGAGGAAACAGACATATTTTTAATTAGCAATGGTTTGAAGGGTTATGGTTACTGGAAAGTAGAGTTGAGGCCAAGTTGAGATCAGCCATGATCGTATCAAATAGCGTAGCATGTGCGAGGAGCTGAATTGCTACTCCTGTTCCTAGTTCTTACAGGCTGCCAGTTTACCGACATTATCACTATGGCACAGTCTTGCAAGAATTACACACAATCTGTTATTAATAGCGAATATTTTAATCTAGAAAACTAGGACAGAGTTAAGGTCAAGGTCAGATAAAATACAGACCTTCCTTGGGTATTTATATGGTGCTGTGATTTTCTTAACATGATCTTGTAATTCTTTAATTAATTCATCAGGATCTTGAGATGTATAAGAAGATCTTAGAACGATAAATGCCTTTATAACCTTAAACGAAAAGCATTTTAAAATCAGAAAAATAAGATTATTCAAAGTTTGACCATCCAGCTAAGAACTGCTATAATCTGTTATGCCAATGAATCATGCATTTCTTAAAAAAAAATTTTAAATTTGTTGAGTTCTGTAAGGGCGAGAAGGCCAGGCTGTCAAATTTACAGTTCTAAATATTCCCCAAAATGTGACCTAAAAATAAATCAAGGAGACCTGGATTAATTCTATTCCTATGTAAAATCTTGCCTAGCTTCAATGTGATCTTGCTAGGGAGTTAAATCCTGCTAATGATGTCTCCTGTCTAGTCTCAAAAAGAAAATCAGGTAACAAATAGAATTGCATAATTAAATCGGAGTTATTTTCCAAGCATACCTCTCCTCTGATAGGATCCGGGCTGCTAACCACAGCAGATTCGGCAACAGCTGGATGCTCTATCAGCGCGTTTTCTACTTCAAATGGTCCAACACGATACCTATAACATTTTTAATATAAAAGGAGTCACATTACTTGGACTAGTAACTTACAATAAAGTGTTTTTATCTAGTCACTGGACTTAAAATGTTAACTGCTTTCTCCCCATGGATGCTGCCAGACTTCTGAATTTCATGTAAATATTGTCGATTGTTCACTAAAGTCCTTCAGAGGAGGAAATCAGCCATTCTTAACTTGTTCGGTTTTGCATATGACTCCAGACTCACAACGTGGGTGACTCTTAACTGTCCTCTGGGCTATTAAGGAGGGTACTCAACGCTGCCCTAGCCAGCATAACCCATGTCATGAATATATTTTTAAAGTAGTTCTTTGCCAGTGCTAACTTTTAACTTGCTGTTGGTCGACATGAAGGACAGGATTGAGTGGATGATCCATTCCAGTAACTAAATGAGTCAAAATGCAATCGCAAATTAGTTCCCAAGTCTAGCAAATTAGTTGCTAACGCTGGCACCTTATATTGGCCTAGAACTTGTGGATCCAATTTGCTCAGAGTTTATTGATATTGAGGGCCACAATGGCTGCATATCTTTTGGGGATCCCATTCGTACTCAATTATGCCCGCAGCTAGCAGGAGGAGAAACTGCTGACTGGTGGAAACACATCTAGCTTCTGTTACTCCAATACAGTCAGTTCTGCTAATAACGCGTGTTCCAGCAACGCGAATTGGCTATAACCCAACTGACAAATGAGGGAACGCTATTTCTAAAATGCGAAATTGTGTTGGCTGTAACACGTTTCCATCAGTGCTTGGAGGAGTACACATCGACATCACATGATCATTTGCGGGCTTTGTCCTGAGCATGTGCAATATTAATGCTGAAAGAGTCTCTGCACCAGCATCACATGATCATTTCGGGGGCTTTGTCCTGAATACATGCAATCTTCATCCTGGATAATGTGCCAAGCTATCCTCCCACCATTGGTGAGCTTTCTGAAGACATCAAAGTGCTATTTCTACCCCCAAACACAATCTCTCTTCTTCAATCTATGGGCCAGGGTGCAATAGCAGCTTTTAAAGCTTATTATTTAAAGCGCACATTTAAGAGGGATAAGGACAGTGCTCTTCAATTTTGGAAGAGCTTTAACGTCAAGAATGCAATTGACATTATCATGGAGGCCTGGGATGATGTCAGTAAGGACCGCTTGCATGCAGTTTGGCGGACACTTCTGCCATTTTTTTTCATGATTTCGTTCGTCAGAGGAACTCCCAAGAATCAAAGAATGTTGTGTTGATCTTGCAAAGCAAGTTGGATTTGAAGAAGTGAACAGTGAGGATGTTAAAGAGCTGCTTGATTCCCACTGTGAAGACCTCTTTACAGTTGATCTACAACAACTTGCTGCAGAATGGAACAGGCTAGCAGTTCGTGGAAGAAGATCTTATTTGACATCCTATGAACAGCTTCTTTATGAAAGAAGAGGCAAAGCAGCAAGAACTGGATGTCTTTTTTAAGTGAACACTCAAGAAACAGTCAGAAGATAATGAACGACAGCCATCCACTTCTGGATTAAAGTGAAAGGGGAATGACTATAGAGTGAGAGGATAAGATTTAAGAAGGACCTGAGGGGCAACTTCTTCATGCAGAGAGTGGTGCGTCTATGGAATGGGCTGCCAGAGAAAGTGGTTGGGGCAGGTACAATTGCCTCATTCAAAAAACATTTGGATAGGTACACGGATGGGAAGGGTTTAGAGGGATATGGACCAAATGCGGGCAATTGGAACTAGCTGAGTGAGCACCATGGTCAGCATGGACCAGTTTGAGCCAAAGGGCCTGTTTCCATGCTGTATTACATCATAACTATTTTTCGCCCTAACCCTGCAAGCACAACTGCACCTGAAGGTGATGATGATGATGACCCTCAGCCGCTGCATTAGCCACAGAGTAACTTTAAAACCTCCTCCCCCATCAAGTCATCTTGACATTTTTTCAAGGTAAAGTGTTAAATTTACTTTTATTTCATTATTAGATATGAATTAACCATTTATTCAAACTGTGCTATCTTTTGTGTTAGGCTTTTGAGTAATTTTTGAGTGATTTTGAATTATATTTTTTGGTGGTCTGCCCCTAACCCCACTTTTCCTAAATGCCCCATTATTTTCATAGCGTGGTTTTCTTTAAAATGCAACAATCGCCTTATAGAAGAACTGATTGTACACGTATTTGGAAAGTCATTCCACAATTACTTACTGAGTTCTCAACATATTTAACCACATATGTTACTGCTGGGTATTTATTATTTTCTCTCCTCATCACAATTATATATTAAAACTTTTTTTATTAATGTGTTTTATTAGCTCTTTAGAAGATCAGTGCTTGTGTCACTTTCAATTTATAAAACCTCCAGCCTTGTGAACCAATCACCTCAAACACAAACTCATTTCGCAAAGAAGTACTAGATCGCTGTAGTTAATTTTTGCTGGAATTCAACTGCTTGATTTTCAAGTCAAAATTTAAAAAAAAAATTGTAATCTGTAATATTTAGCAAATTAATAAGATTATCTCTGCAATGTAAAATACAATATGTGCTAAGCTTCTATTTGAAACATTGAATAAATTAGACGTGGATAATTAGATCACTATACCCAGCTGATAAAATTACATCATCTGATCTTCCAACAAACCAGAAGTATCCATCCTCATCCATTTGACCACGGTCTCCAGTCAGAAAATAGTCATTTCGTAGGACTGCAGCAGTTCGTTGTGGATCATCCTGGCAACATATAAAGAGAGCAGCTCAAAGTTCAAAAGTAATTTAATAATAATTTAAAACTAGCTAACTTTGTGATTAAAAATACCTTTAATAAGCCCAATTTTCTATATGGAATATCTGAAACTTTTAGGGAAAAATATATAAATAGGGGACTAAATAGGTACTAGAAAATCATTTGAAATACAGAAGACCTAATCTGAGATAACACAGTGTGGAGCTGGAGGAGCACAGCAGGCTAGGCAGCATCAGAGGAGCAGGAAAGTTGACGTTT
>NC_063352.1:13022702-13041397 GCF_021869965.1 Rhincodon typus | reverse complement strand
AGTTCTTATTATCTCTGATAGACCTATTCTGAGGTTAGGTTTGTGCAAAGCTGTTGATTCTTTCTTAAACCTAATCTTTGTCAGCTATTTAATTATAGTTAAATCCTTATCTTTAGTCCACAGGAATATATAGATAGGCCTGTCCAATGAGCGGAACAATGACAGATGGAGTTTAATCCAGAAAAGTGTGAAATGATGAATTTTGGGAGGACTAACAATGCAGGAGAATACCTGATGAATGGTGAACCCTGGGTAGAACTCTGGAACAGCTGGACCATGGTGTGCATGTATATAGATCCTTGAAGGCAACAGGGTAGGTGTTTAAGAAAGTACATGGGTCACTTGGTCAAGGCATAAAGTACAAGAACTGAGTTCAGTTCTGGGCATCTTATTTAAAAGAAAGGTATTAAAGTCCTGGAGAGTTTGCAAAGGAATTTTACTAGAATTATACCAGGAATAAGAGATTTTATTACAAGAAAAGATTAGAGAAATTGGGCTTAATCTTCTTGTAGTCCAGAAGATTAAGAGCTAACTGAGGTGTTCAAAATTATGAACGATTTTGACAGTGTAAAGAAAGACATTTTGTTTCCAATGGTTGGTATGTCAGTAACTAAGGGTCACAATTTCAAAATTGTCAGCAAGAGAGCTCGTAGTGAGATGAGGAGAAACCTCTTTACTCAGTTATTAGGAATTGAACTGGGCTGCCTGGGAGAGTGGTAGAAGCAAATTCCATAGGAGATTTTAAAAGAGAGCTGGACATATATTTGAAAGTGATGAATTTAGAGAGCTACAGGGATAGGGTTGGACAATGGGACTAGCTGGGTAGCTCTTTGAAGAGCTGACACAGGCACGATACATTGAATGGCCTCCTTCTGTCTATAAAATTCTATGACTCTAAATTAAAAGATAAACACCTCTTAAAGAGACAAAATTCAAATTTTCAAGCAGATTTAAAATAAAATTAAAATGGTGTTTTGGGCAGAGAAAATGTACTCCAGCTCTGTACATTCAGTATAATTTATTTTAAAATGATAAACTGCTGAAACAATGGGACTTAAAGTTGTCAAATTTCGAAAACTTGATTGCTTCCATTCTAGGGTATTAAAAGATGCTGGTAAAGAAATTGGGATATGCAAGAAGGAAAATGCTGGGAGGGAACTAATGACGTCAGGCAGCATGGGTTTATGGAAGGAAAATTGTGGTCCACAGTTTAATGAAAATTGGCTCAAGAAAACAGATAAGAGAATAAGGGAGAATGGCTAAATTGAGCTTGGAGAGACATGCGAGAGAAAGGAGATCAATTTTGAAAAATAATGCAGGTTCAGTATTATAGTAAAGGGAACCCTTGAGGAAGGATTGGGCAGATAGGCAAGGGGAAAAAAAAGTGTGCCAGAAGAAGTTGAATGAATAATCCCAATTCAAAAGTGTTGACTGAGAGGTAACTTAATTTACCATGAGACCTCTCCTTTAATGTATGGTCTTGGCAGGTTATTATACCTTACCTAACCCGGAGAGGCTACTTCATTGTTTTGCATTCCAAGTCCACTAAATAGAGGGCATCTGCATTCATGGCCACTTGCTCTACATTTTGAAAAGCTAACCTGGGAACTTAGTGGTGGTCAAGTACTGAAAGAGATTCCTATGCTCTGCAGCATTTACTCCACCTGAAAGACAATCTTCTTGGGTTCACTCTACTTCTTACAATAATTTGACAAGTATCTTTCAATTCTGTACTTGCAACTTATCGACATCGACATTCCCTGTTAAATTTTCCCACCACTACATGAAGTATCTTATCAAGAGATTGTGGGCTTGTTTTAAAACTGGTGCCAAAGGTTCTGCTGAGGTTACTCATAATCAGTCATGGCGTAAATGTACGCTACCTGACCCTTACTTAGTCAAAGACCTGCCCGAAAAATATTTGCTACTGTGCCAACAAAAGTTAGCACTTTGAAATCTTCCAAACGTAGGAGGAATACCTCCAATCTATAGATTTCACAGCTTCAAAATGAAATGAGTAAATCTCACTCAATTCCACCACTAAATAAGCAGCTTCACTAAATCAGAAACATCACATTCAGCAACTAACATAAACCACATTACACAAATAATTATATAGTGGGATAGTTTCAGATGATTTCAGCTAAGTACTTGAAAGAGAATTACTGTACAATGTATCCAGAAAAGAGGCCAAAGGGTTTAACAGGCTTCATTTGAATGGCAATTTCACCTTCCACTCCAGGAGGAACTGCATTGCAATTCTCATCAATAATCTGAAACAAGAATAATAAGAATTATGAAAGTGTGCAAATAACATCAAGGGATCTCCTTCTAGGGCTCTCAATAAAAAACTTACTAAGTAGATATGCAATGGAAGTGCTTTCTCGTTTAGATTTTCTGCGCAAAATATTAACGTAATGCTGTTCTGGGTTTCTGAAGGAAAACTGGCAGAAATTAAAATCAGAGACCTTTAGCTCTTTTCACTACTCATTGCCTCCTGCCAGGTTTGGTATGATGTTGGACTCCTTTGATTTCAAGCCAAATTGGCTTGGCAGCACCAATTATATCAGTCTTGCATGCAAACCTTCCATGTGGAAATATACCTCTGTCTGTCTAAGGAGAGGGGCCACCTCATTCTTAATGTGAAATAAGTTCAGATGGGAGCACATTTGGAATGAGCCGTGTCCACATTGACCAGTTTCAACCTCTGTTCATATCATTCCCATGAGGCAGGCATGGGTGAAACCAACCTTATACATTTACTCACTGCATTTAAAACAGTTTATTCATGCCTGTTTGGCTCATTTGTATGTTCTTGCCTATATTCCAGGATTTGAGTACATTATCTAGGGTGGTATTTCACTGCAGCACTAAGAGAATGTGCTGCAGTATTTTAAGTGCAGAGGAGGCACTGCAGTCTTCTCAGCCAACAATATATAAGAATTGGTCACTTGACACTTATGTTTTTTGTTTTTTATTTAAATTAACTGTTGTGTTTCTTACAGAATAGGGAGATAAACAATTAGTTGGTTGTGAAATGTTCTGGGATACCCTGAGGATCTTTAAGGTACTGTATCAATGAAAGCTTCACTAAAGATTGGAAGACGCTATAAAATTGGTACAACATTTTCTTGGGTAGAATGGTCAGTTACCAGAGTACACAGATTTAAAGTGACTGGCTAAAGAACCAGAGGTTACACAAGGAACCTTTTTATTGTGATCAGGATTATGCTTGTCAAAAGTGGACAATTCAGTTACTTTTTGAATTTTTTTTGTAGAATGCATTTCATAGGAATCACAGAGCAACAGTCAAAGAGCACTGGAAAAATTAACGCTGCAACTCAGGATTTGTGTCTTCAATGGAAATTTAGGATAGCAGAGACACACTGTTTACCTGCACACTATATGCTGGAGATGGCTTTCCCATTGAACCAGGCTTAATTTTCATGCCTTTAAATGTTGCACAGACTAAGACCTAAATAATGATCATGGGCAGAGCAAAAACATTAGAATTACAATGCTTAATACTCCAACATCAGAAAATATAAGCAAGATTAAAATACAATAATGTAAAGGAATGTAAGATCAGTTGTCAGTAGAAGTCTGGTGACCAGAGATTTCAAGAAATTGCTCTCCATGTTGATTTTGTCCCAAACATCTGCAATTCAGGATTTGTACAAGTCTGTCAGCGTTATGTGGACGTGTGTGCTCAGACTATAGGTTCAAGTTAAACTGATGGTAAGCAGTCAGCCTTATGCTTAAAACTTAAGAATTGCTGGCAATTAAGTAGAAACAATCACTTGCTTTGTGAGGAAATGCAAAATATGGACAAGTGATAAAGCATTTTAATGAAGGTTACACCACAACTTCAACAAGTATTAATTTTCTATGTTATAGTGGCTCTGGTTTCATTCGCATAAAAGCATGGGACCTGCCCTGCTTTAACTACTAGTTGGGAACAAATTTATTCCAATTTTGTAATATGGTGTAACTGAGGTTATTCTATGGATTGCAATTTGCAAATGTTGCTGCAATGTTACATACAACATGCTAATCCGCATGACTAAATATTAAGTAGATGATGGTTTTCACAGGCAGAATGGAACACAATTATAAGGCAGGAAAGTGGAATTAACAATGATTAGATCAGCTGCGATTTCACTGAATGGCACAGTAGACTCAATGGGCTGAAAAGCTTCCTTCTGTTTCTACTTCTTATGGTCTTACAGTCTTAATGGGTTGGAATGAAGTCCCAATCAATCTCTTGGGGTCATATTCATTCAGGCAACTATAGCAGGCTTCTAGCAGGTCTCCTCTATATTTTTGAGAGCAATTTTCAAGGGATAGAGGCAAAGTGTTGGTGGAACACCACTGGCAGTTGCTACAGTATGACATGACCAGCTATCTCTGGGCAGTTGAAGAGAAGGACTTACTTTTAATGTCTGGCTAGGTGTGCAAGGGAAATGGGGCATGCAGACCAACCAGTTGGTCTGAATCTTAGTGACAAAGAGGTCCTTCAGTTTCTCACACTTGATGGAAGTAAAGGCAGAAAGAATAGGTGAGCTGAGTTAAAGGAGATGCAGTAGAGAAAACAATCTTTAAGTTGTCTTTGAATGAGGATGGTACAATACTATATACTGTTTCCAAAGGAAATAACCAAGAACTGCTTTCCTAGGTTAGAGGCACTCTCGTTCATTGCAAAACTCTGGCTGGTTTCTTTTAGCTTTCATTAAAGAAAAAATAACTGCTACTCAATATCAAAGCACTTACAGTTTCAGTCTGGCCGTATCCTTCATATATGTCTAAGCCTGTGTGTTTCTTCCAAGTCTCCATCACTTCAGGGTTCATGGGTTCTCCAGCACTCACACAGTGCTGGAGACTTTTGAATCTGTAACTAAATTAAAAGAAAATATGTGAGGTCACAAGTATTGAAGAAAGCTTGAAGCATCAATCTTACTGTTTGCGAAATTAAATTCTCAATATATCATAACATAAAAAGGAATTGGAATGAAAAACATTGGCCCAAATCATCCAGTATCTGGATCGTCAGCAATTGAATGCAAGTTATGAAATGCATGCTTGGCAAATTCTGGCTGAAAAAAATGCAAAAATCAGCATCAGCAGCTTCAATGATGCACAAGTATCAAGGCTGACGAGAAGATCTGGACGTTTTGTTATCAGAACGGTTTCGTTTATTCACTCACAGGATGCGGACACTGCTGGCTAGGCCAGCATTTATACCCCATTCCTAATTGGTCAGAGGCTAGTTAAGAGTCAAGCACATTGCTGTGGGTCTGGAGACACATGTAGGTTAGCCAGGTAAAGATGACAGATTTCCTTCCCTAAAAGATTTTAGTGAACAAGATGGGTTTTTCCTGACAATCAACAATAGTTTCATGATCGTCATTACACTCTTAATTCTAGGTTCTTTACTGATTTCAAATTCCACCATCTGCCATGGTGGGATCTGTACCCAGGACCCCAGAATATTAGCTGAATTTCTGAATTAATAATCTAGTGATAATACAACTAGGCCATTACCTTCCATTAACACATACTTAATGTCTCTTGTGCCATAGACTACATTTATATTTTAATTTTAGAAACAGATTATATGTTTGAGTATTGCTGAAAAAAAATTTGTGTTGAAGCTTTATGTACTGCACTCATCAGGACATTTCATAAGACTAAAAGCTCAAGAGGAAAGCCAACATTTACACTGCATAAGAGGAGAGTGCTGATTGGTTAGCAAGTGGAAATTGATTTATAGAGGTTTTGCCATAGAGGGTGCACCTATCAATGTTGACTGACAGTTAACAGCCAGTTTCAGCCTTAAAGCAGGAAGATTGACTCTGATTGGACGCGACATTAAAATAGTCACCTACTTCGTTGGGATTCTTACAATTCTGTGCCTAATATAATTAAGATATAGAAGCAGAAGCAGGCCATTTAGCCACCAAGTCTGCTCATCTCTTTTAAATAGGCAATACCTTATTTTGAGATTACATCTAGTCCTGTACTCTCCCAAAGAGGAACAACCTTTCTACACTCACCTTGTCAACTCCCCAAAGAAACTTGTATGTTTTAATAAGAACACCTCTCATTCCAATGAGTATAGGTTCAACCTAATCAACCTCTCCTCATAAGACAGTTCCTTCATACTCAGGTCAGCCTAGTGAACCTTCTCTGTACAGTCTGCAATGCCAACATATCTTTCCTTAAATTAGAGGTCCAAAATTGTTCACAGTATTCTAGCTGTGGTCTGACTAGTTACTTATATAGTTTTAGTAAAGCCTCCCTACTTGTATACACTATTCCCTTTGAAATAAAGTCCAACATTCAATTTGTCTTTCCTATCACCCACCAAACTTGGATGCTAGCTTTTTGTGGTACATGCAAGAGGGCTTGCAAATCCCTCTGCTGTAGAGCTATCTTGAGTCTTTAATTCTATAAAATTCAGCTCCTCTATTCATACAATCATAGAATAGAATCATAGAAAACCTACAGTGCGGAAGCAGGCCATTTGGCCCATCAAGTCCGCACTGACCTTCTGAAGAGTACCCCATCCAGCCATACTCCCTACCCTAAACCTGTAATACTGCATTTCCCATGGCTAATCCACATAGCCTGCATATCCCTGGACACTATGGGCAATTTAGCATGGCCAATTCACCTAACCTGCACATCTTTGGACTGTGGGAGGAAACCCACGCAGGCATGGGGAGAATGTGAAAACTCCACACAGCAGCACATACCAAAGTCATAACCTCACATTTTCCCACACTTTATTCCATCTGACAAGTTTTTGCTCACTTGCTTAACCTGTCCATATCCCCCTGCAGACTCTGTAGCATCCTCACCACTTGCCTTCCACCTATTTTCGTGTCGTCTGCAAGCTTGGCTATCATCTTCCAGTGAGCCTAAAACAGAAATTGCTGAAAAAACTCAGCAGGTCTGGTTGCATCTGTGGAGAGAGTTAACATTTTGGGTCAAGTGACCCTTCTTCAGAACTGATGGTAGCTAGGAAAAAGTTAGTTTTTATACAGACGATAAGGTGGGATGAGGGGGTAAGGAGTAAATGATAGGTGGAGATAGAGCCCAAAGAGAGAAAAAAACTTTTGGACTGACAAGGGAGTGGATAATGGTCAGCCTAGTAGAATGAATAGCTGCAAGTGGGGACTATTAGTGGCTAACAATGGGCTGTGTGCAGCAGCAGACTATGTGATAACATGGCCTGGTGTGTGGGGATGGGGGAAAGCATGTGGAAGGTGCTCAAGTCCTAAAACTACTGAGCTTGATTTTGAGACCAGAAGGTTGTAGATTTCCCAAGAAAAAAAATGAAGTGCTATTTTTCCAGCTTGTTTTCAGCTTCGCTGGAGCACTGCAGCAAGCCTATGACAGAGATATTGGCCAGGAAACAGGGTGGTGTGTCGAAGTGGCAGGCAACATGAAGTTCAGGGTCCTTTTTTGCAGACAGAACGTAGGTGTTCTGTGAACCACCCAGTCTACACTTCGTTTTCCCAATGTACTGGCTACATTCTGAGCAGCAAATGCAGTAGACTAGATTGACTGAAATGCAGGTAAAGTGCTGCTTCACCTGGAAGGAGGTGTATTTGGGCCCTGGGATACTGATACATCTGGTGATCTCCTCCGCATCCCCTCCCCCTCCCGCAACCTCCTCCAAGGTCTTAATCTCCCAACCCCGCACATCTCGTTTCTACTTCCTTCCCAACATCCACAAACAGGACTGCCCAGACAGACCCATTGTTTCTGCCTGCTCCTGCCCCACAGAACTCATCTCTTCCTACCTTGACTCGGTATCTTTTCTCTCCTTGGCCAGTCCCTTCACACTTATATCCGCAATTCCTCTAACGCTTCACCTCAGTTTCTGAATTTACAGTTTGCAGGCTCCACCTGCCTTCTGTTTACCGTGGTCACGCAACCCCCATCAGGATGCTCACAGGGCTCTCTGCTTCTTCTGAGAAAAAAGGCCTGAACCATCTCCATCCACCACCATCCTCCTCTGTCTGGCTGAGCTCGTCCTCACTCTGAACAACTTCTCTTAACTCCTCTCACTTTCTTCAGGACAAAGGTGTGGCCATGGGTACCTGCACAGACCCCAGTTATGTCTGTCTCTTTGTGGGTATATGGAACATTCCTTGTTCTAGTCCGATTCCAGCCCTCACCCATATCTCTCTCTATCATCGGGGCTGCTTCCCTCTCCTGCATGGAATTGGAAATGTTTATCAATTTCGCTTTCAATTTCCACCCTACTCTCATCCTCTTGTGGTCCATCTCGGACTCCTCCCTCCCCTTCCTCGACATTGGTTTCCATTTCTGGGGATAGGCTGGCCACTATATCCACTACAAACCGACTGACTTGTACAATTAGCTTGACTAAACATCATCACACCCTGCTTCCTGTAAAGACCCTATTCTATTCTCCCAGTTCCTCCATCTCTGTTGCACCTGTCCTGATGATGCCAATTTCAACAGGGGGTTAAGGGGGCTCTGAAATGTCCACCTTTTTTCTTAACCAAGGATTCCCCAGCATTGTATTGATAGGGCCCTCATCTGGATCCGACCCATCTCCGCATTTCAGCCCTCACCCCACCTCGACCTCCCACAACAGCAATACGGTCCCCCTTATCCTCACGTGCCATTCCACTAGCATCCACATCCAGTGGATCACTGGCTGCCATTTCCACCAACTTCAGTGGGGTGTCACCACGAGACACATATTCCCCTCCCTTCTCAGCCTTCCACAAGGTCCATTCCCTCTGGTTCCCTTGTCTATCTTCCTTCACTCCCAACACCAACCACCAGAACTCCAAGGCACCTTCCCGTGCAACTGCAAGGTGTAGTGATTATACAGATGTCAGCCAGGTGGAACTCATAGAACAGGAGCTCCCTGATTGGGGCTGTTAACCTGGTCCAATCAGGGAGTCCTGGCTGACAGATATAAGCAGGAGTGTCAGAGGTTCTGTTCACTCAGATCTGGCTCTGAGGAAGCCAGACCAGTGTCAAGTACTATGCATGTGTAAATAAAGGGCGACTTGGTGACAGAATACCAGCCTCTGTGGAGTTATTTCAGTGGTGAAAAGAATGGGATTAATGATGTAACCAAGCAAAAGAGCCTACTAGCTGAAGCCTAACTGGACTTCGAACTGGTACTACAACTGGCTTTGTCATTAGAAAATGTGGCAGGTAGAGGCAGAAGAGCAAAGGAATCATCAAACCAGTACAGTTTGCGGAATGGGCAGCACCGGTCGTACCAATTGTGAAGCTCAATGGGTTGGTTTGCTTTTGTAGGGATTTTAAACAAATGGTAAACCACTTTTTGCAGGTGGATAAATACCCAAACCCTTGCTTAGAGGAGTCTTGTGTCCAGCACTGGCATTGCTGGTGCCGTCTCACCACCACCACAACTGCTCCCCATGATAAAATGCTGGCCTCTACAGCAATCCGGTGCGAGTCCCAGAAAGGTTTCAATTCTGTTTGCGCCCTTTTGTTTCCCCTATCACCACCTGCTATTTTATTTTTGCCAGGACTAGATCTTTTTGCATCTACAGTCTGATATTGTCAGCGATGATTGGAAGGATGTCCAGAGCATTTAAAAACAGAATGGTCTCTTCTAGTGGTGGCATCACTGGCAGTGTATTTGTTAGTGGGAGGCAGCTCAACGCATCCGCACCAAGTTAAATCTGATCTTCCTGGACCTGGGTGAGAGAATGGAATGGCATCAGGAATGCCAATACCGGACACAAGACTCTAAGTGAGAGAGGCAGGTTACTTTGGGGGATGAGGTTTAGTGCTGAGACCTCACTACCCCTCTTGCCCTGCACCAAAAATAACAGCTTTCATCCACTCGTACCAAAGTCAATACCCTTTCTGCCTCATTGCCGGAAGAAAATATCTAACAACTGGGCTAAGCAGAGGAAGATTGTCAGTGGGGTGGCAGACCTAAGGCTCCTCACATCAAACTGGGAGAAAATGTTTCATTTCGTTGGAGAAAAGCATGACCGCTTTTGGTGGTGAAGACATCCATGGGCAACTAATTCAGTATGCTTCATTGTGCGGTACTTTCTTAAACTGCATAAATTTTTCTCTTTTACATAAATAATTCCCTCCATTCTCTTAAGCAGGCAGTTGTGGCACTTAGCAAACCTCCAACAAAAAGAGACCAATGTTAAAAACCCTCAATTCAGCCCTCAGAAGATGCACGGGCAAGACTTTCAACTCTTTTAAAAAATACTCGGGTGAGCATTTGAAGTATCATAACATTCAAGGCTACAGACCTAGTGTTGGAATAGTGTAGGCGCAAGTATATTTTTGGAGGTGCAGAGTTAAAGGGCTTCTCCTCTATTTTATGATTCTACGATCAACGATTGCACGTTCCACTAGCTTAGAGCCTTAGACCTCAGTGGGTTCATTTATCTAGATTAGACTCTGCAGCACATTACTGACAATGTCTCTACAGATGGTTGAGGAAGGAATAGCCCCAGGTCTTTGGTACTCAAGGGAATGCCTGAGACCAAGCACCTGCTCAGTACCAGTCAGAAGACCATCCCATGGTCTTAGCCATGAATGACTTTAACAAACTGCACAGGCAGGGCAGCAGCCAGGTTTGTTGTGGGCAGTCAGTAAACTGGTTTGTAGCAGAAAAACAGATTAAGAGGGAACATTGCTCCAGAAGTGCCCAATCCTTTCACCTCCCGCTGTCTGTGATGCCAAAGTTTGTAAACGTCCAGGTTGAGAAGGGTGAGTTTGCATCTGGGCAGGATATTCTCTGCAAGCCCTCACTCTATAGGCCCAAACACCCCCATGGTGATCAACAAAGACTTTCAGGGCTAAAGAACAACTATAGACCAGGTTCCCCCCACGCCATTTGTGGATGTCAGGACTGCACTTAGACGTAATGGGAACGAAAGGAAGAAAAATCTTTAAGAAGACACATTGAGGTGGCACTCATACTATCTTTGTAAATAACTTTGCAGTTTTGTAGATACAAGTTCAATTACACTGTTAAAATGTCTGCTCTGTGTCATTGCTGATCATCTCCAAAGTGAATGGCACCTTGCAGCCAGCAGCATTGGCTCTGTTGAGTCTGGGCAAGTCCTGGGCGCAGAAGTGGCCCCTTAAAGGGCATGTTGTCAAGCAGCTGGCAGCAGTGGGAGGCAGTCTAGTGCCTGGTGAATGGAATGGCCCCTGTTACAGATCCTCGGGCAGTGCAGTGGCACTAGGAGAGCAAGACACCATGGCAAGATATCGTCAATCGGGTAAGGTGCTGTAATGTACTGCCATAACAAGGTTTGAATGAATCTCATGATGCTCATTGAGATTTCTGGTCTTAATAACTTACTGATGTTAAAGTAAAATAATGCTCAACTGGGCAACTCTCACTGCAGAGCATCTGTACTGAATGCCTAGACTTTTTCTGTTTAATCTTCTTAAATGCTACTATGATGTCAGCATCCAATTCACATCGCTATAGCTGTGCTTTCATTCTTGCACTGATAAGCATTTTGTTTTTGCATGATTTACGGCTTTTTCTTCTGGCACTAAATGTGGGTCACACATTTGACATCAGGTACATGTTGAAATTACTTTAGTATAATCTGCTTCTGATTGTCCTCTGGTGGCCAGTTGTTTGCAATAATTACACTAAGTTTGGAAAGATGAGTGGTCTTTGCTTAATTCTAATTTCCATGCGGCTTCGTAGAAAATTACTTGGCCATTGTTGAATCAAACGTGACACTTCAGTGCTCTGAATGTGGCCCTACTGGAACACTTACCCCACGTATAATTTGTTCCTGGCTAATTAGCTCCTAGTTCTTCGTAGACAATATAAAAGGTAAAGTCCCAAAGTCTTACCAGACCATAGGGCTGCTCTCTCATTTCAGACACAATTGGTGGTGGTTTAACCTGAGGGTCACCAACGCCTCAGGTGAGGGGAGAGATGGAGGAGAGTTCTTCAGGGTAGTCTCAGCTAGTGAAGGAACTGAACCCACACTGTTGGCATCAATCTGCATTGCAAACCAGCCAGCCATTCAGTCAACTGAGCTAACTGACCCCCTTATAGGCAATATATCAATATACAACATTCATGAGCGCATTGACCTCAATGTAAATTCTTATCAAACTGGAAAGGTTTTGATTTATAAACACATATCTGGAGAACGTCACCTTAAGAAAAATAAAACTACAAAAGTAGTACTGTAGTTAGTCAAGTTGATTGCATCAAATCAGGATGGAGCTATACATGGTATTAAGGAGTTCCTGTGCAGGAGTGCAGACAACTGAATGATTTAGGTAGGTTTGATTTTTATGCAAGCTCAGCTTAAATGGATGGTAAGCAATAAATAATCAGAAAATTAACACAGTACCTTCTGACATTATTCTGCACTAGCATACGATATGCAGTAGGAGGAGAACAGAAGGTTGTTATGGGATACTTGGATAAAACCTAAGAAAAGAACATTTAAAAATAAAATCACCCAAATGCCAATTAAAATAATATCACAGGAACAAAGGAGTACAGGTGCAGGAGTGGGTCATTCAGCCCATTAAGCCTGCTCCATCATTATTTAGACCTTGGGTGATCATCTAATGCAATGCTACTTTTCTCTACTATCCTCATATTCTTCAATGTGTTTTAATATCCAGAAATCTATTGATTTCTATCTTGAACATGTTCAACGACTGAGCTTTCACTGCCCTCAGATGGATAACTCCAAAGACTGATGACCCTCTGAGTGAAGGAATTCCTCCACATCTCAGACTTAAATGGTCTATCCCTTATTCTGAGATTATGTTCCCTGGCCTAGACTCACCAGGGGAAACACCTCATCACCTTTCACCCTATCACGCCTTCTACAAATTTTCTAAGTCTATTTTTTGATGAGCTCACCTCATTCTTCAAAACTCTTGAAAATACGGACCTAGTTTTTTCAAGTTCTCCTTATAAAACAATCCTGTCATCTCAAAGACTAAACTCTGTAGCTCTCTCTCCAAGTAGTCACTCCTTGTTACGCACTAACAGTGCATACTCAAGATTGGCCCCAGACCCTATCGTTTTTTTCTCCACTGATACATCTGGTCCGATTATACAGTCCTTTGCGGTAGGTAGGAGAGGTACACTGAAGCAGTGTGCATATTTGTTATTCACAGGATCTTCATGTTCCTATCCCGTATGGATAATAAGGATTTGGTATATATCTTTCTTTAAACAAGATAACCAAAACTGTACATTATATTGCATTGCAGATACATTTTCATTAGGCTCTATACGATTGCAGCAAGACACCTTTACTCCCTCATTCAAATCCCCTTGTGACAAAGACCAACATTTCATGCGCTCCCCTAATCATTAGCATCTTTTATTTCCCACATGCCTAAAGGTGATCTTAGAGCCCAGTACTGAGGGGCGATCTCATAGAAGCTTACAAAGTTATGAGAGGCATGGACAGAATGGATACACAGTCTTTTTCCTAGGGTACAAATATTAATTACTAGAGGATAAAGGTTTAAGGTAAAAGGCAGTGTGAGAGGCAGGCTTTTTTAAAAAAACCGACAGTGGCAAGTGCCTAGACTGCGCTGGCAAAAGAGATGCAGGAGGAGGATACAATAGCAACTTTTAAGAGGCATCTTGACAGATATATGAATGGGCATGGAATAGAGGGATTCAGAGTGTACAGGGAAAAAGGTTTTCAGTTTAGAAAGACATCACGTGTTGGCACTGTCTTGGTGGGCAGAAAACCTGTTCCTGTGTTGTGCTGTTGTTTGTTCATTAAGTGTGCGCTAGCATGTATTCATATTCTCTTTTCCCTTCTGATAATTATTTTCTTCATCATCGTTTGCTGGATTCTAAATTGCTCACAATTTTTGGTCTTGACCACTTTTTTTGTTTGAAGGCAATCTTTAACTTCTTTTGTTAGCCATGATTGATTCACCTTTCCGATAAGACCATAAGAAATAGGAATAGGAATACACCATTGGGCCCCTTGAGCCTGTTCCACCATTCAACAGGATCATGGCTGTTCTGACATTCCTCACGTCCACTTTTATGCCCTTTCCCCATAACTCTCGGTTCCTCTATTGATTAATAATCTATCTCAGCCTTAAATATACACAAGGATTCTGCCCCTACAGCTCTCTGTGGCAAGGAGCCCCAAAGACTCTCAAATCTCAGAAGATATCCCACCCTATCTTAGTCTTAAATTGGCACTCCTTTATTCTGAAACTATGACCTCTGATCTTAGACTCTCTCATGAGGGGAAACTCCTCTCAGCACTAACTCTGTCAAGCCCCTAAGAATCCTACACGTCTCAATGAGACCACTTCTCATGCTTCTAAACTCCAGTGAGTACAGTCCCAAGCTGTTTAGCCTTTGCTCACAAGACAATCTCTCCATACCAAGGATTATTCTAGTGAACCTTTTCTGAACTGATATTCTCCTTAAATAAGGGGACCAAAACCACTCTCAGTACTCCAGACGTGGTCTCACCAGCAGTTTGTACAGTTGCTGCAAGCCTTCCCTATTTTGTACTCTAACTCCCTTGAAGTAAGGGCCAACATTGTGGGAGAGTCTAGAATCATTCGGCATAATCTCAGAATAAGGCATTGTACATTCAAGACAGTTGAGGAAGAATTTCTTTTGAGGGTAGTTAGTCTGTGGCATTCTGTAACACAGAGGGCTGCTGAGACTGGGTCATTAAAATAATCACACGCACACATGTGCAGACAAACACCTAAAGGTATTTACAACATCAATTATTCTGTAGTTTACTATCTCCTATGAGAAGATTGCTGTTGCTAGGGTTTGGGGGAAACTTGAGGAAATTATGGTCACAAAGGCGAACATTCACATTAAAGAACAGAATAAACAGCGCCAATGAACACATTTTATAACTTAACAACTTTATAATTGATCATAAATTCAGGGCAAATGAAAAACAAAAGTACCTGCAAGTACAAAAGTAATTTGTAGGTGGACATCTAGATTTTCAAAGCATGCTTTTCCTCTGGCTATAAACATGCAGCAGAATGACTGAAATAATGACTGAAATTAAAAAAAAACAAAACATGTATGCCCAAAGCACAAGTCTGCAATTAAGTGCTGTGCTTTGATCAGGAATACCATATATTGGCACTGAAGAAAAGAAGTGCTTAGATCATGGGATTCATTCCACAGGTAAAAGAGGTTTATACAATTGGTTGCAGCAGTATACATACAACGTATTTTAAAATTGAAAGCTAATGACTGTTTGCTTACTTCCAACGTAATTTTCGCATCAAACCGTTGCATCCGAAGGGCAAAAACACAAGCTCCTTGAATCCAAGGCGAAAAGAAGCTGCTCCATGCAGACTTGGCCCAGCCAGTGTCTGAGGTATTCCACATCACATCTGAAGGAGTGAGATCCAACCAGTACCTGGTAAAGAATTTTATCATAATCAGCCTGCCATCCTGCTGAATCATGACCAAATATATTTTTGGAAACCGAGCTAATGCTGAAATTTGAGATAACAAGGTGTAGAGCTGGATGAGCACAGCAGGCCAAGCAGCATCAGAGGAGCAGAAGAAGGGTCTAGGCCCGAAACGTCAGCCTTCCTGTTCCTCTGATGCTGCTTGGCCTGCTGTGTTTATCCAGCTCTACACCTTGTTATCTCAGATTCTCCAGCATCTGCAGTTCCTTCTATCTCTAATGCTGAAATTTGTTTGGTTTGGGACAAAATGAAATTTGTACAATAATAAAACTTCTTTCATCTGAAATACATGGAGATTCTGTCCAGAAGACAGTGTGTATCATACAACGACAACTTCCTGGAAAATTCTGGATTCAGTTCTTGATCACGAAAATAAACAGAAATTGTTGGAAATTCTCAGTAAATCTAGAAATGTTGGTGGAGAAAGAGTTAACATTTACGATTACGACATTAGAATTGTAAGAAAGCATTATGTGGGTGAAACCAAGAAGGTGAAAAGAACAGTAGGGAATATCTGTGCTAGGGCAGAAGACTGAAGACATTAAATGCAAAAGTAGAGCACAGCCAAAGAGTAATACTGGATCCAGAGAAGAACTAATAGATGGTCCCATGGAGGAGGCATATGGCAGAGCAAATGAACAGCCTCTGTCCAAAAGCAAAAAGCAAAAAGCAAGATGAGTAGATTAAATCGGAAAAGAAAAAACAGCCAAACAGAAAATATTATTTGAAACTGATGATCTTAAAAAGACATCAAACGTTGTAAAGTGCCCAATTGAGAAAGGTGCTGTTCTTTGAACTTTATTCACAGAATTGTTACAGTGCATAAGGAGGCCATTCAGCCCAGCTGAGCTTTTTGATTCAGTGCCAATCTACAACCTTTCTCAGGAATCCATATTCTTTAAATAGAAAAATTAATCTAACTGATGCCCTCCTGAACGTCACTATTGAACCTGCCTCCACCACACGTCCAGACACCGCATTTCAGATTTCTAATTACTTGCTGTGCAATTTTTTTTCTCATCTTACTTTTATTTCTTTTGCAGAAAACTTTAAAACCGTGGCATCTGGTTCTCAATCCTTTTAGATGCGGGAACAGTCCCTCTTTGACCCCTCAAAATTTTGAAAACTTTTATCAAATCTCCTTTTAGCTACCTTTCCAAGGAGGACAACTATAGCTACTCCAATCTTTCCTCACAATTGGTTCCAGGGATAAGAAACCACATTTTCATAATTCTCTTCTATTCTCTCTCCAACACATTCATATCCTCCCTACACAGCATGGTGCTCAGAAACATACATAATAATGAAAAGGCGGTCTAATCAAGACGAGCTCTTAGTTCATTACAACCTCCCTCCTCTTGTAACCTATGCCCCGATTTATGAAACTTAGAATACCATATATGGTAATTACTGCTCTCACTACCTGTCTTACCATCTTTAATGACTTATGTAGACAAATAACCAGGTCTCTCTATTCCTGCACACCCTTTAGAATAGTACCCTTTATTTCATACAGTCTCTTCACATTCTTTGTATCAAAGTGCATCACCTCACACTTCCCTTTAGTGAGCTTCATCTGTCACCCATCTAGCCACTCTACCAACTTGTCAAAGTCCTTTTGAGTCCTCTTCACAATTTGCAATTCTCCCAAGTTTTATGTCATCCATGAACTATGAAACCGTCTCCTGCCAACCAAGGTCTAGATCATTTGTATATAATGGAATAAAGAAGAGTCCCAACAGCAAAACCTGGTGAAGTCCTTTTTACTCCCTTACCTATAAAACTCTCACTGGCACTGTATCAAATCTATTTTGGAAATCCACTTACGACTATATTAACAGACTTGCCCTCATTAATTCTCTTTTATCTCTTTGAAAAACTCCAGGGAAATACTATATGGAATTCCTTAAACAAATCCATGCTGACTCTTCAAAATAAACACATATTTTCCATGTAACTATTAATTTTATGCCAGATGATTGTTCCTAAAAGTTTCCCCATAACCAAAGTCAAAAAGACTGATGTGTAATTGCTGGGCCTATCTTTAACAACCTTTTATTTTGAACAATGATGTAATGTTTGCAATTCTTCAATCATTTGGCAATACTCCTGAGTCTACAGAAGATTTCAAGATTATTGCCAAAGCCTCGCAATTTCTGCTCTAGTATCCTTGGATGCATCTCATCCGGTCCAAGCGCATTCCAACTTTCAATAACTTATCCAATACATCCACCGTATCAATTTTAAATATTTCTAGTGATGGAGTTGCCTCATCTGTCACCATGGCCAGAGGTCAGCATAGCTTCATGAAAGGGAAATCATGTGACTAATTTATTAGTGTTTTCAAGGAAGTCTCAACCAGACTGGAGATAGCGGAACCAGAAGAAGTGTAGTAGTTGGAATTGCAGAAGGCATTTGACAAAGTACCTTGCAAAAAAGATAAATCACAACGTAACATACCATTTAACTGGAGGGAGTACATCAGTGTGGGGAGAGAATTGACTAGCAGGCAGGAAACAGTACATGGAGATAAGGGATTCTTTTTCAGTTGGCAACCTGTAACCAGTGACGTTCCACAGGGATTGGTACTGGGAACCACAACTATTTACAGCACATATTAACAACTTGAAGGAAGGAAGCAAATGTACTATGGCCAAAACAAAAACTGCCGATGCTGTAAATCAGAAACAAAAACAGAAATTACTAGAAAAGCTCAGCAGGTCTGGCAGCATCTGTGAAGAGGAATCAGAGTTAACGTTTCGGATCCAGTGACCCTTCCTCAGAACTGACGGTAGCTAGGAAAATGTCAGTTTATATGCAGAAGATAGTGTGTGGGCAGGGGTTAAAGAGTAAACGACTGGTGGGGATAGAGCATAAAGAGAAAGAAGAACAGTTGGACAGACAAAGGAGTAGATAATGATCTGGTTACAAGAGTGAATAATAGCATGGAGACTGTTAGTGGCTAACGGTAGGTATTGTGTAATGGCAGACTATGTGATAACAAGGCCTGGAATGTCAGGCTGGGGGCTGGGACATGGGAGAGTTCAGGCCCTAAAATTATTGAACTCGATATTGAGTCTGGAGGGCTGCAGGCTCTCCAAGCAGAAAATGAGGTGTTGCTCTTCCAGGTTGCGCAGAGCTTCGCTGGGAACACTGCAGCAAGCCTGAGACAGAGATGTTGGCCAGGGAACAGGGTGGTGGGTTAAAGT
>NC_063352.1:13005374-13022202 GCF_021869965.1 Rhincodon typus | reverse complement strand
GGCATACAACCGGATGCTCAGGGTCTTTTCTGCGGGCAGAATGTAAATATTCTGCGAACTGGTCACCCAGTGTACAGTTTGATTCCCCAATGTAGAAGAACCACATTGTGAGCAGCAAATGCAGTAGATTAGATTGTGTGAAGTGCAGATGAAGGGCTGCTTCACTTAGAAGGTATGTTTGAGCCATTGGATTTGGAGAAGGGAAGGGGTAAATGGACAGGTTTTACACCTTCGGCAGTTGCAGAGGAAGATGCTGTGTGGCTGTGGGGGTGTGTTGGGAGTGAGGGCGATATGTGTCTGGTTGGTGGCATCTCGCTGGAGGTGGCGGAAATGGCAGCTTATGATCTTCTTAATGTGGATGCTGTTGGGATGGTAGGTAAGGACAAGGGAAATCCTATTGCTGTTGTGGGAGGGAAGTCAGGGGTTTAGGGCGGAAGTGCAGGAGATGGGTTGGACCCAGTGGACAGCCCTGTCAACAATGATGCTGGGGAATCTTCGGTTGAGGAAGAAGGTAGACATTTCTGAGGCTCCTTTGAAGTTGAAGTTGGCCTCATCGGAACAAATGAGACGAAGACGGAAGAACTGGGAGAATGGAATGAAGTCTTTATAGGAAACAAGGTACGAGGATATCTAGTCCAGGTAGCTGTGGGAGTTGGTGGGTTTATGGTGGATATTAGTGGCGAGTTTATCCCCAGAAATGGAAACAGATGTTGAGGAAGGGAAGAGTCAGAGACAGACCAGGTGAACATGAGGGTGGGGTGGAAACTGGAAGCGAAATCGGCGAATTTTTCAATTCTGGACAAGAGAGGGAATCAGCATCGATGACATCATTGATATCTCAGAAAAAGAGTTGGGGTGGGGGCTGGAATAGGACTGGAACAAGGAATGTTCAACGTAGCCCAAAAAAAAGACAGGCATAACTGGAGCTGCTGTACATAACCATGGCCACCCCTCCGCCCTGAAGAAAATGAGAGGAGTTAGAAGAGAAGTTGTTTAGGATAAGAACAAGCTCAGCCAAGCGGAGGAGGGTGGTGATGGGTGGGGATGGTTCAGGGCTTTGCTCCAGGAAAAAGTTGGGAGCCCTAATGGCAGATGGACGTGTAAAGGGATTGCATGTCCATGGTAAGGAGGAAGCAGCTGGAGCCTGAAAACCGGAAATTCCAAAACTGGCGTTAAACATCAGAGGAATCGTGGATGTAAGTGGGCAGGGACTGGACCAGCCAGAAAAGACCGAGTCAAAGTAGGAAAAGGCGAGTTCTGTGGGGCAGGAGCAGGCTGAAACAATGGGTCTGCTCAGGTAGTCCTGTTTGTGGATTTTTGGAAGGAGGTAGAAGCAAGCTGTGCAGGGATGGGGACTATGTTGTGGAGTTAACAGCAGATTGTACTTTTTGGGTATCCATTCCTTTTAAAAACTCTGTATAGTGCTCCTGTTCTGCTTTGCACAATTATGGATTGCAGCAGTGTGTTGTGGCCCGTTTGAATAATGTCTTAATGCAGCTCCGTTTGTGAGTGTTGGGCCAGTTGCTGGATTAATTAAGTATCCGATCCATATGTGTGGTCTTACTGTATATGCTAGTCTGGAGTTCCCCGTTGTTCTTATGTTCTACCATTATGCCTAGGAAGGGTAGTTGGTTATTGTTCTCTTCTTTTGTGAATTTTATTCCGGTGTGAATGTTGTTTATGTGTCGGTGGGTTTTTTCCAGTCTTGTGCGTTTGATAGCATCCACGACAGACCACAATAGAGCACTTATACGGAGTTTTTAAAAGGAATGGATACGCAAAAAGCACAATCCGCTGTTACGTCCACGACAGACCACAACAAGAAGACACAACACGACCAGACACACTAGTCACCCTACCGTACATCAGAGACGTATCAGAGATGACCACAAGACAACTCAGACCCCTAGGTATCAGGGTACCCCACAAACTAACAACCGCCCTGCGACAGCTACTGACAAACATAAAGGATCCCATACCTACAACCAATAAAACTAACATAATATACAAAATACCATGCAAGGATTGTGGAAAACATTACATAGGACGAACTGGAAGAAAACTGACAATAAGGATACATGAACACCAACTAGCCACCGAGAGAAATGACCAATTCTCACTGGTCTCAACACACATGGATAAAGAAGGACATGAATTGGACTGGGATGACACATCCATATTAGCACAAGCCGAACAGAGACATGCCAGGGAATTTCTGGAGGCCTGGCATTCCAACCAGAACTCCATCAACAAACACATTGAACAGGACCTGATATACAAACCACTGAAAAACAGAACCAGAAGTAATGCCAGCCACACCAGCAAACCGAGGCATATTAATAACAAGCAGGACAGAACACCAACGCTTCACCGGAGGCTCACTGATGATGCTACCTAGCAGGGTGACAAAACGTCTTCAACCAAACACACCGGCTTGGTGAGCAAGTCTATAACCTCATCTACACCCCAAGCTACAAATCTTCTCAAAAACTTTAATCACGGAGATACCTGTGATCCTGAGTGGATTCAAAGCACGAGGGATGAAACTTGAGTTGGAATCCACGTGGGGATAGTCTGAGCTGGAGGCAGTCACTGAATAATGTGATATGGCTCTGGAAACGAGTTTTAGCAAATATCTGGTCAAACACCAGGACTGACAGTGAGATTAAGACAGTGAGTACAAGAAAAAAGATTGGAACAGAAATCCCATCGGAGACAGGAACAGAACTTCTTCAAGGTGGGCATGAGATGTGGCAATGAGTTAAATACTAAATAAGAACCAAAAGAACTGCAGATACTGTAAATCAGAAAAAAAAACAGAAGTTGCTGGAAAAGCTCAGCAGGTCTGGCAGCATCTGTGAAGAAAAATCAGAGTTAACATTTTGGGTCCGTTGACTGGTCTCAGGGCTGTACACTTCTTCCTGGAGCAAAAGCCTGATCTGTCCCTACGCAACACCACCCTCCTCTGCTTGGCTGAGCTTGTCCTCACCCTGAACAACTTCTCTTTTAATTCCTCTCATTTTCTTCAGGTCTGAGGGGTGGCCATGGGAATGTACAGTTGCCCCAGTTATGCCTGTCTCTTTGTGGGTTAAGTGGAACATTCCTTGGTCCAGTCCTATTTCAGGCCCCACCCACAAATCCTTCTCTGATATACTGATGATATCATTGGTGCTATTTCCTTCTCTCATACGGAATTGGAAAAATTAATCGATTTCGCTTCCAATTTCCAGCCCACCCTCAATCATCTGATTGATCTCTGACTCCTCCTCTCCCTTCCTCAACGTCACTGTTTCCAGTTCTGGGGAAAAACTGGCCACTAATATCCACTATAAACCCACCGACTCCCACAGCTACCTGGACTATACATCCTCACACCCTGCTTCACGTAAAGACTCCATTCCATTCTCCCTGATCCTCCGTCTCTGTCACGTAAGTTCCGATGCGGCGAACTTTGACAAGGGAGCTTCCAAAATGTCCACCTTCTTCCTCAACAGAGGATTCCTGAGCACCACTGTTGACAGGGCTCTCCACTGGGGCCAACCCATCTCCTGCATGTCCGCCCTGATTCTCTCACTTCCTTCCCACAACAGCGATAGGGTTTCCCTTGTCCTTACCTACCACCCCACCAGTGTCCACATCCAGAAGAACATCAGCTGCCATTTCCGCCAACTCCAGCGAGATGGCACTACCACACAGATATCGCCTCCTCTCCCTTGTCCACCTTCCGCATGGAATGTTCCCTCCTGGGCAGCCAGGTCCACTCTTCCTTCACTCCAAACAACCCCCCACAGCACCTTATCCTCCAACACCTGCCCGTTTACCTCTTCCCACCTCCGTATTTAAGGATGCAACATATCTTACAGGTGAAGCAGCACTTTACCTGCACATCGCATTTGCCGCTCACAATGTGGTCTCCTCTACATTGGGGAGACAAATACACTGGATGATTGCTTTGCAGAACATGCATGTTCTGCCCACAAATAAGACCCTGACCTTCCAGTTGCCTGCCACTTTAACACATCACCCTGTTCCCTGGCCAACATCTCTGTCTCAGGCTTGCTGCAGCGTTCTAGTGGAAGAACACCTCATTTTCCACTTGGGGACCTGCAGCCCTCTGGATTCAATATTGAGTTCAATAATTTTAGGGCCTGAACTCTCCCATGTCCTAGCCCCCAACAGCACACACCAGGCCTTGTTATCGCATAGTCTGCCATTACACACTACCTATTGTTGGTCACTAACAGGCTCCATTAACAGCAATTCACTCTTCTAGCCACATCATTATTCACTCCTTTGTCTGACCAACTGTTCTCTCTCTCTGGGCTCTATCCCCGTGTATTGTTTAGTCCTTAACCCCTCCCCATACCCTATCATCTGCTTATAAACTGACATTTTCCTAATTACCATCAGTTCTGAGGAAGGGTCACTGGATCTAAAACGTTAACTCTGATTTCTCTTCTCAGACGCTGCCAAACCTGCTGAGCTTTTGTCACAAATTTGGTTTTGGTACTAATGCCAAATTTGCAGATGACAATAAAAAATAGATGGAAAGGCAAGTTGGGAAGGGGATATAAAGAGATACAGAGAGATAGGTTAAGTATGTGGCATAAAGTTGGCAAATGGAGTGCAACATGAGAAAATGTGAATTTATTCATTTTGAAAAGGAGAACAAAATATTATTAAAATGGAGAAAAGCTGCAACGTAAAGGGACTTGGGGGTATTTGTGCTTGAAACTCAAAGTCAGCACACAGGTGCAGCAGGTAATTAGGAAGGCTGATGGAATGTTGACCCTCATTTCAAGAGGGTTGGAGTACAAAGTAAGGAAGGCTTGCTGCAACTGTACAAAGTGCTGGTGAGACTACATTTGGAGTACTGTGAGCTGTTTAGGTTAGCTTATTTAAAGAAAGATATCGTTTCGTTGGAGACAGTTCAAAAAAGGTTCACCAGGATGATCACTGGTACAGAGAGACTGTCTTATGAGTAAAGGCTAAACAGGTTGGGCCTCTATTCACTGGAGCTGAGAAAAAGGAGAAGTGATCTCATTGAAGTATATAGGATTCCTCAGGGGCCGGGTAGGGTTAATGTTAAAAGGATGTTTCCCCTCATGGGAGAATCGAGAACCATAGGGAATAGTCTCAGAATAAAGGAGCACCACGAGATGAGGAGGAATTTCTTTTCTCAGAGGGTTGAGTGTTTTTGGAACTCCTTGCCACAGAGAGCTATGGGGGCAGAGTTCTTGTGTATACTTAGGCCATGATAGATAGATTCTTATCAGTAGGGAATCAAGGATCATGGGGAAAAGGCAGGAAAGTGGACGTGAGGAATGTTGATTCAGCCATGATTCTACTGAATGGCAGAGCAGGCTTATGGCCTAACGGCCTAATCCTGTTCCTATTTCTTATTGTCTGGGTACCATGAGCCTCATAGATAAAATCAGATGCAAAGTATTAATTTAATATTTCAACTTTGCTTCTATGTGTAAATCCCTTTTCTGATCCTTAGTGATCAGAGAGTGGTGAATCTATGGAATTCATTGCCATGGAAAGCTGTAGAGGTAAGGCCATTGAGTATATTTAAGACAGAGTTAGGTAGGTCTTGATTATTAAGGGAATCCGAGGTTATGGGGAAAAGGTGGGCGAATGTGGTTGAGAAACTTATCAGCCATGATTGAATGGCAGAGCAGACCCATTGGGCCAAATGGTAGAATTTCTGCTCCTATGTCTTATGGTCTTACTGCTCTTTTTACCATCCTTTTACTAGTGATCTGCTTACACAAGTAATTTGGGAATTCCCTTTGTGTTAACTGCGAGTCTTTTTTCATAATCTCTCTTTGCTTTTCTTGTACGCTTTTTCATCTCCCTCTGAACTGGGTTTACTCAGCTGAGTTCTCAATTGTATTGCTTTCCTAATACCTGTCATTGGCACACTTAGTTTTACAAAATAATAAAAAATCCTTACTTGTTCATTGTCAGCTACTGGTAAGGCTACTGCCATTACTGGAAGACCTTACACAGGCTTCCATTGCTCTGCTCAAAGGCAAATTTCTCCAACTGCTCCTTAAACAGGAGGCTCTACTAACATATGCATGAGGCCAAACACCATAATAAACATATGGAGTAAAGTCATTATTTGTTGCAGCAAAAAAAAATTAGTGATTATTTTAGGACTAAGTTCAAAAAGAACAATACAATGGCCTTTGTTATTAACAGAATGGCACCCAAGTTCCAAAACAATACTAAATTATCATATACATATAACTTATACGTGTTAGTTCTGACCTTCCATTTACTGTAAGGCCCATTCCATAACTGCAGTGGGTATGAAGGGCCATTTTTGGAGCTCCTGTAGTTCCGCTGGTAAAGAAAATGGCCATTGGGTCCAAACTCTTGGTATTTACACATTTGTGGTATTCTGATGCATTTCTTAGGAAGTAGAATTAACGACCTTAGGTTAATTTTAACTATTTTCAAAAGATTTAGAAAACAAATTACTTTTTTGTTTAAAAGAGCATACTCCCATACAGTTACATTTACAAGGACATTCAAATAAAAAGTGATTTAATGATTGGATACTGTCTTGCCCAAATACTACGAATAACAATTGGTTGACTTGCTAGCTAATACATACCTCATTCCCATTGTGCTGGAACCTTCTTGATTCTAAAATTGAGGAAGGTGTAATACACAAGATGTAGGAAAGAATTCAAAATTTTAAGAGGGAGAGCTATAAGTGTTTTTATACAGGATATGCAGTGGAGAATCAAGTCATGTGCTTGACCACTCCATATTAGTTTATGCCTAACTTGAACCTCCTCCCACCTTATAAAAGTTAAAACAATATAATCTTCTATTCCATTGTTCTTGCTGTACAAACACGAGGGAAAAAAAGCTTTTGTTTTTAAACAAAGTAATTAGTTAGGTTATGGAATACATTGCCTGGAAATATGGTGAAGAGAAATGCAATTGAGGCACTCGAGGCTGATCACTTAAAACAGAAACAATGTGCAGGATTACAGGTAAAAGACAGGAGACTGACACCAAGTTAAAAAAAAACTCATTAAGAAGGTGCAGGCATAATAGGTTAAATAGCCTTCTTCTGCGCCAAAACAATTCTGTGATTCTGTGTTTGCTTGTCCAACTTCCATTTAAGTGCATCGATAACATTCATTTCGCCACTACCTGTAGTAGCAAGTGCTGTATTCATACTACCCTTTCAATAAATAAGTAAATTCTGGATTCTGTGTTGGGATTTTTTTCTTGCTGCCTTATATTGATGGTGTCAGTTAGTTTCTGTTGAGGAAAGGAACATACATTCCCTTATATTCACTCTTTAGAGATCTTACAGCATTTTAAAAGGAGTTCTATTAGGTCACCAGAAATTCTTCATTTTCAAAGAGGAAAGACATTTGGCTATGTCATTCTTTCCTGATATGTATATATCACATTTCTGGATATCATCCTTGTAAACCCCATTTTTGTTGCTTTCTAAATCCTTTTCATAATGTGCAATCCAACCTGTGTGCAGCACTCAATGTACAATCTAGCCAAGGTTCAATAGAGGGTTAGCAATAGCATTTCAACTATTCTTTCTTTCCAGAAATAAAATCTTCTTTATGGCCTGGTGGCCAATTTATAATTATTATAATAGTACTCTAAAATCCCCTTGTTTCTCTACCAAGATTCCCTTAACCTCTGATCAAAATGTACCATTTTGCATTTCTGTTAAACTTAAGCTGCCAATTTGTTTATTCTGAAAGATAATTAATATGCTTGTGTAATTTCTAGCAATGCTCCACAGTATCAATTATTCCACCCTCCCAAGTTGGTGCCATGTTCAAACTCCAGACTGTGTTTTTTGATACAAAAGTCCAAATTGTTAAGATAAATTGCGAACATGATCACGGCACTGATCCATGTGGAACACCATTTTGTCACCTTCTGCCACTCTGAATAAATAACCTTTACTCCAACTTTGCTTCAAGTATTAGATTTACCTAGGAATCCATTTTGTAACTTACCCCAGATGAATTCTCTGACCTTGTCAATCTGGAATGGGGCACCTTAAGGAAGTACTCCACATTCTCTGACCTATAAATTAGTCTACTATAGGGCACCTAATTGAAAGGCTTTTGAAAATCCAGATAAATTACATCTACTGCATCTCCTACCTCCTCAAAAACTGAATAAAGTTGGTCATGCAAGATTTTCCTTTTAAAGATTCAAGCTTACGTTTTTTTTTCATTTCTAGGTGTCAATAACTATTCTCTCCTTCAGTTTGGATTCCATTATTTTTCCAGCCGCTAATGTTAATTTGACTGGGCATAGTAGGCTATGGACCATGTGCAGGTAAATGGGGTTAGTATAGATTGGTGTTTGTAGGTCAGAGTAGACATGGTAGGCCAAATAGCCTATTTCTATTTTGTATGACTCTCTCTCTAACTTGCTACCAAAAGAAAGATCATTAATTGTAATACTCAAATAAGGCAGCATGCCCCAGATTTTGGTAGCCATTTGGATTGAATGTTAAGTGCTTATGAAGCACAAATACTTTCACTTCCCCGACCACACCAAGCTATCTTGCCTCAAACTGCCCCCTTCTTGTGATCTCCAGACTCCCATTTCACTATGTGATGTTGAACAGCAGTGATCTAATCCTCCTGGAATCCAACTGCCCTAGTAAGTTTGACCCAGGATCTCCTCCCCACGCAATCTGGAACCCTTCTCCTTGCAATATCTGCCTCCTTCATTCTGTAGGCCTTCCCACTTGAGGGACTTGACAGAAAATGGATTAAACAAAACTGAATGAAGTCCTGAACCCGAGACATTTGCCCATGTTTGTAAATTGTTAAAGACTTCCTTGCTTCCTTATCAACTCCTTGTAAATATGAGTCTGAGTCTAATCATAAATGCTGTTCTGTAATTTTACCTCAATATGACATTATTTACTCATTTATACTTCCTCTCATAATAAGTAGTGTTTACAGAATTCACCTGTAAAGATGGTGAAACACTCATGAAAGGCACTGAGTATCCAGAACAATTCACAAACAAGGACACTCAAGGCATGCTATCTCACTGGAAATAGATTGTGCAAGTCAACGCCCATTATAGCAAGATACTTAAATGAATATTAATGCCAGAATCTGAGAATACACTTACTGCAGGTTTACATTTGTACACAACCTCATTGCAAGATTTTTTTTCTTGTACGAATTTATTGGATTTCATGTTGCAGTGTCTAATATTTAATTTAATAGAAAGAAAATGCTGGTGAATGAGTGGTGATTCGAAGACTACAAAATGATATGTGCAACAGGATAACTAGGATTCAAGGGTGCTGTAAAAAAGCAGATAGAAACATTGAGCATTATTTGAAATAGGGCAAAAGAAGTCTGCTGCATCTAAAAAATGAATGGAGATCGCTATTTATATAATCTTATGTATTTTAAGGAATACAGAAGTGTACAAGTATAATCTGATGATACAATATACCGTCTCCCAAAGGTTGTTTGAGATTCTCCTGAAATTGACACAAATATTTTTATGGCAATTTTGCCTCTTCAGATTTAGTTTTACAAGCAGTCCCCAAGCTGCATTTGAGTACATTTGCAACTCAAATTGTACGCAAGTTGGAACAAAATGCAGGACAATAATGTAGCCATTTTTAAGAATGAGGAAACGTTCGCATGTTGGATGTTTCAAGTAAGTATTAATACACCTCCTTACGGGATCTTGTTTGCAAGTCTGAGAATTCGAAAGTCAGATGCTCATAAATCTGGGACAACTCGTACTACTTGAGGAAGGTGGTGTACACAACTGCATCATCCATGATATGGTGAGTATTACAGACCTGGTGATCTTTCCTCCCTTATTTTATGTGTTTGCATTACTTTACAAACCCCCATTTAAAATGATATTAAAATTTTGTTTGTACCGATCACAAGCATTAACACTGACATTTACACTAATAGCTAAGTTACTGATTATAGCATCTTTAAAGTGTTCCACTTAATTTCAGGCTGAAACAGCTGTGCTTATCATGTGTAATTCGCGCAAGTGAAGTACATGAAAATCTGATACTTTTTTTAGAAGTTATATTTGTATTGGCTTTAAATAGTTCATTCATGTCTCTTTCAGCTTCTGCCAAAGGACAAATCAGACAGTGATCTTGGGTAGAAATTCTTCCAGCTTCCTTATAGTGTACTACCAATAACCAGACTTTAGTGTTCACAATCTGCTGCCTCAGGGATTTCTATTTATTCTTCAATAAAATGAATAAGCAAAGAATGGGATGTGTTCCACATGTACCGCATATTCAATTATATAGATGGATCCTGGGAATGCTACAAGTAAATACAGGAAAGAAGTGAGGTGTTTTTGGGAGATAGGATAGCACAGTGTTGGCAGTTTTGAGCCACTGCTACTGTCAACACAATTAGAATAGGCTGAATGTGCACAATAGAGATGAAAAGGTATTAATTAAAACAGCAGTGTTCTTGAACCCTCTCTAGTTCCAAAACAGCTTGCGTTTATACTGTGCCTTTCAAAGGGTGATTGAAAACCCAGTATCCTAGAGTTCTATAATTCAACATTTCACTCGGATTTTATAATTACTGGAATAGCAAAATTACTGCAACATTATCGAAAAAATTCACAGCAAAAATATTCAAATAAAAATAATATGGGATTTATTTTAATTAACTGACCAAACAATTATAGTGTTCAAAGCTCCTTGAAGTGAAAAGAATCTCACAATTCCAATTCAATCTAGCTAAAATGACTAAATATGAAATGGTCTCAATACCTTATTGAAAATGTATCTACACACACATAACTAACTATCTACACATATGTTTGAAGCATGTTTATTTTGAGGTCATGAAACACAAATTGGTCTTAAAATAACTACACGTAAATAGTTATTACTAACTGGAAAAGATCTTGGAAGTTCATCCATCCCTCTCTTTGTGTATGTGATATTGTCACCTTTGCTTTGAGGGAAGGGCACTTGGACGTCACTGATTCTACAGCATCTGCCACGTTGTCATCTGTAATGATGCATTTTGCTTTGGAGGCTTGAAGCCTGTGTAAAATATCTGTGGCTGTTAACTGCGTTGTGCCAGTGATCAGTACAGTACCTAAACAGAGCACAAACAAAAAAATTAACACCTAAATATTTAAAAAAAAAACTTAGTTTTAGAATTAATTGGAACTAATTTATCAATTCAGATTTGAATTGTTTTAAAGAAACATACTTGATTTGTATTACCCATAAGACCAAATAAAGTCCTGGAAACCTATCATATAAATTGAAGGTGCTGGAAATACTCAGCAGCCAAAGTAGCATCTGTCAGAGTGGAAGAATTAAGGGTTCAGCTCTGTGCCCTTCCAACAGAACTGGAAAAATTACAGATATAACAGGTTCAAGCACACTGATGTGCAGTTAAGGAGGAAAGGGGAGAGAAAAAAGGAAGGGAATTTCTGTATTAAAGGCAGAATGGAAGATTGGTTTAACAAATCATCACCTGAAGTCTGCAAATAAAAAGGGGACAGAGGTTATCAATATCTGAATTCAGCATCCAGAACATTGCAAAGTGCCAAATCAAAATAAAAAGTGTTTGTGTTTCTTGAGCACCCAATAAACTTTGTTGGAATGGTGCAAGAGGCCAAGGACAGAGAGGTCAGAGTGGAGGTAGTACAGAGAATTAGAACAATGTATGGTTCAGACCAAACCCCCTACAAACATATCAAGGAGATGGCCTAGGCCGTAACTTTTATCTAATTTAAAGGCAAGCGTAAGGTGCTGTGTTCCAGATGTAATTCAGTTGATTACACTTCTCAGCTTTAAGAACAGACTTTATCCTACCCCCACAGTTAAAATACAAACTTTAATTACATTTGGAACACTTAACAGAATAATGGATAATTTGACTACTAAACAATAACTATTCCAATATAGTAGCATCCCATAAACACATCCGTGGCAAAGGCAAATTCAGTAAAATAGATTGTCTGACATGCAGTGTTTCTCCAATCCAGGAGGATGAACACCAAGAGAAAATTCTGGCAGAGAGGGAGAACTCAAGCATTTTGCTGTAGAAGGGAGAGATGTATGGCAGCTTCAAAACCCCAACAACTACTGAAAACTAAACTAAAACGCTGGTTCTGTGGGAGCCTGACTCCTCCATTCATGCTATTTCTATTGTTCCAACTTTAAAAAAAAAGCCAAGGCCTCACAAGCTGCTTACTTTATTGGACTGGAACAGACCAGTTTGCAACTCTGTTCCAACCTCTCTTCATTTAATAAAAAGGACAAAATACACCTCTTAAAATCATAGTATCATCATAATAACAAGTGACAAGAAGCTTAGGATTACACTCCCAAATTGAACAAAAATGTTCAGAAAATATTTATCAATCTCTACACAGTCTTCTACTGTACAGAATACAATATTGTGAGAAGCAAATTAAAGATGCTAAATTGAAAGTTGTACAATTAAATCACACCTTCACCTACGGATGTTCAGGGCCCGGCGTATTGAGAAGGGGGAGATAAAAAAGTATTTCATCTCCTACACGTTGTAGGGGTGCCAAAAGGAACAGGGTAGACTAAGATATTGCAAAAAAAGGGGAGTGGAGGGGAAGATGTGTTTCATAGTGACAGCGCACCAGAGGGAACAGTAACTTCACCAACCCTGATCAATGCAACCAAACACATTTTTCCTCCCCATTTAGTGATTCTTCTGTGATACTGGGAATACCAAATGCCGACTGAGTGACTGTTGTGCTGAACATCTACTTGTAGCTTCCAAGCATAATCACCAAGCTCCAAAATGCAGTATTGAAGTGCTGAGTTGTTATACTGGTGCTTTGCCAATGCCAACATTTGCATTCACTGCCTATGGAGTGTGCCCTAAGATGTTAGGGAATGCTGGCTGGAGAAGACACTGACGAGTTGCAGCTGCCAGGTACCTGCTTGAAGTTTTACGTCAGAAATTGTTGTTGCCTTGTTTCTCTCCAATGCCTGGGAAAGTAACAAACTACAGATAAATGAGGTGAGATTCTATAATAATGACAAATTAATGCATGCAAGTAGGCCTCTCACTGCCCACTAGTGAGATTCTTGTTTTACATTTAGAATAAGATTCCGTTTTCCAAGGTTCTAAGTCAAGAATCCCATTTTTCCATTCTTGCCACATTTTACAGACTGACTTGCTATTGCCCATGTGGTTCAACGGCTGGGAAGACTCTGCCCACTGCCTCACTTCTATACTGACCACGTTTTTCTAGCCTCAACACTATATCAATGAAGCACAATGAAATCTTAAGAATCATATTTTTCAATTAAGCAAATTAATATTTACAGTTCGGAAGCGTGTAATCTAAAATTTATAAAAGCATACAAAACTCAGTGTGGAGTTCAACAATTTCTGATTATAACCACTGCTCCCATGTTTCAGACAGGTATTTGTAATAGTTTTTCTGTTCAATAAATGTCACCTGCCTTTCACCAAAACTTAGACTTTCACTTTTGTTCTTCCCTACACTGCCCTATCCCTGCCTGTATTTGTTTAAAAACTGTTATATCTGTAATGTTTTCCAGTCCTGATGAAGGTCACAGACTTTAAAAGTTAATTCTGTCTTTTGTCTCCACAGATGCTGTGTGCCTTGCTGAACATTTCAGTATTTTCTGTTTATGTCTTATCATTCAATATGGCACAGTGGCTCAGTGGTTAGCATTGCTGCCTCACAGTGCCAGAGACCTGGGTTTGGCTCCACTCTTGGGTGACTGTCTGTGTTCAGTTTTTACATTCTCCCCTTGTCTGTGTGGGTTTCCTCCAAGTTATCTGGCTTCCTCCCACAAGTCCAAAGATGAGCAATTTAGGTGGATTGGCCATGCTAAATTGCCCATAGTGTCCAGGGATGTGCAGGCTAGGTGGATTAACCATGTGAAATGCAGGCTACAGGAATAGGGTAGGCAGTTAGGTCTGGATGGGATGCTCTTTGGAGGGTCAGTGTGAACTCGATGGGCTGAATGGCCTGCTTCAACACTGTAGGCATTCTGTTCTAGAGGTCTGCGATACACTTACTACTATTTCTGCAGCTCACAAAATCAATAGCCTGAAGCCAAATGACACAGAGTATGAAGCATCTCCTGGTGGACAACTCCCAGCCTCTAACAACAGCTCCCAACCTGGCATGGCGGCCTCCCGGTGTGGCGGGGCAACTCCCCGGCATGGCGTCCTCTCAGCCTGGCCGGCCAGTCTGGAGGGATCTCTCAGCCTCATGGTCCTCAAGGTGAAGCCTGGCGTGGTCTGGAATCAGGGCATGGAGTGGATTGAGGGCTAGGTGCCAGTGCGGTATGGTTGGAAGACTGCTGTTCTGGACTTTTGTTTCTGCAATGGTGGACATTTTATTTCTCTATTTTCTAAGACATTCTAACTAAAGGAGCTGCACCTAGGTACCTTTGTACCTAAGATGGTGCTGTAAGTAGTGACATATAACCCTTTCACTGTATTAATTGAGTTTGTGACAATAAAGCTAATTCCATTCAAATCAATTCAATTCAGATGTCTTTGACTGAATATACATCTCAAATAGACATGTTGACCACAAACCTTTACCTGTTCTGATGCATGCTATGTTTATAAGCCACCATTCTGGAACTCTGGGCAGGATAACAAGAACTCGATCCTTTAATTGTAGATCACAAGCATCTGACAGGACATTGGCCACCTTCTTAGAGTAAATGGCAAGATCTTGGAAACTCCATTTCACTTCTTGTCCGTGTTCACTCAACCACCAGAAAGCAGGATTTGAACACCTATTTCCAACCTGTCAAAATATCAGTGGAATTACCAAACATGTGAGAAAACGAGTATCTGATGGTACCATACCTTAAAGAAAACACTGCATTTGAATAAGACTTAGTGAAAAAATATTCAGCAGATTTTTTTAGAAAGTTTAACCCATGTATTATTACTGCCACAATTTAGTTTTTCACAGCACAAGATCTGGTCAGTGAAACACCGTCCTTGAAATTATCCATTTCTAACAATTTTGTACATTTTAAAATCAAATTTAAATGAATATTTGTGTAGTTTTTGTAATTTTAGAAAATCAACTATGTTTCCTCTGCTAGTTCTGAACTTTAACACATTAACGCATTTATCATTTTATAGTGGCTGTAACTGGCAAGTCTTAGCATTTCAGATGTTAGAACTTACTAAAATAGAGAAAGCACTAACTAAACCAACTATTCAATTATTCCAAACATTTGATAAATCCATAAACCATTCTAATTTCACAGAAATTTTCATTAAATATAAATTATAGCTAAATTATACAAGAGGATTAAAAAGTACCTTTTCCATTTCACTCCACTTATCGAGGATATCACTTGCAAAATTGAAGTATTCTGGCACTTGTGGTTTGTACTGCTGTTTAATAGATTCATAGTCTGTGAAATTCTGAGGCTTAGAAGTCTTAATATCTGAGGATGATCTGAATTGTGTCTTCAATATACAGAAAAGTCTTTGACTGTAATTTGCCAAATACAATGAATTGACATTTATTATTCGCAGCTTCACCATACCAAATCGAATTATTAGGGCATTCATTTTACATCATGTCGAATAGAGCAGCCAATATACCCAGTAAAACTAGAAAGAAAGAACAATGACAAATGTTTTGTATAAACTTGAGATTGCAGAACACATAACCACAAAATCAAAATGAATCAATTATCTTACAGCACCTTGTGGCGCACTTGTTAATTCATGTTCAATATTCAACTAGTATTGACCTTTGTCGCTAGGTTCAAACTATTTTTTTGCAAACAAGTGATGAGATACAGGTACTTATAGGACAAGGAAGGAATACCAGAAAATTTTCAGGGAAAATACTGGCACATTAGTTATAATCATCATATTTGAGCAGCCCTTGATTTGTTGGCCATTTATCTCCGCTGCAGGTTCACTTTTTCCACCCATTGCCTGGTTGCATTGCTGTTGCCTGTCACTTGTACCCCACTGCTAGGTCGCTGTTTTTCGCTATTTCCCGGTTGTGTTCTCGCTGCCTCTTTACCTCGCCCGTCCTACACAAATAAATAACAAGGGATCAACTGACGTTGCTAGAAGCTCAAGCTAAATTGACCCCAATATTCCCCTGCCCACACCAAAATGCAGTTGGCGTGAACTGTCAGATGGGGGGGGTATAAAAGAAACGTGAAGAAAGACGGGGGTTTGGAGGTACGTCGCATGCAGGCTGTGTCCTGCATACATCAGTCCACAGAATGCTCCCTCCATGCAACACACATAACCTGGCACTCCAGCCCGCTCTATTCCCTCCCTGGGCTCCCTGAGACATCTCCACACCTTGAATCTTAGAAACTTACTTTTGTGTACTCTGTTCTCTCCGGCAATTCTGGTGCTCCTGGAAGTGATTGCACAGCCGGCTAATCAGACTGGCCAGCAACTTCCGAAGGAGGAACTTTGTAGCAAATGAATGGCGGTGATCCCGCAAATTACTGAATTCAACAAGCCATTAACATGGACCCTCTTGTGCTGCAGTGGTATCCCTACCCGTGGACACCGGAGGACTGGGTTCGTGTCCCACCCGGTCCACAGATGTGTAAGAACATTTCTAAGCTGGGTTTGGTAATCCTTCCGACTTTACAACCCTCTTGTGGTGCAGTGGTAATGTCCCTACTCCTGAACCGAGAGGTCCAGGTTGAAGATAACAAGGTGTAGAGCTGGATGAACACAGCAGGCCAAGCAGCATCAGAGGAGCAGGAAGGCTGACGTTTCGGGCCTAGACCCTTATTCAG
>NC_063352.1:12951730-13000374 GCF_021869965.1 Rhincodon typus | reverse complement strand
CCAGCTGTACACCTTGTTATCTCAGATTTTCCAGCATCTGCAGTTCCTACTATCTCTTTGCATTTTGCTTTCGGTTTGGAAAATTCTGGACATCTCAGAAAATATCAACCTGAACGATTGGCAAATTGTAATGATTTCCTTTAGCACTAGGACCCAGCAGCAGGCTCTACATTGCCGTGTCGCAGCTTAATGATGTTGAAAGGAGGAGTCCTTTAGAATTAGTGGGGATTTGGACCGGAACTCGTAAGTGTGTTTTGGGGTTATTTATTGTGTACAGTGCATACAAATGATGCAGTTAAAATACTCACACGTGTAGCATGCCAGGTTGCTTTTGCACATGTTTCAAATTGCAGTCCCCAGTTGCTAATGTCAGCATTTTATTTGGGAACAGCAATGGCAACAGAGCCTAGGGCGAAGAAAAGAAACAAGAGCGCGTTCGTGAGCCATGCGGCCAAGAAACACCGCGGGAGCAGGGAGCTGGAGGTGGGGATGCAAGGACTGCTCATCACTTGCAATATGAATGAGAAGAAATGCACGGCCGAAGCGTACAGCCTTCTGAACGAATATGCGGACCAACTGTATGGCCCAGAGAAGGTGCAGTGCAGCCGGATCCTGCGGATTCTGTGTTTTACACGGAGAGAGCGAGCGAGCGCTGGGAAACTGCGTTTAGAGTTGCTTGCATATGGCATCAGTCTAATTTGGAGCTTTTAAAAAAAGTGAAACTTCTTTGCAAATCCACTAACATTAGCTACAGATTCCAACGCACACGAAAGTGTGGAGACCTTAGGCTGGCGTTGAGCAGAGTGACCACCTTTTTGGGGTTTACAGATAGGTGGGGGGTAAAAAGAGGGTGTAACTTGTTGGAGGTGGTAAGGCACAATTGGACAAGCTGAAGTGGGGTTAGTGCCCATACAGGGGTTTGAGGTGGTGGTGTTTTCAACACTCAACACAAGACAGCCCTGTTAAATCCAGTTCTGAGGAAGGGTCACCCGAGCCAAAACGTTAACTCTGTTTTCTCCTAGACAAATGGTGCCAGACCTGCTGAGCTTTTCCAGCAACTTTGTTTTTGTTCCTGTTAAATCCATGTCAGGTGGTCACTAGATTTGCATGGCCCTTGAAGTTGGCTGCATTTGTAGTCTCGACTCCCACATCACATTGGTGGGTGTGACGCTTTTAAAATAAAGCAAGCCAACTGACTGACCAAGGAAACATTGCTCACTGTTCAATTAAGCTCAGCAGGTGGGCTCCGGAGGTTGGAAGGCCAATTGGTAGGAGATATAGAGGGCCCTTCAGCACCTTTTAGATCATCAGCCCCACCATTAAAATTAGGAGCTGTTATTGTGTGGAGAGAGAGAGATGGCATATCAGCATGATGGTTGTGCTTCTGGAAAAGTTAGATGAAAACTGGCTACAACTTTCCTGCAACATAGAGTTTAAAATGCTTCTGGACTGATGGCTGTCAGACCCAGCACCAACCTGACTGTCGTTGGGAGGCAATCTGTTGGGTTTTATTTGGGGAGGGTAGATTACCTGAGGTTTCTAGGCTACTTACTGCTTCTGTTAAATTCACTCCAGTATTTGAGAAACTTTAAACAGCTAGCAGAAGTTAATTGTTTTCTTTGATAAAACGTAGATTTTATGGAATGAGTAGGAATAAGAGAAGTTGCATCTTTAAAGTTTAGAATTTTGAGTGTGTTCTGATCACTTTATTACAGTTTAAGTTTACAAGTCTATTGTCAATTGTTAGACCATAGGAGCCAAGTAGGCCATTTAGCCCATTCTGCTCTGCCATCTCAATATGTCACGGCTGACCTGATAATCCTCAGCTCCGTGTTCCTGCCTTTTCCCCCATAACTGTCAATTCCCCTACAGATTTAAAACAAAAGGACTTTCAGCCTGGAATATGCTTCATGACACAGCCTCAACAGGCTTCAGTTTAAAAAAAAAAAAAAAAAAATCCACAGATTGATTACTGAAAGAAAAATTCCTCTCCACCTACCTTAAATGTGCTACGTCTTATTCTGAGATTATTCCCTTTTATTGTATACTCTCTCACAAGGGGAAACAAATTTGTAACATCTACTCTTGTCAAGTACCCTAAGGATATTAAAAGTTTCCATAAGAAAACATTTTCCTCATTCTTCTAAATTCCAGTGAGTATAGACTCAACCTTTCCATTTTAGACAGTCTCTCCATACCTCCTATCAGGCTAAAAATCCTTATCTGGACTGCTTTCAATGCTAGTATATCTTTCTTTTGAAAAGGGGCTCAGAACTGTTCATTATCCCAGTTGTGATCTTATTAGTGCCTTGTATAATTTTAACAAAATCTCCCTATGTTCAGTAGCACCAAGTGGGAGAATATAAATTACAGGCAACGAGCAAGGATTGTATTTACCTGAGAGCAGAATCAATACGCACTCGGCTGCTGGCAACTGACTGCACTGAAGTAGGAGGAATAGAAACAGACTGACATAACAGGAAATCAAACGTGTTAATTGGCTGGTAAGGAGCTACCATCAGGGACTGTCCCTAAATAGCTCAGGTAAGTTATGACACACCTCTGCAGCAGGTGGGACTTGAACAGCTGGGTTCGTTGGATTAGAAAAGTGTAAACATTTTCTAATCCAGCTGTTCAGAGTTGCTAATGCACTGTTCCGGAGTAGGTGGGACTTGAGCTTGGGTCTCATTAGCAAAGTGTAGATACTGACTAATCAACCTGTTCACTGATGTTATTGCTACACCTCTAGGGCAGGATGGGATTTGAACCTGAGTTTCCTAGTCTAGAGGTAGAGACACTATCACTGTGCCACAAGAATCTGTTAGACAAAAAGTGTATCACTGAGAGATGCTGAAAACATGAGGGATCAATTTCATTTTTTTAAAAAAATCTAATTTTTAAAAAAAAAGAGATACAGGACCAGGCAATGTGTCGCAGCTACAATGTGTGGGAACTGGTAGCAGCCATTGTGGTTCATAATGGCCATGTATGTAGAAAATGTTGGTACTGGAGAAAGTTCAGCTCAGCTAATGTGTTGACGTCTGGCTTCAAACCCTGCGGCACATCAGGGTGAGGCATGAGATATCTGGATGCTGTAAATCAGGAGGTAATCACAGCCTTTAGATTAACTACCTCAAATTTGGTCAGTGGTCAGGAACAGGAGGGTATGACTACGAGTGAGACAGGTATTAGGATCCATGAGATGGCACTGCAGGAGGTTGTGTAACTTAATTAGGTGAAGAGAGCAATGCTATGGTTAAGAATGATTTTGGCACTGGAGATCAAGGTGTAGAATCAGTCTGGGTTTAAATAAGAAATTGCAAGGGAAAGAGATCCCTGGTGGGAGTTATCTATAGGTCCCCTAACAGTGGTTCCACAGTAGGCCTCAATCTAAACCAGGAAATACCAGGGCCTTGCAAGAAAAGTACAATAATCATGACTGATTTTAATATGTAGATAGACTGCATTAATCAAATTGGCAAGTGTAGCCTCGAGGGAGCATTCATAAAATGTAATAGAAATTTGTTTTTTTGGAGGAATATGTTGCGAACCAACAAGGGAGCAGGCTATTTTGGATTTAGTATTCTGTCATGAGATGGGATTAATCTATGATTTCATAGTAAAGGATCCTCTAAGGAAGAGTGATAATAGCAACTGGAGTCCCACACTAATTTCCTGGTGTTGAACAAAAGTGTTTACATAGGCATGAGGACAGAACTAGCCCTAGTGGATTGGGCAGAAAAATTAAAAGGTAGGTCAGCTGATGAACAATGGCAGACATTTTAAGGATATGTTCAATGCCTCCCAAGCAAAATATATTCCAGAGAGAAGGAAAGAATACAAAGGGGAAGGGGGGTGGATATCATCCATGGGTAAGCAAGAAAGTTAAAAAGAACAAGGGTAAAAACCAAGGCATACCATATTGCAAAGATCAGTGGTAGTTTAGAGGATTGGGGAACTTTTAAAGACCCAAAAAAAGTGACTTATAAAGTATTAAGAAATATGTGAAGAAAATGAGCATAAAATGTAAACGTTGATAGCAAAAGTTTCGAAATGTATAGAGAAAAAGGAAGAGAGAATAGCTAAAATAAATGTTAGTCCCTTAGAGGATGAGACTGGGGGACTCAATAATTAATTTTTGAGGGGCTTGACATGGTAAGTGCCAAGAGGATGTTTCCTCTCATGCGACAGTCTAGCTGCAAAGGGCATAGTCTCAGAATAAAGGGGTGCCATTGTAAGACTGAGATGAGGAATTTCTTCAGAGGGTTAAGATTCCTTGGAGCTCTTTGCCATCAAGAGCTGTGGAAGCAGAGTCTTTGTACCTATTTAAAGGCTGAAAGATTATTGATTAGTAAGTGACTCAAGGGTTATGGGGACAAGCAGGAAAGCGGACGTGAGTGTCAGATCAGCCATTATCCTATTGAATGAATAGAACAGCCTCCACCTCTTCCATTTTCTTGTGGTTTTATGACAAATGGTGGAGACACTAAATCAATATTTTGGCTTAGTTTTCACAGTGGAGAACACTGAAACCACCCCAATAGTAAAAGGTAATGCAGAGATTATAGGAAAGGAAAAACTTAAAACAATTGTCCTCGTTAGGGATAAAGTACTGAGGAAATAAATGGGGTTTAAGGCAAACTAGTTCCCAAGGCCTGATGCCCCACATCCTAAGGTCTTGAAAGGAGGTGGCAGAGATAGTGGATGCATTGATTATAATATTCCCTGGATGCAGGAAAGTTTCCAGTAGATTGGAAAAGTGCTAATATAACAGAGGGAGGGGCTCAGAAAGTAGGAAACTAGACATATTATTTTAACATCTATCATTTGGGAAATGGGTGGACTCCATTATTAAGGAAGTAGTAACAGGACGTTTGGAAAGTCAAAACACAATCCAGCAGAGAGTCAGCACGGTTTTAAGAAGGGTAAATTGTGTTTGACTAATTTGCTGGAGTCTTCGAAGCTATAGCTAGCAAAGTAGACAGTGGAGGGCCTGTAGATATACAGGGCTTTCAGAAGGCATTTGACAAGATGCCACACAAAAGGTTAATACACAAGGTAAGATCACACAGGGCTGTTGTAATATTAGCCTGGATGGAGGATTGGCTAATCAACAAGAGGCAGAACCAGGATAAATGGATCTTTTTCTTGTTGGCGGGTAATAATTAGTGGGGTGTCAGAGTTTAGTACTTGGGACCGCAACTATTTACAATCTATTTTAATGATTTGGATGCAGAAATGAAAAGTACTGGAACCAAATTTGCAGATGGCACTAAAAGAGATGGGAGAGCACTGAAGTAGTAAGAAATTTTACAAAAGAATATAGATAGGTTGGGTGGATAGGCCAAAATTTGGAAGATGGAGTATAAATGTAGGTGAGTATGAAATTAAATACTTGCGATTCCTTGCACTTTACATTTCAATGTAAATGATATTTTGATTTTATAAACTTGTAATGATTGGAACTATGGTCAGGTGGATCTCATTGATTGACATTGTTGATTGGGGTTGTTAACCTGGCCCAGCCAGGGAGCTCTGGCTGACAGATATAAACAGGAGATTGAGAAGGTCTCCTCAGTCTAGGGACTGGCTTTGAGCGGGCTGATTACAGCTCATGTACAGCACACATGTAAATAAAGGGTGACTTGGTGACAGGATACTGGCACTTGTGTGGTTATTTCAAAACTAGAGTTGCGGGGGAAAGAGTCACTAATCAAATACTTAAGCACTTATTTCTGAGAGGTGAAAACCATTGAAGATGTTACTTGTAATTTAAAAGACAAGAAATATTCGTCAATGCTGCTCAATAATCAGCTTTTCTCCCTGCACTCACATCATGCACTGGTTTGTGACACTCACTGAGCCGCTAGTCTCACTGCAGGTGGGCCTCTCAATCCACACCTTTCATCCTCTCCCACTTGCCTCTCATTCTGTAGAGTTTGCTCCTTGCAATGAACCCTAGTCAAAGTACCTGAAACGTTAACACTGTTTTTTTCCTTCACGGATACTGCCAGACCTGCTGAGCTTTTTCAGCAACATTGTTTTTGTTCCTAATCAAAGTATGTCTGTCCTGTTTTGCCTCCAATTTCCAATAGTACAGTTAGCACCTCACGCTGCTGATGTCTCGTACGCACTGACCTTGCTCCTTCCTTATTCTGGGGTGTATGACTTCCCTTTATTATAAAGGTCTGTTGAGTTAACTGTTTAGTTACAGTGATCCACATGTCATTTAGACAAAGGAATTCAAGTGCTTGAATTCTAACAGCCAGAGTCAAACAGCCATTTCCTTTAATTAGGCTATCTTGCTTACTTAAAGGATACTGTCTTACCCTGACAATAACTCTTAAAATCTGAATTTGGATATGATATACCAGTTGAACAGTTGAATTTCCAACAGTGGAGTCAATGACTAGCTCAGCCTTTGTCTCACTCTGCTGAGGTTTCCTGCATGCTCCTTACTATCAAAACATTGATCTCCTAATTCTTCACAACAATAACAGTAGTTATAACAGTGTGGAGCTGGAGGAGCACAGCTGGCCAGGCAGCATCAGAGGAGCAGGAAAGTTGACATTTCAGGTCGAGACGCTTCTTCAGAAATCTGAATTTTTCTGAAGAAGGGTCCTGACCCAAAATGTCAACTTTCCTGCTCTTCTGCTGTCCAGCCTGCTGTGCTCCTCCAGCTCCACTCTGTGTTGTCTCTGACTCCAACATCGGCAGTTCTTACTATCTCTGAATAACAGTAGTTATTTTTATTTAACAACTTTTTAACGTAACATGTTCAATGTCCTTTTTGATTGTGATAACCCATACTGAATTCGAGACTGAATACAGAAATGTATTTTTATATCAAGTATCCACTGTAACAAACTCAAACTTAATTAATCTGATGGACTGTTTAATCTCTTTTATCATTTTTATTTATCAACTGAACATGAACAGTTGCCTCTTCCAGTGCTTTATTTCTGAGCAATTCTGAAGCAACCTAAGTTAATTTTCAGTCAGAAAGTGAAGAAAGAAGGGAGTAAGTAGATCTCTAACAAACAACATAGTAATCATTAAGGATCACCTGAGTAGTGTTTTTCTTCTAATTTTGTATTTTTGCTTTTAGATGTATAGTGTGACCCATTTTGTCATGTGTGCACTGTATTCCAGGCTTGCTAAAGAGGACACTTTTAAAATCATTGTTTTTAAGTTCTGTTTTTTATTAGGGACCAATTGATATGGTGCAAGAATACTTCCATGTCTGATGAAATGAATTTTGGCTGTGATGATATGTAAATTTTGACTTTCACTTTTAGTAACTGCATCATATGTGGATGTCAGTAGTTACATGGTAGTACAGAGTTGACTAAGTTAATGGAAGCAATAAAATATTTATCAAATTTTAGAGTGGTTTATAGCATACAAACACAACATATTCAGATGCACTCATTCCTGTAATTAGCACTTAATTTTGAGGGCGGGGGGACAGTAGTTATGGGTAATGTTAACATGCAGGTATTGAGGCAGTATTTCCGAAATGAAAACTTGCTATTCAAATTCTTTGGGTGTAATACTGCTGATATTTTTCCCAGTTTGTAGAGGAACCAAATAGTGAGGATGAGGAGGATGATGATGATGATGATGCAGAAGCTGCTTTGGAGAAGGAAGTAAAGCAGATCCGCACATCAACACAAAAACATCTCAGGCGATTCCAGGCTTTGGACAGTGGAGCCAACAATGTGGTCTTCATCAGAACTCTTAACATTGGTAATGTGTGCTTTTTTTTTGTTCTGGATTTACATCTATTCCATTTGTGGAAGTAATGTCAACTTTGTGAAGTACCAAGTGAAGATGGCATTTGTGTGTTGCTTAAGTGTTAGCTTCAGAATTCCTGAGCTGTACATAGAGCAGTTGTAGCAAACACCCTGTGGCTTAATGGGCTCTTGAAAATCTGAAGTATTGTGATGTGATGACACAAAATAAAGAGGCAGATTCAAAGATGCCTCCTGACTGGTTTAAGTTGCTCCATGATTGTTATAAATTCCTACTTTTCCAAGTGGTGCTTTTTCATAGAAGTGGGTGCTGTAACAGGTGACTGGATCAGGGATGGATACTTGGTTAGTGAGAACAAGAGGTTACGAATACAGCTGGGCAGTAGTGGAGGTTGTCGTTTTTGAGGGGTACTGAAAATTAGGTTTCAGGCTTTCAGCAATTCACTGGAGTAAATTGTGCCTCACTTTTGACAAGGCGTATTAGATAAACATATTGATAATAGATAGTGTTTGAAGAGCTCGTGGAGAGGTAGAGCTTGATGTTGTCAGAGTGTATGTTGATGCTGATTCTACGTCTGAATATGATATTATTAAGGAATATATGAACCGATATTGACATTCTTCCTTTGGCGCAGGATCAATAACGGGAAGCTCTGTTCCTGATAGCACTGCAGGTTTGCTTACAGCCCAAAGACTGCAGAGTTTCAAGGCAACTTGCCGCCACCTTTTCAAGGTCAAATGGGAATAGGCAAGGGATGGGCATATCCAGTGACTTCCACATACCATGAATAAATAAAAAGGAACTGGAGAGCACTGGGCATGCCACAGTGGGGTTGAGGGACAAAAGCTGTTGTTGGATTTCCTACCTCTCTGATTGGATAGCTCAGAGTGGAACTAAGTGAGGTGAGCCCCACTGAACTGACCGAGCAGAGGTGTTGGAAAAGAGTGGAGTTTTCCACCATGTCAAAAATTAAAAGTCAGTCATGGAGGAATAATGCCCTTTTTCTTTTTCATGGGTACTCTTTGTTTGGGGGCGGGGGGTTGCAGAAAAAGCAGAACTATGACGTTCTGAAGAAGAGTGACTGTACCCAAAATGTTAACTCTGATTTCTCTCCACCGATGCTGCCAGACTTGCCGAGCTCTTCCGGCAATTATGTTTTGTTTGTTTTTTTTTAAATTTAACAAAGCATGGTTGTTAACTGGAAATCAGCATTAATGGATGCAAACCCCTCTCAATCAGAGACCACTTGCTAATCAATTATCACTCCCATGCAATATAAATGTTTGTTTATCCTTGAATGTGTTTTCTTTTGAAATGTCCTGATAAGTGCAAGACAAAAAGCTTTGACAAAATCTGCCTTTCTTCCCTACGCAAATTCCATACTACCAAATTACTAAAACAGTTACAGGTTGCATCTGAGTAACTTAATCCACCTGCCCTGATATTTTGAATGAGCAGCTTAAATAGTGCATTTATGTAAGACATACACTTGATTTGCAAGTGGTTTCATTGACATGTACCTACGCAGACTTGCAACAAAACTCTTGTTAGCATTTGTGATGTGAAAATTGAATTGCTTACTTGGGAATCTTAGTTTTTTTTGTTTCTTTTTCTACAAAACAGAACCTGACAAATTAGTACACTACATTTTGAAGGATCTGTACGTAACCAAGAAGAAGAAGACTCGAGCTATACTGCGAATGTTGCCAGTGTCAGGGTCATGCAAGGCTTTCATGGAGGAGATCCCAAAGTATTTTGAGACTTTCCTGGAACCCTGGTTCAAAGCTCCAAAAAAGGCTACTTTCCAGATCGTTTATAAAGCTAGGAACAATAGTCATATGAGCAGAGATGATGTCATCAGGGCTCTGGCAGGTAGATATGATGATTTCCATATACTGAAGGTATTTTTGGTTACATGTGAATGGATGCTAATGATGGAACTAAGTTATCGACAAGATGTGTGCTTTGTCTCAAAGAGGGATGATTGATATTGTAGGTTTATTTTTGAATTTAAAAAGAGATCATTCTGCTATAGCAGCTTTGTGGATAAATCCCTACTGTTTTCTTCACTTGTAAATGATTCTTGTTTCTTTGTCTGTCTGTCTTGCTTGACTTTTAATAGCGGAGTAGGCAGTGGTGGAGCGTGCTGGTAGGCCTTGCCTGCTTTGCCCTTTCTAACCTTCTACCAGTTCATAGTATGAGCCAACCTTGCTCTCTACATCTGTTTTTCCTTATTTTCCTCCCCTACCTCAGTTGGATTCTTGTGCTGCAATCAGTAGAGTCCCTGCATCTGAGCCATCAGCCTCCAAGTCAAGACTGACCCCAGGGCCTGATGGCCAAGGAAAGGTGCATTTGTAACGTGTCCAAATAAATTGATTTGTATTGGAAGGGTTTGTAGGTTAACAATGGTAGGTGCTAAAAGTGGAAGAGATTCCTGATCAGTCATGTGGTGCAAAGAAAGTTGGGGGTTCTATCATCACTATCTACAGCTCCAGGCTACAACATGGATGTATTTGTGTATGATGCCTCAGCAACTCTGATTTCCTGAGTGTTTTGTACCACAACACACCATAGTAAAGGCAGTATCTTCATGTTGTTTGTATCAGAAATAGAGTGGAGTGGAGTGGAACTGAAGCCTCTATCCATTTCATTTTGTTAGATCTACGCATCCAATTGTGCCAATTTCCTTCACATCTAAATATTTTCAATATTAATGGCACCAAACATGTTTGGAGGGCAGGGGTTTTGGGGTACTTTACTAGTCTTGCTTCAAATTTAATATACTGATACAAACGTTTAATCAAACCCTATCCTGTAATTAATTTTGAATGTTGTCAATGCAATTGTTCCATTGTAAAGCAGTAAAGATTTTGAAATGAAGTAATAAAACATTTTAGTTGGTTAGAAAAATTAAATGCTGGCATTTACCCTTGCTGTAAAGAAGCAGAGTGATTTACTGTGAGGTTTACTGCCGCTAGATGAATCTACAGATACACTTGTGCATTTATTTTCATATTATTTAACTCTCCATGTGCCTCTCATGAGGAAAGCTTGATTGCTGATTTTTGTTTTTGGTTTGTGTATTTGGAATGAATAGTTTTTTCAACTTGTCCTTTGCAGGGGTAGTAATAAATTTGAATCCTGAAAACAAAGTGGACCTTAACAACGCCGAATATACCATCATTGTGGAAATAATCAAAGGTGTCTGTTGTGTGAGCGTCGTCCAGGACTATATACTTTTTCGCAAATATAATTTGCAAGAAGTGGCAAAAAATGACATTGAAGGAAAATTGAAGAAAAACATCTGTGCTCTTCCCTCTGAGAATGATAGTCGCCAAGAGTCAAAGGAGCCATCAGATGCAAGGGAACTTAAGATGAAAGATGGGCAAGATGAGCAGGAACTGGAACAATCCGCTGGAAATGGTAAAGGAAGTCTTCAGGAGCAGAAAAGTGGTGAATAGAGTCTTGAGAAAGATGATTTGATTCACAACGTTGAAAAACCTGTCTTGGTCAATGTCCATTGGGATGTGACCTTTACACAGACTGGTTCTTATTTTGTTTTTGTATACAAAATCTTTTTCTAACCAATGAGCAAGTTGCATCTCTGTGTATTTTAGGAGGAGGATGTCCCTCCTGCTCACTCCAGAAGGTTATATTTCACAAACGGTGTATGTGCAGGATGAAAAGAGTGCTATACAGTAAGATTCTTTTGGCCTGATTGTTACTGACAACTTTTTTTTTAGAAACAAAATACATTTGGCCATCTTTTAAGGGAAGTTGAAATGTTGCAATTTGATTTTACCTCTCAGAAACTCTTGACTTATTTTATCAGCTAATGCACTATTTGGAATGAATTGGGACTTGAAATATTTCCTGTAATGATTATAGTTGTCATGTTCGGTTTAACCTGCATATGGAAGAGTGTTATGAAATGATGCTATGGATCTGAAAATTGTGCTTCTTGAGCCTGTAATTTTGATCTTTGAAAGAAAAATTAATGATGGTCAGTGAACAATTTTGCATCTATTTGACTTTTTTATTTTGGGTTGTTATGTTATCCTTTTATTTTGCTAAAGGATTGTTGTAAAGTGTGCTATGTATATGTTCAGATTTTTGCATTCAGGGCTGAGAGAAATCAGTGCTAATGAAGTCACTGCAGACCTCCGTTTGAGAATCACTGCTTGTCTCAGCTACTATGTTGCACATTCTTGCCATTCTTTGGGTATGGAAATTTCTCCTGAATTTCCTGGACTTTTGGTGACTCAAAGCAAAACTTCTCACTAACCTGGTAAACTATGTACCTAAGCTGCTACACTATCATTGTATCTAATTTGTTTTGCTCACTAGTTGAGATGGGATCTCAAGAATCCCAGTTAATGCTGAGTTAGGTACAGTGCTCAGTAGGAGCTGGATTGAGATCTATTGGGGATGCGCTTGTCTTCAACATACATTCTGCAGCAAAAAAAAAATACAGCTCCTGTGATGTATTGAAAAGTCCCATAGCATTTCACACAAACTTTTTAAGGCACAATATTATACTGAATCATGTGGGAGATGATGAGCGAGAAGGCCAAAAAATGGCCAGGGGTTTACAGAAGTTTTGTAAAGGAGTAGTGTGAAGTAGAGAGCTGTGGGGAGGAATCAGAGACATTGAGAGACACTGCCACCTTTGGTAGAGCGATTTTATAATTGAGAATGCACAATTGTTCCGAACTAGAGAAGCGTAGCGATCTTGAAGGTCTTTGCGGCTAGAGAAGATTCAGGAGAATGAGGGACAAGTCCATGGAAGGATTTGGAAATGAGGGTGAGGTATTACAAATCAAAGCACTGAGTGCATCATAAACAGAATGGTAAGTTGAGAATTGTGGTGAGTGGGAATTCTGTGGTGGGGAGAAAGAAAACATTCCTTTTTAAATTTATTTTAAACTAATTTATGACTTAATTTTTATTTGTTACAAACCATATCTTTTATTCTGTACTTTTAATTGTGGATTGAAATGGAAAAAGGGCTATTTTACAATCGAGGATTATGGAAGAAATTGCTGCACTTCTTAAAAATAAGTTATTGAAAGTCACTACAAATCATGTTTACATTACTGATTTGTTCAAGCAGAGGGGAAGTTGTTTGTAGATGGCCTGACACCAGCGAGTTGAAACAAAGTGTGATTTGGCTGGCAACAGGTCGCTGATGGGTTTGTGGCATTGTTACTAGCAGTGGATGCCAAAGGCCATCGGCCTGACAACAGCGATCTGAATGGCATGTGGGAAGCTGGCGAATGATAGTGGCAGAAGACGTCAGACTGTTGAAATGGCAGATTGTGTGTGCGTGTGTGTGTGTGTGTCTCCCCACTAAAATATGTAACTGAAGAATGCTAATTTTTTCTATAATCTTCTGTTGCTGTTTTAACCAATAAGTGAGAGACTTTTATAATTTGTAAACCAGTCCTTCCAAAGAAGTAGCAAACCTGATGGAAAGGTTGAGAGAACTGAAGGACTTGGGGGAAACAAAAGGAACACTCATCAAATTCTGAGGACTGATGCTGTGGAACTGTTTTCCCAGTTTTATTTCCTTCCATCCACACGTGACACTAACATTTTGTCTGTATGTTTGTAAGGTCCTTTTTAGAAAGGGTTTACAGTGTTAACTAGTAGAGATAGGTGTTCACAGTTCGTAATTGTTAACCTGTAGTTAGAATCTATTCATTTATAACAAAGTAGTCTTGTTACATCGAGAAACCTGGTCCGTATTTTTGGTTAAGTTGTGTCTATCAAACAAGTAAACTGAGTACTTTGTTTACTTTGATAATTTTTGTTTTAACTTTTGTGACCACTCCTGGAATGGGGGGTTGCTTGACTTCAGGTATGCTACCCCAGTGAGGTGTGCTAATTTAAAAATAAAGTTAGCAAGTGTGCCTGCATCTTCAGCATTTTGGAGTTTGAGCACAGCAGTATGTTCCCAGGCAATAACATATTTAGTAAGTATTTACTGCTCCAGGAGCTTTGGGACATAAATGTTGAGCCAGAGTCTGATTTCCATCCGCTCTGGGATGGATAAAATTATCTGTACATTTTGACCCAGGAAACAATTGCACCCCCTTGCTTAGGTAGTTATTAAGGTTTGATTAATGGTCAGTGCTTTAAGCTAATGCTGCTACCTACATATTGTGGTACTGGTCTGGAGTATCCTGTAATGTGGGTATCTGCAAGTACTGTCCCTGAGACTGTTTGCCCTTTATCACGAAGTCTTTTCGACTCATTCACTGTAATGCATCTGTATTTATATCTGTACATAGTAGAATAACAAATACAGCTCGCTCCCTGTGTTTAGGACTTCTCTCTTTACATGCTCATTCTAGACCTGCTGTCTTTTACTGTTGTTAGAGTCAAGTGATCAGTTACTTTATCATGATTTACGTGAATTTCAACACTCCAAACTCTGGGATATGACTGAAGTTTGCATGAGAACAAAGTCTAGGCTTGGTGATAAATTGATCAGTACAGGAGGCTGTTCCAGTGAGGGAGTAAGAGGAGTGGGGAGTAGCTGTGATACTCGGGGGTTGGTATATTCAGGGGATGGATAATATTCACTTAGCCTTTGGGGGCTCCTAGTCACAACTAATGTTACCTACCTGGTTTGATGGTAGCTGGAATGTTTCTGCTGGTTTCAATGAAGTAATAATGGGCAAATGCTGATTTGCTCTGCTATCATTACAGCTGCAAACTCTGGGCACTAGGACCAACAGTGAAAAATTTTCACTTTTACATATACTTTCATTTCCAAATTATTTGTGATGTATGGTCTAGGGAGAACTGGATAACAATAACCTCTCATCGAAAGTCAACATTGATTTATTGCAAGGAAATCATGTTGTTTTAAAAAAAAATTACCCATATTTCAACATTGTTGTAACCTGTACTATCTTAAAAGCAACAACTTCACCTCAGAAGCTGTTGGTTGCCTGTTTATGTACAAGCAGCGGATATATGAAAGCAGCTGAGGGTTTAAAGCGCACTGCTTTCAGCAGGCGTAAGTTTAGACTTAGACCCTTCATCAGAAATGGGGGAGGGGAAGGGGGTTCTGAAATAAATAGGGAGAGAGTGGGAGGCAGATAGAAGAGGGATAGAGAAAAGGATAGGTGGAGAGGAAACAAACAGGTCGAAGAGGCGGGGATGGGGCCAGTAAAGGTGAGTGTAGGTGGGGAGTTAGGGAGGGGATAGGTCAGTCCAGGGAGGACAGACAGGTCAAGGGGGCGGGATGAGGTTAGTCGGTAGGAGATGGAGGTGCGGCTTGAGGTGGGAGGAGGGGATAGGTGGGAGGAAGAACAGGTTAGGGAGGCAGGGACGAGCTGGACTGGTTTTGGGATGCGGTAGGGGGAGGGGAGATTTTGAAACTTGTGAAATCCTTTACTGGCCCCATCCCCGCCTCTTCGACCTGTTTGTTTCCTCTCCACCTATCCTCTTCTCTATCCATCTTCTATCCGCCTCCCATTCTCTCCCTATTTATTTCAGAACCCCCTTCCCCTCCCCCTTTTCTGATGAAGGGTCTAGGCCCGAAACGTCAGCCTCTCTGCTCCTATGATGCTGCTTGACCTGCTGTGTTCATCCAGCCCTGCACCTTGTCTCGGATTCACCAGCATCTGCAGTTCCTACCATCTCTGTAAGTTTAGACTTTCTGTGTGGGTTGATGCAGTCACATTAAAGTTACTCTTTGGAATAAGTAACAAGACAAGAGAGTACTCAATGAGTGGTAGGACACCAGGAAACTCAGGAACAGGGTTGTCTTGTGGCGTTTGTACACAGATCCCTGAAGGCGGCAGGACTGGTTCATAGGGTAGTCAAGAAGGCAAACAGGACCCTTGCCTTCATCAGTCATGGCATAGATTATAAGAGCAGGGAGGTCATGTTGGAACTTTACATTGAGATGGGCCCACGGGTGAGAGATGTGGGTTTGGCACAGTTGGCGGTGTGAGGAGAATCGGCCCAGCAATGAAAGATGGTATCTCAAGAACGACGACTTCATTGTTGGTGGGGTCTGATGTGGTCGGTGCCGAGGCAGTGGAGGAGGACCTGTTTGTAGTGGAGGGTTGCTGAGGAGATTCACCAGAATATTGCCTGGGCTGGAGCAGTTTAGCTGTGAAGAGAGGCACAAAAAGCTTGGGTTTCGTTTTGGAGCAAAGAAGACTGAGTGGGGTTCTGATTGAGAGGCAAGGACAGGGTGGATAGAAAGAAGCTATTCCCTTTTGTTGAAGGGTCACTAACAAAGGAGCATAATTTTAAGGTGAAAGGCAGAAGGTTTTAGGGGTGATTTGAGGAAAACACTTTTTTTACTCGGAGTTTGGTGGGAATCTGGAATGCACTGCCTGGCAGGGTGGTCGAGGTGGGAAACCTTACAGCCTTTTAAAAAGTTCTTGGATGAGCACATGAAATGTAGTAAGGTTCAAGGCGATGGACCAAGTGCTGGAAAGTGGACCAGTTTAGTAGTTTTCCATGTTATCAGTGCAGACGCTGGCTGCAGACCCTATTCTGTATTGTATGATTCTATGTACAGGGGAATCGGGTTATGTTAATCCATAGGCAAACCATTAACGTGTTGATTTTTGCGAACACCTGCGAAGCACTGCATGACCTCGACTCCTGTGGTATGTGGACTTTCTGGTTCATGTCACAATTATTGCAACAGATAATCCTTGACTTTTATTGGAACTTAAAAGCCTGAAGCAAAGGTGAAAGATACTGTGGGGAGAGGAAAGTCAGATGTTATAAGTAAGAATGTAATAAACTAGGCAAGCATCAGGATATGAGAGTGAAGATTTATATACAATTAAAATAGCTAGAATTCAAAAAAAAAGACTGGAGTGAAGATTTTACGGCTGAACATATACAGATTGATAATATTTGAGACGCCTTTAATAATTTCCTAATTGTGCGTAAAAAGGTCGAAATTTTCATTTAAGTTAACAAGTTATCAATCGTGTTATGAGCCCCTCCTAGTTATTAGTGTGTCCATATTTGAGGCTGGTGCAGCTTTTACAATACTGTCCATTTTAAGGTAAAATAGGGTGAAGTTGCGTTGAAACCTCTGCAGATTCTAGAGGTATTAAGCATGTACTTACATCTCGCACCTCACCAAACAGATGACAAGCTTTATAAACAAGGTACTGTATTTTTGGAAACTGACTGGAGTCCAAAAGTGAGTTTTCCTTTCCTCTAACTTGTTTACCTTTAACGTGACTGCTGTCAGCGTTCTGTTTGATGCCAGCTTTAGCCTTCCCTGATTCCCAATATGCTGAACGCCATTTCTGACCATGCATCGTACTCCTGTTGGGGAATTAATAATTAACACTTACCTTAGATGAGAATAGAGTGTTACAGGGTTTCTCTGCTAATTTTTAATAGTCTCCCATTACCTATTTTTAATCTATTATCATGCTAGTTCCCTTAGATTCTGTCCTTTTGCACTGACATTCTGGGGCCACTCAGTGAGTGTTCACATTTCATTTTTGTCCCAGTTACTTTCTCAAGCAGTGCTTTTATTGATATATTTTTAAACAGCAGATTTGCATTTCTGAATTATTTGCCAAGATTTCAGTACAATTGCAATTTGTATACCGTGTTATGCCACAACGGCAACAATATGTCACTTGCTTGTGCTGTCACTGTGATGATAATGGTGAGCATCTGCTCTTCTACTTTTCCTACAATGAAGGAAGTACCCCTTTTCAAAATTGTGGATCACAATACACTGAGTTTGATAATCAGACCATGATCTAGGTACTTGCAGCTAGACATGAATCCAAAATGAATCTCTTGCATAATAAGTTGCTCAGAGATTATTCCAGCTCCAATTGGAATTGCTAAATGGATGTTTTGGCTTACTAAATAAAATATGGTGGTTTATCAACGTAAACTCCTTGGGCGGTGCATCGGAAGTGATTTGGTCTTTCTTGCTACCTGATGAAGCATGCATACTCGAGTATTTTTACTTAGCAACTCGCCTCAGGATATTATGATTTATAGTTATTCTAAGTATTAATAATGACTTTTTCATGCAGAGATAGGAGATGTGCATCTTAAGACCTGTATTGATCCAGGAGAAAGAACTCTTTATTAGTAAATGCTTCGCAAAATTTTCTTCTTTAGAACAAGTGTCTCTCTCCCATAACCAATTGTGTTCCTACTAGTTTGTATATTCACTTTGCTAATTGTTCTTAATAAACTTCTAGGAGATAATCTATTTGACATTTGCTTCATAGAACCTTGCAGTAACTGCCTTGTGTTTTTAAAATCCAGCCTGTGTATTACTGTGGTTGTTTACTCTCTTCCATATAGCATTTGGACAAGAACCAGATAGTCCATATAAAAATGTTATAATCTTTATTCACTAAAATTTGTCAAGCACTGACATCCTTCCATCCACTTAAGATGATGGACATGCAGCAAATTAAGGCTGAACGGGTTTACTTCATGTAGTGCTCTTTTGCTGATGACTGAAGGGACCAAACTGATGAACGACCAATCAAACAAACAGATTCTGCTGTAAGTGCCAGTTATAAAATAGTTGTCATGTGTTATTGTTTTTGGTGTTGCTGCCTGTTGCCAAGCCATTGTAGTCACTGATTATCACTGTGGTGCAGACCAACTCCTAGATAGAGTCATAGTGTCATACAGCACGGAAATAGATCCTTTGGTCCAACCAGTCCATAAAACTAAACTAAACTAGTCCCAAATGCCTGTTCCTAGCCCACATCTCTCCAAGCCTTTCTTATTCATGTATCCATCCAAATGTCTTTTAAATGTTGTAATTGTACCCACATCCACAACTTCATCAGGAAGTTCATTCCACACGCAAACCACACTCTGTGTAAAAAAATTTTCCTCTTGTCTTTTTTAAACCCTTCTCCTCTTACCTTAAAAATGTACCCTCTCGTCTTGAAATTCCCCATCCTAGGGAAAAGGTAACTACCAACAACTCTATCTATACCTCTCATTATTTTATAAACTTCTTTCAGGTCACCTCTTGACCTCCTACGCTCCAATGAAAAAAGTCCCAGCCTATCCAATCTTTCTTTATAACTCAAGCCTTTTATACCTGGCAACATCCTGGTAAATCGCCATTTTTATCTGTCGTAAGCTAGGGTGTTGGCAGGTTGGACAGTTGGTGTTTTAGGCCTTTATCATGTGGGCAAACAACCATGAAATTGAACTTTGGGTGTCCTCTTGGTCATTTGGCTCCAGCTACCTCACCGTCTACAAAAAAAATTCCTTTCATGAGGTGCCCAGAATGTGTCACAAACAACAAAAATGAAAGTTTTTGAGCTTCCTTCCTTGATAGCTATATGTTGTTCACAACCATACAATGAGGTGCCGAGGACAGAGACCTCATAACTGGCAATTATGGTCCTAATTCCATATTTGCAAATTGGCCAAGGGTGTTAGCTGCTTTCCTTCAGCATGTATCATTTTATACATCAAAAGATAGTCTGTCACCATGGACTTAAGATAGCAGAATTTGTTAATCACTTTCAGTTCGACATTATTTAATATGATAGATAGCATAGATGTGAGACTTTGTCCCATGTCTACAGTTTTCATGATGCTTATAGTCAGAGGGAAAATGTGGTTTGGGAGAGACAATCCAAGAGTCATTGTAGCTAAGTTTCTGTGTGTAAAGCACCATCAACGTAAAGGAATACTCGGATCACGATGTGCTGTATTTGTTTTTGCTTTTAGACTGGACAGAGCATAGAGCTTGAAACTGACCTGATCCAGATAAATTCCTTCCATATCTGCAGGGGAGGTACAGGTCAGGAGCATGGAGATGAAGATGCCAGACATGATGAGAACCACGACTCAGTCCAGTTTCACTCTATTCTTCATCCTGAGCACTGAGATGTATTGCTGTCAAACTGTTCAGTACATTGCCTAATGCCTTGACAGGCGTGAATGAGACTGAGCAGCATTGGTAGACAGTCAATTTCCCAAACTCCTGTACAAGTCTATCATGCTGATGGTGTTAATACTTTAACTTATTTTCACAGATCTCATTAAAGAGGTGTATGACTTTCGCTACACTTGTGGCTGGCATATGGAGATGGTTGGGTCGACTATCAACCTCCCAGCACGGAAACTGGACTGTACTTCAGGGTATTCCTTATTCTGCAAATAAATGAAGTCTTTAAAGTATGGCCCTAGTAAAGACCTTCCCAATATTTGATTTGATTTATTATTCACATGTACTGAGATACAATGAAAAGTATTGCATGCTATCCTGACAAACCATACCTTACATAAGTACATCAGGGTAACAGAACAGCATGCAGAATATAGTGTTACAGCTACAGAGAAGGTGCAGAGAAAGATCAACTCTAATATATGAGAAGTCTGTTCGTAAGTCGGATAACAGCGGGGAAGAAGCTGTTCTTGAACCTTTTGGTATGTGTTTTTGTATTTTCTGCCTGATGGAAGAGGGTGAAAGAGAGTATAACTGGGGGTATACTCTCTCATATATTGCAGTTAACCTTTTGCTGCACCTTCTCTGTAGCTGTAACACTGTATTCTGCATTCTGAACTATTAGCCTGATGTACTTGTGTGAGGTGTGATTTGTCTGGATAGCATGCAAAACATTACTTTTCACTGTGTCTTGGTACATGTGACAGTAATAAATCAAATCCAATCAATATTGCAAGGGATGATATCCCGCTGTACTTGTTACAATGCCTTCTGTAGCTTTTGTTTTAACTCCGCCATTGAATGTGTGTTTTCTCCCCTGTAGTGTTGGCAAACTATATGGGCAGATTTCATTGAAACTTGGTATTCAATTAGAGTACGGCTCAAGCTACAATTGACTGGTTTGTTCGCAGATGTGACAAGATCCAGATCTTGAATTTTCTTTAAAAGAAGCTTCAACATTAGGAGAAATGCCAATTAGATATTTTGTTTAAAGGGTCAGTAAAGGGCATCGATTAAATAACAAAAGGCTGGCCTTAGCATTTTAATTGTTCATGTCTAAAAACAAAACTCAGCTCTTGGGCTACGTAAAAATATGAAGCATTTTACTTCTGCAAAAAGTGACAGGTACAACCGGTTTGTTTATTGTGAAATTTCTCAATTTAAAATCAAAGGTGTATGTCATATTGAGAGATGTAACTGGGTTTCTGCGAGTCTTAATTGTAATGACATCACTTACTAACATCTGGTGATGGCATAGGTGACTTCTTGGGTAGCAATGGTGTGTACTACATTCACGCAGTTGAGGATAATCACAGTTTCATAGAATCTCTACAGTGTGGAAACAGGCCATTTGGCCCAACAAGTCCACACTGCCCTTCCGAACAGCATCCCACCCAGACACATCTCCTTACCCGTTCTCTGTAACCCTGCGTTTGCCATGTCTGATCCACCTAACTTACACACCCCTGGACACTATAGGACAATTTAACCTGCACATCCACTTAACCTGCACATCTTTGGACCGTGGGAGGAAACCGGAGCACCTGGAGGAAACCCACATAGACACAGGGAGAATATGCACACTCCACACAGACAGTCACCCAAGGATGGAATCGAACCTGGGTCCCTGGTGCTGTAAGGTAGCAGTACTAATCACTGAGCCACCATGCCACCCAATTTCTTTCACAGGATTTATTTTTCTCCATCAAACTGACTATTTATTTTGACATTCAGACGCTTTAAACTTCCTGCCCTTAAGAGTCACTGCCTGGCGTTTTGGAAAATCTTCTTGGGAATGAAGTCATGCCATTTCTCCATTGTTACAATTTATTCCACGTTAAATTGAACTATGGAGACAAATATATCATAGCTGTATCAAGGTTTGGGACTGTGTGGAGCTAAAATCTATACTTCTTAAAATCAAAATGTGTACTTATTGGTTCACTGTTGTACATTGGCTGAACTGCATCTCAATTGATTTCAGTTTGTGCTTTAAACCATGAGCTCAATTCAAATCCAACTTCCCAATTGGAACAGGTTTTAAATATTGGTTTTGAACACAGGCTGCAGTTGCTATTTTTTTGTGTTTCATTAATTGCAGATGAAGTTTTATTTGGAAAAATGCGAGGTGTTGCATTTTGGTAAAACAAAGGCAATACTTATTCAATTAAAAATAGGGCCTTGGGGCAGTGCTGTATAACAGAGAGACCTAGGGGTTTAGGTACATAACTCTTTGAAGTTTGCATTACGTATAGGCAGGGTGGTTAAGAAGGCGTTTAGCACACTTGTCTTCATTGCTCAGACCTTTGAGAATTGGAGTTGGGATGTCGTGTTGAGGATGTACAGGACATTAGTGAGGCCTCTTCTCGTGTACTGTGTCCAATTCTGGTCATCCTGTTACAGGAAGAATATTATTTAGCTGGAGATGGTTCAGAAGAGATTGACCAAGATATTGCCAGGAATGGAGGGTTTTGGAGGAATGGAGGGGAGGCTGGCTAGGCTGGGACTTTTTTCACTGGAGCGTAGGAGGTTGAGAGGTGACTATATTGAGATTTATTAAATAATGAGGGCAATTTTATTTTTCGACTGGTTCGTGTGTGGAATGAACTTCCAGAGGAAGTGATGGATATGGGTACAGTTACAATGTTTAAAAGACATTTAGATAAGTAAATGAATAAGAAATGTTTGGAGGGATATGGGCCAAGTGTAGGCAGGTGGGACTAGTTTAGTTTGGAATTATGGTCCGCATGGACTGGTTGGACCAAAGTGCCTGTTTCTGTGCTGTATTACTCTATGATGGTATGACTCCGTGAATATTGTCTGTTGTTTTACTTTGAATTTTGCTGATTATTTTAATATATTGTGAACTGTCACAGCTGCCATGATGGATTTCGTCACAGCTACCAAAATACTGGCAGAGTTTTCAGAATATCTTTATGCATGCGGATTGACCTGAAGCCTTTTCAGGGAGATGGAAGCTCTTAATAAAGATATTCATCTTTCTCAGTTTTGTAGTTACAAAGCATCAGGAAAGGGAAGCGTCTCAAGGAAAGGCTGATTAATTAGAATAATGTTAATTCAAGCAGCTTGATGGAAGTATGCATTCTAATGGCTGTCCTTCTCATTTGTTCTGTACTGTGATCATTTTTGCTTCTTGCAACACAGACTTCAGATGTCACGAAGGTGTGGCAGTATTCGGGACTGTCTTCGTTTTAGCAGTTTGGCTGGAATTCCATCCTTGCTGGGTGTCATTCCGATCTGTGAAGCAATCAACAGATTTTTTGAGCTCATGAAGGCTCTTTTTTTAACCAAACTGACAGGAGGCTATGGTAGAATGTCAAACACCGATTGGGAAGTATCTATGTTCTGGGAGAAATGCCTCAAATGCTATTAGAATTAGAATTAGAATTAGCTATATTGTCACATGTACTCACATAAGTACAGTGAAAAATTAACAAAGGTACCTAAGTACAGATTGTTAAGTACAAGTCCTTAGGAATAAATTAGAAAAACAGAAAAGAAATGCAGCATTACAGACCTAAGCGCCATCTTAGGTACAAAATCATTGGGAATAACATAGAAAAATAAAGAAATAAAAGTTCGGAATAACCATCCTTCCAAATCAGACCGCACCGGGCCTCTCCTGCAGACCGCGCCGGGGCCTCTCCTGCAGACCGCGCCGGGCCCCGTATCCAGACCGCACTGGGCCCTGTATCCAGACCACACTGGGGTCTTGCCTCCGGACCACGTCAGGCTTCACCTCAAGGCTTTCAATTGGGGTGTTTGCCTGTTTCTGTTGATGAGTATGTTAGCGTCTGCAGATTTCAGGAAGGCAACTTTGGTGATAGGATCAAGTGCCCTCTTGAGTCTGAAATATAGAGCATGTAGATTTCTATGGTCATAGTTTTCGTTATTAGTTTAGGTGGTTTAGTGAGCCATGTAAAGGGGAGGGCGTGTTTTATTTGTCATCATTGCTGGTGTATTAGATTAAGAATCTTGTCCCACCTTATTTAAATAGTCCCATTCAGACATTGTTGTTGCTGCTGTGATTATCACTGCTGTTGTTGAAGATATTGCTCTTATTATTATTGCTGCCGTTATTACTGTTTTGCTGTCATTTCCATCGTTTCTGCTATTCTTGAAATTGATTTTAGAAAAAACTTCCTTTCAAACCCAGTAATCTCAGAAAGAAGCACTTCATTTGAGGTATAAAGCTTGAACGTTTTATTTAAACAGCACACCTAGCTGAAATGCTCCAAGTTTTTCTCATTTCTCCTTTTACTCCTTTTCCAAAGCTGATTTCCTGAAGACAGGAACCCATGCTGGGGTAGAGTCCACAGGTGTTGGAAATCCATCAGCACCTTGCCTAAGTAACAGTTCTTCATGTGGCGCTCAGGCAGTGAGTTTTGGCAACCTATTCATCTGTGTGTGCCATCTCAGCTGGACTCAATTCTGCATTAATCTGACATCTAACTATATGTAGTTACCAGTGACTGTCAGTAGATGGCAGTCAGGAGCTGCAATCCCTAATTTGGGGTGGTAATGCTTTACAGGAGCCTGATTGCAATCCCAGATGAGACTATGTAGCTCATTGGTGGACTAATAATCTCACTAATCAGTCTGGTGTTGTACCCCATCAGGTAGTGAATCTGCTTCCTGAGCCCCTTATGGAGACTGTAAATCCTTTGCTGATGGATGGCCGTGGAAGTTTAGGCATGAGTTTTGTTGGACTGGTTTTTAGTTTCTTCAGTGCCAAGAAAAGCATTAAAAGCAAGTTTGTCTGTGTTTAACAGATTCTGTATGTCAGTACGTGGTGTCAGTTTGTGCTGATCAATTAGTACTCATGTGCTCACATAACTTGCCCAGTTTACATCATTGTGTGTACAATTGGCAATGAAACATACACAACCTGGACAGCTGGAGCTGGAGGAGCACAGCACCCCTGGGTCCAGACCTGAAACGTCGACTTTCCTGCTCCTCGGATGCTGTATGACCCACTGTGCTCCTCCAGCAGCCCTTACTATCTCACAATCTAGACAGCGTTGTGTTAAGCCAAGTGTCAGCTTTGTGTATACAATGCTGTTCAGATTCCTCCTTCAACACCTCAAAATGTCCCAAATTGTACTGGCCCGTTATGTAAAAGCCCGAGGTGGCTTTAGTTTATGTGTCCAAATGATTGAGGTTTCATTCATCATTTCTTTTCCCTTGAATCTTTTGTTTTTGTGAAAAAGGAAAGGGCACATTTCCCCTTTAAGTAAAGGACATCAGAGGGCAGACGTGCAAAGACTCATTGCTTGCTGATATCACACTGTGTGTGAGGATGCTCACAGCAATTACTGGCAGCACTTCACTGAGTCCTGAAATCTGGACCTCTTCACTATTTTCTCCAAAGGATAAGATGAAACATCATGACTGGATTTTCTGGCAATAATGTTTGTTATTTCCCTTTGGGTCTCTGAATGATCTGAGCTGCTGTACAATAAATGCCTGAAGCCTCTTCAACAATCTGCAGGGAAAACATTTCAGTTTTACAGATAATTTTCCAAGTACAGCCCTTTTTTTTAGAAAGCACTTGGCTTCTGGCACATGTTTCCAAGCAACAGTATCAGGCTAGTCATTGTTCTGTGTTTGGAGTGAATTACTGCTGCAATATAACATACTAAATGTCTGTGGAAAAACTTGCAGCTTCAAATGCTGTATAGGCACAACTTCTTTGGTTTAAAGTCACTAATGTGACTGTGGTGCATTATCTCTCCCTATTCTCTGAAGCAACTTTTGCCATGATCATTCGCACCTTATCCAGTGTCTTTTCACCACAGTCTGGTTTTGCCTCAACACTGCTTCAGTGCCATCAGCTGCCTCTGGATTTTTCTCCGATCAATGGGGCAATGGGGCAAAGGTAAGCTTTCCCTCCTCGCTCTTTCCAACCTAACTGCAGGCTTGACCTGATCGATCATCGATCCTTCTCCAATGTCTTCACTGTGTTATTCCACTTAGTAGAACCACTTTCCATTGGTTTCATTCTTATCCATCTCAATGCAATCAGAGAATCACATGAAATATTCTTTCTTTGATCCCACACCGTTATGTCTGGTGTTCCCTAAGGCTTTCAAGCCACCTCCTTTTTCCCCAATTCTGGTTTGAGGAAAATTTTCCTGCTGTTAAAAATATTAGAAAGTCCAAAGCTATTGTTCTCAGCTGTGGACTTCATTCATCACCCTGGCAACAGCCTACGAGTAAACCAGTCTGTTCAAAACATGGGGGTCATAATTAATCCTGAAATAAGCTTTCTGATTATATCTGCACTAAGGCTGTTTGCTTCCACCTTCCACATCAGCTGTCTTCATCCCTGCCTCATGTCATCTGTCTAACCACCACCACCCCCCCGAACCCCCATTCATGCCTTAGTTACCTCTAGACTTGGCTATTCCAATGCAGCCTCCCACAATCTATCTGCAAAATGCATGCAAAACGCTGCAGGCCATGAATTAATCTGCATCAAGTCCTGTTCACCTATCACATCTGTGTTTGCTGATTTACATCAGCTCTTGATCAAGCAAAGTTTTGACTTTAAAAATCCCATCCTTCTGTTTAAATCCCTTCATGGTCTTGCTTCACCCTATCTCTACAATCTTCTCCAGTCCCACAATCCTTTGAAGGGCCTAGACTCTTTTTGGAATTCCCTTTCTCTGCTTCTCCATTTCGCTTTCCTCCTTTAGATACTACTTAAAACTGTCCTTGATTAAGCTTTTGGCCATATGAGCTAATATTGCCTTATATGGCTTTTACTTTGCTTTCCATTGAATGTATGAAGTGCCTTGGGACACTTCATTATATGAAAGGTGCTACATAAACATAAGTCTTTTTTATTCATTCATGGGATATGGGAGTGGTTGGCTAGGCCAGCATTTATTGCCCATCCCTAATTGCCCAAAGGGCAGTTAAGAGTCAACCACGTTGCTGTGGGTCTGGAGTCACATGTAGGCCAGACCAGGTAAAGATGATAGTTTCCTTCCCTAAAGGACATTAGTGAACCAGATGCGTTTTCCTGACAATCAACAATGGATTCACGGTCATCATTAGATTCTTAATTCCACTATCTGCCACAGCTGGATTCAAATGCAGATCCCCAGATCCACATTACCTGAGTCTCTGGCTTAACAGCGCATCAATAATATCACTAGGCTTCCACCTAAGTTGTAAATAGTTAAATTTCATAAATTCCTCTGCTTCTCCATCTCTTCTGTCAAACATCTGATTACCCATCACAAACTTTCCTTCTTTGAGTTGGCATCTGTAGTTGTGAGTGGAGGCACTTTTGGATATTAAAAGCACCATATGAATATGAGTTGTTGATGATAAAGGATTATCAGGGCAGGTCTAACAACGAAGATCACTTCATATACAGAACAGAATATGTCAACGTGGCCGGGTAGCGTGTAGAGCAGAAGACATGACAATCCAAGTGTGTTTTATTGCTGAGTTTCCATATGAGTGACTTAAACGGCATCATCAAAGTTCCCTTATCAAGGTGTGCTGTAGTTTTGTCATTGTTTTCAGTCTGGACAGAGTGTGGAATTTGCTATCTGACCTGGTATTGTGGTAAACTTTCCCCTGTATCAGTGAGGGAGACACAGGGCAGCTGCATGAAGAAGAAGATGCTAAATAGAGTGGCGGCTAGGACACATCCCTGTTTCACTCCACTTAGCATAATGTGCACATGACGCTCATCTTTGTACTTTGGTCTTTGCTGTACCTTGGCTCAGAGGCTCTTAAATCAGGGCTCAGAGGCACTCAGATCTTTAAAAGCTTCCTAGGGTGTCTCAAAATATTTGCGTGGCAGATAAGAGATAGGGGCAGAGTGTGGATGCCCCATGTGGTATACAGAGTGGGCCGGTTGGAGGAACATGCATGGAGAGGCACTGAGAGTGCCAGGCAGCTCTGGATCCACCACTAATGCCTTACACAGCATAAGTACCTTTTATTGTGCGTAACATTAGATCTGAAATTATTCCTGAAGGCTTCCAGACACATCCACTCGTTTATAATGTCCTGCATAGTTTTGTTTTTGGGTATATCCAATATTTCCTAAACAAAAGTATTCAAAGGAAATAAGATAAAATACAGTTTTTAATGCCCCTGTGATTTTAATTCTGCTTTGTTCACAGTGGTGTCCAGGGGATTAATTGACAATTTCCAGAACACGCAGACACATTACAACCTTACTTCAGACCCTGCTTTCAATTGTTCCTTGCTCCTCTCCATTACTAATCTACACCTTATGAAATGAGGACAACTATTACCTAAGTGTTCCTCCACAGGCACTTTGGCCTATGTGATTCCCCAACACTAAATCCAGCAATGCCTCCATAGTTAGTCTGAGAACATACTGATCGAGGAAGATCTCTTAAACATTTTTCATAAATCTCCCCCGCCTTTTCCTTTTATTCTTATATATATTTTGGGGAGTAATCAAAATGTCCCAATATTATTCATTCTATAGATCAGTGAAGTTTAATGTGGTCAGTTTTTTTTTTTGCCTTTGATACCTATTCGATGTGGTCATCCAGCTTTTTGACAATAAAGAATACAAATGTGCTTAGTAGTTTAAGGAAAGGTTTACTTTAAGCTGTTAAAGAAATAAAGTGAGGCACGACTGGGGCTTTGTGAGACAGCCGGTAAATGGGAAGGTGGTTGTGTCACTACCCTAGTAATCCAGAGATGTAGGTTAAAGTCCTGGGACATGGATTCAAATCCCACTGTGGCAGATAGAGAAATTTGAATTCAATAAAAATCTGGAGATGGGGGTGGGGTGGGGGTAATTATGACAAACATACAAACGTTGTTAAAAGCCTATCTGGTTCATGAATGCCATTTAGGGAAAGGAAATCTGCCATCCTTGTCTGGTTTGGCCTATGTGTGCCTCCAGACCCACAGCAATATGGTTGACTCTCAAGTGGGGCCAACACAAGTCAACTTAGTTAGGGATGGGCAATAAATGCTGGTCTAGCCAACGATGTCCACATCTTGTGAACAAACAATTAAAATAAGGGATATGATAAACAGACACTGGCATTATAGCCTCCAAATCAGCATAGATTTGTGAATGGGAAATTAGGTCTGACAATCAGAGAGTTGGTGTGGAATTGTTGGGCCAAATGGGCTGTTTCCACACTGTATGGATTCAATTCTAAACTTTAGTATTTTGAAGATGTTAGTAACAAAATTGATAAAGGAGACCTGATGGACGTAGTTACTTGGTTTTTCAGAAGGGCTTTTGATAAAGTCCCTATAGGAGGCTAGTTATAAAATTTAAAGCACATGGGACAGGAATGTACTAGTATTGATCAATGATTGGCTAACTGACAGAAAACAGAACGTTGGAATAAATGGCAGGAGTGACTAGTGGGATACCATAATGCTCAGCATGTAGGCCCCAGCTGTTCACGATATATATAAATGATCTGGAGGTGGGGACCAAATGTAGTACTTCCAAATTTGTAGATGATAAGTGCTAATATGTGTGGTGAGGAGGAATTGGGCAGGCTTAGTGAATAGACAAGAACGTGGAAGATGGGATAAATATAGGAGAGGCGATGGCCTAGTGGTATTATCGTTGGACTGTTAATCCAGAGACCCAGATAATGTTCTGGGGCCCTGGTTCAAATCCTGCCACGGCAGATGGTGGAATTTGTATTCAATAAGTATCTGGAATTAATAATCTGATTTTGACCGTGAATCCATTGTCAATTGTTGGAAAAACGCATCTGGTTCACTAATGTCCATTAGGGAAGGAAACTGCCATCCTTACCTGCTCTGGCCTACATGTGACTCAGACCCACAGCAATGTAGTTGACTCTGAACTGCCCTCTGGGCAATTAGGGATGGTCAATAAATGCTGCCTAGCCAGTGATGTCCTCATCCCGTGAATGAATAAAGAAAAGAAAAATGTGAGGTTATCCACTTTGGTAGGAGAAACAGATGTGCAGAGTATTTCTTAAGTGGTAAGAGTTTGGAAAATGTACATATACAAAGGGACTTAAGTAGTCTTGTCAATCTGTCACTGAAGGCTAACATGCAGGTGTAGCAAGCTATTAGAAAGGCTAATGGAAAGTCAGCTTTTATCACAAGAGGATTTGTAGTACAGGAGTAATGAAGTCTTGCTTCAATTGTACAAGAGCTTGGTTAGAATGTATCTGGAGTATTGTGTGCAGTTTTGCTCGCCTTATCTCAGGAAAGATATTATTGCCATCAAGTCAGTGCAGCAAAGGTTCACCAGGCTTGTTCCTGGAATGGCAGGACTGTCCTGTGAAGAGAGATTCGGCAAACACGGCCTGTATTTGCTAAGTTTTTAAAGAATGAGACATGATCTCATTGAACCTTATTAAATATTTAAAGAAATATACAGGGAAAATATGGGTAATATGCTTCCTCTGGTTGAGAAGTCTACAACTAGGAAGCACAATGTAAAAGTTAGGGAAGGTGCCACTTAGATCCAAGATGAAGAGAATTTATTTTACTCAGAGGGTTGTGAACCTTTGGAATCCTATACTGCAGAAGGCTGTGAAAGCTCAGCTTTTGAACGCCTTTTAAGGTAGAAGTTCATAGATTTCTGATTATCAATAGCATACAGGGTCATATAGGTGGGTAGAAGGTATTGAAGTGTTCAATCAGCCATGATTATATTGAATGCCAGGGAGAGCTCAATGACCAGAATAGCCTACTTCTGTTCCTTCTGCCCAGGTAAATGATGGCCTGGTGGTGTTATTGCTAGACTAGAGACCCAGCCAGTGTTCTGGGTTCAAATCTTACCATGGCAGATGGTGGAATTTGAATTCAATAATAATCTGGAAATAAGAGTTTAATAATGGCCGTAAAACGATTGTTGGGGGAAAACCCATCTGGTTCGCTACTGCCCTTTAGGGAAGGGAACTGCCATCTTAGCCTGCTCTGGCCTACATGTGACTCCAGACCCACAGCAACGTGGCTGACTCTTAGCTGCCCTCTGGGCAATTTTTGATGGGCAATAAATACTGGATGCAGCCAGTGACATCCACATCCCATGAATAAATAAAAAAAAGTTCCAAATAGTGGTGGGCATGGAAACTAACGGATGGAATAAAGAAGAATGGGGGATTTATCCAAAAAGAGAATAGGATGATCAATTGAATAAAATGGTAAGGTAATATAACAAGGAGCTGGAAACTGGCAAAAGAGAAAAAAAAGATTTTGTAGAAAGGATCTTGGTAAGAGTGGGGGAGAAAGCTGTTGCCTGCTTTTGGGAATGGGTAAGGGTTGGTTCCAAAGTCAAGAAACTAAAATCTAAGGCCCATAATTGCAGCAATAGACTGACATTATACAAAGCAACGAAGGGGCCAGATTGATACCTGTCAGCTCTCAATTCTTTCCACTTAAAGATGAACAAACTGCAAAATCATCTACAGAAATCTAAAACGGTACAGTGCCTGGGAGCTAATGGAAATCCTACATCAAAGTTCAGATTAGCATAACACAAGTTCCTCGCGCTATAATAAACATACACTTGAAAAGTGAAAATGAGGAGAATGAGCAGGGGGTGTGGGGCTTGTTGTGTAGCTCTTGTGAAGAGCTGACACAGACATGAGGGCTGCAAGGGCACATTCTGTGCTTTCAGTGATAATTATGAAATAGATAAGAACACAGAAGTCAGCATAGTGTGATGGATACTTGGAGATTCATTCTGCTACTTGTCATTAAGGGTGTCCATAAGCACAGCATAATGTTTGCCAATACTTTTTATTAAAGAAGTCATTACTGCTTTAGATATTTACAATTGTTGAATCTGCATGACTTAGATCTTCGTGTTGCATGATAACCTACACCAAGTGTTTCAGACTGCACCCTCTGGGGTTGTGCCTTATATGGGAGTGGCACAGTGGCTCAATGGTTAGCACTGCTGTCTCACAGCACCAGGGTCCCAGGTTCAATTCCACCCTCAGGTGACTGTCTGTGTGGAGTTTGCACATTCTCCCTGTATCTGCATGGGTTTCCTCTAGGTGCTCCAGTTTCCTTGCACAGTCCAAAGATGTGCAGGTTAGGCAGAGAATGCTAAATTGCCCATTGTGTTCAGTGATGTGCAGGCTAGGTGGCTTAGCTATGGGAAATGGAAAGTTACAGGAATAGAGTAGGGGAACAGATCTGGGCAGGATGCTCTTCAGAGGTCAGGTGAATTCAATGGGCCAAATGGCCTGTTTCCACACTGTAGGAATTCTATGATATTCAGGTTTGATCCTCAAGTACATTTGGCAGCTAAACCAGGTACCTACTGATTTCTGCTTCTGTATAGTGGCAAATAAAACACATTTCCCTGTGCTCTATCCAGACCTATACTGCACAAAGATCCAAAACAGGCTGTTCCCCTCCATCAACATTTCATTTTGGTTGTTTTTTTAGTGTATTTTGTGGCAGATTCATTTCAAGATCTGCCAGAATACACTGAGATCTCATAGGCTGGCTGATGCTCAGCATGGGAGATTTACTGAGACTTGATTAAGTTGGAGGGGGGTGCTAACTGATGCCAGAACCCATACAAGGGTTGTTTTACATGTTCTTTGTTTTTTAGTGAGAATGGCAAGCACATAGTAGGAAGCTGCCTCACTGTATGTGTCTTGTTTTTATTTATTCTCAGGATGTGAGTGTTGTTGGCGAGACCAGCATTTAATGTCCATCCCTATTTGTTGAAGAACTGAGTGACTTGTGAAGTCATTTCAAAGGGCAGTTAGGAGTTAACTGTGCAGTGGTTATCTGGAGTTACACAGAAACATAGAAAATAGGTGCAGTAGTAGGCCATTCAGCCCTTCGAGCCTGCACCATCACTCAATATGATCATGGCTGATCATGCAATCTCAGTACCCCATTTCCATTTTCTCTCCACACCCCTTGATCCCTTTAGCCTCAAGGGCCATGTCTAGCTCCCTCTTGAATGTACCTAATGAATTGTCCCCAACAACTTTCTGTGGTAGACTATTCCACAGGTTCACAACTGTCTGAGTGAAGAAATTCTTCCTCATCTTAGTCCTGAATGGTTTACCCCTTATTTTTAGACTGTGATCCCTAGTTCTGGACTTCCCCAGCATCGGGAACATTCTTACCACATCTAGCCTGTCTGGTCCCATCAGGATTTAATATGTTTCTATGAGATTCCCCCCTCATTCTTTAAAATTCCAGTGAATACAAGCCCAGTCGATCTAATCTTTATCCATATGTCAGCCCTGCCATCCTGAAATCAGTCTGGCAAACCTTTCCTGGATTCCCTCAATAGCAAGAATTTCCTTTCTCAGGCTAGGAGGTCAAAACTGCATATAATCCTCAAGATGTGGCCTCACCAAGGCCTGGTATAATTGCAGCAAGGCATCCTTACTCCTTTACACAAATCCTCTCGCTAGGAAGGCCAGCATGCCATTAGCTTTCCTCACTGCCTGCTGCACCTGCATGGCAACCTTCAGCGACTATTCCACCCTGACACACAGTTATGTAGGCCAGTGGATTTCCTTCTCTAAAGGACATTAGTGAGCCAGATAAGTTTTATTTTATGAAACTGATTGCCATTAGGCTAGTTTTAATTCCAAATTTTTTTAAATTGAACTCACCTTTCCCCAGCCCCCATGGCGAGATTCAAATCCTTGTCTCCAGAACATTAGAGCCTTGGGTTCTGGATTATTAGTCCAATACTATTAGCATCAGGCAAATGATCTCCCCTCTTGTCGCTGTTTCTGTACAGTACTGCTGCCCAGAGGCATTTGTGTTACTTAGCTGATGGGTATGACAAATAAAAGATTCAGTGTAGGTAAGATGTTAGAAGAAATGTGGTGTTTTTTGCCTCATTCATTCACAGGATGGCTAGGCCAGCATTAATTGCCATCCCTAACTGCCCAGAGGGTGGTTAAGAGTCAACCATATTGCTATGGGTCTGGAGTCACATGTAGGCTAGATCAGGTAAGGATGGCAGTTTCCCTCTCTAAAGGACATTAATGATCCAGATGCGTTTTTCCAACAATCGACAATGGATTCATAGTCATCATTAGACTTTAATTCCAGATTTTTATTGAGTTCAAATTTCACCATCTGCCATGGTGGGATTTGAACCTGGGTCCCCAGAACTTTACCTGGGTGTCTGCATTAATCGTCTAACAATAATACCATTGGACCATCACCTCCCCTTAAGGCATTATTCACAGAAATAATTATTTGGCCAATATACTTGGTCAAACAGATAAGTAAAGAGATCTCACTGGTGTTGTCCACCTACCCAGATTGACTCCCACTCCAAAATCCTTTTAATTTTAAAAATCCATCCCCTGTTTTCCAATTTCAATGCATCTCCCTATCCCCGTAACCTCCTCCAATCCAATTAAATGTTGATGTTAGTGAGCGGATTCCATGCTAAAGTCAATGGTTGATGGAATCATAGAGATTTCTTGCCCAGAAGAGAACCATTTGCTCCATTGATTTGTGCCGATCAAGAAATAGCAAAATGGGTCCAAACTAGAAACTTAATAAACTGCATCATTACATCCACAGTAAAGACAGGGAAAGTGGTAGAATGGGAACAGTAATCTTAGTAATTAAATATAAAATCACTTCAAGTGTAAGAGACAACAAATACTGAAAGATGCACAGGCAGCAGAGAGTTCATGGGTAGAATCAAGAGCTAACAAACAATACACGCATGTAATAGGAGTCGTGTGCAGGTCTCTGGTAGTAGCTATAAAGTAGTAGATTGTATAAATGCAGAGATTAGACAAGCAGGTATTTTTCTAGGATGAGATTAATTAGAAAAATTAAAAATCATGAGGGATCTGGAAGGAGTACATAGGGAGAAGCTTGTGAAAGAATAGAGAACAAGAGGATGTAAAAGCAGCAAAAGTGATATGAGATTTTTATTTTTATGCAGCAAGTAGTTTAGATCTGGAATATACTGCCTAAGACCGTGGTGGAGGCAGGTTCAAATGAAGCATTCAAAAGGGGTTTAGACTCTTCTCTGAAAAGGTAAAATGTAAGATTGTGGGGAGAAGACAAAAGAACGGAACTGAGTGAATCGTTCATTTGGAGAGCTGGTGTGCAGATACAATGGGTCAAATAGCCTCTTGCTGTGCTGTCAACATTCAGTCATGTAGCAAAAGCATAGTGGTTTAAGGGGGGAGGTAGTTAACTTTCATACAGATTGGCTTGACCATGCTAACATATATCAGAAAGGTAATGAATTTCTTGAATATTTTTGGGACAGTATTCTGAAATTTAGGTTTAGCTCAGTCAATAGCACTCCTGCTTCTACACTAGCAAGGTGTGGTTTCAAGTTCCACTCCAAGGCTGATCAAACCTGATTTTCAATGCAGTACTGTTGGAAGTTGTATAGTTATTATCTTAAGAGAAAGGATATATAGGCACTGGAGAAGGTGTAGGGAAGATTTATAAGGATGATACATGGAAATATGCAGGTGTACGATCCAGAAAGGATTGATAGGCTGGGTGGGTCTCTCTTTTACTCGAAAAAGGGAGGGCTGACTGTTAACCTAGTAGAGATATTTGAAATTGTGAAAGGCTTTAATAGAATGGATACCAAGAGGATGAAGCTGTCAACATAAGATACCCACCAAAATATCCAATTTAAAACTCAGAAGAAACTTCTTTATCTCAGAGAGTGGTGAGATTGTAGACTACACTGCCACAGGAAGTGGTTGAACAGACTAGTACAGACACATTTAAGGGGGAGCTAAACAATATGTGAGGAAAACATAAGGAAAAGAAAATAAGGCAATAATGATAGACATAGCTAAGGAGGAATGGGAGGAGGTTCAGTATCAGCAAACAGTAGCATCAGAACATCAGAAAAAGGAGCAGGAGTAGACTATTTAGTCCTTCAAGCCTGCTGTGCCATGCATGAAGATGATTAATCTGATCGCGTCCTCATCTCCACTTTCCCCTTTGCATTCCTTGACTGTTTTGTAGATCAAACTGCTGATGAATTCACTATTGAACATTTTTGAAGTCCAAGTTCTAGTGTTCTCTGGAGTGGAGAATTTCAAAGAATAGTGACCCTTGGAGGGAAGAAATTCTGCCTCATATCTGTATAAAATGGGAGCCCACTTATTTTCAAACTGTGTCCCATTGTTCTTGCTTCTTCCATGAGTGGAAATACTTTTCCAGCACCTAGCCTGCCAAGCCCCCTCAGAATTTTACATCTTTCAATATTATCACTTTTCATTCTTCTAGACTTGAATGAATATAGGCCTAACCTGCTCAACCATTCCTTTTAAGACAGCTCCAACACCACAGGAATCAATCTAATAAAACTCCACTGAATTGCTTCCATTATAAGTATATCCCTCCTTTAATAAGAAGACCAAAACTGCACACAATACTCCAGGAGTGGTCTCACAAATGCCCTGTACAGTTGTGTTGAGATTTCCCTATTTTTATGGATGTCAGTGTTTTGTAATCTCTTTCTGTTTACATTCTACTTTTTTTTAATTCCTTCCACCAATATGGACAACTTCATGTTTTCCCACAATACGTTCCAAACTTTAGCCCTTTCATTACAGCACTTGGCAGATTTGTGCACTATTTACAACTTGCTTTTCCACCTACTTGAGTAGCTAATTTGCTGATAATACAATGCAGCCTGTCTCTTCATCCCAAGTCACTAATATAGATTGTAAATAGTTTCAAGCCTGGCACTGATCCCTGTGGCACTCCACTGGTTACAATTTGCCAACTGAAAATAACCCATTTATCTTAACTCACTTGTTTTCAGTTGGTTAGTCAATATGATATCCATGCTCATTTATTACCCCTACACAATGAACTCTTATCTTGTGCGGAAACATTTATGTCACACCTTACTAAATATCTTTGAATGCAATACATTTTAGTGGCTGGACCAAGTTTCTGTGCCATATATCCTACACAATCTAATGGAATCCTGCATATTATGAAACATGTCTTCTGCGAGGCTGATACCCTTTAGAGGAATGACACCATTAGATTAGAGAGAGCACGTGGAGAAACAGATATAACACAGTATGGAGCTGGAGGAACACAGCAGGCCAGGCAGCATCAGAGGAGCAGGAAAGCTGACGTTTTCAGAAAAATGGAGAAACAGTTCCCTTTAGCAGAAGAGAATAATTTGGGGTGAACAACAAAAGAAACTGTGCTGACGTGATGAAAAGCATTTTGATGCAGCAAGTGTTTAGGATCTGGAGTGTGGTAGAGGCAGATTCAATTCTGGCTTCCCTAAAGGGAATTTGATAAGCACCTCAAGAGAAACATTTGCAAGGCAATGGACAAAGGGTGATGGACAGAGACCGGCTGGGCATGTATGGATACAATCGGTTGAATTTTTTAAGATTATTGTAATGGCATCTGCAATTTTCTCACCTACGTCACATGCAACGCCTCCATCTACATAAACAGAGTGGAGGTTGAGAGCGTCAAGTTCCTAGGAGTGACGATAATCAACAACCTGTCCTGGACCTCCAGCATTGTCTGACTGCGACAGTCAAGAAGGCAAAACAATGCCTCTTCTTCCTCAGGTGACTCAGGAAATTTGGCATGGCCAGAAGGATCCTCATCAACTTTTACAGATGCACTGTAGCAAACATACTACTCGGGTGCATAACGGCCTGGTACAGCAACGGCTCTGCCCAGGCCCGAAAGAAACTACAGAAGTTTGTGTGCACAGCCCAGACCATCACAGAAGCCAACCTTCCATCCTTAGACTCCATTTACACAGCTCGTTGCCGCGGAAAGGCCAACATCATCAAAGACCCATCACAGCCCCACAAGGCTTTCCTACAACCTCTTCCATCAGGCAGAAGGTACAGAAGCTTGAACGTACACATCAACAAGTTAAAGATCAGCTTCTTCCCTGCTGTTATTAGACCGATGAATGGACTCTCTAACTTCAAATAATGCTGATCCTATTAATGTTGATCTTGCTTCGTACACCTCCTGTGCAGAGTAATCTGTATGCCTCACTCTCTCCAAGCACCCTATGATCTGTATGTGGTTGCTTACTATGATCTACCTGTATGGCTTGCGAACAAAGCTTTTCACTGTACATAGGTACACATGACAATAAACCAAAGCAAATCAAAGCTTTTAATCCCCTGGAAGGGAAACTTGTTAGTGCTATTATTTTCTTCATTTGCTAAATTTCTATTTTATTTTAGGAGATGACCATTGGTCAGAAGATATGCTAAATAAACACAGATGCCTTCCTTACTTCTTTCCTCCTTTCTTCCCATTTCTTCCTATTTTTATTTCCTTCCTTTTTCTTCTTTTCTTTCTTTCCTAAAACTGATTAGTGGAGGGCGCTAGCCATGTTAGAGTTAGTAATGAGTTAGACCCAGTTAACAGTCTAACACGCAGGAATGTGTGTATCTAGCAGCAATATGATTGAATTCAGCACCCTTGAAAAGGTGAAATGCCAAATGGTTGCTCAGATTCCAGGTGCCCACAGTGTAAAATACAAGATCAGAGGACAGTGTTTGTAAATTCATTTAACATTTGCACTCTTAAGGGCCTGGAGTTCTAATTGCCAGAAGAAACGGCCAGAGTGACTAAACAGTTAAGAGACACAGCATGCAAATTGCAAAAAAAAAACGTAGATCCTGGCAAATAGGAAAGATACAATGTACAAAGGTGACAAAGCAGATGGTAAGCTACAAAGGGTATGAAAAGAAGCTTGCTCAGAATATCAAAATCAACATGATTTTTATCTAAAAGAAAGAAATATATTGCAGTTGGGAACAATAAGGGAGTCGTGAAAGTTGGTGACAGTAATACAGTCAATGATAATAAAGAAATGGCAGACACATTGGACATTTACTTTGTATCAGGTTTCACAGTGGAGGAAGAGCTCAGAACTCAGGAAATCCCATGGAAACGAACAGATCAGGAGAGCACCAGAATTAACGCTAGCAAAATAACAGGAATGAAAACAACAATGGTGTTAATGAGATTCCCTTCCACTGATTTAACAGACGTAGATGAGAAAATTGCAGATGCCCTCATTCTAATCTTTTAAAATTGTCTGGATTTAGGAGCTGTTCTTTTAGGTTGGAAAACTGCACGTCACATGACTTTGTAAGGAATTTGGGAAAGGAAAATCTGGAAATTACAGATCAATTCATAGAATCCCTACAGTGTGGAAACAGGCCCTTCGTCCCAACAAGTCCACACTGACCCCCAGAGTGTCCCTCCCAGACCCATGCCCCTGTAACCCACCTAATCTACACATCCCTGAACACTACGGGCAATTTAGCGTGGCCAATCCACCTAGCCTGCACATCTTTGGACTGTGGGAAGAAACTGGAGCACCCGGAGGAAACCCACACAGACACAGGGGAGAATGTGCAAAATTCACACAGACAGTCGCCCAAGGGTGGAATTGAACCTGGGTCCCTGGCACTGTGAGGTAGCAGTGCTAACCACTAAGCCAAAATGCCAGCCCTCAATTAGCCTCTCAAATATTGTTGAGAAGTTTTTAGAGTCCATAATTAAGAATAGAGTGAGTGTACATCTTGAAAATTTTCAGCTGATCAGACAGAGATAGTTTAGATTTGTAAGGGTAAGATCACGTCTGATAAACCTGTTTGAATTTTTTGAAGAGGTGTCTATAGTATCTTGGGGATACTTATGGATGTTATTCATATGGACTTCTTGAAGAGGGTCTCTTGTAGTGCGGTGGTGGTGTCCATACCTCTAGACTAGGATGATGAGATCGTTGTAGTCACATATATCTAGAAGGTTACAGTGAAAAGTATTTTGTTGCCACAACCCAGTGCCATTTTGAGGTACAAAAAGAGTAAAAGGAAATTACATAAATCGAGTTCATCTTCTGTAGAAGGGGTCTTCAAACACAGGCCTTCCCAGGGTGTCAGGGGCCTTGAGGAGTGCCCATGCTTCAGTCCTACCACAGCCAGGACCCACCAACCCACCCATGACCGCTGCAGACGACAACCTGCTGAGTCCACACTCAGGTCCACCACAGCCAGGAGTCCTGGCATGAGGCAGGTCTGGGTTCAAGCCCCACCTGCATGAGAGGTGTGAAATAATATCTCTGAACAGGTTGATTGGGAAAATATCTGGACTTCCAGAAGTAAGCTACATGAAGCGAAACAATTTGGATAATCTGATTCTAGGGACATGGTCTAGAATATCAGGATGAGACCTCTCGGCAGTGAATTTAAAGAATTTTTGTTTATATTCATTCAATGGGACAAGGGCATCACTGGCTGGACCAGCATTTATTGCCCATCCCTAATTGCCCAGAGGGAAGTTAAGAATCAACCACATTGCTGTGGGTCTGGAGTCACATGTAGGCCAGACCAGGTAAGGATGGCATTTTCCTTCCCAATAGGACATTAATGAACCAGATGGGTTTTTCCCAACAATTAACAATGGATTCATGGTCGTCATTAGACTTTTCATTCCAGATTCAAACCTGGGTCCCCAGAATATTACTTGGGTTTCTGGATTAACAGTCCAGTGAAAATACCACTAGGCCATCTCCTCCCCATGTCTCTGTGCATAAAGGATAGTAAAAGTTTGGAACACTTTTTCACAAGTGACAATTGATACTGGATCATTTGCTAAGTTTGAAGTTGATAGATATTTTTTCTTAATTAAAGGCACTAGGGGAAATAGAACAAAGGTGTCAAGTTAGGCCTCAGATCTGCCACATTCTCATTAAATGTTGGAAGGCGCTCAAGGCTCTAAGTGTCTGACTCCAGATTGTAAATTCTAATATTCATATGTAAAATTCTTTGAGACATTTAGAGGCAGTGAAAGTGGCAATGTGGCTGCAAGTTCTGTCTTTCTCATAATGCATTGTGATAAATAATAGGTAAAGTTGGATATTGTTTTACAATCAATACAGAAACATTTTGTAGTGTGTTTTACTTACAGCGCAAAGAAAGAACAAACATTTCCTTAGATTCCACTGCAGTCCATTTAGTTTGTTTATTTATTGTGCAATTAGAGAAAATCATCAACATAGATCTAACTTTAATAAATTACATTAAAATCACACAGCACTGAAGGCCATTTAGCCAATTGGTCTTTGAAAAATAATGACTAGCTCCAGTCTCTTCCTTTCCCTCTGTGGCCTTCAAATATTTAGTTCTTAACTACATATCCACCTCCCTTTTAACATTCAGTGTTGAATCTGCTTCCTTCACCTTTTTAGAGAAGTGCATTCCATGTCGTAAAACTTGCTGTACAGAAAGAATTCTCCTCCCCTCCCTGTACTCTTGGTCTTTCGCCTATTATCTTAAATTTCCAACCTCTGGTTGCTGACCGTACTGTCACTGGGATAGTCACAGCTGTTTATATTTAAGTCAATGATTCCAAGTCAGTCTTGTGAGGCTTCGTGCTATGGCACTCATTGCTGTCCCATTACAGACAGAAGGAGAAGTGGAATTGTCAAAGAATGCTCTTTGTTGTTGCTTGATGAACATCGTGGCCTGGACAAACTTTGACTTGGACTTTATTGGGTCCTCTTCCAGGCTTCTGCAGTCTGTAACAGCAATTGCCAATGAAGCACATAAGTTAGCAATGTGGATTTCAAATGATAACCAGATATTAAAGTTGAAAAAGCTCTGGAGAGTGATGAGTCATCTGCTACTTGGCTCCTTTTTATCACATAAATCTCACACCTGTACCTTGTAGATATATTTGCCAAAGATTTCTGGCCTTACATCATGCACATAAAATTAAATGGTGTTCTTTGACATCTCTTTCTTATCTCAAAATTAATGCCAACTGAACAGGGATTTTGAAACCATGACTTATTGATATAAAAATATTCTCACACACTCCTTTAAAAAGAAACACATTAAAGGTAGGTATAAATATCACCCCTGGCAAAACTGGCTCGAAATTTAAAATGCTTGAATGTAGCATTTCCTTAACTACTGTAATTATGATCCTTGAAGCTTTTTTGAAGGTTTTGTCTAGTTTCTTCAGAATATAATTTTCAAAGTTTTTAAGAACCTGTTAATTAAGATGTCAACTCTTTTCTCAAGTAGTGAGGATTGCTTTGATTTAACTTACTTCAAACAATCTACTCAGCCTCACAACTGGGAAAAAGAGCAGGGTACAGAGAGTTGCTTTTTGACTTTTTTTAAAAGCCAGCCCTCAATTTCGTGAAAGACCTCCATCATTTTTGTGAGGGAGGAATACTTCTGCATGTTACTGGTTTTTGTGTTTGTTTTCTGAAAAATATCACTAATTTGTTGATTTTGTGCTTACCTAGATGCAAGCAAATGAAAAAGTTTATATTTTTGACTTCGGTACAACTCACCTTTGTTTCCAACTGAGAATGGTTTCTTACAGACTAAACCTTCATCTACTTAACAACATGTTCTGGTCTTGACATCCCTGAAACCACGACAATCATCCCCATCCTCTGAACACGAGGGTCAGAACAATCTACCCTGCCTCTGTGTGACAAAATTCTATTTCCCACACCAATGGTGCGATTCCCCATTTGTGGCAAATAAATTTTACTCTTTGCTTGTCCAACAAAACTGATGGAACGTATCAAAACTCATTTCAGAAAAGGGTCTTTTCAACTCGATATAAAAGTTTGGGCTAATGTTTGGAGCCATGGGCTTAGAGGTGAAAAGGACACTTTATCTGGGCAAATTGTTGATGCCCGTGATGAAAGAATGTTGCCAAAGTGCCTGAAAGATCTGCTCAAGATTTCTTTTCCTGTATACTGGTGCACATACAGCTATGCCAGAATTCAAACATATCGGACAAAATTTAATTTGTAGGTAGAAGTCTCTCCACTCACTTAAAAGCTACGGGGGTGCCTGCTTATGCTAGCCCAGGCACCACCCTCCAACCCCTTGAGGAAATGGCTGTTGCAGCAATAGTTGGCTCAGCATGAGATTTCTACCTACTTTTGGGAGGAAGTTCCACAACCCGGCCAATCCAACAGTTGCCAAATCACTCGTTCCAGCAGTGCCACCACGGCTAGTGGGCATAGCTTGGACTGCAGGCTGACTCTGACAGGAAGTCTCCCTCTCACACTGTAACCAATGCTGCCAGATTTCACCCAGTGGCCTTTGGCACATGGCAGGGCTTACACCTGCTGCATTGGGTGGAAAGGACCTGCCCAACCCCCAAAGGGTGACCCACCTACCCTTTGGGAAACTATGGCACACACAAGCCACTGCCTCTGTATAAAATTCTAACCAATGTCTCTAGATTTACTACAGACCTGGTCACTTATCCTAAAAAAAATCCTCGTAGGACCACTGCACTCCTAAAATGGCCAGTTAGTAATTTTTCATGCACACAGTCATGTCGCTACAGCAGCTTTAACCCATGTTACAGAGTCACACAGAGCAGCTGTTCAAACAGTCCCAAGGATCTCTTCAAAACATAAATAGGGTCATTTTGACTTTGTGCAATCGTGTGAAGCAGATGATGTTGATATGAAAACCCATTTATGTCACTCCCAACTTTTATTTCCACAGACTTCAAAACACTTCCTTCATCATGTTGCGTGGGATTACCAGCAGGATAGGTTGGGAACAGATCTTTCAGTTCAAAACTGGGCAGCTGTGAGGTGCTCTGGGCCACCAACTATTTGCATTGTAAAATTATATATCACCATAATCTATAAGCTCATCACTTTACCATTAAGATCAAGCCAGGAGACCATCCCTGGTTCAATGAGGAGAGCAGGAGGGCAAGTCAGGAGCATCACCAGGCAGATGTAAAAATGAGGTGCTAACCTGGTGTGGCTAAGCCACAACCGCATGCATACTAAACTGTGGAAGTAAAAAGGCTGATGCATTTACAAAGAGGAAGAGGAGTTGCAGAATGAAGTGTTAGCTAATTGAAAAATCCACTCACTCGCAGATTTAAAACCAGAACTGTAACAGAATAATGGAATCGTAGAATGATGCAACAAAGGCGGTGGCCATTTGGCCCATTGTGCCTATACCAGCTCTTTGAAAGAGCAGGTAAATCACTCCCCTGTCTTTTCCTCTTTATCCTACAACTGTCGTGTAGATATTCAGTTGTCTTTTGGAGTTACCATTAAATGACCCTCTGGGAGTCTGCATTCCAGATCACAACCATTCAATGGGCAATATAAACGCTTACGTTTCCTTTCCGATTACTTTAATCCTGTGTCCTCTGGCTAGCCACTTCTATTATTAGAAACAATTTCCCCCCTTAATCTTGTAGGTCTCCATTAAGTTTCCCCTTATCCTTCTCCAAGAAGAACAGCCCCAGTGTCTCCTTAGTCTCTCAATGTTGTTCGAAACAAAATAAACTTCCCTTCTCCATGGGCGCTGCTAGTTCCTGACCACTAACCATGGAGTGCAGGGGAAAAATTTATTTGAAGTGTGAAGACTAATATTTCTCCACGACTAACCACTTCTCCTTCATCTGTAAGACCGACGGATTATTCCTTTAGCAGTCCATTCGGTCAAAAATGTTAAATGTGTCTGTTGCCCAAAGAATTGTAATGTTAAAAGTCAGGGATATATTCCTCTCTTTGCTTCTGTTCCAATTCCCTGTTATGGAGTCAGACTTGACCCGTGTGGCAGCTCCACTATCGTGTAACTGAGCCGCGGCAACACATTCTAACCTCCGGCTTGCTTGACCCAGTTTCCTTGGTAGCAGGCTCGCACTGTAGCCGGCGCAACTGGATCGCTAGCCCACCTGTCCCTGTACATATGAGCGAAGCTGGAAGCTGGTTACATTGACTGTTTTTTTTGTGCCCTACATTTCAGCAAGGGGAATAAAGAAACAGAATCGTGAAAACTGTCCAGCTCAACAATTCAGAAGGAGTTAGCATCTAACAATTATGCTCTTGGTTTTAACAAGAAAATAAATCTCTTTTGACCTTAACCGCACGCAATATTGTAATGTCTGTTCAATATGTTTAGAGTTCTACCGATGCAGTACCGCCCTCTTCTCAAGAGGGGGCAGGATCAGCCTAATTTTCTTTGACATGGGGCCTCTGATTCTATCAATGTGGTATTTTATCTCATAACTAAAGGCTCACATCAGATCAAAACAGCTTCATGATGCCAATTCCCCAGCAATAAACCGCATGTGGCATTTTTCAGAACTGGCTTCATTTATCTGAGGAGCTCATGGATTTTGCTGTTCAGAGCATGGCCAGCATTGAGATTACAAGAAGGAACATTGTTTGTTACCTAATCTTGCATCACTGATCCTGATCTGTGACTGCTTGCCTTGACATTTTCAAAGTCACACTGAGCTGCAGGCTTCAGGGAGTCTAAACCCAAGGCCGGTAACCCTGTCCTGAGGCTACTGAAAACTGGATTGGTCTGTTGAAATCTGAAGATCAGGCAGGAAGGTCATTTTAGCTTAGTTCCATCCCTTTTTACTGGATGACATGCCAGTTGTAAATTAATATTCCTGTTTAACCCACTGGAATCTGTCTTAGATCACACAGATATTTTTATGTTACAATCCTTTCTGTTATAATTGCTCAGAATATGTAAGACAAAACGAACTGTGATGCAATTGTGAAATCTGATGGAAGACAAAGACTTTTGCTTAACTTGGTGTCCATTTTAACATGTGCAGTGGGCTCTGTGGTTGCATCAAGCTATGATTTTTGCAGGTAAGATATGTTGGTGTAGTGAATCTGTTGCTTGACATTTGAACTTGCTTTCATGAATGCAAGTTCAATGCCAGCATGGTTTGAGAACTGAAATTCAGTGTAAAACAAAACTTGAAATTGTATGTGATACCTTTCTGTGAATTACTTATCTCACTTGCTGCCATCTCTGAAACCCCAGTCTAACTCTTAACTCCCTCTGAAAATGCCTAACCCCAGCCACTCAGTTGTAACAAGCTCCTACCAGTGGTTCAAAAGAGGGATTACCACATTGTACGGGTATTTTCTGAAGAAGGGTCCAGACCCGAAATGCCAGCTTTCCTGGTCCTCTGGTGCTGCTTGGCCTGCTGTGTTCATCCACCTCTACACTTTGTTATCTCAGATTCTCCAGCATCGGTCGTTCCTACTATCTCTTACCACATTGTATGGGTATTTTTTGTACCTAGGTATCTTTATACCTAAGATGGCGCCTTATGTGGCAACATTTTACACTTTTCATTGTTCTCCTTTACTTCTGTACTTGAGTACTTGTGGCAATAAAAAGCTAAATCTATATCTAAATCTAAGTCTTAGGCCAGCTCAGAATGACCAATAACTCACAGCCCTGTCACCAACTTTTCTCGGCTTCCAAGAAAGAATGTATAAGATTCTCGGAGGGCATGACAGGATGGATGCAGAGAGGTTGTTTCTTCTTGTAGAGATTCAAGGTCCAGAGGGCATCATTTCCAAGTAAGGGATTGATCAAGTAAGACGGAGATGAGTAGGGTAGTGAAGTCAGGGAAATCTTTGTTGCTGAGGGATGTCAAAGCTGGGTTATCAAGTACATTCAAGGCATATCCTTCACTTAACCACGAGTACCAGGACAGGGTCCAACTCTGGTTCAATCAACAGTGCAAAAGAGCATGTCAGAAGCAGCAACAGACCTACCTAAAAATAAGATGGTAACCTAGTGACGCTACTACAGAGAACTACAAGTACACTGAACAGCGGAAGCTGCAAATTTTGGGCAGTTTCACAAATCCACTACTGATCAGATCAGATCAATGCTCTGCAGTTCTGCCACATTCAGTCATGAATAATGATAAACAGCTAAATAGCTAACGTGAAAAGGAGACTGTGCAAATATTCCCATTCTCAATGATGGAGGTGACCAGCTCATGAATTCAAAAGACTGACAAATTTGCAAACACCTTCAGCCAAACATTGCAGGGATGATAAACTATCTTGACTTCCAACTGAGAAACATTGCAATCATTCTTAAACCAATTTGATTCACTCCATGTGATATTGAAAAAGATGTCAAAGTAATAAATACAGCAAAAGCTGTAACACTGAAGACTTGTGCTCTAGAATTAGCTATACCTATAGTCAAGCTGCAGGAGAACCTCAACTCAAGCACTTTCTCTACGATGTGGAATATTGCTCAGGAAGTGAAAGTCCAATTTGATCAGTTCCTGCCGAATCAATCAGTCTACTCTCAATCATCATGGAAGGCGCTGTTTGATTTGATTTGATTTATTGTCATGTGTATTTTGTTACAAAACACAGTGAAAAATGTTATATATATGTGTTGTCATTCTCCGGCGCCATCTTAAAACACAGAAAAAAAAGCAAAACATAGAATGCAAAGGCAGAAAAACAAAGAAAAAGTGTTCAACTTTGGGCCGGCACGGTATCTCAGTGGTTAGCACTGCTGCCTCACAGCACCAGGGACCCGGGTTCGATTCCACCCTCGGGTGACTATCTGTGTGGAGGTTGCACATTCTCCCTGTGTCTGTGTGGGTTTCCTCCAGGTGCTCCGGTTTCCTCCCACAGTCCAAAGATGTGCAGGTTAGGTGGATTGGCCATGCTAAATTGCCCGTAGTGTTCAGGGATGTGTAGATTAGGTGGGTTATAGGGGAATGGGTCTGGGTGGGATGCTCTGAGGGTCAGTGTGGACTTGTTGGGCCAAAGGGCCTGTTTCCACACTGTAGGGATTCTATGATTTACAGTCCTTCTTGTTACATGCTCCACCATGTGGCATGGGCCTGGTGGCCAAGTATGATTTCCCTTCGCCATGCTGCCACTGCTGGAATGAGAGCCGTCACTCTTCAGTGCCATCTTGCCTCCACTGATACCTCCATGAGTCTGCACTGGACACAGATGCCACTGGGAACCCAAATTCCCCCCGCTGCCCTAGCCATGAGATCGATGCTGGGACTGCCTCATCAATGCAAGAAGGCACCATGAACCCAAACCTACCTCCGATGCTGCCACCACAAGTCTGAGCTGGACCCACTCAAATCCCGCACTGAGCTCACTCACTGATGCTGAAGCTATCGCTGTGACCGAGCTCTTCAACAAAAAGTAAGCAAAATAAAAGAGAGGAGAGAGAAAAAAAGAAAAGAAATGAAAAGGAAAGCGATTGGAGCAGATGAGCCCCAGGCTCAGAAGATCTACTCTACCCCCATCTTACTGGAAGTCAAGTTGACATTGCTATCAAGTGGTACTTAATAACCAATAACCTGCTCACCAATGCTCAGTTTGGTTCCTCCAGTGCTACTCAACTCCAGGTCTCATTACAGCTTTGGTCCAAACATATACAGCTAATTTCCAGAATGAGGTGAGAGTGACTGCTTCTGATATCAAGGCAGGACTTGACTGAGTATGGAATAAAGGAACCTGAGTAAAACTAAATCAATGAAGATCAGGGTGAAAACACTCTCCTGTCCAAACTCATACCTAGCACAAGGGAAACTTGTTGTATTCATTAAATGCCAATCATTTCAATTGCAGGATTTTGTTACAGGAGTTCCTTGGGGTATTTATTTTCCAAACAACCTGTTCAAAGATGTTATTAAATACCTCTTGAACCCAGGTGGCTCGAAGGTAAGGACACTACACCACAGGAGCCCCGAGTTCCTCACGGTCGTGTTCGAAGCTCAACCATATTCAGCTACAAGTGAGACTTTTTTGTCTTGTGATAAAGTGGTAATGTCCATACCTCTAGACCAGGTGGCCTGGATTTATATTCCACCCGCTCCACAGCTGTGTAATAACACCTCTGGACGGGTCGATTAGAAAATATCCATAAAGTGTGAATTGGGATGTTGATTGACAACTAAACAGTATTTAATTCTATTTGCAGAGATAGTAAGAACTGCCGATGCTGGAGTCAGAGATAACACAGTGTGGAGCTGGAGAAATGCAGCAGGCCAGGCAGCATCAGAGGAGCAGGAAAGCTGACGTTTCAGGTTGGGACCCTTCTTCAGAAATGGCCCCATTTCTGAAGAAGGGTCCCGA
>NC_063352.1:12923222-12946730 GCF_021869965.1 Rhincodon typus | reverse complement strand
GTTCCTGATTTACAGCATCCACAGTTCTTTTGGTTTTTATTAATGATCCATAAGAGCTTCATTTTGTGTTGTGAACACTGAACAAAGTGCTAAAAGGCAGCTTATGTGGAGTGAGGGGATTGAGCAATCTGGGAGCTGCTCTGTGGACTGAAGGGGTTGAATCATTTTCATTCAGTTTAAGGTTAAACTTTCAGTCATATTGCAAAAGTAAATGGGAACCACAGGTAAGTGCAAACAGGCTAAAAGGAGAGACGCTGCACTCTCAGTAAGATAGAGTTGACCTTGGATAAAACGACAGATAAGGTGAATGACATGGATCTTTCCTTAAGGTGGGGGAGTTCAAAACAAGGGGGCATATCTTTCAGGTGAGAGGAGAAAAATTCAAAAAAGACATGAGGGGCAACCTTTTTACTTGGAGAGTAGTTCATGTGTGGAATGAACTTCCAGAGAAACTGGTGGATGCAGATACAATTACAACATTTAAAAGACATTGGAGAAGTTCATGAATAATGAAGGTTTGGAGGGATATGGGCCAAGTGCAGGCAGGTGGGACTAGTTTAGTGTGGGAACATGGTCAGTGTAGACTGATTTGACTAAGAGGTCTGTTTCTGCACTGTATCACTCTCTGACTGTGACTCTATGACAGACAATGCCTATAGGAAAATAAAGATAATACAAGACACCTAGATGGTGAAGTGTGGGAATTGTAATATGCGTGCTGTAATCTATATAAAGCTTGAAGATGTCTTGTCAACCACTAGAGTTACACATCAAGTGTCAATGCTTCAATGTCTCTGTGTGTATGCACAAAATAAGCTATCAGAACCTGATTTCCTGAGTCCTCTTATTAATTTATCAAGTTGCTTGGTATCATTTGGTGTCGCTGCAGGATATTGTGTCACATCCTCAACACTGGGTATGTTTTAATTGATCACCTGGAGTCAGAGCAGAGAGAGTACCAGATGTGGATGAGGTCCAAAAGGATCTGAAGGAAGCCTCAGGACAGGATATGCTGGATGAAGAGGAAGAGCAAAACTAGCAGGAGAGCAGGAGGAGAAAGCCAAAAAGCAGTGCCAGGCCTAGGTTAAGGGAGGGAGATGTGGAGGGGCTGGCAGCAGGTTGGGAAAGTACAAAGACCTTCCGAGCAGCTCATGAGGGGTTTCTGCAAGTCACTCTGGTAAAGTGGTTTAAAACCTGCTACAGACACATGCAATGATCCCTCTGTGTGCACTGGCCAATAAGAAAGGCATCTATATCCCGTTAAAACCTCGATTTAGATGCCAGAGCTAGGCTACCCCAAACAACTGGTTCCCTGGGCTCCCCAGGTGAAGGTCCAATGAAATACTGGCAGATAGATCAGGTGTGGGAATGAAAGAGAGGGCAAGTTGAGGAGGGGATATGAGGCAAAAGGTTGGACAAATTAGTCACCATGTTACAATCAAAGTGAAAATGGACGATCAACATTCGAGTTTTATCATTTGACTTTAATATCTGAGACTTTCATGGACTAAAACTGGTTTTAAATAGGATACTGCTAGCCTAAAATGGTTGCTGTGTTCACTTGACAAGCTCAGGTAAGTCTTGTGGAATACACAAAACCGACTGCCTCCGAAGGGTCCTGACCCCTCTGATGTTGCCTGGCCTGCTGTGTTCCTCCAGCTCCACACTGTGTTGTCTCAACTACCTCCGAATTACCAATTTAATGAAGAAGATACTGTGTCCTGACTTAGCTTGGAAGAGTACACCAATATTCATGCCACCCTGTTCCACAAGCTGTCACAAACCATAGAAATGTATAAACTCCCAATGACACCACTCAAAATGACCAATTTGCTTGATTGATTGCAATTCAGGACAAAATTAATTCATACCAGGCTTTGTCAGAAACAACAAAAAGTAACTATTCATTGTAACATACTTCACTTTAATAGAATCAGAGAAAAGAAGGGATTCCTAATTAAAAATATGCAGCTTTATCCCTTCAAAAACGTCAAATACACATAGACTTAATCACAACTAAGATGAAGAAAAGTGGTTTACCACAGATACCATTCATGGTGAAAGAATGTAGACTGGATAAACAAGCTCTGAAGTCTAGATCACAAGGTGGAAAGTTCTACTCTTATAGTTAGTCTGATTTTAACAATGTTGACGCTCTCTTGGCTCTAGGGGATGGTTGTTGTTTGATTCAATGGTTTAATAGGTGGACCTAGATCTTCTTTCAGAATTATTTCTTTTAACCTTTCTTGATATTTCTATTTTTTTTCCACATGATGGGAGAAAAAAGGAGAGAAAGGGAAAGATGGATGCTTTCTGTTTGCAGGTTCTGGAACTTTCTCTCTTTGGCCCTGGTACTTACAGCTTTTTAACACTCTACAGCTCAACTGATCAGAGAGCTGTTGTCAGGCAGCATTTCCTTAAATCAAAAGATCCTCAGTGCCACTTAGTCTCAAATTCTCACTTTCACTCAAAAAATATGCAGCACTTGTGCTTTAAGTTGCGAAACATTCCTGGTATTTTAGTTACAGCAGTCCAAATTCAATTTCAGCTTATTGCTCCAAAAAGAATTGTGCTCTCTTACAACTGAAACTCAGTGACGCATCGAGTAATTTGCATCTCATATTTTTCCCATGCATTCACGATAGCTTCACATATTGGAGGTAAAAGGTTACCTGCAGAGCGTTCAGTTTTGAAAAAAGTCAGTGGAGCTAGACTTGGAATATACCAATTAACCATATTTCAGTAACTTGCACTGAGGAACAAAGTAGAGGCAGAAAGAAACATGGACTGATAACAGCAAGGGTTTTGGAAACTCTTCTTTCTTTCTCTTTCACACACACACACACACACACACACACACAAACACACACACACACACACACACACACACACAATCTCCCTCAAGCTCAGAAACAAAGTTGATGAAAAGCAACTTGGAACAACAACAATTTAAGAAGAGCTGCAAGGCATTCTCAGCTTTGCCATTATGGAAAAAAAAAACAAAAAATAGTAGCTAAGCACTTGGAATCAGGTTTCACACTGGCAATGCATGACTTTAAAAACCTGTAAGCTACAATTATCCTTAAATTTTCTGCCTGTACCAGATACCCCTCCTTCTTTATATGTGAACTCAATATCTGGGATAGTAGGAACTGCAGATGTTGGAGAATCTGAGATAACAAGGTGTAGAGCTGGATGAACACAGCAGACCAAGCAGCATCAGAGGAGCAGGAAAGCTGAAGACCCTTCATCAGAAATTTCGTCCAGCTCTACACCTTGTTATCTGTGTATCTGGGTGTGTGTTTGATTATTTGTTTTATATTTTTTCAGGGTAGTGGCGATTAAACTCCAATTTCTCAATCAAGAAAACCTTGGAATTGGCTTATCTTCATTTTTGAATAGATTAATTAGGTTTAATGATGGCTGCATGCTGTGTGGGACCTTGTACAATAGCAACTGAGATTGGTGAGTGGCGAAAATGGCCTCTTATTGAGCATCTGCAGTGGCACTGTTTGAGGCGGCACTGATATCCAAAGTAGCCTCTTTTATACACAGTTTTTACATACATTAAAATTTTAGTAGCATTATGGTGTCACATAGTTGTATCTATTGTACACAAGTTTATGTGACATCTGTCCTGGGGAAGCAGGAAGTGGTTTAAGCACTTGCTAAATGCTGGCTGTTACTCCTGATAGGATTAGAATGTCTGTCCGGTCTGAGTTTGCATAATTAAGAGGTGTTAGTCCTTTTGTCTTTAAAATTAGTAATGTTAGTGAAAAATACTGGACCTATATGATCTAAATAAGTGAGAAATTATACGTGTACTAAGTAAAGGTATAGAGGATATTAAACTGATCTCCCGCAGCTGGTTTTTGATGGCTACTACACATTCGATCATGTAGTTTCACAGAAGCACTGTTTTGATACTAACTTTCTTAGAGGGGGTAACGACCTTTTCTAATATGTGTTTAAAATGTATACATCTGTAGGTTGTACAGAATGGCAGTCCTAAATAAAAGTTAGAAATATGTAGTACAGAGTTTTAGAAATAAGTAGCGTATAAGGAAATTTCAAAGAGATAAAAAGCAGCAGACTATAGGGACAACAGAGATAACAAGGTGTAGAGCTGGATGAACACAGCAGGCCAAACAGCATCAGAGGAGCAGAAAAGCTGATGTTTCGGGCCTAGACATGCTGGTGGAGGAAACTGTTTAATGTTCTACAGCCTATTCAGGTCCCCAGAGATGGTTTCTAAGTGCTAATTAATATTATACTCTTTCCATAGTTTCAAATGAATTATGGAGATACGATGGTGGGGATGGCATTGTTCTGAGTAGGTTATGGTGTTAACACTTATTCAGGGTAAGCCTTTGATACAGAAACAGGTCTAAACATTGCTTGGAGCATGGGGGCGATAAGAATTGAAAGGTGCAAAGAAACAGTAATAGGTTGGCAGCCTAGGAAGGGATGTTTAATTTAGTTTATCTTGTAAGAGTAAAATGTACTACAAAAACACGGTTTTATGAATGAATGAATGGAAGGAAATGTGGTATAGTAAACATAGAGCACTTGTGAGTGAGTTGGTAAAGAGAATCATAATACAGTATCTCACAGGGCTAACAAGGAAAAATAACTGTTGCAACTGATTGAGTGGTGCTGTAAAAAGAGGGGAGCCATGACCTCTCCTCTGCTGGCCCTAACAACCAGGATGATACTGTTCATTCCCGGAGGCAACCAAAATCGGGGCTTAATTTTTTGTATTGGAATTCGAGAAGTACTGAATAACTGTGTGGTTTTCCTCAGAAATAAAAACCAGTTCAGTTAATAAAACAACAAATGCAATTGCTGTTACATTCTTGCTAATTTGAAGTAACAGCTACTATATTCACTGCTTCCCACATAGACTGCTGGTTTCACTGAGGCTGAGATTTTTATACAACTTCAAATTAACATTACAGCAACTGAAGGGAATTGGTTTCGATTTTCAAAATTGCATGCTTCACTGTGCAGGCCCTCATCTCTTGGGAAAACCACACAGTATATAAAATTACATAGAATTACATAGGATTTTACAGGACAGAGCCAGAGTATTTGGCCCAAATGGTATATGGCGATATCAATTCTGCTTATGAACCTCCTCCCAACTTAAATATTTCTTTCATATGACTTCTAACTTATCCTCTATACATCTGAGCTTTGTCTCATCCACCCACTCACTGTAGAAGCAAGATCCACATTCTACACAGTCTCTGTGTTAAGGCTTTCCTCTTCAATTCCCTACTGGATTTAATAGTGATTCTTAAAAATATTTATGACCCTTCATTTCAAGACCACCAAACACCCCCTCTCCCTTTCCCATACAAATACGAGCATTTTCTCCATGTCTACCCCGGTGAGTAGTGGCAAGTTCATGTGTCCCTCCAGCACTCAATGGACACAGACAGATAGTGTTCATAATGTGGACAAAAAGGTTGATTGTCAACTTGTAGATCCTTCCGAAAGGTCTATAGTGAGTCACAGAGTGAGAATGTTCCAGGTCATCTGCTTGATGCAGATTGGTGGCCACAGATTATACCTCACCTTTGAGCCAGTGGACTGTTTCAAGAAATGGACGTAAGCTTGTGAGCTGTTGCACTCTGATGTAGGAAGCTTTCTAAATCTAAGTCTACCAGACATCTAGAAAAAAAGAGGTCTGCCTTGTTCTTGATTGGTTATAGGTTCACAGTTCTGGTATCAGTTTGGTAAATCCTTTTTCCATTTTCTCTAGTACCTCTTATATTCTTTCCATAATCTGCAAACCAGAACTGTTCGTTGTACTCCAAGTGTGGTTTAACCAAGGTTCTACACGTGCTTAACATTGCCTCTTGGCCATCTAGAAATTAAGGTCAGTGCTATGTTTAGTTTTATATGCCTTGTAGACCTGCTATGCTGCTGGAAAGGGTTTTCGACCTGCACCACTAGATCCCCTGTTCCTGCATTCCATTTAGAGTCTTGTTTTCCAAGAAATATGTGACTCCCTATTCTTTCTAACAAAATGTACAAGTCCTTAGACAGCACCTTTCAAACTCACAACCACTTCCATCTAGAAGGACAAGGGCAGCAGATGCATGGGAACACCACCGCCTGCAAATTGCCCTCCAAGCCTATTCTTCTTAACAAAATGTACAGTTTATCAGAGAGTTGTGAGTCTTTGGATCTCACTTGTGTAATGTTGGCATCGTTGCCCTTGAGAAGATGGTGGTGAGCTGCCTTCTTGAACCGCTGCAGTCCATGCGCTATGGGTTGACCCACAGTGCCCTTAAGGAGGGAATTCCATGATTTTGACCCAGCAACACTGACGGAACAGCTATACATTTCCAAGTCGTGATGGTGAGTGGCTTGTGCGACATCTTGCAAGTGGTGGTATTCCCATGCATCTGCTGCCCTTGTCCTTCGAGGTGAAAGTGGTTGTAGGTTTGAAAGGTGCTGTCTAAGATTTCTTTGGTGCGTTTCTGCAGTGAGTCTTGTAGATGGTACACACCGCTGCTAATGAACATCGGTGGTGGAGGGAGTGGATGTTTGTGGATGTGGTGCCAATCAAGCAGCTGCTTTGTCCTGGATGGTGTTGAACTTCTTGAGAGTTGTTGGATCTGCATCAACCGAACAAGCTGCTCCACTAATCTGCGTGATATCTCTCAGAAAAATCAAATCAGGCTTCTACTAATCTTCAAACCTTTAATGTGAGGTTAATTTTATGTTAGATTACTAATCTTTGCAGATATTACAGCCAGAAATTCCTGAGGACAGATTAGGATTTAAACAGAACATGGAAGAGCCCTTGGCCTCTGGGGATTCCAAAGACACGTCAGAATTGAATGGAACTCCTTTTCAATTTCAAAGGAGGATGGGACGATTTGAGCTTTTTATTCTTTTGTGGAATGACGGTATTGCTAGCAGAGTGTTGTTGCAAATCCCTAATTGCCCTTGAACAGATTGGTTGCTAGACCAGCCAAGAATCAGTTACATTGCAGTGGGTCTGGAGTCTCACATAGGCCAGTCCAGGTAAGGATGGCAGATCTTCCTCAGGTCCCATGGGTTTTTATGGATAAAAGCAAAATTCTGTAGATGCTGGAGACTCGATACAAACACAGGAAATGCTGGAAAAGCTCAACAGGGCTAGCAGCATCTGCGGAGAAAGGAAAACAGGGTTAGCGTTCTGACTCCAATACAAGTCTTTTTCAGAACGAAATTTGATGAAAGCGACATGCTTACCATTCGGTAGAGAGACTGGCTTCCAATTCTAGATTTTTTTAACTGAATTGAAAGTTTACCAGCAGCCATGGATTTGAACCAGCTTTCCTTAGAGAATAAGCCTGGATCTCAGGCTTATATTCTTGCAACATTATCACTATACCACCATCTCTCTAACACAGACAGGTCTCAAGGTCAAATTTTAAATTCATCCACTAAATTTACATTTAACATTCTGCGATGGAGATCTAAATTTTTTTCTCTCCGTTTGACTTCATGCAACAATAAGAAACAGGAACTACCTAATATAAAATGTTGCTAATTAGGCATAAAATTGTCATGAGGTCATTTTGACTGTATAAACAGCAACTCAAAAATTATATCAATATGTCGAGTTTAACTCAATGCGTACCTTGTCATTTTTAAGAATAACGTGAAAGGAAGCTATGAAACATAACTCCCTCCCAAGTTGTCAAACATGAAAGAAATCAAATTAAAAGAGCCAGGCTGCCGATAATCCAACTTTAATGATCTCTCTGGAAAGGTCTTTTTTTTTTGCTCCTTTTGAAATTAAGTTTTGGGCTTCCCCAACTATTTTTCAAACTCAGGGGGTAGGCCTTTGAATCCACACTGATGCTTTTGACAGTGGTTTTATGGGCTTTGTCCACAGATGCTGGTGTAGAAAGTTCTGCAGCAGTTAGAAGAAGCTACACGTCAGTGGTGTGTGATTCAGACATGAGAAGCCTCAAGCTGTTCTCAGATATTCGGGAGAAGCTGGCACATAGCAAACTTGATTGCTATTTGCAGAATATTGTTGTAACACTAAACCATCAATTGCATGAAGAATGCAACACTGTTTTATTAAATTAGCTACCTCTTCGCTACAAAGTTACAACTAAAGCAATTAAAATGTGACATGCAGATAAAGGAGGAGCTTGCATTTATTTCGCATTTTTCACGCACTCAAGATATTCTAAAGCGCTTTACTGGACAATGAAGTACTTTTGAGTGTAGTCGTTATTATGGTGCAAGAAATGCAGTGGTCAAGATCCTAAGAAACTGCAAAATGATAGTGACCAGATTATCTGCTTCAGGCGCTGGTTGAGTGATAACTATCGCTCTGGGTGGAATGTTTATGGAGGTCACTCCTACCAACATTGAGGAAAAGTGCATCTGCAAGGGGTTGGTTTCTTTCATTCACCCTGGGTCATTGGTGTCACTGGCTGGGCCAGCAATTATTGCTGATCCCTAGTTGCCCTTCAAAAGGTGATAGCAAGCTGCCTTCTTGAACTGCTGCAGTCCACATGCTGTAGGTAGACCCATGATGCCACTAAGAAGGGAATTCCAAGATTTTGTCCTGACGACAGTGAAGAAACGGTGATAGACTTCCAAGTCAGGATGGTGAGTGGCTTGGAAAGGACCTTGCAGGTAGTGGTATTCCTATGTACCTGTTGCCCTTGTCCTTCTAGCTGGAAGTGGTCGTGGGATGTGGAAAGAGCTGTCTGCAGTGCGTCTTGTAGATAGTACACACTGCTGCTACTGAGCGACGCTAATGGAGGGCATGGATGCTGGTGGTTGTGGTGCCAATGAAGTGGGCTGTCTTAAGTGTTGTTGGAGCTGCACTCATCCAGGCAAGTGAGGAATATTCCATCACACTTTTGACTTATGACTTGTTGATGGTGGACAGGCTTTGGCTAGTCAGGAGGTGAGTTACTTACCACAGTATTAATACCCTCTGACCTGCTCTTGTGGCCAGTGTATTTATGTGATGAGCCCAGTTGAGCTACTGGTCAATGGTAACTCCAGGATGTTGAGAGTAGGCGATTCAGTGATGGTAACACCATTGAATGTCAAGGGGAGGTGGTTAGGTTGTCTCTTATTGGAGATGGTTACTGCCTGACATTTCTGTAGCATGAATGTTCCTTGCCACTTGTCAACCCAAGCTGGATATTGTCCAGACTTTGTCATATTAGAACATTGATTGCTTCAGTATCTGAGGAGTCACGAATAGTGCTGAACATTGTGCAATCATTGGAGAACATCCCCACTTCTGACCTTATGATGGCGGGAAGGTCATTGATGAAGCAACTGAAAATGTTTGGGCCTAGGACACTACCCTGAGGAACTCCTGCAGAGAAGTCCTGGAGCTGAGATAACTGACCTCTAACAACCACAACCAGCTTGCTATGTGCCAGGTATGACTCCAGTCATCAGAGATTTTGCCCTGATTCCCATTGATTCCAGTTTTGCCAGGGCTCCTTTATGCCACACTCGGTCAAATGTGGCCTTGATGTCAAGGGTTGTCACTCTCACCTCACCTCTGGAATTCAGCTCTTTTGTCCATGTTTGAACCAAGGCTGTAATGAGGTCAGGAGCTGAGTGGCCCTGGTGGAACCCAAACTGGGCGTCACTGAGCAGGTTATTGCTAAGCAGGTGCTGCTTGATAGCACTGTTAATGACACTTTAATGATGATCGAGAGGAGACTGTTGGGGTGGTAATTGGCTGGGTTGGATTTGTCCTACTTTTTGGGTACGGGATGTACCTGGGTAATTTTCCCCATTGTCAGGTAGATGCCAGTGTTGTAACTGTACTGGAACAGTACAGTTGGCTAGGGGAGCAGCAAGTTCTGGAGCATAAGTCTTCAGTACTATTGCTGGAATATTGTGAGGGCTCAAAGCCTTTACAATATCCAGTGCCTCCAACCATTTCTTGATATCATGTGGAGTAAAGTGAATTGGCTGAAGACTGGTATCTGTAATGCTGGGAACCACTGGAGGAGGCCGAGATGGATCATCCACTCAGGACTTCTGGCTGAAGATTGCTGCAAATGCTTCAGCCTTATCTTTCACACTGATGTGTTGGGCACTTCCATCATTGAGGATGGGGGTGTTTTTGGGACCAGGGTGTTGTTTAATTGTCCACCACCATTCATGACACAATGTGGTAGGACTGCAGAGCTTCGATCTAATCCATTGGTTGTGGGAACTAAAACAAAGTTGCTGGAAAAGCTCAGCAGGTCTGGCAGCATCTGTGAAGGCAAAAACAGAATTAACGTTTCAGGTCAGAACCAGTTCTGAGGAAGAGTCACCAGACCCAAAACATTAACTCTGTTTTTTCCTTCTCAGATGCTGCCAGACCTGCTGAGCTTTTCCAGCAAATTTGTTTTTGTTCCTGATTTAAAGCATCCGCAGTTCTTTCGGTTTCCAATGGTTGTGGGATTGCTTAGCTCTGTCTATCATTTGCTGCTTATTTTGTTTGGCATGCAAGTAATCCTGTTTGGTAACTTCACCAGGTTGAGACCTCATTTTTAGATATGCCTGGTGCTGCTCCTGGCATGCTCTCCATTGAACCAGGATTGATCGCCTGGCTTAATAGTAATGGTTGAGTGGGGGTACACTGGATATTGAGGTTACAGATTGTGCTGGAATACAGTTTTGCTGCTGTTGATGTGTCCCACAGCATCTCATAAATGACCAGTCTTGATTTACTAGATCTGTTCGAAGTCTGTCCCATTAAGCACAGTGATAGTGCCACATAATACAACGCAGGTTGCTCTCAATGTGAAGGTGGAACTTTGTCTCCGCAAGGACTGTGCGATGGTCATGCTTACCAAAACTGTCATGGATGGATGAAGGATGAGGACAAGTATGTTTTTCCCTCTTGTTGGTTTCCTCACCACCTGCCGCAGACCCCGTCTAGCAGCTATGTCCTTTAGGACCCGACCAGCTCGATCTGTAGTACTACTGCCGAGCCACTCTTGGTGGTGGACATTGAAATCTTCAATCCAGAGTATATTTTGTGCCCTTGCCACCCTTGGTGCTTCCTCTAAATGTTGTTCAACATGGAAGAATACTGATTCATCAGATGAAGGAGGACGGTATGTGGTAATCAGCAGGAGGTGTCCTTGCTCATGTTTAACCTGAAGCCATGACACGTGTAGGCCAGACCTGATGAGGAGAGCAGCTTTCCTTCCCTGAAGGACATTAGTGAGCCAGTTAGATTTTTCCAACAATTGACAATGGTTTAGTAGTCATCAGAAGATTCTTAATTCCAGGTTTTTTTTTAATTGAGTTCAAATTTCATCGTCTGCCGTGGTGGGATTCGACCCTGGGTCCCCAGAACATTAGCTGAGTTTTGTCATTTTCTCATGATGATTTTCTCGTCAGCTGATAGAGGCCCAATTCGACAAATACATCTTTAGAACTCAACCGTGTCTGTCAGTAGTGGTGCTACTGAGCTACTTTTGCTGATGGGTATTGAAGACATCCTGATCCAATGTACATTCGGTGCCCTGACAAACTTTGCTAATTTAAGCTCGAAAACCAAGAGATTATCAATGACCAGCTGTTGAAATGACACCTTGCTTCCCTGTGATGGAAATAGTTGTACAAAGTTCCATTTTGGAATCCATGGCTTTAGAATTGCTTTGTTAAGCGATAATGCCTTCACTTAGTGATTACAATTACCATGAGTGATTCTTAATGACAGTGTGCTTTGCTGTGAACGCATTCACATTGTTCCTTCTGTCTCAGTCACTTCCTTATGACTCAACAGCTGCAGTACATTGAATTCAGACAAATGTAATGAACATAATATGTGAAAAGAATCTTCTATTGTCATTAACTGTGGCATTTATTCATTTGTACGAAATTGCAGTAATTAGAAACATGAAGTCAGCTTTTATCAATAAAAGCAAATGCACATAATTATTCTTGAAATATTTTGCACAGTGTCTACTGTGCTTGCACTATTTCAGCTTCATGATCTTATCTTTTCATTTTTAAGTAATGACATACCATGCTACAGTAGTGAATACAGCAATTGCGGTAGCACTATTGATGGTTGGTTGAGTACCCATATTCTATTCATTGATATAGCATTATTCCCATTTAGGTCTACCTTGCTTCACTGGAGCACCTGTTTTTTTTAGTCATCTGTGGGATGTGGTCATCACTGGCTAGGCCAGAATTTATTGTACTTCCCTAAATTGCCCTGAGGAAGATGGTGGAGAGCTGCCTTCTTGAACGGCTGATGTCCTTGAGGTGTAGGAAAACTTACAATGCTGTAAAGAAGGGAGTTCCAAAACTTTGTTTCTGAAGGGATGGTGACATAGCTCCAAATCAGAATGGTGTGTGACTCAGAGGGGAGCTTGAGGAATGTGGCGTTCCTATGTGTCTTCTGCCCTTTGTCCTTTGAGGTGGTAGCAGTCGTGGGTTTGGAAGGTCCTGTGGAAGAAGCTTTGGTAGGTTGTTGCAGCATATCCTGCAGATAAACTGAAACATTTGCAACAATATTCAACCAGAAGTACTGAGTGGATGATCCATCTCATCATCCTCTGGAGGTCCGCAGCATCACTAGCCCTTCAGCCAATTTGATTCGCTCCATGTAATATCAAGAAACAACTGGCTATGGGCCCTGACAACATCCTACAATAGTACTGAAGACTTGTGCTCCAGAACTTGCTGCGCCTCTAGCCAAGATGTTCCAAGTATCAGCTACTAACTGGCATCTCCCTAAAGATGTGGAAAATTTCTCAGGTCTGTCTTGTACATAAAAAGCAGGACAAATCCAACCTTTCCAATTACGACTCCATCAATCTACTCTCAATGATAAGCAACTGGTGGAAGGTGTCATCAACAGTATTATCCACCAGCTCCTGCTTTGCAATAAATTGCTCACTGATGCCCAGTTTAGGGTCTGTCAGGACCACTCAGATTATTACAGCCTTGATTCAAGCATGGACAAAAGTACTGAATTCCAGAGGTGAGGCGAGAATGACTGCCCTTGACATCAAGGCTGCATTTAACTGTCTATGGCATTAAGGAGCCCGAGCAAAACTGGTGTCAATGAGAATCAGGAGGGAAATATTCCACTTATTAAAGTGATGCCCAGCACAAAGAAAGCTTGTTATGGTTGTTGGAAGTCAGTCATCTCTGTGGCATCAAGGAACAAAGCTAGAGTCAGTGAGAAAATCTCAGTCTGGCTAGAGCTGTACCTAACACTAAGAAAGATGGGTGTAATTGTTGAGATTGGTCACCCCAGTTCCAGGAAATCTCTTCAGGACTTCCTCAGGGTAGTTTCCTAGGCCCAACCGTCTTTAGCTCCTTCATCAATGACCTTCCTTCAATCATAAGATCAGAAGTGGGGATGTTTGCTGATAATGGCACAATTTCCAGGACCATTCGCAACCACTTAGGCATTGAAGCAGTCCATATAGAAATACAGCAAGACCCAGATAAGATCCAGACTTGGACTGACAAGTGGCTAATGACATTTGTGCCATATAAGTGTCAAGGAATGACCACCTCTAACAAAAAAGAATCTAACCAATGGCCCTTGCCAATCCATGGCATTTCTATTGGTGAATCCCTCAGTAACAGCACCCCGACCATTGACCAGAAATAGAACTGGACTAGCCATATAAATATTGTGCCTGCAAGACCAAGTCAGAGGCTTTGAATCTTGTAGTAAGTAATTTGCCTCCTGACTCCTCAGAGTCTGACCACCATCCACACAACACAAGTTAGAAGTATGTGGGAATGCTCCTCACCTGCCTGGATGAGTGCAACTTCAAAAACACTCAAGGTTAACACCATCCAGGACATTTGATTGGCAACTAATCTACAAACAATTACTCTCATCACCACTGACACTCAGTAGCAACAGTGTGTACCATCCAGAATCATCTACAAGATGTACTGCAGAAATTCTCAAAAGATCCTTATACAGCACCTTCCAAACCCACAAACACTTCCATAGAAAGACCAGGACAAACAAATAAGTGGGAAATCAATCATCATCCTGACTTGGAAATACATAACCATTCCCCACAGTTGCTGAGTCAGAAGCCTGGAACCCCTTTCCTAACAGCATTGTGTTGTACACCAAATTGACTGCAATGGTTCATGAAGGCAACTTACCACCATCTTCTCAAGGGCAGCTAGGAATGGACAGTAAATGCTAGCCCAGCCAGCATTGCCCACATCCCATGAGTGAATGAAAAGAAGATGGTACACATACTGCTACTGTAGTTAAGGGAATATTGAAGGAAATGGATGTGGTGTCGATCAAGTGGGCTGCTTTGTCATTGAGTGCTGTTGAAGCTGCACTCATCCAGGCCATTATACCATTATAGTTTTACACAGTTAGTTCTTGTCTTTTGTCTTAGTCATTGTAATTCCCACTCTAATTGTTCTAAGCCCTAACTAGATGCAACTAATTTTCAAACAAAAGTGCTGCAATTTATAGTTATTATAAAGTGAAATGATTTCTTGGAAAAGTGGTTCTGAATGATGGATTTGGCATAACAGCAATATTCAAGTGGTAAGTCTTAATTGGTGACATACAATTTACAGTCATCTATAACAGTAGGGAATTGTGAACAGGATGGTTCCTGTAGTTGAGTAATATTAGAGAGATTTGGCTTATTAGTTCCCTCATTAATTGGCTATTTCTGAGAATTAACAGATTTATCAGTAGGGCATTGAAACAATTGAAATAAAAACAGAGAATGTTGTAAACATTTCTGGGTCGAGCCGTACATGTGGAGAGAGAAAGAGAGCTAATGCTTCGGGTAACCATTTGTCAGAAAGAAATGGACCTTTTTGCCTGAAGAGAGGCCATCAATCTGAAACTTGTATGTTGTTTTTCTCTGCAAAATTTTAGCCTGACTGAGTATTTCCAGCATGTTTTTTATTTTTGCAGATTTCCAGCATCCATAATATTTTCATTTTATCAAAACCATTACTTTGCTGGAAGCAAAAAGCATTGGAAGTCTATGGTCCACTAAGTGCCTGGAACACATTTAGTTGCAGCGTGGCATTATTTCATTCATTGGTTTCAAAACTGTAACTTTTAAAGAACCATTAATGTGCGGGGGCCTTCAACCTCTAATGTTGTGACTGAATTAGATATATTTAAATGTGATAAAACTATGGCCAAATTTTCTTGTCTCTAGATTGTCAGGTCTGGCAGCACCACTGAAGATGTGAGTCAGGTTTCTGTGGAAATGCTGATGCTTGAACCTCCGATGGAAATACTTGGGAAGTTTAAATTCCTGATGGGCAATTCCTGTGCTCCCTGGAACTCTCCATGTATGTGTCTGACTCAGAGCTAGTGTTGGAGAGAAAAGATTAGACTAAAACCTCTTCCAACATCTAGTTAACTCCACAGCTAAGCCCTCCTCAAATCATGCCCACCCTGTCATTGAACCTGAATACCCTCAGACAGACCAACTGGACCCAACTACCCACTGACTACCCCACATCCCCCAACCACCCAATTACCCCAAACTAATCGACCAGGCCCGATTCACTCCACTTACAATCTTGCCCCCATACCCACCTCCCTCTCTTACCCACTTCACCCACCTACACACTTCACCCATTGACACACCCACTCACTCACCACTTCATTCATCCATCCTCTACAACTCCAAGACTGGAAAGTTAAACTTACGGCAGCTACCTTCAAAACAAGAAGGAACCATTCCCTGTCTTTCACTGACTCTGCTCTGGCAGAATTCCCTGGGAATGCATCTCTTTGGCACCGGGGATTGGACGATCCTGGAAGAAATGGGCAGAAGCACTGTGTAACATGAGATTTGAACACATGGGCACCTCAAGGACCATGACGCAGGGATCCTTTATTCCATTGGCATCAGGTCATTAGAAACATTAAGGATAAATGAGGGCCTATTTACAATGCTTGCACAGAATAAACCTACATTGTGCTGAGGAATTCCTTTGTCTTTTCCACTCCCTTCCATCAAAGACACCTATTTTTAAGCATGAGTCCAACTGCCCCATTTCCCACCCCCCACTGTCACTTCCTGCTGGTGAATTGCTCAGCTCCCTGACTCACTGCTTTCCATCATTATTGCTCCCTGCTGAAGGAGTCCAGTTACACACTTACCTGCTTGAAGCCTGTTGTCCCAATAACTACAGATAGCACACAGTGACAATGTTTTTTTCCCCTTTTTCATTCATGGGGTGTGGGCATCGCTGGATGGGCCAGTATTTGTTGCCCATCCCTAATTGCCCAGGGAGCAGTTAAGAGTCAACCACATTGCTGTGGGTCTGGAGTCACATGTAGGCCAGACCAGGTAAGGATGGCAGTTTCCTTCCCTAAAGGGCATTAGTGAACCAGATGGGTTTTTCCCAACAATCGGCAATCGGCAATCAATTTACAGTCATCATTAGGCTCTTAATTCCAGATATTTATTGAAATCAAATTCCACCATCTGCCATGGCAGGATTCAAACCCCAGTCCCCAGAACATTATCTGGCCTCTGGATTAACAATCCAGCGATAATACCACTAGGCCATCCCCTCCCCATGTGCTAAGCTGTTACCTAATTAGTATGTTTAGTTGTGCCGTGATGGCTAGAACGTTCAGGTCTATGTTAACGGCAGCACTCTTTTCTTCCACCAAAATAAAAACCGAAAGAACTGCGGATGCTATAAATCAGAAAGAAAAACAAAGTTGCTGTAAAGTTCTGAGGAAGAGTCACCGAACCTGAAACTTTAACTCTGATTTTTTCTTCACAGATGCTGCCAGACCTGCTGAGCTTTTCCAGCAACTTCTGTTTTTGTTCTTTTCTTCTGCCGCCATTCTGGGAAGATGGTAGGGATTTGGGTGATATCCAGCATTTGCTGAAGAAGACCTTCTCAGCCTCTTCTCTTCACTAGTATCTTCCAAAGGATCCAGGCTCTGTGGTGGATCACCCACATTGAGATCTATGTCAGTCAGTAGCACAGTAACAGCGTGCTAAACAGGGCAGATGGAGAGCACTGAGCAAGGGCGTTTGATTTGCTCACCGGGATCTCCCACAGTAGGTCACGATCCTAGCAAACTGCTCAACTCCCTTGCACAGTGCCCTCCAGCATCGTCACATCCTGCTGCTGGAGGACACGTTACAATTTGATTAGGAAATTCAATTCATTTGGAAGATTCAGGTATGTGTGATTTTGAAAATATAAATGTTCCTTTAGATGCATAATTGCCAACTGCAAGAGCATAGCACCTTACATAGAAATGCAGGAATAGCAAAACCCAAACATCACGGTTAGCACTGCTGCCTCACAGCGCCAGGGAACTGGGTCCGATTCCAGCCTTGGGCGACTGTCTGTGTGGAGTGTGCACATTCTCCCCGTGTCTGCGTGGGTTTCTTCTCGGTGCTCTGGTTTCCTTCCACAGTCCAAAGATGTGCAGGCTGGGTAAATTGACCATGGCAAATTGTTCTGTAGCATCCTGGGTTATGCAGACTAGGTGGGTCAGCCATGATAAACGTGGGGTTATGGGGACAGGATGGGGGTCTGGGTTTGGATGGGATTCCCTTCGGAGGGGCAGTGCAGACTCAATGGGGCAAATGTCCACTTTCCTCACTGTAGGGATTCTATAATTCAATAGTATGAATTTAAACGGCTGCGTGAGATAAAGGGTTTGAATGACCATTTCTCATTCCTTGATTTATCAGGAAATTGACTAGAGACCAACCTTTTGTTTATTTTACTTCCATTGTAATTAATAAAATGTCTGAGAAAGCTAAACAGCACAGTCAGAAAAAAAAGATTGATTTAATTCTGCCAGGAATTGCCCTAACAACTACTCTGGCAAGAAGGGCGCTATTCAAAGGAACATTGTTTCAGCCGTAAGCTTGTTAAGAGGGGCAGGTTGAAGCTAGACTTTGGAAAATCTTGTCAATCCAGTAAACACAAAGGCAAATGAGGTCTTCTTGTTGAGTGATAGTGCACTTTAAGGAATCAGTATCAAGGACTCTTACTGTGGCCAATTTCCTGTGAAAACTCTTAGCTAATTCTGGTCTTCCTGCTGTAGGAAGGATGTTATGAAGCTTGAAAGGGTTCAGAAAAGATTTGCAAGGATGTTGCCAGCGTTGGAGGGTTTGAGCTATAGGGAGAGGCTGAATAGGCTGGGGCTATATTCCCTGGAGCATCGGAGGCTGAGGGGTGACCTTATAGAAGTTTATAAAATCATGAGGGGCCTGGATAAGGGAATAGTCAAAGTCTTCTTCCCAGGGTAGGGGAGTCCAAAACTAGAGGGAATAGGTTTAAGGCAAAAGGGGAAAGATTTAAATGGGACCTAAGGGGCAAATTTTTATGCAGAGGGTGATGTGTATATGGAATGAGCTGGCAGAGGAAGTGGTAGAGACTGCTACAATTACAGCATTTAAAAGGCATTTGGATGGGTATATGAATCAGAAGGGTTTAGAGGGATATGGGCCAAATCCTGGCAAATGGGACTAAATTAATTTAGGATATCTAGTCAGCATGGATGAGTTGGACCGAAGGGTCTGTTTCTGTGCTGTACAACTCTATGACTCTAAACCCCTCTGACTCTAAAGCCATTCAGTTCCATGTCTTCCTTGACCAATCCCATTGTAAAGACATTCTGACTACCCCTGTGACATTGAGAATGTTTATTCCACCCCCTGCTTCTATTTCTCCACTCCAATCAAAACTGATTGCTAACTCAAAATATTGTAAATGAATGACATGAAATAATTCTTCTTCATGAATTATAATTAGTTAAGTATGATAAAAAGAAACATCTCAATCTGATTACATTAAAAATGTACTGGATGCCAAACTTGTGCATTCTACTGTCTAGAAGAACATATGTAGGAGGTACATGTCTCCAAATCACACATCATCCTGACCTGGAAATATAACATTGTTCCTTCATTGTCACTGGGTCAAAATCCTGGAATTTCCTCATTAACAAGGCTGTGAGTATATCTACAACACACAGACTGTTGTGATTCATATAGGTGCCTTCCCACCACCTTCCCATGGCCAATAGGTACTGGCCTTGTTAGCAATGCCTATATTTCTGGCCACCCTCTACAATAAGTAAAACAGATTATCTGCTCGTGTTTTTCATTCGATGTCTCTGGGATATTTCTATGTGACCACTGGGCGACATTTTAGCGACACAATTAATGAATGAAAATTAATTCATTCGCCGTGAATTGCATGAGACATTTGGGCAATTGAAAAGGTGCTATACAAATGCAAGTTATTTCTTCTTAACTGAGTGAAATGACATGAAATTCAAAGGCTTTTGGCCTTTTCTGAGTCCAAAATTTGGCAATGCACATGGCAAGGGCTGGTAGAGGGGATGGGATTACGTTTTGACCACAGTCATTGAAGATACACATAAACATCAGTGACCTTCACAGTAATGCCTCCCTGCCAGAGGAGCAAATGGATAAACTTCATTTTGGTTTTTTAAAGACAAAAACGCCATCCAACCACTCAACTCAATTCGATCATGACTGACCATTGCGTCACTGCATTTGTCCATCTTTGCTCCATATTCCTTGATGCAATACATAACAAAAAAAATCCTATTGATCTGCATTTAAAGCTCCAATTGATCCAAACACATATTCCCAGATTTCTTCAAATTACTCCATCATTTCTCTCCCCTAGATTGAATTCTAACAGTATGTCATCTCATTCAAAATCCCCCCAACCTTCCCTCTATCTACCCTTGTGTTTTAAAATCTTAAACAGCATATTTTTAAGGTGAGAGGAGAAAGTTTTAAAAAAGAGATGAGGGGCAATTTTTTTACACAGTGGTTTGTGTGTGGAATGAACTTCCAGAGGAAGTGGTAGATGCGGGTACAGTTATGATGTTTAAAAGGCATTTGGATAAGTACATGAATAAGAAACGTTTGGAGGGATATGGGCGAAGCATAGGCAGCTGGGTCTAGTTTACTTTGGGATTATGGTCAGCGTGGACTGGTTGGACCGAAGGGGCTCGTTCCCTGCTGTATAATTCTACTTTGATTTTACCACCCCGCTCAGTCTTCTTACACATTTGGTGTTCGTTTTAGAAATCGTTGGATATCATAGAATCTGATTTTAATACTGTGTTGGTGCATGGGTTTTGAATTGATTGCAATCACCCTATGATCCAAGGTTGAAAGCTATTCCTGAACTATGTATCATTGGATTTTAGTTATTATTAATAGAATTATTCAGTAATAATCCACAGTGTAAATACACATCAAGAAGTAACTGGCAGTGCTGTGGAGATTGTAATACAGATGTGAACTGTTTATCTGTTCTGATGTTAATCAGTTTGCTAAAAGAGCTCTTTTGTTGAATTAGTTGTTTTACTCAGCAGCAAGAGGGTGGTACGGGTGGAAGGGATTGTTTGTTTTTCAGTCATTATCAGCCCTTGATACTCATCCAACTATATTTTAACTGCACACCACAAATGACCGTACATATGCCAAAATTTGTCTAAGATAAGCGAAATCATAAATTGTAGGGAGGATGGTGTATCCCCTCCTGTGGATAAATTAGGGTATCTGCAAACAAGCCAACCCTGTGGGAAACTTGGGCAACTGGTTAATGAGACCTTAGTAACTGACATTTACTAAAGAGAGTCTTTAACTGCAATGATGTAATCAAAGTGGTTAATGTGTTGACAATTTCACAAGGCATCCTTTTCCCACACTGTGATTTAGTGCAAAATTTATATGTGTTACGCTTCAAATCCAAAGCTAGAACTCTCTCCTGATTGACTGTTTACAGTGCATGGCTTAAAAAGAAAAAAAATTATAGCCCTAACTTAAGGAAACAAAATGCTCAATTTACAGCGTAATTATAATTCTGACTACATAATAGGTCCTGGGTGTTGTCATGTATGGAACAATCCTCCCATTAATTTTATTTTATGTTACTCCTTTACCTTTCATAGGAAGATAAATGAAACAAAGCATTCTGGTAATATGCAAGTACTATGCCTCTGTCATAGTAATTTTAGTGGTGGTAAGGGGGCAATTAATGATGTAGAAGGTGAGGGAGAGGTACTCCAGTGTTTTCTCATGCCTGCCCCAATTATGTTCATGACAGGCAGGTTTCTGGATGGTCTTGGTGCCCTTCCATGCCCACTTAAGGGCCTCCTGCTGCCACTGGTGGGCCTATTCACTCAGTAACAGGTGGGATCTTTACCCTTGTGGGAAGCCAGATTAGCAGGCCTTTGAGAAATGTCACTCATTCAAAGATACTCAGTGCCTGACCAAGAAAGCGGTGATGGGAAGGTGGGGAGAAGGGACCCACTGAGAGCTAAGTCTTTCCCATCATGCACACCCGCCACCCCCAGCCCCCACCTCCAGGCTTCACTGACCTGTCCCTGGGTTCTTTGGTAATCCTAGGCCTCAGGTGAGTGTGGTAATTGTGGCAGCCACTCCTTAAACACCGTCTTTTGTCCCTACAACCCCTCCACTCCCCTGTGACAGTGCTAAGTGATTAAGAGCCTCTGAAGCCTGGACATCTGTCCCCAGGGCCCTTCGGCTCAGGGAGTGTCACCTACTGTTGCCCAGTTAATGCTTTCCCTGACATGGTGCTCACCAGCAAGTGGGAGAGAGACTGATCACTCCACTGAATACTACCCAATGAATGGAGGTCATGAGGAACAGTGTGTGCATTCCTCACGCAGCCTGACATTAAAGTTGGGCCACTGACAGCCTTAATCACACTGAATGGCAGAGCAGCCTTGAAGGGCTGAAAGGCCTAGTGCTATTTTCTCAGAGAGCATCCTGTGCAGGTGACATCATTATGGTGGAGTGCGATGATGTCAGCGCAAATACCAGCTTGGCTTCTCTGAAGTGTTCTATAATTTTGGAAATTGCAGTCAACCCACTCACAGTTCTGGTGCACTGTTGACAATTTGGAACATCAAACCTCCTTTACATTTAATTGATCGCTACATTCTTGGTGAAATTTTACCTTCACCATTCTCAGTAAAATCCATATTACTGACAAATGGTTATTCACTATATTGATCATGAATATCCCCCACATTCCTCACTGTACAAGTATCGTTGTAACCAGCATCAGTTGATATGATTCTTGGTTTCACTCTTGATGCAACACTTATGTTGCTGGAGATGCTCAGGAGATCGCTTCTATCGTATGAACATATGGGCAGCGCCAACTTTATGACATATGGCTGTCCTGTTGCTTGGCAATAAGGTAGCACTTCATGCCTGTGCACTCATTGCTCATTAGAACCGCTCTGAAAAAAGAATCATGCTGGACGCAAAACATTAATTCTGTTTTCTCTCCCTACAGCTGCTGCTGGGTCTGCTGAGTTTCTCAGCACTTTCTGTTTTTATTTCAGAGTTACTGCATTCATTGTATTCTGCTTTTATTTAAGCAAATATTTGCGACATTTATTGATAAAACAAATTTAATGGGAATAGTGACAGTTAAGGCAATTACGTTTAGATTTAATCCTCGATCAAAGGGCTTGCACTTTCCCACTCAATGAGTATGAACAGGTTTTTCAGACAAGGGAATGTTCAATGAATGTCATAACTTCAAATAAGTCTTGCATCAGAGGCTGCAGGCTCTTTCAAGTTGTAATGGGTTGAAGAAGAGTGGTAAATTGTTGAAAGAGTATTCATCTTTACCTGGCTATGAGGCATAATTTGAACATGTGAACATTTGGAGAATTACTCGTCGTGAGTCTGTTCAGGCATAATTCTTGTGTTTCTAAGAAGAAAAAGAAAGACTCGCATTTATATAGCATTGCTCATGATATTGGACATCTCAAAGCACTTTACAGCCAATGAATTATCTTTGCCAAGTTGTTATAATGTAGGAAACACGGCAGCCAATTTGCACACAGTGGGCTCCCACAGACAGGAATGTGATAATAAGCAGATGGTCCATTTTTGCAATGTTGACTGAGAGGCAAATTTTCAAAGAATCCCTATGGTGTGGAAGCAGGCCATTCAGCCCATTGAGTCTACACCAACCCTCCAAAGAGCATCCTACCCAGACTCACTCCTAACCCTGTCCCTGTAATTCTGCATTGCCGATAGCTAATCCAACTAGCCTGCACATCCCTGGATGCTATGGGCGATTTAGCATGGCCAATCCACCTAACCTGCACATCTTTAGACTGAGGGAGGAAACTTGAGCACCCAGAGGAAACCTGCACAGACACAGGGAGAACATACAAACTCCACACTGACAGGCACCCGAGGCTGGGATTGAACCTGGGTCCCTGGTGCTGTGAGGCAGCAGTGCTAACCACTGAGCTGCCATGCCACCCCAGAAATTTTGGACAGAATGTTAGGGATGACTTCCCAGTCTTCCTCAAAATAACGCAAGGGGATCTTTTGCATCCACCCGAACAAGCATTGGGAGCTCAGTTTAATGTCTCATCCAAGTTTCAAGAAGAGTAGCTCTCTCTCAGTACTGCACTCCCTCAGTATTGTAGCACTCCCTCAGTAC
>NC_063352.1:12865077-12893222 GCF_021869965.1 Rhincodon typus | reverse complement strand
GGACCCTTCTTCAGAAAATATTTTATTCAGAAAAGATTTTCTAAAGAAGGGTCCCGATCCGAAATGTCAGCTTTCCTACTCCTCTAATGCTGCCTGGCCTGCTGTGTTCCTCCAGCTCCACACTGTGTTATCGTTACATTGTTTTTCACACCCCTTTTGTAGATTATAGGGTGAGGTGCTCCTCTTTTGGGTGTTTTGGTTTTAGTTCTCCGAGGGGTGTCAACCTCCACTTTATAACAATAAACACCTCTTTGTATAAAAGGCCTGTATTGTGTTAGAACACTACATTTACAATAATTAACCCAACGCTTTTACTAAGTGGCAGAAGCAGAGTGTGATGTTTTCCTTTTGAATGTGATCTGCTGTCTGTATTGGCTGCCAGTTGTAATTAATCCTTTGTGTACTGGGACTTTTTTTTTGCTTTCAAATTATTTTTTTCTGTCTGGTTGGGGAAGTTGTCCTGTTCAGGGCAGCAACTTATCTGGGTGCTTTGCAGCTCTTGCCCATCTCGTCTCTGAAAATGACCAATTGTACTCTTTCCACATTCTTCCACCATGCTTGAATTTGGTCATTGTTCCATTAACACGTTCCTCAACAGGACAAAGAAATAGACTTTCAGTTGAAAATTCTAAAGGGTCTTACGTCCACACCTGTCCCAATCCTAATCTATTATGCTGAGTCACTGGCTCAGTGAGGAGCCTGTGAGTATAACTGACCACATTAAAGGAATCTAGTGGGTTGGATTTTGAAGGTCTACTTAATTCTAGAGGAGAGCACTCTAGCCCCCCACCCCTTTATTTTAATCCCCAACTGTAAAATTCCAGATCTACCTGGGTGTCCCAGGAGTTGGTGGTAACTGGGATGGAATTCCCCATGAATCCCATTCTCCCACTGTCACCTGCATACATCGGGTGGGACAAAGATTGGACAGTACCCCCACTTACTGGCATTCAAGTGAAGAGTTGAATTAGCCAGAACCTAATTTCTGGAGCAATGGATGAGATTCTACCTCAGACCCTCTACTCGCCCAATTGGAAACAGTTACAATCGGGGCCGAAATCTTAGTTTGGAAATTCATAACAGTTTTTGCTACTGAAAGTTGATCGTCTTTCTTAAAGGACCAAGAGTAAATGTAGCAATGGAAAAAAACAAATCAAGCAGGAGGGAGAAATGAAGAGACAGTGAGACCAGTCAGCCATGTTAGTCAAGGTCTTTTCTCCAGGGTAGGGGAGTCCAAGACTAGAAGGCATACGTTTAAGGTGAGAGGGGAAAGATTTAAAAGGGACCTAAGGGGGTAACTCTGTCACACAGAGGGTGGTGTGTGTATGGAATGAGCTGCCAGAGGAAGTAGTGGAGGCTGGTACAATTACAACATTTAAAAGGCATCTGGATGGGTACAAGAATAGGGAGGGCTTAGAGTGATATGGGACAAATGCTGCAAAACGGGACTAGACTAATTTAGGATATCTGTTCGGCACTGATGGGTTAGCCTGAAGCGTCTGTTTCCATACTGGTCAGCTCTATGACTCTATGTCTCAGTCCCAGATGGAGCAGGGCTATAAAATGTTGCCTAGGGTTCTTTGAACAGCAGTAAGATGAGAAAAAAGATGAAATGGAAACTAAGCACACAGAGAGGAATGCGACCAACTGTATTCCAGATCAGAGAGGAATCCAACAAAAACCTGGGAGACAGTGAACGAAAGGTTCTAATAAATGTTACATGAGGCAAATGTAAAGTTATGTGGAAAATTGTAAATATTTAGTTCTGTGCTTGCTTAGACGGTTCACAACAACCTCTTACTGAAGTGGTAAGATTTCATAGGGCAGGGGAAATAACAGATACAGGCACAATGGGCTGATTGGACTCCCTCCGTGCTCCGTCACTCTCTGGTCCTATAGTTTGTTGCTTGTGATAACTGGAAGCCAGCAAGTTACTCTGAGTGCCCCAGTTGCTTGCCAATAGAGTAATCTACTCTACAGCAATAATATCTGGGCAAAAGTTGCTGAGGAGAGAATAAATTCTTTGTTTACAGATTTTAATGTAGAATGTACTGGAATCCAATAACAATTGAAGACATAATTACCCCTTTAAGGGCCATGGGGAATCCTTAATCAATCTCTTCATGAAGCTCATTGGGTGAGTTCCCATGGTAACAGGCAATGGCCTGTCTAACTGAAACTCATCACCCGAGCCCTTTATATACACCAACCCCCTTGAAATAAGGGCCAATATTCTATTTGTATTCCTGGTTACCTGCTGCAGCTGTGTGCTAGCTCTCTGTGCGGCTCTCGTGTGGGTCAATAGTAGTGTCCCTACCCCTGGATCAGGAGGCCCGGGTTCTAAAGTCCCACCTGCTCCAGAGGTATGTAATTACATCAATGAGCAGCTTGATTGGAAAATAGGTTTAATAAAGATTATAAAATTGATCCAGGGAGGGCTGTGGAGGCACAGTGGTAGTGTCTTTAATTCTGAGCTAGGAGGCCCGGATTCAAGTCCCACTTGTTCCTGAGGTGTATAATAGCATCTCTAAGCAAGTTGATTAGGAAAACATCAGAATAGTTTAGGGATTCTTGTAATGTAGTGGGTAGTGTCCTACCTCTGGCCCCTGAAACCTAGGGTCAAGTCCCATCTGCTCCAGAGGTGTGTGATAACATCTCTAAACAAGCTAGTTAGAAAACAGGTTAAATGAATTAAAAGTTAAAGTAGACCCAGAAAGAAGAAAATATAAAGTAGACCTAATGGTAATGTTCGTTCCTGGGTGTCCTTGGAAAGGGAGCACGCAGTGTCCATCAATACTCTTGATGCCTTTACAGAGATGTAGGTACCATGGAGGACACAGTGGCAGGTACCGCAGTGACACAGTGGTAGTGTCTTTACTTCTGAGCCAGGAGGCCCCGGTTCAAGTCAAGACATAGTGCTTTATCTCCTCTTCCAAATCCCTTCTCACCCTATCCCATTTTGATTTTGACCCTGGGATGGGTCTGCAGAACTGTCTGGGACTAGCCTATGTACATCATAGGTAGTGACTCAATTTTGGTGTTCAACAATAAATGAGGTTCCAGTTGGGCTTCCTGAGTTACTACAGAAGACGAACATACAATGTTTCCTTCCACAGCATGCCTGCAGCAAGCCCTGTGAAAACCAAGCCAGTGGGCTCGAAGCAGAATTTACCACACGTGTGCCTGGCTGTGCTTGGAGGTTCAGGCCTGTAGGTCTCTCCCTCAAAGAGATGGAAATAAAATGCAACAACTTTAGCATGAAGCTCCATTAAACCAGATGGGCTCTGTGTGGAACTCATAAGGAAAATTGGAGCAGGGCTGAGAATCCAGTAATCTTTCGTTGAAAACAAGCAGTCTGCACCAGTTCTGAGAAAAGATCACTTAACCCGCAACATTAACTGATTTCTATCCAAAGATGCTGCCAGACCTCCTGAGCTTTTCCAGTAATTTCTGTCTTTGTTCTTGCTCCAGATAATAGTATTTGCTTCAAAGCCCTGATTGTCAGTGATCAACAGGCTTAACTAAAACGAAATAAAAGCAAAATACTGAGGATGTTGGAAATCTGAAAGAAAAACAAAGAACTGGAGAAACTCAGTAGATCCAGCAACAGTTCTCAAGAAGAATCAAGGGATTTGAAATGTTAACTCTGTTCTATTTCTACAAGTGCTCAGACCTGCTGAGCTTCTCCAGCATTTTCTGCCTTTGTTTTGACTAAAACAGGTCATCGTTTTGAATTATTTCTATCAGAAGAACACAATTTCACTTTTCCAAAAACAAAAAGTTAACGAACGCATTCCACAGAAGTAATCTTCTGCCTTACTCCCAATTTCGTGATTTACCTAGCATAATTGGATCTGCAGCAGGAAATTATGAACATTCATAAAACCATTTCACTCTATCATTTACATAGCTGTTCATAACATACGGAAAATATAGGCCAATTTGTTAGAATAGCAAACCTCTGAATAGTGCTTTAAAAGAGAACTGGGAGTGGGTGGATGAATACCATATGTATGCTTGATAACTGGTGCCCAGTTATTATAGATAACAGATCTGTAGTGCACAGTTGTGATCTGTTTTTACAAAGCATACTGATAGTTCCTCCAGTCCTTGGCATCATTCATATTTCCTACATAAAGTGAACAAAACAAAGCTCAGGATCAGATCTTTTGTGGAAAGTTTCGTGAGAGTATGGGTTGCACATGTCCACAGTCTGGTCTAATTCTGACCATGTCATAGAGAAATACACTTGTCCTAAATGTAAAATTCATCTCCTCCAGTATTTATAAACTTGGATATAAGGCTAACCTAAAAAAAAAACTATAAAGCGACTGTAATGTAAAAAACTGAGCAACATCTTTTCCAAAGTAATATTTGTGGAAAATGGTGCCTTTGACTTTAATACTGACTGAAGATATGAATCCTTAATAAATGTGAGTGAATAATGCTACACTAACTCAAATATGACATTGGTTAGACCACTTCTGGAATACTGCATGTAAAGCTGGGCTCCCTGCTATAGGAAAGATGTTGTTAAACTTGAAAGGGTTCAGAAAAGACCTACAAGGATGTTGCCAGGGTTGGAGGATTTGAGCTATAGGGAGAGGCTGAATAGCCTGGGGCTATTTTCCCTGGAGCGTCAGAGGCTGAGGGGTGACCTTATAAAGGTTTATCAAATCATGAGGGGCATAGATAGGGTGAATAGTCAAGACTTTTTCCCCAGGGTGGGGGAGTCCAAAACTAGAGGATATAGGTTTAAGGTGAGTGGGGAGAGATTTAAAAGGGACCTAAGGAGCAACATTTTCACACAGAGTGTGGTGCATGTATGGAATGAGCTGCCAGATTAAATGCTGGAGGCTGGTACAATTACAACATTTAACAGGCATCTGGATGGGTAGATGAATAGGAAGGGTTTACAGGGATATGGGCCAAATGTTGTCAAATAGAACTAGATTAATTTAGGATATCTGTTTGGTATGGACAAGTTGGACCAGAGGGTTTTTGTCTGTGCTGTACATCTCTATGACTCTGCATAATAAACAGATTAACATTTGCGGAGATAGAATATAGAACATAGAACAGTACAGCACAGTACAGGCCCTTTGGCCCACGATGTTGTGCCGACCTATTATCCTACTCTAAGATCAATCTACCCCGCATACCCTACATTTTACTATCCTCCATGTGCCTATCCAAGAGTCGCTTAAATGTCCCTAATGTATCTGACTTCACGACCACTGCCGGCAGCGCATTCCACACGCCCACCACTGTCTGTGAGGAGAACCTACCTCTGACATCTCCCCTGTACCTTCCTCCAATCACCTTAAAATTATACCCCCTTATAATAGTCATTTCCGCCCTGGGAAAAAGTCTCTGGCTATCCACTCTATGCCTCTCATCATTTTGTACACCTCTATCAAGTCACCGCTCATCCTTCTTCGCTCCATTGAGAAAATCCCTAGCTCCCTCAACCTTTCCTCATAGGACCTGCCCTCCAGTCCAGGCAGCATCCTGGTAAATCTCCAGATTTACCAGACCTGAACACAATATTCCAAGTGTGGTCTAACCAGGGTTTTATAGAGCTGCAGCATAACCTCGCGGTTCTTAATTCAATCCCCCTGCCAATGAAAGCCAACATACCATACACATTCTTAACAACCCTATCAACTTGGGTAGCAACTTTGAGAGATCTATGGACGAGTTGCGAAGACTCTGTTTCTTTGGGCTGTCAAATAATATATATAATTGGAAAGAACACATGTACTAGTCCAGATTTTGTGGTCAGCAGTGAATGAACAGATTATTACATTTGTCCACAGACGAGTCTGTCTATCTGAAGTTGAAGACAGTGCAATGCAGGCATTGACCATTTCGCCAATTTTCTGAACCAGTCTCAAAATAGGCATAAGAACCTCCACTTGTTTAAAAGTTGTTGCATTTTCTTCCCTCCTACATTTCTAAGCACAGCATCCAAGTGACATTGACCCAATGGTGTGGCTCAAGTGGTAAATATCCTGTACAAGCTGCAGGATTTTTACCACTTCGGCCTCACACCATTGGCTCAATATCAAGTGGTAGTTTGTTCAATTTTGGAAACACGTTTATTTACCATGTCACTCTGTAACTTAAAATTTGGTTTAAAAACCCTTTTTAAAGCCTGTAAGTCTTTTTTTTGTTTAGATGCTTTTTGGCTGCAACCTTTTTATTAGTAGGTGTTTTGTTTTGCTTCCTTTAACAACCAGAGTATCTTTGCATTTAATGTTTCCTGTGGGTCAGACTTTAATAAAATGCAGCTCCTGTGATCCAGACAGATTTTATCTGTGGTGCTGGCAGTGGAATACTTAAAAAAAATTACCCACCCTCAACAATTTCTCAGTTTTTGGTGGACCTATAGTTTCTGTTCTCTTTGAAAAAGGATAGATACATTTAGCTTTGATCTTTTTACAAGGACATTAATGGTCTTTATGAATTGGTTCACCTTCCTGAATTACAACACAAACATGCACTGTGCCCCTTTTCTTTCCTGGTGTATCCAGATCACAATCTAACTTTATTTTTAACTTGGATCATGTGTTCTTCCCTTCCCCCTTGTATTTTCTCGCTAGTCTTCCGAATTTGAGTTTTTCTCTTGTGTATCCACAATAAAACCAAACCGGCCACCAAACTGGTCCCCATCCAAGTAATCATTCACTGGTCTCCTTAAAGGAAGCAAGAGCTTTGGCTGAGTCACAGGGCTAATTGAAGGATCCTAAAGCAGGAAGTTGTTAGCTCAAACTGGCACTCCGTCCATCAATCAGAAGATCCAAGCGTCATCTGGACTTGAACCAAAGAGATTGTATCTAATGTTGCAGACTGCTACATTCCATTCAAGCAGCTCACCAGCATTTGCTCAAAACCTTGCTTTCTTGCAAGATGTGACACAGTATTGTCTAAATAGCGGAAATAACAAGGCAGATAGAGAAGATCGGAAGGACAGTCTATTGGCATAAAAAGGCCCTGTCATCAGCTTGTCAGACGGATAACTCAGTTCCAAACCTCTTGGATCTTGGACAAGTTTCAAAAAGTGATAGAAAACAATCAAATCTGCTTGCAGTATGGTTGTTCCTTTCTCATCACTGGCTGCTTGATGGATTTCTGTTAATGAATGCACAGACTTAGCACCTGATAGATTCATATCCCAGTTTGCAATGAATCCCCATTCACGTAATGCAGTGTCTCAGGAGATCCCAAAGGGCAATAATATCAGGTGCAAGTTGCAATCTTCCTTAAAACATGGAAGGGAAAATGGTCCAAATGTAGTTACCTCCTGGAAAATGAATGGAATGCATAATTTGTGAAATCAAAGTGCTTATAAAATGTGCCTAATTAAAATATCAACTCAAGTTTGCCCATTCTAATGATGAGAGACATGAAATCCATGGTGTCATCTCTCTGACATTTCTCACTGTTGTTTAATTGTTGTGCTCTATTTCAGAGAGGCACATCACTGCCCCCACAAATATACAGTTCCATATGATTATATGCATAGCTATAGTTACAAACACAGCTGCTTGCACACAATCAAGACAAAAAAATGCTCATGCACGCACGCTTCAAAATATGCTTGCTCGTATATGAATGAATAATAAAAATGTGAATGTTAATCTCTCTCCATAGTTAGAAAAATCTATGTTTTTGTGTTTAAAAACTTTCCACAAGCAATGCTTTGTGATTAAGTATAAAGCACACATGGGCAATGATCTACAGCCGACTTGTAAGGCTGACCATTTCATAACAGCAAGGTCACTGATGAGCTATGTTCAGTGGCACACATAGCCTAGAGTTACAGCTGTCTTTGCATGAATTCCTTTTACGTGGCAATGCTGAAAGGTGTGTGCAGGATACTAATTTCACATGGGAGCTAAGTTTGCAGGCAAAGCCTGGACTCCTTTTATGGCCATATGATTGTAAATATTTATTCCCCACTGTGTCACGTGTTTTTAACTGTGGCAGATTATGACAGGCATTTCATAGGAATGGTGCTGTCAGGTGCTGTAGGATTGATATTCCTCAGTGATTGCAGCCTGTGCTTTCCGCAAAGCTGAAGATACTGGGATTTCAGATTTTTAACATGAGTAAACCCATGCACTGCATGCTTGAATACTGTGGTTTCACTCTGGTGAGAATAAGAGTGGATTACATTTAAAAGCAGTAGGCCGCACCTTGTGAATAATTCATCAGCTCTCGCTCAGTTATTTCCTACCCTGACATTTTGGAACCTTCTGTTGTCTCAAACTGGAAGCCCTCAGTGTCCAGGCTCCTGCCCCTTTCTCCCCAGGAGTAAACATTCTGCTCTCATTAAGGCTAATTGCCTGGAGAGGTCTTGTTTGAGTCTCTCCTACCTATCATTATACAATGCCGGCAGCTCATCGCTGTTCAATATTACACTGCAGCACAAGCTGTAATGTCAGGCGTAGGTTTCTCGAACGGTTCTGTACGTTCTTTTTACACAGTGGCATATTTCAATGCATCAAGTTAGCAGTTACATGGAATTGAAATCATCATGTGTGAATTTTAATCATTGAAGTAAAGTAACAGATATGTATTTTGAAGGAATATGTGCAGAAGCCTGCAGCAAGAGTATCAGTCTTAGCATTGGTAATTGCACTTGCTATTAACCGTTTGAGTGCTGAGCAGACAAAAGTTAATATACCAAATCAGTGCTCGCTGATGCAGAGGCTTGGGTTTTGTCAACAAGGCACTATTCCTGATGTCACAACTGGTCCACTTTCTCTCTTTTGACACAACTGTAATGAAAGAGAGCCAAGTTCTAACTTAGTTGTTGCAATAGTGGAGCTCCCAAGACTGTTCAAGACAGCAGAAGCAAGTTCAAGTTAAGAAGCTGCATTGTGTTCTCACTGCTCCCCTTGGTGGACAAATGTTCTCGATTGCAGCGCTCTGTTATTCATCAGCCATGTAACATGGGGCAATGTCGCTTGTCACAGACTGTCCATGTAGCCACCCAAAGACCCCTGGGAGCCATGCGATGAGCAAGCTGTATACATAAATGAGAGCTGCCCAGCTCCCCGGCAACCAAGCACAGATATGCATTATCCATGTCCTGTGGCCACACACCGGTTGTGAGTTCATGGAGACTTTATGGCTGTTCCTAGGGAGCTTTATGTCCATGTGAGCACTCTCAATTAAACCTTGTATTGAGGAAGTCCAGCAATGACATCAAACAGCAGTACAAACTGGCTTTATTCATCTGTGTAGAAGTGGATCGAGCCATTGGCATAACAAAATTGGGTAGTGGTCAACTCCTCAATGCACTTATGCCTGGCACCCTGAGAAATACAATATATATCACCCGTAGCACCTTAGATGCCACCATTGGTGTAGAAATTGAGATGAGCACCTTGAAGAACACTGGCAAAGGGTTTCTACCAAATCCACTTGGCTGCATATTTTGGTGAACAATCCAACATACCTTGGCGACCAGTTCTCTTACAATTCAATTAACTCTAAAAAATCTGGAATTGACTGCTAGTCTCTGTAATTTATTGTAAAACACACCTAGTACACTAATTTCCTTCAGGGATGAAATCTACCAGCCTTACCTGGTCTGGCTTGACTCTTACCTACCCACTGAAATGGCCTATGAGGGTCCTCAGTTCAATGATAATTAGGGGTGGCCAACAAACACTGCCTTTGCTAGAGAATCCCACATCCCTTTAGAGAATAAAAAAGACTCTGCATATTCAACAAATCATCCTTTGGTATTTCTACCAGCTCCAGCGCAATGCCACAAATAAATTAATCTTCCCCAACCCTATCAGCATTTTGGAAGTGCTGTCCACTCTGAGATATCCTGCAATGTCCTCCATCATCTCAATGCCCTCCTTTCCCTTATGAGACATTTTTTTCTGTGAGCACAGAAAATGCAACAATTGTCCTTTTACCATCTCCTTTCTCACCATCCAAGGCCCAATACACATGTTTGAGTCATTCACTTTCAAGTTATTATTGAATTCATTGCTCACATTGCAGTCTGCTCTGTGTTGGGGAGACAGCCACACATATCTGACCTCATCCATTCAGTCTGCAAGCATGACCCTCAGCTTCAGATCCTTTGCTATTTTAATCCTCTGTCCCACCTCTACCCTGATCTCAGGTGGTGGTTAGTTCAGTTGGCTGGACAGCTGGTTTGTAATGCCAAGTGTTGCCAATAACATGGGTTCAATTCGCACATGACTGAAGTTACCATGAAGGACTCTCGTTCTCCACCTCTCCCCTCACCCTCAGGTTAAACCAACTCCAGTCCTCTCTCTCTCTCTAATGAGAGAGCAGCCCTATGGTCTGATAAGAGTATGCCGACTTTACCTTTACTTTTAACTTGATCTCAATGTTCTCAGCATCTTAAACTATTACAGTGAAACTTTGTGAAAGCTCATGTAGTACCACCTCAATTAAGCACTTTACAGGCTTCCAGACTCAACATTGAGTCTCACCATTTCAGATCGTAAAGTGTGCTCCCTTTTTTTTATTGGATAGTAAATGCTGCTGATACTGTACCATTTACAGGTTCTCCTGAGCTATCTTCTTTTCCTTTATTCATCCCTTATTCTTGTGTTCTCTGCCTGAAAACAAGCTTGACCCCTAGCACCATGACCTGAGCCATGGGCAAGGAGGTAGGACCCAAATCCAACCCTAACTGGAATGGAGATTGAACCCCATGCAATCAGGCCAACTTGATCCACACCGAAGTCCAGACAACTGGGTGTCCTGCAATTAGTTTGAATTTCTGTGACACTATGCACTTTGACAGATACATTACACATGGAGTTATGAACGTTGGCGGTAGACACTCCAATTTCCTTTCCATCATATACTGGACCAGGAATTTTTCCTGCTCTGGAACACATTGACCTGTGCTTGCTAGAAGGATTTACAGAGATCCTCAACTTTTGTCAGGAATGCACCTTCCTTGGCCATCATATTATGGACTATGACCTGAAAGCTGGATCTTCTAGCTTCTAACATCAGGTTGATGCCTAGTCAATGAATTCTTGTCCTCACAGAGTGATGGAATTGTTAGAATCTTGAGACTGAAGGAGTGTTCTATATTCTATATAAAAAAAGGTACAATTCAAAAGGGGATGCAGGATCTAGAGACCCGAGTGTATATGCATACAGATCATTGAAAGTGGCAGGACAAGTGAAGAGAGCAATGAATAAAGCATACAGTGTTCTCAGCTTCATTAACAGGGGCATAGAGTACAAGAGCAAGGAGGTGATGTTTAACTTGTACAGGACACTTGTTAAACCTCAGCTGGAGTATTATGTACATTTGTGGGCACTACCTTATAAGGAAGATGTGAATGCATCGGAGACAGCACAGATGTGTTAATTGAATGGTTCCAGGTATAAGAAATTTTAAGGATAGATTGAAGAGGTTGGTACTGTTCCCCTTGGACAGAAGTCTGAGGGGAGATCTGATTGAGTTTTCAAGATCATGAGCAGGCTGGACAGAGTAGATAGCATGGAGCTACTTTGCCTTGTAAAAGATATTGGAAAGAGAGGCTATCGATTTAAAGTGAGGTGCAAATGAAGCAGACGTGAATTAAAGACAAACAAAATAGGTGTTTAGGGCATGGAATGCACTGTCTGGAAATGTGGTGAAGGCAGTTTCAAATGAGGTATTAAAGAGGGCATTGGTGCCTTTTTGGATCGGAATGGTGCGGAGTGCATGGGGAAAGATAGGAGATTGGCACTAGGTAATAGAGCCAGATTGAAACTAGAGCTGGTGCAGGCATGATCAGCTGAATTGCCTCCTTCTGTGTAACATTTCTGTGACACTGTAACGTCGAGCTTGATTTTTGTTGTTTTACTGTTGATGATAATAGTTTCAGATTTTCTTCACCCCTGAATGAGAAGGTGGTAGCTGAGGACTGAAGGAGAGCTGCACTGTTGGAGGGGCTGGTTTTTGAATAAAATATTAAACTAAGGCTCTGTCTGCTCTCTCAGGTAAACCAAAAAAGATCCCAGTTTAATGAAGAGCAAGGACCATTTTCCTGGTGTTCTGGCCTATAACTATCGATCAGGCAACATCACTGATTAAAGTAGATTATCTGTTTATGATTCTATTGCTGTTTGCGGGGAGTTTAATCTGCATAAATTGGCTGCCATCTTCTCCATATGACAAAAGCAACAATAGTTCTGAAGTATTTAATGGACTGTAAATTGCTTAGAGATGTCCTGAGACCATGAAAGGTGCTATATAAATGCAAGTCTTCCTCTTCTCTCATCATTCATCTTGCTGCTAAATAATGGAAGCGCTGATAGCAGTGCCGTGAAAAATTAGATAGTATTGTGTATTGCACTTGCTAATGAGTATGTTGAGAACAGATGGGTTTTTTAAAATATTATTTTATCCAGAGGGAGATGTAAACCAGATTTGGGAATCAAGCTTAATAAGGACATTTTTTACAGCACTGTTATTCACCATCTTTTGAGAAAGGTCACGTACTTTAATATCATCTGCTATCACTTATGCAGAGGAAGATAGATTATTTTACAGACTGGGGAGTCTGCCGTCACAATGAAATTAGCGACAGCGTTGCTGCAATGCAAACAAGATTCCAGAAAAATGCAAAAACTTTGGTTTAACGAGTTCATTATGTAGCCTGCTAACTGCAGAATCATATGTAAATATACATCACTTTCAGTGCTGCTTAAAGCAAATTATAACCGCAGTTATAGAGATATACAGCATGGAAACAGACCCTTCGGTCCAACTCGTCCATGCCAAATAAATATCCTATATAAAAGGGTCCAGACCCGAAACGTCAGCTTTCCTGCTCCTCTGATGTTGCTTGGCCTGCTGTGTTCTTCCAGCTCTGCACCTTGTTATCTTTATATAAATCTAGTCCCATTTGCCAGCATTTGGCCCATATCCCTCTGAACCCTTCCTATTTATGTACCCATCCAGATACCTTATAAATGTTCTAATTGTACCAGCCTTTACCACCTCCTCTGGCAACTCATTTCATACATGAACCACCCTCAGTGTGAAAATGTTGCCCCTTAAGTCCCTTTTATATCTTTCCCGTCTCACCTTAAATCTAAACCCTCTAGTTTTGGACTCGCCTACCCTGGAGAAAAGATCTTGCCTATTTACCATAACCATGCTCCTCATGATTTTATAAACCTCTATAAGGTCACCCCTCCGACGCTCCAGGGAAAATAGCCCCAGCCTATTCAGCCTCTCCCTACAGCTCAAACCCTCCAACCCTGGCAACATCCTTGTAAATCTTTTCTGAACCCTTTCAAGTTTCATAACATCCTTCCTATAGGAGGGAGACCAGAACTGCATGCAATACTCCAAAACTGGCTGAACCAATGTCCTGCACAGCTGCAACATGACCTCCCAACTCCATAATGAAAGTATTAAACTTTTCCAGTGCCCATATAAATAAATGAGATACAAGTATTCATGTATGGAAGATATTTCCATGTGTGAATGGAAATTTGGTGAATTTGTCTGTAAAATAATCTATCTTCCTCTGCATAAGTGATAGCAGATGATATTAAAGTATGTGACCTTTCTCATAAGATGGTGAATAACAGAACTGTAAAAATTGTCCTTATTAAGCTTGAATCCCAAATTTGGTGAAATTTGGAATTTGGTTAATTGGTGAATTTTTATTTAATTAAAACTGCCTCATAGCTTTACCTACTGTGCTAGGTAAAAATGAAATTATGCCATATTAAGGACAATGATAAAATGACACCAAATTGATGATGAATGAATAATGTGCTTTCCTTTCTTAAATAGACTTTGGTGTTGGGTCCACTGCTCTTCGTCATTCATATAAATGATTTGGATGTGACCATAGGAGGTATGGTTAGTAAGTTTGCAGATGACATCAAAATTGGAGGTGTCGTGGACAGCAAAGGAGGTTACCTCAGGGTACAACGAGACCTTGATCAGATGGGCCAACGGGCTGAGGAGTGGCAGATGGATTTTAATTTAGGTAAATGTGAGGTGATGCATTTTGGAAAGGTAAGTTGGGGCAGGGCTTATACACTTAATGGTAAAGTCCTGGGGAGTGTTGCTGAACAAAGAGTCCTTGGAGTTGCAAACTCATAGTTCCTTGAAGTTGGAATTGCAAGTAGACAGGACAGTGAAGAAGGCATTTGGTATGCTTGCCTTTATTGGTCAGTGCAATGAGTATGCAACTGGATGGTCTGTTTCCATGCTGTATATCTCTATGACTTTATATTCAACAACAAGTTGCACTGCACATTTAATTGCCAGACTCCTCATGTGCAGCATTTGCCCACTTTTTAAATTTGCTGACTAGGTTTGGTAATGCTGCGTCACCACTGCTGAATTGCTTTAATTTCACCATTTGGTGTTACAGAGTTTGAATGTTACTGAAAAGAAAATGATGTTGCCAAAGCTTTTTTATCTTGCACTCATCAGGACAAATGCAATATGCCAAATTTCAAGCAATCACAACAATTTATATCACAGCAAAAAAGGGTGCTGACTAGCAGCAAGAGGTTACCTTAGTATAATGAGTTTAGCTTAAAAGTTCCAAACCAGAAGTGTTTGGTTAAAACGTTGAAGGGGTTTTTTTGAAGCTGAGAAAGTCTGAGCTCAGTTTTATGAAGACTCTAGGAAGAGGCTATCTTTTTCTTAAGATGGGGTATTGAAGTCACTTATGTGACACCCCAAAACTTGTCCACCATCTATAAGGCCCGAGTCAGGAGTGCGATGGAATACTCCCCACTTGCCTGGATGAATGCAGTTCCAACAATACTCAAGAAGCTTGGCATCATCTAGGACAAAGTAACACACTTGATTGGCAGTATATCCATGAGCGTCTACTCCACCATCCTCAGTAGCTGATACCTAACAGGAACAGTGTATACAAAGTGCACTGCAAAAATTCATCAAAGCTCCTTAGACAGTATTTTCCAAAACCATGACTACCACTGTCTAAAAGATCAAGGACAATAGGCATATAGGAGCTCCAGAACTTGTAGGTTCTCCTCCAAGCTACTCACCATCCAGCCTTGGAAATATAGGACCATTCCTTCAGTGTCACATGGGTCCAAATCTTAGAACTCCCTCCCTAATGGCAATATGGGGCTATCTAAATCAAATGGACTGCAGTGAATGAAGAAGGCAGATTGCCACCTTCTCAAGGGTAACTGGGGATGGGCAATAAATGCTGCACAACCAGGAATACCCATAATCCTTAATTAAATAAAATAAAAGAAAGATTCCCAAGTGGACTCAATTGGATTATGCTGCTCATTCATGTTCACAGTGTTTGCTTCTTTGTGCACATTTTGCTGAGTTGTTTTTTGCTTCTTATCTGCCTTTGGTAATGAGAGGAGTGGTCTCCATACTTGACAACCAATATAATTGCAGATTTCACAATGAGTTATGAGATCTTCAATCTCTCTACACCGCTGACTGAGCCCTTGCTCTACACCTGGCAATGCATAAGTGCCCCCCCCGGTGATCCTTTCCAATACAACTTCCTGAAGGGAACCTGGATTAACTAGCCTTCTGTCATGCACTAGTAAATTGTCCATGATTATGAAATGCTGTCAGTGCACAAAGTATGTGTTCTTGGCTAGCTCGCTAGATTTTTGATCCGGTCATCCTTCAACATAATACTGGCAAATGTAGCACATTCTTGGTCACCCTTTTGTTCTTGCTGAATTTGGTGAAGCCCTCCTCTTGGCTTACTGGCAAATGTTCCTTCTCAGCTGTATGAAGATTTTGTTGTAACAACTGTAGGTACAGATCCCCTTCTCTTTGTGTTCCATCACAAATCTTGGAAGCTCAACGAAATCTTCTGCTGGATGGTCAAGAATGGTTTGCTCCTGGGCCTGAGATTCATTAACTGTTTCTTTCTGTACTAGTCATTCTTTGGTAGGTAGTCAGGCTCATTTTACCCCATTTAAGGAAATTAAAGTGTACACACATGAAAGTTCAAAAGTGAAGTTAGTTAATTGTGACCAACATACATGTTTTCAACTCTCTTATATGCATTGGGCTGTAGTGTAACTTGTAGCATTCCTACACTCTTGACAGAATTATGTCAACATCATGAAGTCTCATCTTTCACTGTTGTAGCCTCTGCATCTTCAACTGTGGTAACAATGGTGGGAAAGTCACCTCAGCATTAGAGGTAAGCTTCAATTCATTAAGATACCCATTGACATAAAGAGGTTCTCTCAATCCTGGATTGTTGGGATGACCAATTCCAGGCTCAACCATCTTCAGCTGCTTCATCAATGACCTTCCCTCCACCATAAGGTCAGAAGTGGGGATGTTCGCTGATGATTGCTCTATGTTCAGCACCATTCGTGATTCCTCAGATACTGAAGCAGTCCATGTTCAAATGCAGCAAGACGTGGGCAATATCTAGACTCGAGCTGACAAGTGGCAAATAAGATTTGTGCCACACAAATTGCAGGTAATAATCATCACCAAAAAGAGCGAACCTAACAATTGCCCTTTGATATTCATTGATATTACCATTGTCATCTCCTACTATCAACTGTGTTAATTAGAAACTGAACTGGACTCGGTATATAAATACAGTGACTACCAGAACAGGTTAGAAACTTGGAATACTGCTCATTTCTTGACTCCTCAAAACTTGTTCACTATCTACGAGGCACATTCATTGTCTGGATAGAGCATCTCCAACGACCCTTAAGAAGCTTGACTCCATTCAGGGCAAAGCAGCCTGCTTGATCGGCATCACAGCCATAAACATTAACCTTCTCCACCACCAACACTTAAGTAGCAGCAGTACCTAGCATCTACAAATGCATTGCAGAAATTTACCAAGGCTCCTTAGATAGCACATTCCAAACCACAACTACTATCATCTGGAAAGGCAAGAGCAGCAGATATATGGGATTACCATCACCTGCAAATTCCCCTCCAAGCCACCCACCATTCTGATGTGGAAATATATTGCTATTCCTTCAGTGTCACAGGGTCAAAATCCTGGAATTCCCACCCTAACAGCATTGTGGGTGTAACTGCATCAAATGGACTGTAGTAGTTCAAAAAGTCAGCTCATCACCACTTTCTGAAGGGCAACTAGGATGGGCAATAAGTGCTGAACCAGCTAGCAACTTACACACCTCATGAATATTGTTATAAAGTGGGGATTGACACCCTTCAGAGAACTAAAACCGAAACACCCAAAGCACCTCACCCTATAATCTGTAAAAGGAGTGTGAAACGTGGTGTAACCTGCCTTTCAGCAACTTCTAGTGATTTAAATAAAACAAATCCTTGACACTCACCCTACAATCAACAAGTAATATTTACTTATTTAACTCTAACATTGAACAAATTAACAATACAACTAACAAACCAAATAAACCCCTTCTAACTACTAACTATTCCCGTATAAAACAAAATTATAATGGTATGCTGTTTCAATAGAAAGAAGTCTGATTTATATAAAATGAAAAAAACATAGAATTTAGTCTCTCGAAATTTTGGCCACGTTACATGTCTTCCAGAATGTTCTGTGCCTTCACCGTCAATTCTTCTGTCAGGAATATTAACTAGTTGTGCTGTAGGTATCTTTGTTCTTTAGATGGTGCTTTCTCTAAAACTTAGAGAAGTCTGTGAGAGCCAGTGATTCTCCCTTGAGAGCTGAGAGCTGTTAACTCTGGCAGATGGTAATTAGCTCTCCTGTCTTTGTCCAACTGCCCCCTTCTTTTATACCCTTGATGACATATCAATTTCTTACAATAGGATTCATCCTACATTGTCAAAACCATCAGATTTAAACTTAAATGGTTTTTGGTATGTAAGTGCCTGGTTCAAATTGATTGCCTAAATTCAAAACTTGTTGTCTTGGTAAAAACTACTGCTTGGCCTGCTAACGGTATAGCCTTTTGATACAAATACTTAAATTCAGGTGCTCTCTGTGTACTTGCAAACTTTCAATCTGCTGTTCACAGACATCCATTTAAATCTCTAAGGGACCATGCAATGCTTCCCCCCATCTAGCATTTTACAAACACCAAATTCTAACGTTTTGCCTCTCAATCCACAAATACTCTACCCAACTTCACAGCAATATACAAAAATAAAATATTGCCTAAATAATTTTTGTTTTTCTGAAACCGATTGCTCTACCCTATTAAGTTCTGCTCTGTGTTTCTTCCACAATTTCTGAAACTTTGTGCTATGTGTTTGATTTTGAGGCAATGCTGTATCTTAAGGACTTGTTGCCTCCATGAAATCCAGCAATGTTTTCTGTATGGTCCATCTCTGAACTCGAATCTGTTAGCAAGTATTATATCTTTCCCCACTTACTGTTCCCGAATTATATGATTAAAATTATTACTGTTAAGGTATTTTCCATCTGTATTGTTTCCAAATTGCTTCAAATCATCAGTTCTTCAAGTTTGTAAAGTAGCTATAATCCTGCCACCTCATTGAAGAGAGAAGGAGAGCTGGTGGTGGTTTAACCTGAGGGTCACTACAACTCAGGCGAGGGTAGAGATTGCAACGTAGAGTCCTGCATTGTAACCTTTGCTGGTGCAAGAATTGCAGCCAGGGCTGACGGTGTTACTCTGCATCATAAACCAGCTCTCTAGCCAACTGAACCAACTGACCTCTTTTGAGCTTGCAGTCTTGCATTCACCAATGCTATTTTAAATTGAATGACTTCAACAGCCGTGTTGCAGTATTTTCTGCATTTGCAAGTCTTCCTGACTCTATAAAACAGCACCAAATTCATCAATAACGCTTTAAGTTGTATGTTTGGTTGCTCTGTAGTTGTTCACCGCTTTCACTATTTTAAAATCTATTTCTTTATATATTGGGTTTTCCCACATTTTCAAAGTTTTTCAAGTTTTAATAATCAAATTGGGGTTACCTGCTTCATGTATGGTTTTCCTGCCTTTTGAAGCCAAGGTGGAATATTCTTGCTCTCTCTACCATATAAAATAAATTTTCTCACCATACATGATCTAAAACCATTTCTTCTATACAAATCTTAAAACAAAATTCATTAGCTGAAGCCTTTATATATCTTCCTACTGAAATCATGGCTTAATTACTGAGCCCTTTTATAAGTCATTCTTAACTTTTCCATTGTTCTTCTCCTACACGCTTTCAGTACATTTCTTTAAAGTTGCTTCATTTCAGTTAATTTCTAATACCTTCCTGATTCTGTAGTCTAAATCTTTTTATTTTCTTGTCTTTTCACTGTTCCCTGCAGCTGCACTTCACTGAGCCTAAAGTTAAGAGTAGCATTGCTCATTGAGAGAAGTGATAATTTTTTTTACTGTCCCTTGCTTTTGTGCTGATTTTCATAAAGTATTCCATTTTCCTTTAGGAATCTCTAACATCACTGCAGTTGCTCCTTACAGATCCTTATTCTTTAAGTCACTGCATTTTTTAAGCGTAGCTGGCTTTCTCTCTTTTCCTAGCCCATACTTTTGAACCAGTGCTTCTTACCAGCTTTTGAACGAATGTTTACGTTTCTCTCTGTCAATAATCAGCTGCTGAATGACAATGTCTTCTTAAAGTGCTGAAGCTCTTATAGTGGTAAATTTACTTGTTTTCATGGGTGGCCACTGCTGGTACCTTTTGGTATTCACCACATATTCCAGGATGTGGCAGTGGGATGCCTGTCCTTGGGATTTCAGGCAGAAATAATTCCACAGGGGTTGATATCCCATTACCAAGTTGCTCTTTATTTATGTGTGGAAAGTCTTTGACACTGATCCAACTCCCTCAGAGCCAGTGAACAGAACCCCTGACATTCCTATTTATAAATGCTAACCAGGGCTCCCCGATTGGACCAGCTTAACAGCCTCAATCAGGGAACTCATATGCTATGAGGTCCGCCTGGCTGACCTTGTTACAGTCACTACAATTCTTTACTGTGTACCCAGAAGTTTCAAGTTCCCCAGTTTTAAAAGTGGCTGGCAGCTGAATTGTAGTAGGAGCCTTGAGGTTCCTGTTGTTAGTTGTGAACAGTCTTCAATGTGAGAGGGAAGTAGAGAGAAGGCACTCTGCATTGCAAGTCAGCATGAAGATGGCATTTGTTAAGGAGGCGAAATAGCTCACGTCAGATGTGGCTCAGTGGCAACTCTGCACCTCAGAACCAAAAGGAGGGTGAGTTCACATCCTTGCTCCAACACATGTTCTAGGTTGACAATCCCATGCAGTATGGATGGAGTGCAGCACTGTCAAAAGGATCAACTTTGAGATATGATCTTAAACTGAAGCCCCTTTTGACGTCTGAGATAAAAGGGCATATCGATTTACAGCAAGGGAATTCTGTCCAGTGGACAGAATCTTCCCCCCTGAACTTCATGAGAAGAAAGATTAACTGGATGATCATACATTTTTTGATCCAGGGTAAAGGGTAGATATTAAGGGCAAGCCTACATCCATAATGGAGATGTCTTTAAAAAAGGGTGGACAAATTACATCAGATGTCGCTCCATCAACACATATATTTTAGTCCTAGAATTGAGAAAATCAAACCCATGTGTTGTTGGATTGGTTTGACTGCCAGACAATGTTTCCACTCCAAACATGTCATTGTGAAGTCTACTTGACTACAATAATATAATTTGCTGCAGAGGTGTTAACTTGAAGATGATTAAATGCAAAATGTGAAGACAGTTTGTAAAGCTTGCTTCGTAATGACCTGATTCCCGAGTGCTACAGCACTGACTGTCAAGTTGAAGGCCTGACTGAGTTGGATTTCATCTATTTCTGTGTTTCTTATTGTACTGCAGGAGAAAAGTTGGGGAGAGGGCAGAGGGGGGTTGGATGCAACATGACCATGCAAATCAAATCAGGAAATTTCAAAATGGAGATCAGTGAGCCAGGAGTCCATGTTGGCCAGTGAGCACAGGAATGAGTAGGATGTGGTACAAATTAGGATGGGCAGCAGGGTTTTGAATTCCCTCGGATTTACAGAGGGTGTAAAGGCAGAGGCTGGCTGGAACAATATTAAAATAACAAAAGAGCAAAACAAAACATTATCTTTGACGATGTGTCTCTCTACTCAATACTGCCTAACATTTGACAGAATAACATTGGTAAAATCCACAATGCTGACCATAGAGGACCAAAAGGAATATAGTATGTTGTGTTGGGTGTTTCAGTATCTGTTTGGGTTTTCATGCACATAGGAGTTTTTGTATATATGTGTGGACCTCTTTTTGTGTGAGTGGGTTTGTATGGCAGTCGTTGTTTATGTGTGCCAGTATGGAAGCCTTGCAGAGATTTTTGTTTCATCTTTAGCCACTGGTGAAGTTGCGGAAGATTGGAGGGTGACTAATGTTGTTCCATTGTTTAAGAAAGATAGTAAAGACAAGTGAACCTGACATCAGTGGTAGGCAAGTTATTGGAGAGAATACTGAGGAACAGGATCAACCAGCATTTGGATAGTTAAGGTCTGATTAGAGATAGTCGGCATGGATTTGTGTGCGGGAAGTCATGTCTGACAAATCTTTTGGAGGTTTTCGAAGAGGTAACCAAGAGGGTAGATGAGGGTAGGGTAGTGGATGTTGTCTATATGGACTTTAGTAAGGCCTTTCAGAAGGTCCTGCACAGCAGGCTAGTCATGAAGGTAAGGTTGCATGGGATCCAGGGTTAGCTAACTAATTGGATTTAAAATTGGCTTGATGGTAGGAAGCAAAGGGTGATGGTTGAAGGTTGTTTCTCACACTGCAGGCCTGTGACTAGTGGTGTGCCACAGGGTTCAGTGCTGGGACCTTTGTTATTTGTTATTTACATAAATGATCTGCATGCAAATGTGCGAGACAAGATTAGTAAGTTTGTGGATGATACAAAATTAGGAGGTATATTGATAGCGAGGAAGGTTATCAAAAATTACGGAGGGATCTTGATAGATGGGGAAGTGGGCTGAGCATTGGCATACATGATTCAATACAGATAAGTATGAGATGTTGCACTTTGGAAAGTCAAATCAAGATAGGACTTATACAGTAAATGGTAAGGTCCTGAGGAGTGTTGTGGAACAGAGGGACTTAGAAGTACAGGTACATAGTTTGTTGAAAGCAGCATCACAGGTAGACAGGATGGTGAAGAAGGCATTTAGTATGCTGGCCTTCACTGGTTGAGGCATTGAGTTATAGGAGTTGGGATGTTATGTTATAGTTGTATAAGTTGTTGGTGAGGCCGCACCTGGAGTATTGTGTACAGTTTTGGTCACCCAATTATAGGAAAGACATAGTTAAACTGGAAAGTGTGCAAAGAAGATTTACGAGGATGTTGCCAGGAATAATAGGCTTGAGTTATAGAGAGAGGTTGGCCAGGATAGGACTTTATTCCCTGGAACATTGGAGAATGAGGGGTGACCTTATTGAGATGTATAAAATCATGAGGGGCATAAATAGGATGAGTGCATATCGTCTTTTTGCCAGGGATGGGGAATTGAAAACTAGAGGGCATAGGTTTAAGGTGAAAGGGGAAAGATTTAAGAAGGACCTGAGGGGCAACCTCTTCATGCAGAGAGTGGTGCGTCTCTGCAATGTGTTGCCAGAGAAAGTGATTGAGGCAGGTACAATTGCAACATTTAAAAATCTTTTGAATAGGCTCATGGATGGGAAGGGTTTAGAGGGATATGGACCAAATGCAGGCAATTGCAACTAGCAGTGTGGGTACCATGGTCAGCATGGACGAGTTTGTGCTGAAGGGCCTGTTTTCATGCTGTATTATTCTATGACTGTATACGCTGTAGAGTTTTGTGTCTTCGATGGATAGGGGAAAGGAGTTGTCGTGTGTGTGGTTTTGTGCATATAGGTTTGATTGTGTGTTTGTGTCTGGTGTGTAGTATTGGGTAAATGGGGTTGGGTTGCGTTTGTGCATGTATGTCAGGCCAGTTTGTGTTTGTGCATGTCAAACTGTGTGAGCACAGTTTTACGTGTGTGCATGTGGGAGCATTTACCATATCTGAAATGTGCACTTATGCATGGCTGTTGGAGGAGGCGCTGTTAGAGATGGAAACTGGAATGTTTCTTGTAAGTTTTGCTTAATTACAATATGAATGAACTTTATTTATCCCTGCCTGCACGTGATTAAGACCTTTCATTACATGAACACAGCCCAGTCCATCACGCAAACCAGCTTTCCATCCATTGACTCCGTCTATACTTCCTGCTGCCTCGGGAAAGCAATCAACATAATCAATGACCCTTCCCAACCTGGTCATATTCTCTTCCACCCTCTTTCAGGGCAGAAGATATAAAAGCTTGTATACACGTACAAATAGATTCAAGAACAGCTGATCTTGTTCTCTGTGCACGTTTTCTGCAGCGATAACATTTTATTCTTTGCTCAGTTCTTTCACCCTAGTGCACTTTGTATGGTATGATCCGTCTGTGCTGCGTGCAAAACAAAACTTTTCACTGCACCTAGGTACATGTGACAATAATAAATCAAATCAAATCAAATCATTTTAAGAATGGGTAACGACCAGTTTATCCCAAGCTCTGTAATCGATACATGCACAAAAAAACTTCTGCACAGTTAAGGAATAGCTAAATCTCGGATTATAATCTTTTTGCTGTGTGATTGTTCAGAGTTTCTTTCCATTTGGGCCAAACTGACCGAGAAGTAGCTGCAGATGTTGCTGACGTTGGGCCAGAATGTTTGAGGGCAGCAAAGTTGTTTCTGTACAAACGTGCCAAAATGGCACCAATCATTGCCTCCCGTCTGCCATTCCATGTAAGCTGAATCCAAGTGTGAGCTGAACATCTGGAGGGGAACAATCTTGAGCCTATAAAACTTGCCACAGTTGTTTGAAACGTATGACATCCATTCCCGGGCATTGTTAGTGATGCTCTCAATTGCTGTTGGCACTCATCAGAAGCCACTGAGCTGCTACATTTGCAGATATTCATCTACCCCAGCCTTGGAAACACATCTCTCACTCTGTGTGAAATGAATATCTAATCTATAGTCGAATATCAAAATAACTTTTCATCACGATATCTGCCTGCAGCCCTGCTGTTATTGAAGGTTGGGCCTCCTTGTCAGTTCTGCAATTTAATCTGTTCTGATGCCAAATAGGTTGCACAATTGAAAACTTACTGTGGGTAATGTGCACAGATCGCTTGATACCAATTTATGGAGATACAGAGATAATTTGACTTTAAAATTATCCTGGATTTGTGTGTACACTAGGGCTCGAGGAACAGCGGAGGATCCTGATGCATGAAATATGATTACCAAACCTGCAGGGATCGCATGGTGAGGATAAATTCTGGCTGCGGCACATCACAAGAGGACTCTGATTCTTTACCATTCTTGGCTGAAGTTATTCCTTAATCCAGTATGGCATTAAATGTCACATTTAAATGTGCCCAGGCTGAATCCTGATTCAAGGAGGAATATAAGTTTTCTTCCTACTAGCCCATTTTCTGTCCCTCTCTGACAGACACAAATGGAAAGTGTTCTGGAAATATTGAATTTCACAGTGTAGTGTTGCCAACTTTGGAACTCAATTCTGTGGCTTCAGCCTTGAGAGGCCCGGGGGTAGGAAGCACAGAGATGAACACACCATTGATGGTGAGGAAATGATTATTTCTTACAGTTGAACAAGCATTTAATTGTCAATTTAATAGCAAGGCAGATACTATTTAATGTGCATCCTTCAATTAAGAGTCTACAGTCTGGATTTGTCCATGAATTCCAGCTTGCAGCTTGCAGTAGCCAGAGCTGTCAATGGTGAAAGGATCTGTCTTAAATAGGTAGATGCCTCATTTTCAGACAAACAAGATGTGTCCTGTGGAACTTGTCGGCAGAAGGATTCTGCTGCCATTTCTCCTTCCTTGGCTGGATCAAAGGACCTATTCAGAATACAGCAATAAAGGAGCAACCATAGAGTCATGTAGCATGGAAACAGACCCTTTGGTCCAACTAGTCCATGCTGACCATGTTCCCAAACTGAACTAGTCCCACCTCCCTGCACCTGGCCCATATTCCTCCAAACATTTATTCATGTGCTTATCCAAACATCTTTTAAATTAACTTTACCTGCATCCATCACTTCCTCTGGAAGTTCATTCGACACACGAATCACTCGCTCTGTAAAAAAATTGCCCCTTATGTCTTTTTTAAATCTTTCACCCCTCACCTTAAAAATATACCCCCTAGAATTGAAATCCCTCACCCTAGGGAAAAGATACCTGTCATTCACCTTATCTATGCCACTCATTATTTCATAAACAGCTATAAGGTCGCCTCTTAGACTCCTACTCTCCAGTGAAAAATATCCAAAGTCGTCCAGCCTCTGCTTATAACTTAAACCCTTTAATCCCTGCAATATCCTGGTTAATCTCTTCTGAACCCTCTCCATCTTAATAATATCCTTCCAATAACAGGGAAACCAGAACTAGACACAGTACTCCAAAGGAGGCCTCACCAACGTCGTGTAAAACCTCAAGATAATGCCCCAACTCCTATACAATTTTCAAAAATGGTGGACTGAGCATAGCATTAATCTTGTAGCTGCTCCTGAGATTCAGGCTTATTTCTAGATTTACTTCTATATTTTTATAGCCAAGAGTGAGTTTTAACAAGAAGTGAATTTTGTCCTAATAAGACACGGTTATTGCATGATTGCAATTACCTCCAAGCTACATTTGTAAGATAGACATTGTTAATAAGACTCTTGGAGACCTAGGATTTAGGTCTTCACTCCACCAGGTCATAAGATGGTCTGCCTTGACCTCACCCAAGCCAATATGTCATCATCAGACTGGGTGGGATGCAGTCTCCAACGTTAACCCTTTCAGAACCATTACCTTATACAATATGTCTGTCCTGAACACTTTTCCCCAATCCCTTTAATACACTGTTGAATGATCAAATGACCAGACAAGCTAATTAGCTAGTTAGAGAACCAACCCTTAAACAGGTACTTTGTCAAGAAAAGAATTAAAGGACATTTAAATTTGAATTAAAATGACATTCTGGGGTGATAAGGCAGTCCAACTCCTGAAGTGCCTCCTGATCCTGTAGGAGAGAGGCAGGTGGGTGGGTCACAACACCTTTTCAGCTCTTTTGAGAACCAATCCAGGAATTGAGAATATCTTAACTAATTAAACAAAATTATGTCATGATAGCCCTTTACAGAGCACAGCAACATATCCAGACTTTAACAGCACTGTACAGCACTTCAGGTTATGCCACTTTGGCTATGAAGTATTTTCTGAAGTGTAATTGCTACTGTAGCATAGGAAATGCTTTGAACTAAAGGCTCAGAGTTTTGAAAAAAAAAATGACAGATTTTGTGCTTTGAATTCCTTGTGACTAAGATACTCACAACCTGAAGCATCAGCTGCTAGGATAAAAACTACCGATTATTGATTTAGAGCAGTTTCTGGCCATATTGTTCCTAATCAATGCACTTTGATGCTAGACCGTCCCAAGCTACTTTACATTATGTAAAATAAGTTAAGCTCTTTGTTGCCTCACATCTGTTTCGCTAGGCCCATAACAACCTCATGAATAATCGGCATTTCAGCCACTCAAGCCTTTTCTTCCCAGTAACAAGCTTGTACATCCACAGATTACATTTTTAAGGAATTTTCAGATAGTTTAAAGGCTAATTTCATTAGGCTATTATGTACCTCTTGTATTTTTTTCATTTGCCCACCTCTGGGAGTGGGCATTGCTGGCTGGCCAGCATTTATTGCCCTGTCCCTAGTTGCCCTTGAAAAGGTGGTGGTAAGCTGCCTTCTTTTACACTGCAATCCACCCGCTGTGGATAGATCCACAGTGCCATTGGGGAGGGAATTCCAGGATCTTAACCCAGTGACAGTGAAGGAACAGTGATATGCCTCCAAGTCAGGATGGTGAGTGGCTTGGTGGGGAACTTGGAGGTGGTGGTATTCCCATATGTCTGCTGCCCTTGTCCTTCTAGATGGAAGTAGTTGTGGGTTTGGAAGGTGCTGTTTGAGGATCTTTGGTGAATTTCTGCAGTGCATCTTGTAGATAGTACACACTGCTGTTACTGAGCATTGGTGGTGGAGGGAATAGATGTTTGCGGATGTGGTGCCAATCAAGCGGGCTGCTTTGTCCTGGATGGTGTTGAGCTTCTTGAATGTTGTTGGAGCTGCACTCATCGAGGCAAGAGGGGAGTATTCCATCACTCTCCTGACTTGTGCCTTGTAGATGATGGACAGGCTTTGGGGAATCAGGAAGTGAGTTACTTGCCGTAGTATTCCTAGGCTCTGACCTGCTCAAGTAGGCAATGTATTTATATGAGGAGTCAAGTTGAGTTTCTGGCCAATGGTAACATCCAGGATGATGATAGAGGGGGAATTCAGTCTTCTCAATGCAAAGTTGCTTTATGCAAATGATTGGATCACTCAATTTTTGATGCCTAGTAAAGAGCTCAAATGAATCCATGGCTAATAAATCATTCATTATCCTTTCTAATTGGGTGTTGGCAATTGCTGTTGCAAAATCTCTCATGATTTTCTAATCTTTATTGTTCTAATAATCATAACTGCTGCTATAGTATTGTTCAGCTTAGTTACTGATGGTATGTTATCACCAGCGTGAATTTTGAGAGTTATTTATGTTATTGAGCTCTGGCATTTCAGATAAATAACCCATGGGAATGATGTTACCAAGAATTAAATTCCTAACCATTGAAAATTTAGAAAGAAGCTATGTCTTGTTTTGCTATTTGTGGTCATATCATAAATGTTATGCTTATGATTCTGCAACTGGGACGATTTACATCTCCAAAGCCTGATTCTTAATCTGGTGGAGAGGATACTTTGCCCTTTATAGAAATGGTTCTCCAAGTGAAATATGTTCACCTTGCACCTTTTCTTAAACTTTCCCATGAGTTTTGGAGAGCCAATTGCCTTTTCCATTGCCTCCAATCAGAGTTGACTTGCCAACCAATCATTACCTTTTTCTGTTGCAGTATAAATTGTTGTGATCATTTGAAATTTGGCATTCTTGAGTTTGTCCTGATGAGTGCAAGACAAATAGCTTTGATATGTGGACTGAGGCCATGTGAGAAAACTCAACTGGGTTCAACATTGTTACAGACATAGTAGGAACTGCAGATGCTGGAGAATCTGAGATAACA
>NC_063352.1:12800412-12855077 GCF_021869965.1 Rhincodon typus | reverse complement strand
TCTACACTTTGTTATCTCAGGTGTTTGACTTTTTCAGTTTTTTAAAAATTTTTTATAGAATCCCTACAGTGTGGAAACAGGCCCTTTAGCCTAACAAGTCCACACCAACCCTCATAGCATCCCACCCAGACCCATCCCCCATAACTCACTCATCCCTGAACACTATGGGCAATTTAGCACAGCCAATCCACCTAGCCTGGACATCTTTGGATTGTGGAAGGAAACTGGAGCACCTAGAGGGGACCCACACAGACATGGGGAGAATGTGCAAACTCCACACAGACAGTCACCTGAGGCTGGAATTGAACCCAGGAGCCTGGTGCTGTGAGGCAGCAGTGCTAACTACTGAGCCACTGTACCACCCCATGGACAGGGACTATTGAATTGTCTTTACAGTCTTTCCTCCAGCTGATACACCAATTTTTTTTGCCTGTAACAAAAAACTGGAAATTGCTGGAGAAACTCAGCAGGTCTGGCAGCATCTGTGGACGGAAAGCAAAGTCAACATTTTGGGTCTAGTGACTCGTCAGAACTCTGTTTGTATGTAGAGCTGGATGAACGCCGCAGGCCAAGCAGCATCAGAGGAGCAGGAAAGATGATGTTCCAGTTCTGGACCCTTCTTCAGAAATGGGGGAGGGGAAGGGGGCTCTGAAATAAATAGAGAGAGGGGGAGGGAATCTCCACCTCCCTAACCTGTCCGTCCTTTCTCCCACCTATCCACTCCTCCCATCTCAAACCCCACTCCCACCTCCTACCGACCAACCCCATCCCCACCTCCTTGACCTGTCCGTCTTCCCTTGACTGACCAACCCTCATCCTAACTCCCCACCTACACTCACCTTTACTGGCTCCATCCCCGCCTCCTTGACCTGTCCGTCTCCTCTCCATCCATTTGCTCCTTTATCCATCTTCCATCCGCCTCCTCCTCTCTCTCTATTTATCAGCTTTCCTGCTCCTCTGATGCTGCTTGGCCTGCTGTGTTCATCCAGCTCTACACCTTGTTATCTCAGATTCTCCAGCATCAGCATTTCCTACTATATCCAAATGATTGACTCTGTTTCAAACTATTAAGCGTATCTCCCTGATTGGCCAGAACTATAGAAAGTTTCAGAAAACCATCCAAAAGGTATAAAAACAGGGTTCACCTGCAGACATCACTCTTGGAATCTCTTGGAATCTTCTGAAGACTTTCCGAGGAGACAAGCATTGCAAGAGCCAGAGACCAACTGACTATCCAGCACCAGAGAGACAGAGACTGTGTAAACCTACAAGAGACAGGAAGTATTGTAAACTTAAGGGGCCAAATAGGATTAGAGATAATGTGTCAATAAACTCTGACTATAAACCAATATTAAAACATAACAAAAATGTTCAGGTATGTCCCAAAGTTTAGAATTTCATGTTTTAGACCAGCAAATGCAGCACGCCCCTGTATTTTAAGTATTCCAACAGTCACAATGGATTAGAAGGAATTGATGCAATCATGAAAAATTCATTTCCAAAAGTTAGATAGAAAACATGTTCATGTATTCAAAGCATACCTGGAAAACAAAGCATGGAAGAAACTCTCAAGCTATCACACTTCCTGTGCCAAAATACTGAGTCGTGATCTTGCCAGCAAAAGATGGCTATAATTAACATTAGTGAACATAGGTTACAATTGTCAGTTTGGAAATCAATGCAGATTTGCTACAGGAAGAATAATTCAACATGCATGCCTTATTAACATAAACCAACTCATTGTAAACATAAAGAACATGTACTCATACAGCATCCATAATTATCTTGGAACATCCCAAAATGCATTAAGTAGTGTTAAACCATAATGGAATCCTATTGAATTTTAATCACTGTTGTCATGTAGGGAATGGGGTAGAGAATTTGCATGAAGCATATTTTTACAGACAGTAAAATGATTAAAAACAGATAATATGCTTCTAATCATATTATTTGAAGGATAAATATTGATCAAGATACTGGGGGATAAAAAACACCTCTGCTGTTCTTCAGACTACATAAATGTTATGGTAGAACTATTATAAAACTCCTATTAAAATCCTGTTCATGAAGTGGCATCAAGACAACAGTCTTAAGTTGCAAAATTGGAGTTTGGCAGTTAATAACGTTAGTAGCCAAACTGATAGGTTGGAAAGACTGTGAATGAAACCAACAGCAATAATGACAAAATCCTACTCATAATTGTAGTTGGTAACTTATCTTATGGTCTCACACACCGGAATAGATGGGAAACCAAGAAAAACCAATTCTTGCAAAAGTTATGATTCTTAATTTTGGAAAATACAAAATCTGAAGTTGATTCTGAGATACGATACCTTTGGGACTTCGTGATATAATTCTTTTCCTGTTGTATTCATCTGTACTGGGGAGCTAGCGATCTGTGAATTACAACATTGAGAGCACTCAGCTCCAAGAGTTGTTAGGTGGCTACATGCAATTCTGCCCACCAACAGGGGTGGGGTTTATTACAATTATCACTTCAGATAGTTTGGAATTACCAAAGAGGAGTTTAACGGTCACAGGCAGTGAGGCAAATCAGTGAGTAATTGAGAGGCACAGAGAGACCATGTTAGGAAGGGCTGCTATTAACTGTGTTGCCAGAGGTAACTAAACAACATGGGCAATATAGAGCGAGGGCTCAGGGAGGACCTAGGAACCATGGAGGATTGAAAGAATTCTTAGTGCCATTAATAGTTCAGTGAAACTGTGAGTAAGGGTGAAAGAAAGCCACAATGTTCCCTCTAATTATTTTTTCTGCTAAATGGCCTCCCAAGATTTGTGTGCAGCAGTGGCTTTTGGAAGTGGAAGCCAATACATTGGCACACACATATGTGCAACCTCCCAGCGGTTGCCCATAAACAGTATTTACTTCATGCAACTGAGTCAGATTATAGCTTGGAAAAATCCAAGAGCTGTTCTAGTTCAGTGAAGTTAGCTGTTGGTAAAAAGCTGGAGTCCAATTTGTGAACAAATACTAGAATGCAGGTTTTTGAGTTCAGGGAAGTGTAATCCCAAAAAAGGAGGGTGATTGAGCAGAATGAGAGCAGTTGTTGAGTTGTTGAGACTATAGCAGAATAACTCTTGAGAGGGTGTTTTAAGACAAGATCGGCAAAAATAAAGAATTGTAATCCTTTGTGAATGTTAATGAGATTGCAGACCCACTGTGTCGTTAACACCTAAGGGGATTTGTTGAGTAATCTGTGGGATCGATTTTGATTGCATTTGCGATTTGGTGTTCTTTGTTTTCAATCACAGTCTATTACCTATATTTGTCACATGTTAATTCTGGATGTTAGAAAATAGATTGTACAAGTAGTTTAGATTGTATTGCTGTTCTAATGTTGTACAGTGAAGTTTATTGTTATTTGTTGAAAACCATGGAATCTTGTGGCTTTATTCTCTTAGCAAGTCCCTTGGATATTTTTGTCCCCTGGACTTATTGCATTTCTAATAAAAAGATTCAGGTAGCCCCTAGGCTGAGAACGGGTTCAGTTCCTCTGTCCATTTGCATGCTGATTTGTACATAAGTCAGAATTCAATGCTGGACAACATGAAGCAGCTGTGCATAAGTACAAGAAATGTTTTAATGTCAGATATTTAAAATTACACCCCTTTTTGGGATTGCGTTTGTAAGTCGAATATTTGTAACTCAGGGACCCTCTGCACCTGCTCCAAACCCAATTATAACATAAGTTTGATGGTCTGGTCTCGGATCCTAACAACTTTCAAAGCTAAACTGAATACTGAAGAGAGGCTTAGCTTAAAAGAAACATCATCTAACTTGTATTTATATAGCACTTTTACCATAATGAGTCCAGAGTGCCTCATGGGAGGGTTCTAAAGCAAGATTTGATAGTCACATTAAAACAGATGGCCTTGGTGAAAGAGCTAAGTTTTAAGGTGTGTCTGAAAGGAAAAAAGCTGCAAGAAACAATTCCAGATCATAGAACCTAGGCAGTAGAAGCTATTAAAATCAAGAATGCACAAGAAACCAGAATTAGAAAAGCACAGATATCTCAGAGCACTGTAAAGCGAAAGGAGATTAGAGATAGGGAGGAATGGGGCCACAGAGGGACTTGAAAACAGGGATAAAACTTTTAAATTTGCTCGAATTTGCTTGACTGGACCAACGAAGGTCAGTGAGCACAAAGTTCATAGAATCATAGAAGGTTTCTGGATTGCCAAGCTTAGAAAACTTAAATTGGTAAAAATACATCAAAGCCACCAAGGAATTGAAAAATCTTCAAGATTTATTAAGAGGTGTTTTGTTCTGGCCTGATATGTTGGCATAACTTGTGGTTGTGATTAGCCAACATCCAAGACACAAAAGAAACGGAAAGAACGAGTGTAATAAGCCAAGGAAAGAACGTGGTATTTCCAGCAGATCTTGGCAGAAAGTTGGGACTGATATTTCATTCAAAACAATCTTTAATCAACGTTGGATACATCTGAACATTTTATGGAACTCAGTAAGTTACCCAATATTGAGAGCTCAAATTGTGCAGATTGCAAGTTATAATTTGTCAGATGCCATTAGATAGTTCAGAAAATGGACTTTAACTTTCAGGTTTGGAATAAAGAACGTCGAGCAAAGTCTGTACAGTATCTACAACCTAACTGGAAAGCAGGATAATGCAAAAAATATCTGATCTGCAAAAGGTTTGTAGAATTCCATTAGTTGTAATGGGGTAGAGTTGAAGTACACAATATGTATTTAGAAGTGGACGTACACACATGGGATACAATCTTGAGAGATTCTGCAGATTCCTAAGTTGTCAATCAAATATGCCGCACAGCTAATAAAAGCAAAATACTGTGGATACTGGGAATTTGAAATAAAATTGTAAAGTGCTGTTGAAACTCAGCAGGGTCTGGTAGCATCTGTGCAGAGAGAAACAGAGTTAATGTTTCAAGTCCAGTCAGACTCTTCTTCCAACTGGAAACGTTAACTTTGTTTCTCTCTTTAGACCTGCTGAGTTTCTCTAGCACTTTGTGCTTTCATGTCAGACAGACCCCTGTTAAGTGGCCACTTAAATGCCTCAACCAGCATCTGCGGCTATATTACCGGCTATATTATTTTGTGAAGGACCAAGCCAAGCAATGGCCTGGCATGGTTTTGGGCAGGAAGGGTGAGGGGCCTTTTAATGATTCCCTCATCTATAGTCTCTCAAAACTAGTCCCCGCACCCCATCCTGGGTCTGCCAGTGAATCATAGAATCCCTACAGTGCAGAAAGGCCATTCAGCCCATCAAGTCTACACCAAAGGGAAAGATTAAAAAGGGACCTAAGGGGCCATTTTTTCACACAGAGGGTGGTGTGTGTATGGAATGAACTGCCAGAGGAAGTGGTGGAGGCTGGTACAATTACATCATTTGAAAGACATCTGGATGGGTATATGAAATAGGAAGGGTTTAAAAGGATATGGACCAAATGCCGGCAAATGGGATTAGATTTATTTAGGATATCTGGTTAACATGAATGAATTAGACTGAAGGGTCTGTTTCCATGCTGTACAGCTTTATGACTGTATGACTCGGAATTGCATCCCACCCAGACCCACCCTATCCCTGTTACACCACATGGGTTTTTTTAAAACCATAGATAACCCACCTAACCTGCACATCTCTGGACAATAAAAAGGACTTTTTTTTAAGGAGATAGCAAGAACTGCAGATGCTGGAGTCAGAGACAACACAGTGTGGAGCTGGAGGACCACAGCATCAGGCCAGGCAGCATCAGAAGGATCCCGACCCAAAACGTCAAATTTCCTGCTCCTCTGATGCTGCCTGACCTGCTGTATTCCTCCAGCTCCACACTGTGTTGTCACCTTTTTTTTTTGGCTTGGCCCATCCACCTAACCTGCACATCTTTGGACTGCAGGAGGAAACCTGCGCAGACACGTGGAGAATGTACAAACTCCACACAGACTGTTGCCCGAGGCTAGAATCGAACCTGGATCCCAGGTGCTGTGTGAGGCCTACCAATCCCATCAGTCCCAGCTCCATTACCCTCTTTTTCCCTGGGAACTTGCTGCAGCGTCACCAGTGGCCACTTCTTGAATCTGACGCTGCTGGCTAAGGCCTGGGGTGTGGTGAAAATCTTGATCTTAAACTCTGCTTAAACCCATGCTGCAAGGATAAAAGGAACAGCTTGTCTTTGGTTGGGCTGGCTGCCAAACTGATATTTTACCTGGGTGTGGGGAGAGTGGCAGGACCTGCAGTGCCCATAAAATTCAGCCTGTGGACTGATACACTCGAGCTGTGCCTGAAGTGGACCTGAAGATCATAATGGTGCAATTCTCAGGGAGGGGGTTTCTCAATTTCATCCTGCATTTACCAATAATCCAGAGACCCAGCGAATGTTCTGGATAAAACCTATGTTTTATACAGGTTTGTCTTAGCTTCCTGGCTCTGCATTCCTTCTCTCTGTTTTGAAAGTCTGGGATTCTGTACTTTTTTAAGAAATTACTTTCCTCAACCTGCCTTGCCACTTTCAATGATCTTTAGAGGAGTGAGGCTCCAAAAGCTTGTGATTTCAAATAAACCTGTTGGTGTTTTGTGATTTCTGACCTTGTCCACCCCGGTCCAACACCGGCACCTCCACGTCATGACTTTCAATGATGGGTGAAAATAGTACTGCCCCAAGCCTTTTTGTTCTGATTCCATTTTTGGAATTGCATCCTTTAATTTATATTGCCTCTCTGTGTACTTTGTAACCAAAATGTGTCACTTCTTGGCTTTAAATTTCATCTGCCACGTGTCTTCTCATTCCACCAGCCTGTCTGCATTCCCTCAAAGGTCTACCATATTATCTGTGACTTAGCTGCCAGCACTCATGCTGCTGAATCGCATAATTGTGTGTTCACATCCCGTTCTCGGGCTTGTGCACAGAAACAACGGCTGACGCTCCAATGCAAACTGAGGGAGCATTGTACCTTAGGACACGATGTCCTTCTGCTGAAACATTAAATTGAGACTCCATCTGTCCTCTCAAGTTGATGTCAACGACCCCTGATGCTAGTTGAAAGAAGAGCAGCTGATTTATCCCTGGGAACTTGGTCAATGTTTAACCCTTTGTTCGGATCATCTATTCATTATTGTGTTGCTGTTTGTTGGATCCTGCTGTGCACAAATTTGTTTGCTGTGTTTCCCACATATAATGGTGACTACATTTCAAAAGCACTTAATTGACCACAGTATGCTGTCAGATCCCTAGTGGTGTGAAAAGTATAAATGTAAGTATTTTTTCTTTCTTATCATCATCTTCCTCACAGTTGACTGTACTTCCACATTTGTGTTGTCTGTAAATTTTGAAATAGTAGACCTAAGTCCAAGTCACTAATATGTATGAAAAACTATGATTCTATTATGACTTCTGGGGAATATCACTGTGCACTATCATTGAATCTGGTAAGTAATTGATCAGTTTTACTTTCCTGTTTTCAGTTGGGGAAAGCCTGCTATTGAACAAGCATCTCAATTCATATATCCTGTTTCTGAAACACCTTTGGCTTGAGATCAGGGTGAAACCTAATTGTTCTTCTGAAAGAGTGACTGAGACATCTTCTCAATTTTATATTTTCCTGAGCAAGCTGTGTCTGCAAGGATCCCAGAGACAGCCCTAGGTGGTTAGTGACTTGACCTCACATGCAAGAACAGCAGATTGATAGCCTTATCTTTTTCTGCTTTCAAGAATAACCATCATTGACCAGAAAGTGTATTTACTGCTTTAAAAAACTGCAGAGAGAAAAGTATGGTTTGTCCAATTTACCTCATGTTTGTACACTTTACCTTATGTTTGTATATGTATTTGTATGTTTTAGATTACTTAGATGGGTAAACATTTAAATTTCTACATTAGAAATTGTTAACCATTTCTGCATATTAATTGAATGGGTTTTGTTTTATAAGTCAATATTATTTTGTTAGAAACCTATTTGATGTATCTTTTCATTCTAAGTCTAATATAGAAAATTATATAATCGGCCATTTTGGGACATAGACATAATAATTTTATTTTATGTTTGAGACCTGTGGAGGGTGGAACTAGAGTGACAGCGCCCTCCATCCATCTCAATTGTAACACAGTTGCTCAGGTTGTCACATCATAATTATTGCCTACATTACTGCAATTTTCTTATTAAATGCAGGTGAAAAATATTCATGTAGTGCCTCAACCATTGCATAGGTGTAGTCAGCCATGTGGAAGATGATGATAAAAATTAAATAGTACCTGCATTTATATATGCTTTCCACAACCACTGGATGTCTCCTTACTCTCTATCTCCTTTTAGTTCCTGATTTTTCCTTTGGCCATCATGGACTATAACCCTTTAAGACAATCTAGTATGTAGGATGTTGTACTTCACTCTTACAATGACCAACATCATTTTTATACAGGTAATTGTTCTATCTGCACACCAGGTGGTGTTGTTCAAGGATGTTATATGACTAAATCATGATACAAAATGCCACAAATTTGCCACTCAACTGGCAAGCTTTCTCAAAGAAGTCATTAAGAACAATTGATTTGAAATGTGCAAAGATGCACTAATACAGTAACCGTTTGAGAACAAACTATTTAATATTCCCTTAAGAAATAATGATTGAATTAGTCACAACTAGTTAGGTTGAAACTAGACATGTCAGATTGCCTGGTGATTGTGTTTGCAGGCTATTGATTGAGATCAATGAATGTGTAGTAAGACAGCCATTTTAAGAATAGATTGTTAAGTAAGATACAGTAATCATGTTAGGTTTCTCTTAAGACATATAAATGGAAGGAATGTACTAAACATGTTAAACTTCATGTGAACGTATTGTGTTATCTTTGTAAATAAAAAGTATGTCATCTTCCTTTTATGGCTGTAATGTTTCTGTATTAACAGTGGGTTGGGTTGTTAGCAAAGCTTTCATGTTTAGCTTAACAGCTAAAGTTGGACTGAGGGAATGAAGGCAACAGGGGCCCAAGCAAGTCCAAACTAGTGGGGGAAGATAATTCTGTACCTCCACTCAAGAAGTGTCATTCCATTCCAGCCGTGCAAAGTTTGTTCTTTGACATCTTCCTTATTCTTCTCGTTAACTGACTCATACATCTGTTACGAGTAAATAGCTAAACTTCCTTTATTATCCCCAGCTGAGACATCGTCTGTGTTTCTATGTCAATTGGCGCATAACTTGTCTTTTTTTTTGTCTCCTTTCCTCTATAACAATTTCAAGCATGGGGAAGGGGTGAGCCAGAAGACATCAGTTAGCAATAGAAAGGAGGGCTGTTGGCACTTCAAGAGCTTTCTCATTTTTGAATCTTAGCCAAGCCATGCAAATATGGTCACAGCAACAACTTGCTTTTATGTAGTTCCTTTAGTATCGTAAAACATCACAGGAGCCCTAACAGTGAAAAATCAATGCTGAGCCACATTAAATTGGGTGACAAAAGCTTCGAGAAAGGTTTTGAAGGAGAAGAGAGAGGTGGAGAGGTTATAAAAGAGATTCAGAAGTGAATGGTTTTCCACTATTGACAGTCTGTCACCTTAATGAACATCCTTTTCTGTTTATCAAAATAAATGTACTTTCTAAAAAAAAAAGCAGGATTATTTCCAGACAGAGGCAATATAAAAAAATAGCATTAGTACTTCAGGAGCTTTTGACGGTTCCCTTTCCAGATTTTTTGTGTCTTAAATTTTATGAAGTTGCTAAGTATTCTGCACTGTGTTGGAGTGGGAGGGCCATAAGATCAAGGAATTAATGTGAGTTTTTGCTGGTGTCCTTTCTCTCTTGTTTAATGAGGATGGTGAACCCTCATTTCCCCTTACAGTATATAAAAGCTCCGCCATGTCCTGTCAGGACAGTTTTAAAATTAACCGAATAATAACATGCTATTAGTCACAAAATTAAAAAAATTTATATTATTGGAGTCAATGGAGTGGTATTAACCCTTCTACATAGACTGTGTAGCTCCAAAGGAAGTGAAGTGCTGATCATTTACAGCGCAGAAACGGATTCAACTGGTCCATATTGGTGTTAATGATCCACCCCTCTAACTTCATTTTACCCTCAAGGTTATTTCCTGGTCATTGTTTCGTCATGTGTTCATTTAACTTTCCCTTAAATACATAAATGCTATTTGTCCCAACTACTCAAAATGGTAGAAAGTTCCACAGTAACATCACTCACTTGGTAAAGAACCTCTTCATGATTCAGCAGAGACTATTATTAATCTTTGAGCGAATTAGTGGGCGGTTGAAGATATTTAATGCAGCCATGATTTCCAGGCCATTTTGAAGTTGACAGACTTTGGGGGAACGCCTTTGTTTTACTCCAGGAATCTTTCTTACCGTCATTGTTCTGGGTTGTATCAGCAAGTCTGTGCTGTGCCAGGTTTGGTCTTCAAATTAAGTAAAGCTCGTTTCCCAGCTCAAGTCCTGTCGATAACATGGGTTCAATGCTACTCCCCAGTAAGCTTAACCTAACTACACCACATGGTCCAGTGGAATAGATTCTTTTCAAGTCTATCAGGAAACCTCTTCTATATATGGATAAACATCAAGCTTGGTAATAAATACAATAATGATCTGATTCTACACACACAGGAAAACATCCCGTGGAAAGCAATCTTCACTTCTATGTATAAATGGAACAGGATGGTTGGGAAGACTATTATTTTCATGTCTTAAATAATGAATCGCGAGGCATATGTTCCACGTGGTGAATTAATGGTCATTCAGTTCCATTCTATTAAGAAGTTATCCAATGTTTATTTAGTTAATTGTGTAAGAATCACAAAGAATTCTCTTCATTTCATGTGGTTTCAGCAGCCTGTTGTGTTAGCTGGCTGATGCAGTCACAATATGCTCACAATTTAGCTCTTGTGCAGACATTTAACATCCGAGAACAATTAAGACAATGCTCTTGGCCTTTTATGAATCATCCCGAAGGGCGATCTAACTTCCAATCGCTATTTGCAAACATCTTTTTATGAAATCAGTTGGATATGTTCAGGCTCTTGTAGTCCAGCAAAGGGCTAGTTTAAAACATGTTTCTGTCCAGCAACATTTAAAAGCCACAGCACCCAGTAACTGAGGTGGTGCACAGAATGACAGAGTCCTGTAAAAGAATTTGAAGATGGCTGCAGAAAAGGCTTTTTCTGAAGAAGGGTCCCAACCCGAAACATCAACTTTCCTACTCCTCTGATGCTGCCTGGCCTGCTGTGTTCCTCCAGCTCCACACTGTGTTATCTCTGGCTCCAGCATCGGCAGTTCTTACTATCTTTCATAGAATCCCTACAGTATGGAAGTAGGCCTTTTGGCCCAACAAGTCCACACCGACCCACAGAGCACCCACCCAGATCCATCCTCCTATCCCCCTATCCCCCTATCCCCCTCCTAAGCTACACATCCCTGGACACTATAGGCAATTTAACATGGCCAATCCACCCTAGCCTGCACATCTTTGGACTGTGGGAGGAAACCAGAGTACCCGAAGGAAACCCACGCAGACATGGGGAAAATGTGTAAACACCTGCCCAAGGGTGGAATTGAACCCAGGCCCCTAGCGCTGTGAGGCAGCAGTGCTAATCACTGAGCCACCATATCTCTTACCTTTCCTTTTGTTTTTTTTTGGCACCTTCTGCCATTCAGTCCATTTAATTATTTCCGCTTCTATCCATGTCTTATGTAAACCCAAATGAGAAGGGGTAATAGGTCTGCTACTTTCTGATCTCAGCTTCTGAAGTAGAGGTTCTCAAACTGATGATCCCCAGTGGGGTTGTAGGATAAGCACATGTGGTCACAAGCTTCAAGGCAGCAAAGGAGCCAAGGCTAAAATTGGGCTATCCTGCTACGAGCTGTGAAACCCCATTAAATGTGTGTGATACATTTTGCCTGTAGGTACGACCGAACCCTATGAGCTCTGAGGCCTAACTGCTAATACTACAAAGCCAGCTAAATAGGTTCAATGCTATTCCCCAGCCAGGTGACCCTGAACACAGCCCTGTTACTCCACATGGCCCAGTAGAATAGTTTGTTTTTGCATCTCTCAGGGAACGTAAGATTTCGAGATTTTGTTTTGCATCCTTCAACCAGCTCAATAACTCCCCCCACTTCCCTGCAAGTTTCACCTTAGGGTTGCGAGAAATGTGAAGCATTAAAATGGGGTCACAACAGACGAGGTTTGTTTCGAAGCAACAAAATGTTGGGGAAGGTATGTATTAACTTGATTTTTGACTTTCCTTCTCTTTCCATGGGAGATCTACTTAACTCACTGTCCTGATAGCTGAGCGATAGTTAATGATCATGTGAAGAAACATAGTGAACTCACTTTGTTATCATAGCTGTACAGACCAATAACTTTAAACAACAGACTTGAATTCCCTGGAGCTAACTAAAAAGGTTTCACTATATGATTTCAATTTCTAAGACTCATTACTGTAACAAATAAACTAAAAGCAACATTGATTGAACACTATTTAGGGGGCAGCTAACATTCTAAATTACAGAAAAGATATCCCCCTTTTACATAAAAAAAGCCCCAATCTCACAGCTATCATTCACTGCCCCTCTTTGTGGAATTTTAGTTTTTGCTGGAAATAATTTAATATCACTTTTAGTTTCCAATGATTTTGCTTTTCCCAGTTTCCCATGATGTAACATCAAAATTGTTTTATTAGCTTCTAGGTGTTATGGATGGGGAAGGATGGCCAAACTGCTCTGAAATACAACTAAAACACAAGCCCCAGTCTGTTATAAAAACCAAAAGAACTGCGGATGCTGTAAATCAGGAACAAAAACAAAGTTGCTGGGAAAGCTCAGCAGGTCTGGCAGCATCTGTGAAGGAGAAAACAGAGTTAATGTTTCGGGTCTGGTGACCTCAGTTCTCAGTTCTGAGAAAGGGTCACCGGGCCCAAAACGTTAACTCTGTTTTCCCCAGTCTGTTATGATGGGAATATGGGTTCTCTTCTAAGAATTACCCACAGAACACCCGGAGAAGATCGCCTTTCCTCTCATAATCTGTTAAAAGTTGTTAAAAGAAAGACAATCCCTGATCTCCACTTTACAAATAACAAGAAACAGTTTATTTATTTAACCCAACAATGAACAGATTAACAGAATCACAGACAATTCCCCCTTAGACTACTAACTACTTCCTAACTGGTCTAAATTCTACTGGAATACTGTTCAAATAAACACAAGTCCCAATTAATAAACCCAATTAATAAGAAAACAATAAATTAAAACTTAATCTCTCCAAGCCCGCAAAGACTGTCTTCTGGAATATTCTGTCTTTTCCGCTCACTTTACAAATGCCTTTCATCTGGTAATTCTGTTGTCAGTGATGTTTTTTTTCTATAATTTCTTGATGGGGAATTTGAGCCAAAGTTTAATTAGATGGGCTTTCTCTGAGAGCTGAATGGTGCTAACTCTTGACAAGTGGCTGATGGCTCTCTCCGATTTTCCAAATGCCCTCGTCTTGTATACCCATAATGACATAATCAAATTCTTATAATATGATTGGTTTCAAGTTGTCAACACAATCAGATTTAAATTCAGTTGGCTTTCTATATCTAGGTGCTTGGTTTAAATTAATTGGCCAAATTCAAACTTGTTGTCTTGGTAAAAATGCTGCTTGGCTGCTCTATATATATGTTTCCATTCGGGCACAGCCTGTTCACCTGCATGTATAAACTTCCAAGCACAAGCTCTTAAAGGGACCACTGCACCCTTTTCCCCATGATCACCTTTACTAACAAATTCTTACTTCCTGTCTTCCAATTCATGAATATTCTACCCAGTTTCTTAACATAGGGAATTTCCAAACCAAATGTCAACAAAAATGCTTCCTCTGGCAATTTGTATCCCACTTGGCCATGCTAGGACAAATCAGCTGGGCTCCTTGCATTGTAACAGGATGTATCTCTCTGACCAAAGCCCATCCTTCCTCCTACATTCTGTCTGGTAGCTCACAAAGAGCTCTTAGCTTCTCTTTCTTGACCCCACCAAATATGGTTCTTTGTCCCTCTGTGAAACTTCTCTGTCTCTCCTTTTTGTGCACAAACTTAAAGACTGAAAACCTATCCACTGTCAGCACAATTACTATTGCCCTGTTTTCAGGTGTGAATGTGCTTTTCATCAGACACAAACTGAGTCTGCCTGTACCCATACCAACCATGCAATGCTGGCTAGTTGATGGGCAGACTTTAACATAGATCACATGGCTCTCTTCATTGCCCCATTTTATCTTGAATTAAAGGGACAATCCAAAGCATATCATCTTGCAAAGTCTTGCACTTGTAGCACATTAGCAACTCCCAGATGCACAAACGAGCAATGTGTTTTCCTCTGTGAATAAATTTTAAGACAATGTACAGCCTACTTTATCATTTAAAAAACAATCAAAATTAAAGCACAGTACTGTGGGTTCTGTCAATTTTATAATTTAACAGTGAAATAGTTACAGTGAGGGTGACTAAAATTTGTCATTTGGAAATGAGCATGAGTTGAAAACCAGGAAGCTCCCCCTCAGTCTAAATTAGCCACCTTCTCACAATTAGCTTTTGTAGGTTGAGTTAAGCTGAGCACAATTAGTTGCGTCTTTATCCATGGTACAGGTTTTCTAACCCCATACTCCTCAGAATTTTGATGATGGATTTTTATTCAATGAGGGTACAAAAGTAGACTTTTCAACCTGTGCATTGCCCCATCCAATAGGATTTCCACATCTGCCATGTCAAGGGCAAAGGTTAGGAACCATAATGGGGGCAGCTCCAGACTGACTGTACATGCCTGGATGCACAACGGGCTTTTAAGAATGGTGCGTGCGCAAGAGATGTTGGTGAGTTATAGCATGTCTAGTGAATTATGAAGTGTTCTGGGAATGGCATGTGAAAAGATGGGGCTGGAATCAGACGTGAGAGATGTCATAGGGCAGGTTGGTACTTAGTGAGGTGGGTTTGGTAGGTAGAGTACAGCACAATGTCGCATGGTGAAAACCCCTTCAAACAATCTGACGTAACTCGCACAAAGCCAAAAAAACATGGATTCAGCCCATAGTGTTGCTCTATTCCTTGTTGTAGCACTGCCATAGTATAGAATCCCTATAGTGTGGAAGCAGGTCATTTCACCCATTGAGTCCACACTGACCCTCCAAACAGCATCCCAGAACCACCTTATCCCCCAACCCCACATCTCCTATGGCTAATCTGCTTAGCCTGCACATCCCTGGACACTATGGGCAATTTAGCACGGCCAATCCACCTAACCTGCCCATATTTGGACTGTGGGAGGAAACCAGAGCATCCCAAGGAGACCCACGCAGACACTGGTGAGAATGTGCAAGCTCCACACAGACAGCCACTTGAGTCTGGAATTGAGCCTGGGTCCTCGGTGCTGTGATGCAGCATTGCTAACCACTGATTCACTGTAGCACCAGATAGTCTGTAGATATTTCAGATTTACAAAGGAGTTTAGATTTTGTTAGAATTGCCAGGGTAATTAGACAGTTAATTCGTAGTTAATTCAGACTCAATGAGAGCTCAAGCCTTCTGTCACTGGCTGTTTTTCAGACACCTGCTAATAATGTCAGCCAGTTTCCCATCTGTAACAGGATTAGTGTCAGAATATTTTATAATATTACTGCTTTCTCCAGTGTCTGGTTCTATTAAATTGTGTGCATTGAATGATATGTTTTAAAGGATTAAGTTACTTACTGCAGGAGTGGGGATCTATAAGTTACAGTGCAGTCTGTGCTTCTCAATGTCTTATTGTAAAAGGGTTAGGCATACTTCTCATTTTATGCCTTGATTTTTACCGCCCATCATATTCCAATAACATGAAGTTTAAGATTGACCAGAAACTTCCAGCACCTTTAGTATCTTTTTCTCTTCTTCTTTGGCAGCCCCTCAGGATCCAGGATGACCTTCCTTCAATTTTGGAGTGCAGTCATTCTCACCTCATCACTGGAGTTCAGCTCTTTCTGCCATGCCTGGCCCTGGAGGAACTCAAACTGAATGTCAGTCAGCTGGTTTATTCCATTAACGGTAACATTGTCCATGACTCCTCCCATTGTTTTGCTGGTGATCAAGAGTACGCTGATGCTGTGCTATTTGGTTGGATTAGATTTGTCCTGCATTTTGTGTGCAGGACATACTTGGGCAATTTTCCACATTGTCAGTCAGATGCCAGTGTTGTAGCTGCACTGGAACAGCTTGGCAAGGGACCAATGAACCACCTTGATGTAATTCATTGTGAAGCAGTAGTGCATCACCTTTGTGCCCATTAAGTTCCAATTCCCTGCAGCAGTCCTGCAGGCTGTTAAGATAGCTTTAATTACCTAAGTTAGGGGTTGGATGGCTGTGGCAGAGAGGGAAAATAGTGGGCAACATTGCCTTGTTTCTTGCCTAAGGGAGAAAGAATCTGATAATAATTCATTTGTTAAGATTTAAGCCCTTAAGAGGTTGTATTTACCTTTCACACAAGTCACAACATCTGCTTGAAGCTGCAGTTTCTCAAATGTAAAACAAGTATTGCTATTTAATGATAGTGGGAACTGCCAATGCTGGAGAATCTGAGATAACAAGGTGTAGAGCTGGATGAACACAGCAGGCCAAGCAGCATCAGAGGAGCAGGAAAGCTGACATTTTGGGTCTGGACTCTTCTTCAGAATAAAAAAAAGTAGCCCATTTTCTTTGTCCAGGAAAATGCTAATAGCCATATTCAATTAGTCTTCCAATCCACAGGGGAGATGGAAAATCTGTTGATTATTATTCCATTAAGAATCTAATTTTGATTTATCACGTCTGATGATTTGCCATCGTGAATCCAAAACAATCTTTGTAACCATTTTGAAGTGTCTAGAGGTAGCCCATCCACTTATGCATAGGAACATAGAAACAGGGATGGGTCATTCAGCTGTTCAAGCCCCTTCCACCATTCAATGAGGTCATGGCTGATCTGTAACCTAACTCCATATCCCTTCATACCTTTGTTTAACAAAAATGATCTAAAACAGATTTAAAATTAACAACTGATCCAGCAACCACTGCCATTTGTGGAAGACAGCTCCAAACCTCTACCACCCTTTGTGTGTAGAAGTGGTTCCTAACATCTCTCCTGAATGGACAGGCCTTAATTCTCAGACTATGCCCCCAAGGTGTTGAATCCCCAACCAGTGGAAATAATTTATCTTTATCTATCCTGTCGTTTCCTGTTTGCTTGAAGACTTCAATCAGATCACCCTTAACCTTCGAAATTCTAGAGAAAACAGACCTAATTTATGTAATTTCACCTCATAACTTAATCCCTGAAGCCCAGGTATCATTCTTGTAAACGTGCATTGTACTCTCTACTAAGCCAATACATCCTTCCTAAGGTGTGGTGCCCAGATCTGCTCACAGTACTCCAAGTGGGGTCTAACCAGTGCTTTGTATAACTGCAGCATAACCTTTGCACGCTTATACTCCAGTCCTCCAGATATAAAGGCCAGCATTCTATTAGCCTTCTGCACTGCAGCAACTTAGAATAGAATAGAACATAGAATCCCTACAGTGTGGAAACAGGCCCTTCGGCCCAACAAGTCCACACCGACCCTTGGAGCCATCCCCTTATAAGCCATCTAAGCTACACATCCCTGAACACTACAAGGCAATTTAGCATGGCCAATCCACCTAGCCTGCACATCTTTGGACTGTGGGAGGAAACTGGACCACCCAGAGGAAACCCACACAGACACAGGGAGAACATGCAAACTCCACACAGACAGTCGCCGGAGGGTGGAATTGAACCCGGGTCCCTGGCACTGTGAGGCAGCAGTGCTAACCACTGAGCCACCATGCTGCCCTTGACTTGGCAAGTTTTTTTTACAGCAGCACCTCCCAAACCCACGATTTCCACCACCTAAAAGAGCAAGGGTAATAAGATGCATGGGGGCCAAATTCACCTCCAAATTCATCTCTTTGTCACACACCAATCCACCTAGAGATTGCATCGCTGTTCCTTCATCAATGCTAGATGAAAATCCTTAAACTTCTGATCTAACAGGACAGCGGGGGACCTGCTCCTGAAGCTTCTGAACCACAGCTAGATGGGGATGGACTAATGAATGGCACCACATCCTTGAACATAAAAGAAAAGTGACCATCGATAAAGTTATCAGACATCTCATGTATTTGAGATAATCACTAATAATATTTAAATACTCCTGTACTTTCTGTGGAATCTTTAATTTTGATGTCTTGATGTGCATATTTGAACTTTAACTAATATCGCTCAGATTGCTTATAAAGACCAGAGCTTTCCCTCCCTTTGGGATTAAGTTGGCTTTTCTCCCACCTCAGCAACACAGTTGCCTGATATTAGCAAGATTTTCAGATTACTTTTGATGAAATGTGTAAGAAATATTATTCAGATTGGAGAAGGCACTGCTTAGTTCATTATCCGCCTGGTGGATTATTTATTCTGCTCCATTTTAATTTCCATGACAACAGTTTATCTCCTTCCCTTAATTAAAACATCTTGTAGTAGTTGAATAGTAGAGTCAATACCTTGACTGTAATTATAAGGTGTATTTGAAATCCTGAATTGAATGTGGAGAATATACTCCTTTTGTCTTCGTCCTGTGTCTTTCTTTATTCTATAGATGGATCGTAATCAGTTGCCTTTGATAATGCCAAACCTTTAATTGATCAGATTCATCTGATCTCACTTTGCATTCTTGGAAAATAGTGGAAGTTGTTTGGAACACAAATAGCTGTGTTGGTGGAACATCAGATTTTTAAACTGAGGGTCTGGTCTTCAAGTCTCTGATCAGACACTGTTTTGGTCTCAGGTTGCATTAATCGCCTACAACAACAATTAAACAGAAATATCACTTCGCTTAAGGAAGTTTCAGGAATCATGAGGTCTCTTGTGACACAGTAACAGTACCCCCACCTCTAGTTTCAAGTCTGACATGCTCCAGAGGTGTGCTATAACATGTCAGAATAGGTTTGGCTTGTTATTTGAGGAGTGGTTGAGCAATCTGGGTCTATATTTGACGGAGTTTAGAAGAATGAAGGGGGGATCTCATTGAAACTTACAGAATACTGACAGGCCTGGATAGTGCAGATGTGGAGAACATGCTTCCACTAAAAGGAAACACTAGGACCTGAGAATGAAGGGCAGACCTTTGGAACTGAGGTGAAAAGGAATTTCTTCAGCCTGAGGGTGGTGAATATGTGGAACTCATTGCTTCCGAGCGCTGTGGAGGCCAAGGCATTGAAGCGGACAAGGATAGATAGGCTCTTGATTAGTAAGGTGATCAAAGGATTCAGGGAGAAGACAGGAGAATGGAGTTGAGAAACATATCAGCCATGATCAAATGGCAGGGCAGACTCAATGGGCCGATTGGCCTAATTCTACTCCTATACCTATGGCCTTATGAATTGGAAAATATCTTTCATGGAAGTATAATGCAACTAGGGTCCAGCCTTGAGCTGGAACTGGGCAAGGAAAAATAAAGCAGCTTTCTTACACGCTAGGCCATAGGGGTAGCCAGCATCCTTTTTAGTAACAGCGCCCAGCAATGGTAAGCTGGTCAGCTCACAAAACCATACCCCTTGGTTGCCAAAGGCTGAAGGAATCTGGTTGATGCAATTCCGTATTGTTGCAGATCCATTCATGCACAGTCCTCTTTCAGGGGTCCCAGAAACCTTCGCAGAGCCAGGGTTATGTGATGAGTGTGCCCCCAACATAACTGATGGCAATTCTCTTTACTCTCTGACCTTTTAACCTTGGTAACAGTGGTAATTCCAGAATCCTGTAGTTTGAGCTGGGACGCATGTTGACCGAGGCTGTAAATTGGTGAGAAAGAATTTGACATTTGCAACTTGCCTCCCGGAATATGAGAGCCCAAAATTACATTATATGGGAACATTTTCCACTACTTAACAAGCCCAAGTGCCTGTCCGATCAGAACAGCCAATCAATAGTGAACAAAAATTAGTGCAACAAGAAATATTGCACAGAAGCTCCAATGCTCGCACATTGTGAAACTCCAAGCACACATTTATGCCTTGATCTTGTAGAAAATCTTATACTTTGGACAATCTTAATGTGACCCAGAAAAATCAAGCAGAAAATATTGTCTGTTCTTCATTCTGTAAACTGATGTGAGAAGGCAGTCTTGTTTTTATTCAGCTATTTCAAAAGTGTAAGACAAATGTAGTGCTTTAGCACTTACGGTTACAAACCAGTTAGCCTGCGAATGGGAGATAGGACAGCAACCATGTCACTTTAGTCATCCAGCCTCCTTCTGATTGTGTGAACCGAATGCTAAGATGCTCCCCTTGTCATGAATGTACCATAAGCTGAATGATTAACTCCTTCCCTTATCCTTGGCACAGAGGTATTCAGCATCTTTGCATTTGTTACCCCAAAGAAAAAAAAGATTTTCTCTCTGTCGTTGTGTGTTTTTGAGCATAAATCTAGTAATATTCTAAAGACCGGTTTTGTTACCAATTGCTGAGTTGCAGTTGCATCAAAATCCACAAACATTTTGCTGTGGGTCATGCGTCATGTACTCCTGAAACTTATTTTTATTAAGCATCTACTGACGATCTTTAATAGTGTAAATTGATGCAGATATTTCTTTGCTCATTTTTAACACTGTGTTAATAATCCACAGTGTGCAAAAATATTTTATACTAAATGTTGCTGCAGAATATTTAAAAATCAGTAATTCTAAAATAAAAACCAAGATTTCTTCACGAAAGATGGGTGTGGATTTAATTATGACACACATCAGCATTGCTTCAGCACCACTTTACACATCATTTTCACTCCTTAGGAAGGAGATAGTTATTCCTGTTTATGTGGGAGAGGTCAGGAAATGTTTATTTTGATGCTTAGCAGGCCAGTCACATATACTAAACAGCGACTAATTAAAGCTCAGCTTGATCTTTTCAGACAGACCTCCTCAAAAATGCATGAATTTGAGTTGCATGTATTTCTCAGTTTGATTGTGTTTTGTTGTATATTTATCTCTGACAGACAGAAGCCTGACCTATGGTGATTTGCCAGGGTAAAATGTCCCAAATAAATAAATAAAGCTGACCAATGTAGCTCAGCTGCATGACTGCATTGATTCTTAAAGTGCTTGGCTGCTTGAACTAATTGGTAGAATCAGTTGACTGATATTGACTGGGACACTTTCTAGTTTGCCTGCAGGCAGAGTACATTTATTAGTGAGTTGCCAGACAAAGAAATGGAAGGACGATAGGATTATCTCTGGGCAGACAGCCTGGCACTGTTATAACGTGCATGACCTCTGAGATGCAATTTGCGAAACCTTGCGTGGTTAAAAGCCCCCACCTTTTAATTTTCTTAAAAGCAAATGTAAGATTCGTGTTTGACCTGGCTGTTAATAGCACAATATCAAGGAGTAATCCTGGCACAGATCTAATGATTGAAATGGCTTCCTTCTGATCCATAGATATTCTTGAGTATTATTGTAAAATCATTCATGTAACGTTTTCACATTCAATAACTGTTGTAGTTTTCAAAGTTGCTGTGTTAGGAGGAGATTGAATTATGTTGATTACATATTTTAAATTTAGTTTTACAGAATACTGTCTAGCAATTTTTCCTTTCAAAAATTTTACAAGAATTCCTCAGGATATATATTGTTTCATTCTAACGGCCACATCTTGAAGATAGTTAATTTTAAGTCAGAGATATTATGGCACACCTCTGGAACAGGCAGGACTTGAATGCAGGTCTCCTGGCTCAGAGATAGGGACATTTCCACTGCCCCACACGACCACCTACTCTCTATGATATGATGGGCTGCCTACGTACCATTACCTATTCTGCGATATCACGCACACTTTTATCTCAGTATGTACTATCCTGCGATGAATAAAAATTACAGACATATTAAAAAAAATCAGTAGGTACCAGTGTATTTATTAAATATTTTAACAGAACCAAAATGAAATATTAAACTGTATCTGAGTCTGCTGAAATATGCCTCCTTTAGATTCATTACAAGTACAGTGTTTCAAATCTTGCTATTCATAAACTTGAGTTGCCTGAACACCAGGCGTTTTTGAGTTGCCAGGCAGCAATTTTAATTGTTATTAAATGAGTAAAATAACATACCAGATCAATTCGCTCAGATAAGACCATAAGATACAGGAGCAGAACTAGGTCATTTGGGCCATCGCCTCTGCTCCACCATTGTCTCACAGCTGATATGTTTCTTAACCCCATTCTCCTGCATTCTCCCCATTACCGTTGATCCACTTACTAATCAGGAATCCATCTATCTCTGCCTTAAATACACTCAATTACTTCGCCTCCACAGCTCTCTGCATTAGTGTGTTGCTGTGCAAAACTGGTTCTCAGCTTTATACGGAATGAATAATGATAGAACTTGTCTGCCTGGAATGCCTATGAAAAAGAGCAGCATGTTTGCCAGGGGACCAACACTTGTTCGCATTGGGTACAGGCCATTTCATAACTAAATTGGTATCCTTTGCAGATATAACACAATGTGGAGCTGGAGGAACATAGCAGGCCAGGCAGCACCAGAGGAGCAGGAAAGTTGATGTTTTGGGTCAGAACCCTTCTTCAGAATTTCTGAAGAAGGGTCCTGACCCAAAAAGTCAACTTTCCTGCTCCTCTGATGCTGCCTGGCCTGCTGTGTTTCTCCAGCTCCACACCGTGTTATCTCTGACTCCAGCATCGGCAGCTCTTACTATCTCTGGTATCCTTTGCATCCATTTTTTGCCAAAAAGTAAAACTAGCGCAGAGCCCCGTTAGAGGAAGGAGATTATTAAGCTAGAGAGGTTTCAGAAGAGATTTACCAGGATGTTGCCAGGTGTGGAAGGTTTGAGTTATAAAGAAAACCTGGAGACTGGGACATTTTTCACTGGAGAGTAGGAGGTTGAGAGGAGGCATGATAGAGGTTTATAAAATCATGAGGGGTATAGATAGGGTTAATGGAAGGTACTTGTTCCCTAGGGTTGGGGATTTCAAGACAAGAGCACATATTTTTGAGGTGAAAGGAGAGAAATTTAAAAAAGGTGTGAGGGGCACATTCGTTACACAGAGGATGGTTCATGTGTGGAATGAACTTCCTGAGGAAGTTGTGGATGTGGGCACAGTCGCAACATTATGAATAGGAAAGGTTTGGAGGCATATGGGCCGGAGGAGACAGGTGGGATCAGTTTAGTTGGGGATTATGTTTGGCATGGATTGGTTGGATTGAAGGGTCTGTTTCTGTGCTGTATGACCCTATGACTCTACAAAATACCAAATTCTATCCCCGCCGATAGGCTTTGACATGTGGTTGAAGTCCAACTGCCCAGATAAGTACTTTGCAGAATGTTAAGGGCTTGATAAAGCCTAGTCAACATATAATTGCTCAAAGACAGATTTGCAATCACTAGCAACAGCAGGCTGGTAAGACAAGTCAGCTGCTCAATTGAAAAATCTCAATTCTTGCCCTCATTCAACAAAAGCCGAAATCTCAGAAAATGGATCTCTGTCTCCGTCCAGTGAGGGGAAGAAGGAATACTTTTGGGAGAACTAATTCACTTCTCTCAGTTTAGACAGCAGCCAATCACCAGAGTGCAGTGACCAGCACAATAGCAGATGTGCCGCAAGAGAAGGAAAGCCACATTCACATCTCATTTGCACAGAGCTGCAACGACTTCCCTGGAATGTGCAGAGGTCAGATACTATAGTGGACCCTTATTCTCAGAAACACACTAAGTGTAAAAGGACCCAAGTTTTCCATCAGCATTGCAGAGAACAATATTGTACTACAGCCCACATAAACTGGTTAATCACATTGTCCAACAATCTGGTTTTATCAAATATGTTTATTTGTTTTTTTTTACTTCACTGGGTCAGTATCCGAGGGAGATAGGATAGATGTGACATAAGTGGCAACACAGTTGCAGGCGAGATTGGGAGACATCCTTTGTGCAGCGAGGTGTTGTAATCTGGAATGGCCTGCCTGAAAGGACGGTGGAAGCATGGTACAGAATTGTGCAGTTATCGAGTTTAATTGCCTGCACTAAATGTGAAATCTGGTTAGGGTGAATGGATGCACATAAAAAGACTATTGCAGAGTATTTCTAGTGCACTGCTTCCATTATTCTGGGGACTGAGGTTTCTCCTCTTGATTGAACGTTGTTGTTGAATTTCACCATCTCATTATTAAATTGACTGCATGAGGGATGCATGGAGGATTAGTTATAGGCTTCTAGGAGTTGTACACGTCTGGCTAATTTAGGCAAGAGGACTGGCATCAATGGAGATCATTGAAAAGGAAAGTCATCAATAATGCTTAACATCTGCAAATTAAGGGAGCGGGGGTAGGATTGTTCGATGGGGGCAGGGTGACTCTTAGCACTGGCCTTCAACTTAGGTCAACGTTGCAGTTTGAAACCTAAAGGCAACATCAGAAATCTGCATTTCCTCAAACAGCCATTATTCCTTCCGATGGTGTAGGTGTAGACCAACCAATATTTATCTGTGTTTTGCATTAGACTTTTGAGGTGTTAAATTTGCAAGAGGAAGTGTTGGTCTGCTGCTGAGATTAATGAAACAGGCTGTAGTCTTTAACTTTCATGCATAAACATGTACTGGTACAGATAATTGCATTGAGTCAGTGGGCCTGTGTACTGCAGCAAAAATAGCAGCAATATTAGTACTTAAAGAGTTAACATTATGTTACTCCATATTTATTCAAGTATTACCAACAAACTACACACTTTGTCAAATCTTTTCATCTTGCAGTCATCAGGATAATTCGAAAGAAATAACAATGTAAAGCAAAAACAACTTTTATATTTTCAATTTATATTGATTTCCCTTTTAAAATTGGTGGTTTTCTGATGAGTGCAAGCAAAAATCTTCGACAAAATGTGTCCATTTTAGGCAATGTTGAGTACTGTGTTACCAAATGACTATTTATGCAAGTGTCATTTTACATACTAATTCTACAGTTTGCTGTCGGCCAACACATTCTTACTGTTTTCTATGTCCTTAGATCATGTTCTGCTTTCTCAAGTCCCAGTAAAAACCATGGGTTCAGTTAACAGACAGAAAAGAAATGCCAGACCTGGGAATTAACATCAAAGACATTCATAATGATGGTACAATGGTAATGCCAGGATCACACAATTGATTGGATACAATAGATTGCTAGCAGGCAGCAGGAGCTCTAACCAAGAGCTGAGAGAGAGTTTGCAGAGATCAGGCTGTATAGAGTTCTTCTGGAAAGCTCTATGAACTCCCATAGCATTCCATTGGGAGAATAAATGGAGTTAGACCTCAAACACACAATAGATACTCTCCCTGAATGTGGACTTCAACATCATATTGTGCACAAAGTGCGTATATATTTTTTTCTTCTACTTGGGTTGTACTACAGGTGTCAGCTACCCCTTTCATGTTTCACCCATTGGTGTAGAAGTAATATCACTGGACAAGTAATGCAGAGTCTCAGGTTAGTTACCTTGGTCATGGGTTCAAATCCCACTGTGTCAGCTGTGAGCTTGGAATTGAGTAGAGTCTGGGAAGTGACCATTAATTTAAAATCCCTTCTGGTTCATTAACGCTCTTTAGAGAAGGAAATCTGCCACCCTTACCTGGTTTGGCCTAAATGTAATTCCAGACCCACAGCAATGGGGTTGACTCTTAACTGCCTTCTGAAATGGCTTTGAGACCCAATCGGCTGAAGAAAATTTGGTGCAGACTTGATGGGCTTTTTCTGCACTGTATGAATCTATAAGTAGGAGTGGGCAAAAATATCAGCCTTACTAGCAATGCCCATATTCATGTAGGAAGAAAAATTATCGGATGGCTATTCTTTGAAGGTTAGAAAGAGAAAAAGACAGCATTTTCTGACCATTCAACCACAGGTGGCATCACAGCCAGATATATCCAATCCGCAACACATATTCCCTCCAATAATCAGGAGTCAAGAATCTTAATGATGTCTTTTATCATTCCTTCGCCCAGGGATATTGAGAGCAGTTGGAAAACTTCAGTCAAGTATCTAGTTATAATCAGAAGATAAAATCTGATATCGTTCTAATCTCTTCTACACGACGGCAATGGGCTCACTGACTAAGAGAGGGTCAACATTATCATAACTGTCCTAAAGGAAGATTATTGTTATTATTATTTGAAAATGTACAATGGTGTGTGTAATGATGTGAGACAGTTGGAAGTGGGATCTTATGTAATGAAACCTCCAGGAATAACTCCAACAGGAGTTGGATACTTTAGTGGGAGGAAGGCCATTGATGAGGATCAGCAACCAAAAATTTAGCTTTCAGGCAGTTGGGATAATCTGAACCAGAACTACAGTGCTAAAAGTTTGAGTTTTGTTCAGCCATCTTCTCAAAACTGGAGGCAAGAATAATAGATTGTGACGTTATTTTTGTCTGTTATCTATTTTTTCTTAAACATTTTGGATCTAGACTAATAAAAAGCTATCAAGCTATCCTTTCTTTGCATGCCACACAAATTGGCTAAACTGTGATTCTGTTCGCTCCAAATCCAAATCATGTACATGAGCTGAATCCATGATAGTTCCATTAACTGTCTTCCCAATCACGCAATTTTGACTGGCAACCACAGTTTTTGATTGCTAAATTTAAACATCTCACTGATAAAATTGAGGCAGAGATGGCAAAACAATTAAACGTGGATGTTCTATCTCTGCCAGTTCTGCAAATTGTTACATTTAGACACATTAATGTTAATAAAACTGGGTAACTGAACATGGGACATGTAACAGGCTAAATGTGTGTTACTGTCTGCTTTGCACTTCCTACCCAAGTCATGCTTCAAACATGAGTACTCTTACATCTTGTGTTAAGCTACCTATAACATAATGGAAACTATTTCAGTTGTTTGGACATATAAGTTCGAGGGAGTATTGTCTAAAAATGAATAGCTAGACCTCACAGAACTGAACTTAGGTGTGGGATGTTTGAAATGCTCTAATACAAACAATAATTGATGTTAGGTTAATAATTAATTTAAAACTGAGTTTGATTGATTATTGATATCTAGAAGTATTAAGGGATATGTACAAAATTTGGGTATGTGGTGTTAGATTATTGATGAACCAAGACATCATTGAATAGTGAAACAATCTTGAGGGGTTAAATGACTCACTCCTGGTCTAATGCTCATTTTTTAAGATGCCAGAGATAGAACCACAACAGAGATGAGGACAGATAGTAGAAACTGCCGATGCTGGAGTCTGAGATAACAAGGTGTAGAGCTGGATGAACACAGCAGGCCAAGCAGCATCAGAGGAGCAGGAAAGCTGACGTTTCAGGTCTGGACCCTTCTTTAGAAACGGGGGAGGGGAAGGGGGCTCTGAAATAAATAGAAAGAGGGGGAGTCGATGATGGAAGGTGGATAGAGGAGCAGATAGGTGGAGAGAAGATGGACAGGTCAAGGAGGTGGGGATGAGGCTAGTAGGTAGGAATTGGGGTTGGGGGTTGTTCAGTGAGGTGGAAGGAGCGGATAGGTGGGAGAAAAGATGGACAGGTCAAGGAGGTGGGGACGAGATGGGCTGGTCAGATTTTGTTTTACTATATAGTAACTTTTTATGTTATGGATGTATTACCTCTCATATGGGAATTTGAGAAATAATTCACATGGATAAAGCTGTGAGGCTGTGAGGCAAGAGCAGGGGAATGGGACTAATTTGATAGCTCCACCAAGGAGATGCTACATCCATGTTGGATCAAATGGCCTCTTTCTTTGACACATGATTAATTTATCCTTCAGCTTGCCACTCATGTGGTCTGTTAGTGGATTACATTAAGCAGGTAACAAGGTGTAGAGCTGGATGAACACAGCAGGCCAAGCAGCATCAGAGGAGCAGGAAAGTTGATGTTTCGGGCCTAGACCCTTCTTCAGAAAAAAATCATTTTTCTGAAGAAGGGTCTAGGCCCTGCACCTCTGATGCTGCTTGGCCTGCTGTGTTCATTCAGCTTTACACCTTGTTATCTCAGATTCTCCAGCATTTGCAGTTCCTACTATCTCTGAAACTACATTAAGCAGGTGTTCTGTTTTCTTCCTATTTTATTGTATAAACAAACTTTACTCAAGGGAAAAGCATGATTATTGTAAGCCTTGACCTATAATGTGAAGTAATGAAAAGGAAGATCCAAGGATTTGATCTGATGAAAGACAAAATGGCTGACTTCATTTGTCAATTAACTTAGAATCATTGAATCATGGAATTTTACAGTACAGAAGGAGGTCATTCAATCCATCGTGTATGTACTGGCTTCCAAAAGCTACCCAGCTAGCCCCATTCTCCAGCCCTGTCTCCATAGCCCTCTCAATTCATCACTTTCAAATATATATTCAGATCTCTATTGAAATCTTGTATGGAATCCATCCCTATCACTCTCCCTGGCAGTGCTTTCCAAATCCTAAGAAGTTTTTCCTCTTGAAACTGTGATCCCTAGTTTCTGACATACCAACAGAATGTAAAAACCCTGTCAAAATTGCTCTTAATTTTGAACACCTCAATAATCTCACCTCTTAATCTTGTCTGCGCCAAGGAGAATAAGCCCAATTTCTCGAATCTTTCCTTATATCTAAAATCCCTCATTCCTGGTAACATTCCAGTAAATCTCCTCTGCCATATCTCCCCAGGGCTTTGGAGGCAGTACTAGCAATTTCTGATCACACCACTTCAAATATCTTTCATATCTTTCTCGTCCTCTCTATATCAAAAACATGATACGCTATCTCCTGCTCTAATTTTGTTCCTGTCTCATAAGCACAGACCTGTATTCCTTTCTCAGCCTAAAGTACAAGCTTTTAAAACTAGATCTTGGTACTGCCCAAACACTTAATATTCCATTCTGTTGCTATGGGTATAAGGTGAGACCCAACTTTCCTGCTGAGCTGGTTGTACTTACAGACATAGCCAGAAGTGATCAAACTCGATGGGGAAATTGGGTTTTAGTTCATTTGCAGCCACAAGGGTGTAATTTTTCTTTGTACTTTGTAATTTTAGAAATAGATTTGAAACAATGAGGTAAAAAATAATTGGTGCAGGAGTATTCAGTGCAGCAATTTCAGGCACATCTGGTTAGAATTTGAGATGGTATGATTGCAGAATCCAAGTGTGTGAATGATGTGCAATTTCTGTCACCACCCTTCTCAGCTGGGCACGTTATTCATAACTAATTTATCTCACAATTTCAAAGTAATGCACGTTTCATATATAAATGGGCTATACACAACTGCGTGTAAGATGCACAACCTATAGCTGATGGACTGAATATGTCACTATGAGTAGTTAATGCTGGGTTTTGAGGACTTTGTTTCATCAAATCTATCCTTGACAGGAACAGAGCTGTTAACTTCCAATTCAATGATTAAAAGGCCCACCAACATACTTAATCCATAGCCTTCTAACGTTACCTACCTTGGTTTCTTTAAAGTTTGGTTCCAGGGCTTTAGTAAGAGAGCCATATTTCACTTTCTCGGTTGGTAACCTACAGATAAGCCACAGAAAGCAGCCACATTTCCGTCTTGTAACGGAAAGGTCAAGCAAGTCCACTGTGGGCATTTTTGGTGTCCATTAATCAGGGGATCTTTGCAGGAGACTTGTCTATTAAAAATGCTTGCATCTAAATCACTTCTGTTTCTCAGTTGCCCTCTTTCCATTAACTATTCTCACATTTAGCAAGGTCAGGCTAAGGTAATTTGCAACAGATCTCTTGTACGTTTCTGCACCTTTAACCAATAAAGTGCTGTAAAAGTTGAGAGAATGCAAAATGTAGCTTTGGAGATATTTCAGATTCAAGTTAGTTGGATTCGCCCATGCAGTTAGCTTTCAGTGTCCAGTCAGCACTGAGTTACTCAACATTGATAATGTGTCTAATTAACAATAATTCATACTGAAATAAATCTTGTGCTAGAATGGAATCATTTTTCTTCACCTCTTGCTATGTCTATCCAAAACAACCCTGCCCACCCTTCACTGGGGAGACATGGTGTTGTTGTGGTAACATTATTTGGTTAATAATCCAGGGGTCTAGGTTAATGCTCTGGAGGATCTTGTTCAAATCCCAACACAGCAATAATGGAATTTAAGCTTGAACTCAAATAATAAAATTTGAAATTAAGGAAAGCTAATCTCAGCATTGGCAACCATAAAACCATCACTCAACACCGTGGTTCACTAATGTCCTTTAGCGAAGGAAATATGCCATCCCCACCTGGTCTGACCTGCATGTGACTCCAGACCCACAGCAATGTAGCTGACTCTTAACTGCCTTCTGAAAAGACCAAACAAGCCACTCAGTCCCAGGGCATAAGGGATCAAATGTTATCTTTAGCCAGCAAAGCCCACATTCCATGGAATAATTATTAAAACAATTCATTGATTAATTGATTGATCGTTACATATACCAAAGTACAGTGAAAAGCTTTGTTTACCAGCAATACAGGCAGATCATAGTAAGCAAGGATGTACAGATCAAAAAGATTTAGAGACATACAGGTAATATTGCACAGAGCGTGCGCTAGGTGAGATCAATGTTAGCGAGATCAACAATTTTTGAGGCTACAGAGTCCATTCATCAGCCTAAAAATGGTCGGGAAGAAGCTGGTCGTGAACCTGCTGATGCGTGTATTCAGGATCATTACCAGGGTGCGATGTTTCTTTGATGATATTGGCAGACTTTCTGTAACAGCGAGCCATGTAATTGGAGTGTATGGATGGAAGGCTGGCTTCCGTGATGGCCTGTGCTGTGCACACAACCTTCTGTAGTTTCTCCTGGTCCTGGGCAGAGCAGTTGCCATACTAGGCCGTTATGCACCTGGGCACCATGCTTTCAATGGTGCATCTGTAGAAGTTGGTGAAGGTCCTTACGGACATGCCAAATTTCCTGAGCTGCCTGAAGAAAAGAGGTATTGTTGTGCCTTCTTGGCTGTAGCATTTACGTGGGAAGTCCAAGACAGGGTGTCGGTTATCACTCCGACAAATTAATTTTGGTAATTGACCAGATACCGGAAAAAACTACTGCTCTTTAGCATCTTCATTGACTTCTGCGCATGATTATAAATAAACTGATTCAATCATGAAATGTTAATTTCTGGTCAATATTCATCCCAAAGCAAACATCTGGTCATTATGTCTTTGCTGTTTATGGGAGCTTGCTGTGTACAGATTAGCTGTCATGCTTCGTTCATTACAACATTGACTATTCTTCAAAATACATACATTCTTGTATAGCTGTAAAAGTACATCGAAAGAATCTGGGGTCATGAAAGATGCTATGTAAATGTAAACTTGTGGGAATACTGTGTAGCCAGATGCTCAGATTTGTGAAAGACATAGAGGGTTCAGGTAAGCATGAATATTTTCCACCCACTCTGTGGGGGAGGGTAAAGACATAGCTCCTCCTTAGCACACAGGGCAATGTTTCTTCAAGAGACGCCATGAAAATCTGATTGGCTCATAATTTATCTCAATTTGTTGATTGTCAGGAAAAACCCATCCGCTTCACTAATGTCCTGTAGGGAAGGAAATCTGCCATCCTTACCTGGTCTGGTTTACATGTGACTCCAGACCCATAGCAACGTGATTGACTCTTAACTGCCCTCTGGGCAATTAGGGATGGGCAATAAACGCTAGCCTAACCAGTGACACCCTCATCCCATGAGTGAATAAACTGCTAAGACTGTGCAAAATGGCAGGCACATTCGGCCACATACAATTCACTGCTCTGTAAAGCCATTCGCTGATTCCTGCATCTCCAGTAAGGAGCTCCAGCTGAAAGAAGCTTATGTTGGAGGTACGACTACAACAGCGTAGTCCCAGTTCTCTGATCTGCTCTGTGTTTGAATGTAAAGTCCTGTTGGGATCACTGATCACCTTATTTACTACTTGGAATTAGTTCAGGACACATATTTAAGTACATGAGCGCAGTAAACATGAAGATCTGGGAATACAGGGAATCTGATACAGAACAGGGAATGAAACAATTTGTCAATATTTAAAAGAGAAAGCCAAGTTATATTCTTTATCAGAACAATTGGATCAAATCATGGTCACAAATGAAATGTTAATCTACATTTTTTTAAAGATGGGACTCATTTTAATCTCTATTTTCTAAAAGTGCTATTAATGCATTTTTGTAACTTGCTTTCTTTTCATTATGTATTTTTCCTATTACTTCTATTTCCAGCTTGTCCTATTTAAACCCACTGAATTTTTTTGAAAGCCCCATTTCTGCCCTTCTTAAGGCTGCCTGAGTTCCCGAATTCCCCTTTTCTTTTCTGTCCCTATTGCTGTTGCTTCTTTTCCTCTTCAAGCTGCCACTTTCTGCTTCTTCTCCCCTGCAGATGATATGCTAGAACTGGGAAGTTCAGCCGTGTGCCACAGACGCTATGGTTCCAAAGGTCATCCCTTTGATCCTGTGTTGATCTGCTGTTTCACATGTTCTTAATTAAACACCACCTACCTCTCCCCGTTGCCCCCCATCCCCCTTTTTTTTTGAAAGCAGTTTCAGATTTGTTTAATTGAAGCTTCAGCCCTCGCTGCATTCACCATTAATCAGATCATTTGGTGTTGTTTGAAAGATTTGACCATCTCTATCAACCAAGGCCGCAACAGAAACAAGGCATTAGACATCTTCCGAACTTTCTGAAATTACTTTTGAGAGCATGCATTGAATAAACTTCCTGCTGATGTTTTGTTTTATGGTTTTGTTACTGGGCTTTATTCTATGGGGCTCTCCACACTCAATCCATATAAGCCTGCTCAGGATTCGCCAACAATAATAAAAGTGTGTATTTACTTAGTTTAAGATTTAATTCATTCCTTCTTTTTATTATTCTTAAAAATTTTGCCTGCTGCCAAAAGGATCTTTCATGTTCTCATTTCTACAATTTCCCTTTACTTAGCTCAAACGCAGTTACTGAAGTATGATCCCAATATCACAACTGCTAAACGAAAACAACCCCTTGAGCCCCATGTTTCTTTTGCAACACTTAATACAATGCAGAAATGATTCAGCCTGGTGTTCCAACAGGTCTTAACTCTTTGAGTGTTTAATTTCTGCAGCTTGCTGAAGATCAGAGGTTTTCTTTCGATTTTTAATGTTAAAAGCTGGGATATAAAACATTGCAGCTGGTCTCTATTAAATACCTGCAATCCTTCACTCCCTACTTCTGGCCAGAGCTCTTAAAATGGCTCATATTGGATTTGCAGTCTCATCAATAACCAACAGGTACAGGCAACATCCTGAGGAACTTCAGATTATTAATCATCCTTGATAATCAAACCAATAAGAAAGCAAAACAAACACAGAGAATGCTGGAGAAACGCAGGTCTGGCAGCCTCTGTGGAGAGAAAAATAGAGTTAATGAGTTGAGTCCAGTATGACCCTTTGTCAGAACTGAAGAATTTAAGGAAAAAAGCCAATGGAAAAGTTTAGAACCACCATCTTTCTCAACATTGTTTTCCAAAAGAATGTTTCTCAGAGAACACAATATAAATGTGAAGAGTCCACATCTAATTTGAACTTGATCCTGCACAGCACCAAAACACACAACAGAGGTAACTGAGAGGAGCCAATGGTCTGCTGGTATTATCACAAGACTATTAATCTCGAAACTCAGCTAATTTCTGCGTACCTGGGCCCAAAACTCACTGAAGCAGCTGATGGAATTTGAATTCAATATTAAAAAAAGTAAGAGCAAATTACTGCAGGTGCTGGAATCTGTACTGAAAACAAAACATGCTGGAGATCACACTGGGTCAGGCAGCATCTGTGGAAAGAGAGAAAGTGAACATTAGTTCCAGCACTTTTTGTTTTCAATTTAAAAATAATCTGGAATTAAGAATCTACTGATGACCACAAAACTATTGTTGGAAAAACCCATCTGGTTCACTAATATCCTTCAGGGAAGGAAATCTGCCATCCTGGCCTGGTCTGGCCTACATGAGACTCCAGACTCACAGCAACATGGTTGACTTTCAACTGCCCTCTGAAATGGCCTAGCAAGCCACTCAGTTGTATCAATTCCCACAAAGTCTCAAAGAAATGAAACTGGACAGGTCACCTGGCATCAACCTAGGCAGCAGAAAAGACAATGGCAGAAACAGCCCTGTCAACCCTACAAAGTCTTCCTCATTAACATCTGGGGGTTAGTGTCAAAACTGGGAGAGCTGTCTCATACACTAGTCAAGCAACAGCCTGACATAGTCATAAACGCAGAATCATACCTTACAGACAATGTCCCAGACACCACCATCACCATCCCTGGATATGTCCTGTCCCACCGGCAGGACAGGCCCAGAAGAGGTGATGGCACAGTGGGATATAGTCAGTAGGGAGTTGTCCTGGGAGTCCTCAACATTGACTCGTGCCGTCAGGTTAAACACAGGCCAGGAAACCTCCTGCTAATTACCACGTACCATCCTCCCTCAGTTGATGAATCAGAACTCTTCCATGTTGAACAACACTTAGAGGAAGCACTGAGGGAGGCAAGGGCACAAAGTGTACTCTGGGTGGGGGATTTCAATGTCCACCACCAAGAATGGCTCAAGAGAGTAAAACTGATCGAGTTGGTCAGGTCCTAAAGGACATAGCTGCTAGACTGGGTCTGCAGTGAGTGCTGAGGGAACCAACAAGAGGGAAAAACATACTTGAACTCATCCTTACCAATTTGCCAGCTACAGATGCATCTGTCAATGACAGTATTGATAAAAGCAACAACCACACAGTCCTTGTGGAGACAAAGTTCCACCTTCACATTGAAAATACCCTCCACCATGTTATAGTGTAGAAACAGGCCATTCAGCCCAACAAATCTGCACAGACCTTTTGAAGACCATCCCACAACCTTATATTTCCCATAGCTAACACACCTAACCTACACATCCCTGAACACTATGGACAATTTAGCATGGCCAATCCACCTAACCTGTACATCTTTGGACTGTGGGAGGAAACTGGAGCACCCAGAGGAAACCCACGCAGACACGGGGAGAATGTGCACACTCCACACAGACAGTCACCCCAGGCTGGAATTGAACCCCGGTCCCTGGCGCTGGGAGGCAGCAGTTGCTAACCACTGAACCACCGTGCCATGCTAAATGGGACAGACCTCAAACAGACCTAGCAACTCAAGACTGGGCATCCATCAAGGGCTGTGGGCCATCAACAGCAACAGATTATTACTCCATGTGTATGGTGCTCTGAATTCAAACCAGATTCTTGAACAAGAAGGGATTTCACTTCCTCAATGTCCAGCCTGTGAATGTCAACAGGCTACTATTCATACACCTGCCTGCCTGCCATCCAGGGAGTAACACTAACAATTTACACATCTCTCAGTTTCCATGAATGTTTGTCACCCCCTACATCATCTCCGAGGCTGGCATGTAGATGACAAGGTTTGCTCCCAGAAGGCATGGCTAATGCCCACTGTGAGAACACCTCAGACTGATGCCAACATGTGTCTGTGTATCTTGTAGAATCTGAACTGACCCGTAAGAGGAAATATCCTTTCCGTGTTGACTGTTCAGAATCTTACGCACTTCAATCAAGTCTTCCTTCACTCTTCCACATTTACATTTTTACTTCAATAAGGAAACCAAAACTCCACACAGTATTCAAGATATGGTCTCACCAAACCCCTTTATAACTGAAGCATAGCCTCCTTACTTTTATATCAATCCCTCTACTGTTCTGAGGAAGGGTTACTGGATTCGGAACATTAACTCTGCTTTCTCTCCACAGATGCTGCCAGACCCACTGAAATTTTCTGTTTTTGTAGTATTCCATTAGGCTTCTTGATGATGCACTGTACGTGCACGTTTCATGACTCATTCGCTAGAACATATAAATCCCTCTGAACCTCAGAATTCCACAGTTGTTCTCCACTTGATGAATACTCTGGTTTTTAATTCTTCCTGCCAAAGTGAACAACTTCACATTGTACTCCATTGGCCAGATCATTGTTCTCTCACTCAACCCATCTACATCAGGTTGCAAACTTCTTGGGTCATCTTCACAACATACTTTCCTACCTACCTTGGTGCTGTCTGAGAACTTAGCTACCATGCATTCGCTTCTCTCACATCATTAATGTAAACTGTAAAACATTAAGGCCTCAGCACGCACCTATGTGGGAATTCATTCATCACATCCTGTCAAACAGTCAAAGGTCCATTTATGCACGCTTGGTTTTCTGCCAGGCAGTCAGTATTTGATCCATATTCTTACCTTGCCCTACATCATTAGCAATTGTTGTTTATAGTAAGCTTTGAATTTGCCCCTTATTGATGCATTCTGGAAATCCAAGTGTCTATAGGCTTCCCTTTATCTACAGTGTTACTTTTTCAAAAATATCAATACATTGGTTAAACGTGATTCTCCTTTGATGAAATTCTGGTTGCTTTTCTGTAGGAAGAATTTTGTTAGACTTGTCAAGTTGTAGAAAAGATTTACCAGGATGTTGCCAGGGTTGGAAAGTTTGATCTACAGGGAGAGGCTGAATAGACTGGGGCTATTTTCCCTGGAGTGTCAGAGGCTGAGGGGTGACCTTACAATGGTTTATAAAATCATGAGGGGCATGGGTAGGATGAATAGACAAGGTCTTTTTCCTAGGGTGGCGAGTCCAATACTAGAAGAGATAGGTTTAAGGTGAGAGGGTAAAGATTTAAAAAGGACCTGAGGGGTAACTTTCTCATGCAGAAGGTGGTGCTTGTATGGAACGAGCTGCCAGAAGTGGGTACAATTACATTTAAAAGGCATCTGGATGGGTATATGAATAGAAAGGGTTTAGAGGGCTATGGGCCAAATCTGGCAAATGGTCAAGGTCAGATTGGGATATCTGGTTGACGCGGATGAGTTGGACTGAAGGGTCTGTTTCCGTGCTGTGTGACTGTATGACTCTATATCATGTTGACTCTTCCCAATTATTTAACGTTTTTCAAAGTGTGTAGACAGTATCTCTTTATTGAGTAATTCTAACATCTTTCCCATGACAGATATCAAGCTGACTGGAATATAGTTCCCTGATTCCTCTCTCCTTGAATAAAGGGGGTTATATTTGTCACTTTCCAATACAAAGAAGAGGGAACTTTCAAAACTTAACACCAATATATTTACCCTTTAACGTGTCTCCCACAGCTTAGACCATTCAGGAGAGGCACTTTGGTTCTTACCAGGCAGTATCTCTGGAAAAGTGACGGTTTCCTGCAGATCCCAGTTCAATGATGGGGTGAAGGTTTTAAAGGGAGAGAGATTGTCTCGCTACCTGTCTCCTTGGAGAAAGTAGAAGGGTAGTCTTCTGGGGATGCTGAGGAAACCAGGGTGGTAGTGAGACAAGGCTGACAGGCCCAAAAGTACCTGATAGTGTCTAGATTTGAGGGCAAATACCTTTGCATGAACATTCGTGGTCATCCAGAACAATGAGTCAGTTTTGGTGTACATACATTCCTGCTCTTGACAGAATGCTTGCTTCATAAATTTGAAACATGAAACTACTTTGTTTGGCACAGATTTTGTTCCCTTTGCACCAATTTTGGCTTCTGTTCAGTTTTCTGGCCAACACATCAACGTGGAATTATGTAGATTTATATATGGGCTGTGCTTATATGACCCAAACCTTCATTTGCAAGGCGCATTCACCTATCACTGAGAGGTAGAGGGGCTACACATTTCTGATTGACTCCTCAAACCCAATCATCCAGCTTAAGGTGCTGTTTTCCGGAAGTTATGACCAAAGTATTCATGGGTTTGGCAGGTGCTAAGAATCCTTAGTGAATTTCTGCAGCGCATCTTGTAGATAGTACACACTGCTGCTCTGATTGCTGGTGGTGGAGGGAGTAATGCTTATAGCCATATAGCCATAGAGTCCTACAGTATAGAGACGGCCCTTTGCCCCGAACAGGTCCATGCCGACCAAAATGTTCATCCACGTTAACTCCATTTCCTTGCACTTGGCCCATATCCCTCTAAACCTTCCCTATCCATGTATTCATCCAAATGCCTTTTAGATGTTGTTAATGTAAACATTTCAACCACTTCCACTGGCAGCTCATTCCATACGTGTACCACCTTCTGTGTAAAAAAGTTGCCCCTCAAGTTCCCATGTATTCTTTTCCTTCTTACCTTAAACTGATGCCCTCGAGTCCTCAATTCCCCAACCCTGGGAAAAAGACTGAGTGCATTCACCTGATCCATGCCTCTCATGATCTGATACACTTCTATAAGATCCCCCGTCAATCTCCTAAAGCTCTAAAGAAAGAGTCCTAGTCTATCTAATCTCTCCCTATAACTCAAACCCTTGAGTCCTGGCAACATCCTTGTAAATTTCTTCTGCACTCTTTCCAGTTTAATAACAGCCTTCCTATAGCCAGGTGACCAAAACTGAACACAGCACTCTAAGTGTGGCTTCACCAACATCCTGCACAACTGCAACATAACTTCCCAACTTCTATACCCTGATTGATCAAGGCCAGTGTGCCAAAAGCCTTCTTCACTGCCCTGTCTACCTGTGACTCCACTTTCAGAGAACTGTGCACCTGAACTCCAAGGTCCCTCTGTTCCACTACATTCCTTAAGGCCCTACCATTCACCATGAAACTCCTACCTTGGTTTGACTTTCCAAAATGGAACATCTCACATTTATCTATATTATCAAAGGCCTTACTAAAATCCATATAGACGATGTCTACCGCCCCGCCATCATCAACCTTCCTGGTCACTTCATCGAAGAACTCTAACAACTTTGTGAGGCATGATCTCCCACACATGAAGCCGTGCTGACTACTCCTAATCAAACCCTGCCTTACTAAATACATGTATATCCTATCCCTTGGAATCTTCTCAAGTAACTTACTGGTCTATAATTCCCAGGTTTTTTGTTGCAGTCCTTCTTGAATAAGGGCACAATATTCGCTACCCTCCAGTCTTCCGGGACTTCACCCATGGCTAATAATGATGTAAATATGTCAGCCAAGGTTCCCACAATTTCTTCTCTAGCCTCTTGCATATATCTGGTCAGGACCAGGAGATTTATCCACCTTCATACATTCTAATACTTCCAACGCCTCCTCTACTGTGATATGGACTGTCCCCAAGATATCACAACTAACTTCCCCAAGTTCCCAGGTCTTCATGCCTTTCTTCACGGTAAACACAGAGGAGACATATTCATTGAGGACCTCGCCCATCTCCTGCAGTTTCAGATGCATGTCCACTTTGGTCCTTGAGTGGTCCTGTTCTCTTTCTAGTTATTCTTTTTCCTTTAATATACTTAAGGAATCTCTTTGGATTCACCTTAATCTTCTCAGCCAAAGCTATCTCGTGCCCCCTTTTCGTCCTCCTGATTTCCTTCTTCAGTAAACTCCTGTATCCCTTATATGTCTTCAGGGATTCCCTTGATTCCAGCTGCCTGCTCCTGAGCTATGCCTCCTTTTTTCTGGACAAAGCCTCAATATTTCTTGTCATCCAGGGTTCCCTACTCCTGCCAACCTTGCCCTTCACCCTCACGGGAACATATAGACCTTGAACTCTAGTTATCACACTTTTAAAGGCCTCTCACTTGCCAGAGATCCCTTTGCCAGCAAACAAACTATTCCAATCAACTCCTGCAAGCTCCTGTCTAATTTCATCAAAATTTGCCTTGCCCCAATTTAAGCCTTGAACCTGTGGACTAGGTTTGTGCCTCTCCATAACTATTTTAAAATTAATAGAACTACAGTCACTGGTCCTAAAATGCTCCCCAGTTGTCACTGCAGTCAGTCCTGCCCTATTTCCCGAGAGTAGGTCGATGTTTGCTCCTTCCCGTGTTGGATCCTCTATATACTGTTTGAGGAAGCTTTCCTGAACACATTTAACAAATTACACCCCATCTAAGCCCTTAACACAATGGCAGCCCCAGTCTATGTTAAGAAAATTAAAACCTACTATGACAACTCTATTGCTCCTGCAAGCCTCCCCAGTCTCCCTGCATATTTGTTCCTCTAATTCCCATTGACTATTTGGAGGCCTATAGTACAACCCCCATAACATCATCATCCCCTTCTGATTTCTTAGCTCCATCCAAAAAGCCTCACTGATGATCCTTCACTTATTTCATCTCTGACTACACCTGAGATACTCCCCTTATTAAAAAATACCAGTCCCCCTCCCCTCTTTCCTCCACCTCTGTACTGCCTAAAGCACCTGTACCCTGGCACATTAAGCTGCCAGTCCTGTCCCTCCCTTAGCCTTGTTTCCGTGATGGCAGTAATATTCCAGTCCCACATATCCACACCCTGACTTCATCAGCCTTACCTGTCAGCCCTCTTGTATTGAAATAGATGCAATTAAATCCAACAGGCTTTCCGCCCTCCCGTCCTGTTTCAGCCTGACCTGTCTCTTCAACTTGCTAATTCTGATTACTGTATCTCCTTCCAGCCTGGCACTTGCCTCCCTGCTGTTGAGGATCTCACACCCCTGAAAATCTAGTTTAAACCCTTCGTTGTAGCACTATCGATTTTCCCGCCAGGGTATCGGTCCTCCTCAACTTCAGGTGCAACCCGTCCCTCTTGAACAGGTCACCTTTGCCCCAGAAAAGATCCAGCATTTTGCACCAATTCTTTAGCCACGCATTCATCTGCCATATCCTCCTGTTCCCACCCTAACTAGTACGTGCCACTGGAAGTAATCTGGAGATTACCATTTGTTGAGATCCTGGTTTTCAACTTTGTTCCTAGCTCTCTATAATCACTCCGTAGGAGCTCATCCCTATTTCTACCTATGTCATTTGTGCCAACGTACACAATGACTTCAGGCCGCTCACCCTCCTCCTTGAGAACGTTCTGCAGTTACTCCGAGACATCCTGGACCCTGGCACCTGGGAAGCAACGCACCATCCTGGATTTCCGTCTGCGGCCACAGAATCTCCTGTCTGTCCCCCTAATTATCGAGTCTCCTATCACTAAAGTCCTGTTTACCTTTACCCTTTCCAGCTGTGCCCCAGAGCCAGTCATGGTGCCACTGATCTGGCTACTGGTGCTTTCCCCTAATCGGTCATCTCCCGCTAACAGTATCCAAAATGGAATACCTGTTATCGAGGGGAATGGCCATGGGGGATTCCTGCACATTCTGCCTACTCCCCTTGCCTTTCTTGGTGATCACCAAGCTGCTCTCTGCCTGCATCTTAGGTGTGACGACCTCACTGAAACTCTTATCTATGATGTGCTCAGCATCTCGGATGATCCTGAGTGTATCCAGCTCCAGCTCTAGTTCCCTAAAACGGTCTCCCAGGAGCTGCAGCTGGGTGCACTTCCCACAGGTGTAGTCATCAGGGACGATGGAAATCTCCCAGAGCTCCCACATCCTGCAGGAGGAACGTGCCACTGCCATCTCAAATGTTCTAAGACTAACGAGGGAAGTTAAAAGGATTTTAGCTGAGTTTACCAGTACTTATTTGCTGAGTTGTTGCTCACCAAAGCCTCTCGAGCCAATGCCTTACTTCTCACGCTGCTACCAACAAATTTTCAACAGCATGTCTCTGTTCGCTTTTGTTTTGATTAGAGGAGGAGGGAGGAAGGGAGGGAAACACTACAGTGATGCAATATTCGGGGCTGAAGTATTCCTTGATACAAGGTCCACAACGATTCACTCCTCAGTGCAGGCGACTGCTTCCAGGCTCTAACGTATGCACCAAAGCGATGCCTCTCCCTCTCAGGTTGATGTAGTGCCAATCAAACGGGCTGCTCTGTCCTGGATGGTGTCAAGCTTCTTGAATGTTGTTGGAGCTGCACTCATCCAGGCAAGTGGGTAAGCATTCCATCACACTCCTGACTTGTGCCTTGTGGACAGGCTTTGGGGAGTCAGGAGGCGAGTTATTTGCTGCGGTATTCCCAGCCTCTGACCTGTTTTTGTAGCCTATGTCTTTATGTGAGGAGTCCAGTTCAGTTTCTGGTCAATGATAACACCCCAAGGGGATTCAGTGATGGATATGCCATTGAAAATCAAGGGATAATGGTTACGTTGTCTCTTATGAGAGATGCCCATAGCCTGGCATTTGTGTGGTGCGAGTGTCACTTAATATATTTCAGCTCAAGTGGGAAAATTAATAATAAAAAAGAATACCTTGCACTTGTCTAGAATTGTTCATGGCCATAGGATATCTCAAAGCACTTTACAGGCAAAGTATTTTTGAAATATATTTAGCAAATGGAGACACAGCAAACTTCCACTCTTGTGGCATGGAGGTAGTGTCCCTACTTCTGAGCTGGGGGGAGGGGGGACTTGGTTTCAAGTCCCACCTGCTCTAGGGGTGTGTGATTAACAACTCTGAGCAGCTTTACTTGCAAAAAAGTAAAGGCAGAGGGCATAGACATTGTCATAGTAGAGAGGATGGCAGGAGGAACTGGGGGAAGTTGGATCCCAGAGCGGTTTGCAAAAACCTTTAGAATTTTCAGGTCTGTTTCTTTTATATACCTGATTTACAATCAATGCTCTCCTCGGAGAATGGGACTCCATTTTGTATAAGCTGCATCTCAGGCCTTTCAACCTTTGACCTGAATTGGAAGTACTTTATCATGTTGAATTTCTATTTCTGACAGGTAATAGTTTGCAGATGAATTGTTTACCAGCATTAAGGATAATGACCATTATTTATCAGTGTGATGTTAGTGACCGTGAAGAACTCCGAGATTTGGCAAAGGTTTCTCGGGGCTGTTTTCTTTTGCGGCGAGGAGCTCTTACGAGCAAATGTTTGGTGCCTGATACAAGGAAGCAGGTAGCTGTGATTGTACAATCCTGTACGGCACTAATGAGGCCTGGCAGTGTGGAAAACAGGTCCACCTGTACAGCACCGCAGGCATTAACACTCTGCTGGATTTGTAATCCTCCAATAAAGACAGGAAGACCCGCCTAGACATGACTGACAGGCAGCAGGCATTTTGCACTTTTAGCTTTGCTGACCCTCACACCCTCAGGAGTCATAACATCAACACCAGCTGTTACACAAGCCGATGCCAGAGGTCAGAGGTCACAATCCTGGCACACCAAACTTGTGTCGTTTTTCAGAATATTTAAACAGTACGTCTATTACAATTTCTCTTTCCCTCTCAGGCACGTTTGAAAGCCACTGGAATGTTAATGGTTTTAGTGCACCGAATGCTGGGGGTCGCGATCAAAACTGCTTCCATCTGTGAGCTCTTTCTTTTGAAGTTACTTAAAAAGTGGCATCCAGAAAAAAGTCAATGTGCTTCTATGGATTTTTTTTTAAAGTCCCCTAATGTAAAACATAGGTGGACTACTTCATGAACTGACATGTCTTATTACATTTCTGGTGTTTGGGAGCATTTAAACTGCATTAGAATATCAGGGTCTTGCAATGACCTTGTGAAGGACAGAAAAGAGGTTTTTTTTAATTGCTTTGATCTTAAGTAGCTCCTTTACCGCATGCAACATTGCAACAATATACAACCACATCGATTATATAATTATTTCTACCCCAAATGAAAATGTTTTAGAAATTATACAATAGAATAGCTATATGTAGAGGTACAGAGATTGTCAGCTCTCCACATAAGAAATTGGATCAAGAGTAGGACATTAATTCCCTCAAGCCTGTCTCTTGGCTGATTTAACCCAGGCCTCAAATCCTCTTGTGTCAGATCCTCTTTGCCCTCCACTGCTCAATATTTCAAAAATCTATTCACCTCGTTAAATATTTCAAGTGGCCTAGCCTTCATAACTCTGGAGTAGAGAATTCCAGGCATTCACTACCCTCTGTGTGGAGAAATACCTTCATTCCCCAGTTTTAAATGAATATTCCTCAGTTTGAGATTCACCCAATATCGGAAATATCTTCTCAAAACCTACCTTCAAAACGTTATGTTTCGATAAGATCACCCATCATTCTTCTAAGCTCCAAAGAACAAAGGTCTAACCTGTTTAGCCATTCTTGACAAATCAGCCCAGTGAATCAACAGTTTCCAAAGCCTTTTTGAATGCAGGGATCAAAACAGTGCACTGTATTTTAGGAACAAAAACAGAAGTTGCTGGAAAAGCTCAGCAGGCCGGCAGCATCTGTGAAGGAAAAAAAATCAGAGTTAACGTCTCGGTTTCAGTGACCAATTACTGTCCGCAACAATGTCTAGTATATCAAGGTAAACTTTAACTATTGTAGTTGCTACCATGTGACAGAACTTGAGTTTTGAGGAAGGGTCACTGGACCCAACATGTTAACTCTAATTTTTTTCTTCAAAGATGCTGCCAGACCTGCTGAGCTTTTCTAGCAACTTCTGTTTTTGTTCACAATATTTTAGGTGTGGCCTCACCAATGCCCTGTACGGTTATAACAAGACTTGCCTATCAAGTGGATAATAAACCCTGAACAGATCAACACAACTTCCATAGGAAGTTAGGGACAAGAATAGACCAGTCACCCCATTGAACCTGGTCCACTATTGATTAGGACACTTGCTGATCTGTATCTTTACATCCATTTTGGTTCCATGTCCTTTAAGACCTATGCAAACAAAAGCTTATCAATTGTGGTTGCAAAAATTTCAGTTAATTCCCAGACACTAGAGTGTTTTGGGGAGAGAAGTGTAAGATTTCCTTTTGTGTGAAAGACTGCTTCCTGACGTCACCCCTGAATGACCCTGCTCTAATTTTCAGGTTATTTGTTCTGGAATCTGCCACCAAAGGAAATTGTTTATCTCTATTTACCCTATCAAATCCTTTCATCATCTTAAACACCTTGATTAGATCACCTCTTAATCTTCGATACTCAAGGGATACAAGTTTAGTCTACGCAACACTCCAAAATGCAACTATTTTAGCTCAAGTAATATGCTGGTAGATTTACATTACACTCCCTTCAAGGCCAATATTTCCTTACTAAGAAAGTAAAGCCTTGTTATATGAGCATGCTTGTGCCAAGTGAAGCTCCATAGTCAGAGAGGAGCACATACTGACAGAGTAGGCCTGGATAGCTTGACACAGGATATCTGATTAAAATTGCCTTAAATCTAGAGAGAAAAAAAATCAGTTTCAAAATCTGCTAGCATTTTATGCGATCCAAATAATGTCAAGTTATGTCAAATGGATCTATATTGCCCTTTCAAAATGTTTAATAGCCATTATGATTAATGATTGACAATGCATTTGAAGAAGTGTCACATCAAAGGTTGCTACACAAAATACGAGTTCATGTTGTAAGAGGTTGACATTAATATTAGTGGTTTTATTGACTAATAGGAAGCAGAGAGTGATTATAATACTGTTATTTACAGGTTGGCAAGATCTGTCAAGTTGTGCCATGAGAGACCAGTGATGGGGCCTCAATTATTTACAATCTGTACCAACGACTTAGATAAAGGGGCTGAATCTATGGCGGCTAAATTTGCTGATTATACAATGATATTGTAGGAAGTTAAGTTGTGATGGAGTCTACAAAGGGATATAATAAAATGGATAGTCAAAAAAATGTGGCAGACGGAGGATAATGTGTGAAAGCAGAAATGCAGTACATTGTTTAAGTGAAGAGAAATCACAGAACTCTGAGGTATAGAGGGATTTGGGTGTCCAGGTGCCTGTATCACAAGAAGTTTGTATGCAGACAGAGCAAGTGATTAGGAAAACAAATGGAATGTTACCAGTTTCATTTATGAGATGAAGATGAGAAGTAATTTTCTCTTTCAAAGTGTTGTGAGTCTTTGGACTCCCAGAGAGCAGTGGAGGCAGAGTCATTGAGTATTTTTAAGGCAGGGGTAGATAGGCAAGAGAGTCAAAGGTTTTCAGAGAAGGTGGGAATGTGGGGTCAGTCCACAATCGGAGAGCAGCCAGGATCTTAGTGAATGGCAGAGAAAGGTCAAAGGGTCAAAGAGCTTACTCCTGCTCCCAATTTGTATATTTGTTTTAAGCTATTCTTACTCTCTGATTGAGTTGAATTTGTGAAAAGCTATTCCATTATTTAGTGTTCAATGCTTGACTTTCCCGGAAAGATCAGGTCTAATCAGAGCTTCATACAGCTTTAACTATTCCATCTACACCTTCATGTCCCAATTCCTTGGAAGGTCCAGGCTTCCATGTGCTAAAGTGCATGACATGTTGTGAAGCGATGAAACACATCACATTTATAAATCGTATTCTGAGGAGTTAGGCAGTTATCATCTGGATTAAATGGGGAAACTCCTACCTGGCTTTGAGACGAGCTACAACATACATTCCAGAATCTTAGATGATAGCCTTCACTTCTGAGGATTCAAGCAGGGTAATATTCCATTGCTCATGCTCTCATTTCTCCTGATACACTCTTGAGCAGAATCTTTTTTTCACTCTTTCATGGGCTATGAGCATTATTGGCAAGACTAACATTTATGGCCTTTGAGTAGCTGGTAATGCATTAGTCACCTTCTTATTTGTTGCAGTCCATCTTGGGCCAGTAGGGATAGAGTTCCAGGATTTTGGCCCAGAGATGCTGAAAGAACAGCAGCACATTTCCAGGTCAGGATCGTGAGTGTCTTGGAAGGAAACTTGGAAGTGTTGGTGTTCCTATCTATCTGTTGACCTTGTCTCTCTAGATGGCAGTGATCATGTGTTTGGAAGGTGCTGTTTCAGGAACTTTGATGTGTGACTGCAGTGCAACTTGCAGATAGTACACACTGCTGCTACTGCGCAATAATGGTGAAGGAAGTGAATGTTTGTCGATAAAGTGCCAATCAAGTGGGTTGCTTTGTCCTGGATGGCGTCAAGTTTCTTGAGTGTTGTTGAAATTGTAATCATCCAGGCAAGTGAGGAGTATTCCATCCCACTCCTGACTTGTGCCTTGTAGATGGTGGACAGATTTGTGAAGTCAAGAGATGTGTTATTCACTGCAGGATTCCTAGCCTCTGATTTGCTTTTGTAGCCACAGTATTTATAAAACTAGTTCAGGTCATTTTCTGGTCAATGCTAACCCCAGGATGTTGATAGTGGGGAATTTAGTGATGCTAATGCAATCGCATGTCGATGGGCATGTTCACAAATGAATAATAATCACTTTACTGGCACTAAATGCAGTTAAGGAGCCAGCCAGTGCCTTGAAGAGAGAGATAATGAAGTGAATACTTCAGGTGTTCTTTGTATTTAGGTTTTGTTTGAAGTTGCTTTATATATCAGTTGACTACATGGTAATACTGCAATGATGACATTGCCAGAAATAGATTATATTCGGATGAGATCGCCTTTTAATTAAAGGTTTTGGGTTGCTATATGATTTTATAATGCTAGTATTTTCTTTATGTAGAAATTACAAATTTGGATGAACCTTTTATTACCTTTCAAAGAATAAAATATTTGAAATAGGAAGCTACTCACTTGCTCTATTTAACAACTAGACCTGGAGATCATCAAAAAATTACATATTATGCTGGGTTTGAGTTGTATAATAACTGCAACCCCTGGACCTAACCAGCCCCTCTGGCCCCAAACTGGATGGAATACTCCTGTAGAGTATGGGTTCAGATTCAGGCCACTTTGAGAAGATGAAAGACTGTCACAGTGGAAAAGGCTTCAATAAAATAAGAGCTGGTCTTAAAACCTTTCAAGGAAGGAAAAGTAAACTGCTGTCACATTCCACTCTACTTTAGCGATGGTGCTTATTCAAACATGTCTAATAATGTTAGTGGTATGACAATATGAGTAGGGCTTCTTTGCTGACATCTCTGTGATGTTACACATGACTTTGCAGCACTTGGTAATATCATTGTAACAAATGTCACAGGGAATTGTTCAGTTTCATTGTTTTGTAGTCACTGAACCCAGTGGCTAAAGTCAAACACTACCGGGCCATTGTCCTTCCATTCTGTTGCATAGTGCAGTGTCATATATCTGCTGTGGGTGATCTCACCCTAATCTATTACCGGCAATGACATCATTGCAGTATTGCCCTGTCTAGTCAGATGGCATGTACAGCTAACTTCAAATAAAAACCAAATACAGTTGACACTTGAACTATTTAATTGTCTGCTTCTCTTTCTGAGGCACTGGCCAGGTCGTCAATTGCATTTGACACCAGTCAAGTGACTATTATTCATTTGTGAACTTTGTGAACATCAACAGGATATTAGACCTTGAAGCCTTTATAGTCAAGTCCAAGTCTATTCTTGTCTGGCATTCACCTAACAGAGGCCACTGAATAGCGACCCATATCAATTAACATGAACAGTTTTTCTCTACTTAATCTGGCGATTGTAGCCAATATGCATTTCTAATCAAAGATTTGGAATGCTTCTACCAAGTACCTGAGATCCAGCGTGACAATTCAATGATAGGACAGAATCACAGACATTGAGTCCTTCTTTCATGCTGTTCTCAATGACAGGGAGACCTCCCTTCAGAAAATTTAGCTTCGGTGGCCAAGCCATATCTCTCATATAGAGGACTACAGATTTCCAAGCAGAGCTTTTATGAGACAAAAAAACTGCAGATCCTGGAAGGCAAACAGGAGGCTGGAAGAACACATCAGGCCAGGCAGCGTCTGGAGGAAAGGAGCAGTCAACGTTTTGGGTATTACTCTTCTTCAGGACTGGATGGAGGGGTAGGGGAAGCAGCAGATAAAGAGAGGGGGTGGGGAGGGGTGGAGGCAGAATGGTGGTGATAGGTGGATGCTGGTGGTAGGTATGACCTGGTTGGTCGATGGGAGGGATGAATCTGGTTGGTGGCTGGAAGGAAGGATCAGAAGGTGGAATGGAAGGGACGAAGCGGGGCTAGAAGGGGAGCTGGGGGACAGGTGAGAAAGTTATTTGAAATTGGAGAACTCAATGTCGAGTCCTTCGGGCTGTAGGGTGCCCGGGCGGAAGATAAGGTGTTGTTCCTCAAATATGTGCTGCGAGTCACTGTGATACTGGAGGTGGTCGAGGACGGACATGTCAGAGGGGGAGTGGGGCAGAGAGTTGAAATGGTCGTTGATCGCGAGGTTAGGTTGGCTGTTTTTGTAAAACTGTCTCAGGGCACACAAAATCAAGGTGGTCAGTGCAAATGATGCAACGAAACATGAGTCTTACAAATTCTACATTGCAGTCCACCTCTCTCGAAAAATACTACAACACCATGAAAGGAAGCACTAATCTTTGGTTCAGCATGTTATAAGAGCCATCTATGGCAAATTTGCCACATCCAACAAGCCCAGAGGAAGGCAGAGGTGGTGCAGCTTAACACATTAGCCCAAGCAGCCATCAGTGACAGCATGAACTGCCCATTCTGTGGACCCCACATGCACCTGTCAGCCATGAGAAGATTCAGAGAAAATGATTGAATCATTTGCAGCTACTCAATAGCTCAACAGCTACTCAATAGCTACGCAGCAGCTATTCCTACTCAAAGAAGAACCTGCCAGTGGGGAGCCAGAAATACGCTGGGATGTGGCATTAAAATTGTGATATGGCAATTAACATAGAAACAAAGGAAATGGGAGCAGGAGTAGGCCATTCAGCCTTTTGAGCCTGCTCTGCCATTCAGTATGGTCATAGCTGATCATGCTACTCGGTAACCTGTTCTTGCTTTCACCCCATACCCTTTGATCACTTTAGTCCCAAAAACCCATATCTCTAGATCTTTCTTTAAAGTCTTCGAAGTTTCAGCGTTACTAGTTTCCTTTGGCAGGAAATTCCACAGACTCATCATTCTCTGGGTGAAGAAATTTCTCTTCATCTCACTCCTAAAAGGTCTACCCTCTATCCTTAGTCTGTGACCCCTAATTCTGGACTCCCCAGTCTTAGAGAAGATCCTTTCTGCATCTACCTTGTCAATCCTGTTAGAACTTTATAGGTTTCTAGCAGATACTCCCTAATTCTTCTAAACTCCAGTGAATATAATCCGAAATGTTCCAGTCTTTCTTCATATGCCAGTCCTGCCATCCCAGGAATCAGTCTGGTGAACCTTCTTTGAACTCTCTCAACAACCAGAACACCCTTCATCAGATGAGGAGACCAAAACTGCACACAATATTTGAGGTTTGATCTTACCAGTGCCCTGTACCATTGCAGCAAGACATCCCTACTCCTGTACTCAAATCCTCTCCCCACGAAGGTCAAAATGCCATTTGCCTTCTTCACTGCCTGCTACACCTGCATGCTCACTTTGAACCACGATGGCTAAAGTACACCAATTGATTATTTTAGTTGTGAAGAAAGCTATTATCTTTCTACAATGTCTTTCACATCTTTGAGATGAATTAAACCACTCTACAGCCAATGACGTTTAGCACAGTTGTAATGTACTTACATCTGGCAACCAATTTACACTAGTAATGTCCTACCAGCCACAATGAGTTAGATGACCAGGTAAATGCCTGGAATTATCAAAGGGGTTGTCCCGCTCTGTCCTATTCATTTGTTGGCAGATTTTATGGAAAACTGAATGAAATGGTGTAGAATGCCTTTCATACTGTTTCTGTCTAAGAGTCATCAGCAAATTAGGAAAATCCTCACAAAAACTTTACCCCAGTCTGTTTGGTGAAGCTGGTTCGGATGTATATTTTGGTTCGCATATTGCTCTTCTCCAAATAGTCCTGTGGGATCTTGTACACCCACCTGGGCAGACATATAGGTTTAGTGTCTCATCCAGAGGCAACACCACCATCAATGTAGCACTCCCTTGGTATGGCACTGAAGTGTCAACATAGACAATATGTTCAAGTCCTATCATGAGGGGTTAGCACGTTGACCTATGTTTTTTGCTAAGCTTGGTGATCTCAGCTGAAGGAGCTGGACAGATCCTATGGTTGACTTCAGTATATGTGGGAAGGTAGTTGAGAGGTGGGGTAAGGGGGAAGAGGCATGATGTTGCTGGGTGAAAGCTGACTGACGATGCTTCTGCTCCCAACTGCGATATATCTGGAGCAACACAACCTTAGCTGTGGCGGACCCAAGGTTGAATAGGAGTCAGCTCTGAAGGATTGGTAATTAGAGTCAGCCCTTTGAGGAGTCAAATTAGGAAACAGTTATATATGCAAAATATAGTAGAGGTTGGATTTCTCTTCTATAAATAACAGTCAATGCTCAAACAGCTGTTAATTTTAAATCCAAGGTTGATAGATTTCTCTTAATTAAAGGCAGTCAACGCTATGGGGGTCAAGGCAGGGTTACAGAGTTAGCTCACAGAATGGCCGTGACCTCCTTGAATGTCAGAACTGGCACAAGGGGCTAAACATCTAATCTTAGTTTAGTTTTTAAGTGCAAATAAGTATGTTAGTTATATTTGTAAATTTGTGTGTTAATTTCTCAACAAACACACGTAAGATGACTATTGTATTGGCCACCAGCAGACTGCCTATCCATCTATTCCAGAGTGAATGCCTTTCAACAATGATGTTCATTTGTATAGTTCCCGTTGTCATGAGGGAACATCCAAAGACACTTCAAAGGAGCATTAATTAGATAATAATTGAAACCGAGCCAAAGCTTGGCGCCAGTGATGGTTTTCAAGAACATCTAAAAGGAGACGAGAGGTGGAAATGTTTAGGGAGGGGATTTCGGATCCTGAGTCCAGTAAGTGGTGTCACCAATGGTCAGGAAACAGGACAAAGTCAGAGCAGGAGAGGGGAAGGAAGAAGATGACGAGGGAAAATAACTCCCAACACTGGTTTAAAAAGCTGCAATTGGACTACACAGTTGGACTACTATCAATTAATCAATTTAAAACAGTATGTCTGCAACTGCATCACAATCCGAGCCAAGTAACGTCATTCCCTGTGAATAGCACAGGCTCAAAGTAACCCCCCAGGACAATGGGGATATATTGTTAAAAGGAAATTCTTCATACACTGTGACAATGTCAATGGTTCAGTGTCCTGGAGTTCAAAGCATTGAAAACTCAGCACCACTGATGGGTGTAATTTAATTAAAGAGGCGGCTTTTATTTTCACTGTGTACGTAGGACCTCACAGCAATATTAGTGCCAGCAGTTCCCTCTGCTCGACAATATTCCTGTGTCATGCTGTGGGGATAAATGAAAATGTTGCTTGCTGAATGACCTGTAAACACGCTGCTCCCAGTGGCCACAGAGGTGATATATTACTCATAACATTGCAGTATCTACAGGGAATGAAATTATTAATAAAATTACAAGATATAGCAGGCGTAATCTTTCAGGGCATAACATTCTCTGTCAACCAAATAGTTGCTGTTTTGAGTAATAATAAATGAATCAAGCACTGTTTGCTGACAATATGGCAACTGTGGTGGAAATGAACAATACATTTATCAAGGTGCATTATGAATCACAAAGTCTCCACAACTATACCTTCCATAACGCTATCTTAATTTCACTTGTGCGACAGAGACTCCTGTAGCTTTTTATACTGAGAAACAAGGGAAGGTCTACATTTACTAAAGATGCACAAGAAATAGGAACAGCAGTGGACCATTCAGCCCATTCGTCAAAATCGGACCTGCTTATGGCCTTAATTCCAGTTTCCTATCGGCACCACATAACTCATATTTCATTTGTCAATCTAACTCAGTCTTGAGTATCATCAAAGGCCCAGCCTCCAATGCTCTCTGGGGTAGTGAATAGACAAACAACCCTTTGAGAAATAAAAGAAGCCTCTCACCCCATAATTTTAGCTTAATAGCCTTCCCCCACAATTGGTCACAGGCCTGAATTGTCAGTTCTGGGGGCACCTGAAAATCTTGCCAGCTGGCTGGTGAGTGAGTGAGAGACCTTTCTTTCCTCCTTTGGGAGTGCCCACCAGTATAAAGTGCCAGTCAGGCATTTATCATGACTGCGAGTGCGCAGTTCAAAGTACGATGAATGTTTCAAACTTCACAGAATCACAGTGGTGTCACAGGCATACAAGTAGGCCATTTTGTCCCAGTGCCTGGACTGGCTTGTTAAATGAGCGTCATTACCTTGCATTCTCCCCACATCCCAGTACACTATTTCTGTCCAAATAATCATTCAACATCCCTCTTGAATGCCTCATTTCCACCACATTTCCAGACAACGCATTCCACTCGCTGAGTGCAAAGGATTTTCCATATTCACCCTTGCTTCTTTTGCTAATCACATTAAATCTACACCATCTCACACTTGCTCCTTTAACAAGCATGAGCAATTTCTCTCCATCTACTTTGTCTAGTCTTTTGAAGACCCCTACCTGATCACCTCAGCCTTCTTGTCTCCAAGGAGAACACTCCCCAACTTCTTCTACCTATTAAAAACCGAAAGAACTGCAGATGCTGTAAATCAGAAACAAAAACAAAGTTGCTGGAAAAGCTCAGCAGGTCTGGCAGCATCTGTGAAGGAGAAAACAGAGTTAATGTTTCAGGTCAGAACCAGTTCTGAGGAAGGATCACCGGACCCGAAACGTTAACTCTGTTTCTTCCTTCACAGATGCTGCCAGACCTGCTGAGCTTTTCCAGCAACTTTGTTTTTGTTCTTCTATCTATTGTTGTAACTGAGGTTTCTCACCCTGGGATCATTCCTGCAAGCATTCTTGTAATTCTAAAATATAGTTTTCTTAAGAGAGTCTGGTGCAGCCAGAAATGGCCACAGATGTGGATTAGGTGGCTATCTGGAGCGAGCGAGAGAAACACAGAATGTCGTATCTAAAAATGCGATGGGAGCTTCAAAAAACAACCCCTCAAAGGGTTAAAAGCAAGTCAAAACATTCTGGATGGTGAACTCTTATGATTATAAAGATCACAAGGTGCTGACTACACCCTGCTCAACAGCAAATCACCCCCTGCAGGACATGTCCCAAATTACAGGCACTTTTGTGTTTTTCCCTTTCAAGAATACACAAGGACATGGGTCAAAAGCCAGTTTCAACTCTACTGGACTGTGTTAGCGTTGCTGCGGTTTTCATGTCCCCTGGGTTTGGAGGAATGTTCTTATGAGGAGAGGTTAAATAGGTTAGGCCTGTACTTATTGGAGTTCAGAAAAAAATGAGAAGGCCTATTGAAACATATAAGACGAAGGGAGCTTGACAGGGCAAACATGGAGAGGCTGCTTCCCCTTGTGGGAGAGGCTAGAACCAAACGGCATAATCCCAGAATAAGGAGTTGCTCAGTTAAGACAAAGATGAGAGGAATTTCTTTCTTTTAAAGTAGAATAGTAATTTATTGTCACTTATATTTATGAAAATATGGTGAATAGTGTATAAGCCGCCATAGTCCGGCCCCATCTTAATGACAGAAATTGTGAAAAGAAATAATTAAGACCAAGATAGTAGGAACTGCAGATGCTGGAGAATCTGAGACAACAGGGCTGGATGAACACAGCAGACCAAGCAGCATCATAGGAGCAGAGAGGCTGACGTTTCGGGCCTAGACCCTTCATCAGAAAAGGGGGAGGGGAAGGGGGTTTTGAAATAAATAGGGAGAGAGTGGGAGGCGGATAGAAGAGGGATAGAGGAGAGGATAGGTGGAGAGGAAACAAACAGGTCGAAGAGGCGGGGATGGGGCCAGGAAAGGTGAGTGTAGGTAGGGAGTTAGGAAGGGGATAGGTCAGTCCAGGGAGGACGGACAGGTCAAGGGGGCGGGATGAGGTTGGTCGGTAGGAGATGGAGGTGCGGTTTGAGGTGGGAGGAGGGGATAGGTGGGAGGAAGAACAGGTTAGGGAGGCAGGGACGAGCTGGACTGGTTTTGGGATGCGGT
>NC_063352.1:12777987-12800012 GCF_021869965.1 Rhincodon typus | reverse complement strand
CTCCGCTTGGTTTCCCCGATGTAGAGGAAGCCACACCGGGTACAGCGGATGCAGTATACCACATTGGCAGATGTGCAGGTGAACATCTGCTTGATGTGGAAAGTCTTCTTGGGGCCTGGGATGGGGGTGAGGGAGGAGGTATGGGGGCAGGTGTAGCACTTCCTGTGGTTGCAGGGAAAAGTGCCGGGTGTGGTGGAGCTGGAGGGGAGTGTGGAGTGGACAAGGGAGTCACGGAGAGAGTTGTCCCTCCGGAAAGCAGATAAGGGTGGGGAGGGAAAGATATCCTTGGTAGTGGGGTTGGATTGCAGATGGTAGAAGTGTCTGAGGATGATGCGTTGGATCCGGAGGTTGGTGGGGTGGTACGTGAGGACGAGGGGGATTCTTTTTTGGTTCTTATTGCGTGGACGGGGTGTGAGGGATGAGGTGCGGGAGATGTGGGAGACACGGTTGAGGGCGTTCTCGACCACTGAGGAGGGGAAGTTACGGTCCTTGAAAAATTAAGACCAAGTTTGTTTTTTGCTCCCTCTATGATTCCTGGGTTTCTGAAGTGGCTAGAGAGTGCCGTCGCCGAAGCAACCCCTGAGGGTGCCAAAGCCAGGATTTCTGGGCCAAACCCACCACACTGCCACCGCTGAAGCTGACACTGAAGCTGCCACATGCTGCCATAGCCAGGAGGAACAGACCAGACCCACCAAGTCACCGACGCTGAAGCTGCCGCCATTTTAGTCATTGCTGAAGCCTCCAGATCGCCGCCATTGCCGTGAGGAATGAACCGGAACCACCGGCCGCTTCTGCTGTAGCTGCCGCTGAAACCGCCGCCAGGAGGAACGGACCAGAGATGCCTGGTGATGAAGCCTTTGCTCAAGCCATGGCCATCATGGCCATGAGGAATGGACATCCTGATCCACCATGCTGCCACTGCAGGCCCTTGCAACTGTCCTTCCTCTCGCACAGCCGCAGGAAAGAAGAAAAGGTGAAGTTTGATACAAAAGAGAATGACGAAACAAAATAAATAGCAAAGAGGAATGTGGCCAGCAAGGTGTGGGAGCACCCAGGCTTAAGAGCCTGAAGGCTTGCTATCCAACCACGTGTGGAATTTTTTTATCACAGAGGGCTGTTGAGGTTGGGTCTTGAAGCATATTCAAAGCTGACATAGACAGATTTTCAATGTGTAAGCTCAAACGTTATGGGGAAAAGACAGGAAAGTGGAATTGAGGATTATGAGATCAGCCATGATCTGACTGAATGGATGAACAGACTAGATGGGTTGAATGGCCTACTTCTGCTCCTATGTATTATGGTCTATTGTCTTATTTTAGCATTTGATTTATTTCAACACCCACTTAGGAGCAACACTCCTGCTCCTCTTGCTTCCTTTTCCCTGTTGTTTGTGACCTAACAGATAGTTCCTTTTTATTTTCCATTTGAGACTACCCCATACCCCTTCTGTAGGGTGAATTGAGCTGGGGTTGTCTCCCTCAATCAGGGACAAGAAATGTTGTTTTGGCCTTAAACAAGCATTAAGCTCGCACTTGCCTCCACAAAGAGTCTATCACCTGTTTCGTGCATGAACACTCAACTCTTTTCTCAACATAGTCTTTACCAAAACGGCAAATATGCATTTCTGCTCTGATGAGTTTGTGTGTCCTGCCACTATATTCCTGATCTAGGAAGCAATTCAATGCCCAAAAGCCTTCAAGCCCATAGCTTTAGTTTTACCCGTCTGTTAAAATTCTCTTTGGATCATTTGTATAAGGTTAGGTCCCTATTTGTAAATGCCTCAAGTTCCTCCTTGATTTGGGAATAAGATTTTCTCAGGGGTTCCAGGTTTCTACAGTGGGTCTTCATGTAAGTGGACGGTTCTATTCATGATCTGCATTTCTTTGGCCATATGGGGCAGAATGTCCCACCAGATAGTGCTACCTGCAGTGCCAGCTTTGTTCTCTCCCCTGCTCTGCTCCAACTCAATCTCATTATTAAGGTGGTAGGAACTGCAGATGCTGGAGAATCCGAGACAACAAGGTGCAGGGCTGGATGAACACAGCAGGCCAAGCAGCATCATAGGAGCTATTAAGGTGCTTGGACTCAAAATGTGCTGCAGACAGATGGACAAGTTGTTGCCATATTGAAGAACTGGTGCCAATGCCAATGCTGCCACGCTTCAAGGAAAGCTTCGCAGTGTATTTTTGTAGAGTTTACTATGTCCTCCCCAGTGCAATTGCTATTTGTGAGGTAAGAAAACAGGGCCTGGTGGGGGAGATGCCGTCAGGGTGTAATTTCCAGTCCAATGTTGTTGACTTTGCAGGTATTTTGCCTGAATGCTTATAGAGCTGGCTTCAAGGAGAACACTAACATTTGTTCAATGGCCCTCCCACTGAATCTTGAGAATGTGGCGGAGGCATTTCTAGTGGAATATCTCTAATGCTTTATGTTTTGCTGATGCATAGTCCAGGTCTCACTATGATACAAGAGGTGGCAATAACTGTCCTATACATTGGAGCTTCTATTGAATGTGCTGAGAACTTTGTTGTGAAATACTCACAGGTATAGTTTGTAAAAGAACAAGCTGGTAGAGTATCTGGTGTTGGAGCTCATCGTGAATGACAGTGGTTGCTGTCAAGGTATAGGATGTGTTCAAGGTATTCCAAAGTCCATCCATGTGCATATATGGGAGGTGGAACATTTGACTGACCTGGCTGGCATGGAAAAATGAGTTTTTTTTTGGCAACATTCAAAGACAGAGTGGTTTGCACAATTGGCAATGACACTAGTGAAAACTGTAAGCTGTAGGTCATACATGACTGCGATGGTCAGTTTCGTTTTGGCACAGAGGCAACTGAGATTAAAGTGGAATTGAATAACTCACGTTGAGGTGCATAACAACCATCATGTAGGTTATAAATAGTAAATATTTTCCTAATCAATTTATTCAGAGACATTTTTACACACCTCTGGGGCAAATGGGGCTTGAACCCAGTTCTCCTGGCTCAGAGGTAGGGATACTACCATTAGCCTCAAAAGCTCTCAGAGGGACTGGAGGGTTTGAGTTATAAGGAGAGGCTGGTTAGGCTGGGACCTTTTTCACTGGAGAGTAGGAGGTTGAGGGGTGACCTTATAGGGGTTTTAAAATCATGAGGGGTGTGGATAAGGTGGATAGCAAAGCTGGTTTCCCTAAGGTGGGGGAATTCAAAACTAGAGGGCATATTTTTAAGGTGAGAGGAGAAAGATTTGAATGGGACATGAGAGGCAACTTTTTCACACAGAGGTTGGATCGTACATGAAATGAACTGCCAGAGGAAGTGGTAGACACAGATAAAGTTACAACATTTAAAAAATATTTGGACAGGTACATGAATGGGAAAGGTTTAGAGGGGTGTGGGCCAAACACAGGCAGGTGGGACTAATTTAGCTTGGAAAACCTGGTCAGCATAGCTGAGTTGGACCGAAGCGTCTGTTTCTGTGCTGTGTGAGCTTATGACTCTAAATCTTTATTCCCTGATTGAGAATTGAACCTGAGCCATGGTAGTGAAAGTGCTGAATCCCAGACCATTAGGGAATCTTAAAATGCTTTGGCCCAGTTTTGAGCCAAAGCCCTTTTACATGTAAGACAAATGTGATAGCCACTACCCTGCGATAAAGAACAAAAATCTGTTGCTCTATTGACCAAGCTATGTAAGCACCATAAAGTAGGTGTAACACCATGCATTATAGACATTTTCTAGTCAACCTATTCAGAGATGTTATCACACACCTTAATGTCAGTCGAATTAAACCCAGACCTCCTGGATCAGAGGCAGGGACACTACCATTGTGCCATAGAGCCACGTCATGAATAGAATATTGCCCTGAAGCAGTTACAGGATGAGGTTAAGCTTCTCGAACTTTGTCAGCTTCATGAATGCAATGAACTGGTGATGTTCTCGACATTTTCTCCTTGAATTTACCTAGTAACAAAGGTTGTGTCAAAGGTTCGTTCGGAAGGTCTAAAGCCACATAGTCTCTCTGGCAGCTCCTCAGCCATAAGAAAATAAGGACTTAGCAGAATGCATGTCAGGACATTTTCTGCTATGGCGACAACAGGGAAACACCTTGATAGTTTCCAGAGCCTGATTTTTCTCCCTGCTTGAAAATAGTTACAATTGTCACATTCCTGATATCAGAGAGGAGCCTTTCTTCCAAATATTTACAAGTCTTTGGCAAGGTTCCATATGGTAAACTGATTAGTAAAGTTTGGTCACATGGGATTCAGGGAGAGCTTGCCAAGTGGATACATAATTGGCTTGACAGTAGGATACAGAGGGAGGTGATGGAGGGCTGTTTTTTGGACTGGAGGCCTGTGACCAGAGATTGCTGCTGGGCACACTTTTAAACAGATGATTTGGATGAAAATTTAGGAAGCATGGTTAATAAGTTTGCAGATGACACCAAAATTGGTGGTATGGTCTACAGTAAAAAAGGATATCTATGATTACAAAGGGATCTTGATCAATTAGGCCAATGGACTGAGGAGCGGCAGATGGAGTTTAATTTGGATAAATGTGAGGTATTGCATTTTGGTAAAACAAATAAGGGCAGAACATATACAATTAATGCTAGGGCCCAGGTTAGTGTTGTCAAACAGAGAGACCTAGGGGTTCAGGTATACAGTTCTTTGAAAGTTGCACCACAGGTAGACTTGGTGGTTGAGAAGGTGTTCAGGACCATTACCTTCATTGCTCAGACCTTTGTGTATTGGAACAAAAACAGAAGTTGCTGGAAAAGCTCAGCAGGTCTGGCAGCATCTGTGAAGAAAACATCAGAGTTAATGTTTTGGGTCTAGTGACCTTTTCTCAGCAACTTCTGTTTTTGTCCCTGATTGACAGCATCTGCAGTTCTTTTGGTCTTTCTTTGAGTATAGCAGTTTGAGCATCATGTTGGGGCTGTACAGGGTGTTGGTGAGGCCACTTTTGGAGTACTGTGTACAGTTCTGGTCGTCCTGCTATAGGAAGGATATTATTAAATTGGAGAGGGTTCAGAAAAGATTTACCAGAATGTTGCTGGGACTGGAGCGTTTGAGTTATAAGGGTAGGCTGGATAGACTGGGACATTTTTCATTGGAGCATAGGAGGTGGAGGGGCGACCTACAGAAGTTTATAAAATCATGAGGGGCATAGATAAAGTGAATAGCAAAGGTGTTTTCCTAGGGTGTGGGATTTCGAGACTAGGGGGCATATTTTTAAGGTGAGAGTAGAAAAATTTAAAAGGGACCTCAGGGGCAATTTTTTCACACAGAAGGGATAGTTCCTTTGTGGAATGAATTGCCAGAGAAAGTGGTAGATGGAGATACAGTTACTATATTTAAAAGACTTTTGGATAGGTGCATGAATAGGAAAGGTTTTTAAAGATATGGGCCAAATGCAGGCAAGTGGAACTAGTTTAGTTTGGGAAACATGGTTGGCATGGACAAATTGGACCAAAGGGTCTGTTTCCATGCTATTTGACTTTATGATTCTATGATTCTATGACTCTATGGTAATCCCTCCACATGGACTTCAAGTTGGGTTAATTCCTCAATTGCAGGTAACTCACAATTCATCAATACTGGCTAACTTAAATTTGGCCCTTGTGTTAAACAAGAAACCTTATTTTGTTCCAGAGGAAGGTTAAATATCATTACATTTGCAATGAGCATTTACGGTTCAATCTACTCACCGTGCAGGTATACATCGAAGAGAATAATTTCTGTTTAGTGAATATTGAAAAATCAGATGAAGTTGTTTTTTACCTGCTTGATTGGTGTTCCAGCCGTTTACTTTGGCTAAGTAGATATGTTTTGTGTCGATTACACATTTTGTTCCATATAAACAGGTCTGGTTGCTCATGGTCTTCTGGCTGACATCTGTTATCCAAACAATCTAACAAAATGCAGGAAGTTGGAACTAATCATTTTCCATTTTGGACAATCTTCCATTGTAATTAGAAGTCTGCCAGGAATTGCACAATGGACAATTACTATTGATGTGTATGTGTAGCACCAGAAATTCAGACTCCAGTTATGGGGAATTGCGGGGAATGGGTGGTGGAGGGTCTTATTTCTGTGGTTTATAGTATTTTAGCCCATTTTAGGGAGTGCAGCCCATTGTTGCAGTCCAGCATCACACTACTGTATCATTCTCAATTTATTTGGCTTTTTCCGGCCTCCTGCCTCCTAAACGTTCCTCTCTTACTGTTCCCTGATGTTTCTCCAGACTCCCACTCCGCTCTCTCTCTCACACTCAGACCTCTCACAACTATCTCTCTCCTGATTGTAAAGTAAAGGGAAGTGTATCTTTTACTCTGGGATAAGTTCCTGAACTTATTCAGAGGAGCTGGGTTGTATTAACTTCAGAACCGTGGACCTGGACAGTGGATCTCTAGGGCTCCAATGAAGGTGTCCTCTTTTACTATCTTATACACATAGTTATGTTCAATAAAGCCTGTTGCTATTCAGATGAGGGTGTAGATCTCATCTTACTATACTCTCTCTCTCTGTCCCATTTCCTGACTGCACCTTCTCCTGATCACTCACTGCTGTCTCTCTCATGATCTTTCACTGTTCTCTCTCTGGGTCACTCACTGTTTTCTCTCTCTCTTGATTTTTCACTGTCTTCTCTCTCTGGGTCACTCACTGCTATCTCTCCCCTGATCACTCAATGTTTTCTCTCTCTCCTGATCTTTTACTGTCCTCTCTTTGGGTCACGCCCTATTGTCTCTCTGTGTTATTCACTAGTCTCTCTCTCCTGATCACTCACTGGTCTCTCTCTCTCGACCTTTCACTGTTCTCTATCTCCTGATCTTTCATGTTTTCTCTCTGGATCACTCACTGTTCTCTCTCTCCTGATTTTTCACTGTTCTCTCTCTGGGTCAATCACTGTTCTTTTTCTCCTGATCTTGCATGTTCTCTCTGTGTTACTCGCTGCTATCGCTCTCCTGATTATTCACAGCTCTCACTTTCCTGATGTTTCACTGTTCTCTCTCTGGGTCAGTCACTGTTCTCTGTCTCCTGATCATTCCCTGTTCTCTCTCCCGATGACTCACTGTTCTCTTTCTCCCGGTTACTCACTGCCCTCACTGTCACACTATTGGAAGGATGTGAATGCACTTCAGAGGATGCAGAGGAGATTCACTAGGATGTTGCCTGGGATGAAAAGTCTCAGTTATGTGGAGACACTAGATAGGCTGAGTCTGTTTTCCCTGAGCAGAGGAGGCTGAGGGGGGGAGGTGGGGCAGGATTTGATTGAGGGCTACCAAATTATGAGAGGCATAGAGTAAATTGTGAGAATCTTTTCCCCATGGCAGAATGTCTAAGACCAGACAACACAAGTTTAGGGTGAGGAATAAGTGGTTTAGAGGAGAGCTGAGGATTTTTTATTCACTCAGAGGGTGGCAGGAGTATAGGGTATGCTGCCTGAGAGGGTGGTGGAGGCAGGTACACTCTCAATAGTTAAGAAGCATCTGGATGAGCATTTAAAATGCCAGGGAATAGTAGGCTATGGACCAAGTGCAGGCCATAGAGTCATAGTCATAGAGTCTGAGAGTCCTACAGCATGGAGACAGGCCCTTTGGCCCAAACTGGTCCATGCCAACCAAAATGTCCATCCACACTAACCCCATTTCCTTGCACTTGGCCCATATCCTTCAAAACCTTTCCTATCCATGTATTTGTTCAAATGCCTTTTAAATGTTGTTAAGGTACCCACCTCAACCACTTCTGCTGGCAGCTCATTCCATATGTGTACCACTGTCTGTGTAAAAAAGTTGCCCCTCAGGTTCCCATGTATTCTTTTCCCTCTTACCTTAAACAGATGCCCTCTAGTCCTTGATTCCCCAACCCTGGGAAAAAGACTGAGTGCATTCACCCTACCCATGCCTCTCATGATCTAATACACTTCTATAAGATCCCCCCTCAATCTCCTAAAGCTCTAAAGAAAAAGGTCCTAGCTTGTCCAACCTCTTTCTATAACTCAGTCTCTTGAGTCCTGGCAACATCCCTGTAAATTTCTTCTGCACTTCTTCCAGTTTAATAACATCCCTCCTATAGCAAGGTGACGAAAACTGAACACAATACTCCAAAGTGCGGCCTCACCAACGTCCTGTACAACTGCAACATAACTTCCCAACGTCTGTACTCATGACTGATCAAGGCCAGTGTGCCAAAAGCCTTCTTCGCTGCCCTGTCTACCTGTGACTCCACTTTCAGAGAACTGTGCACCTGAACTCCAAGGTCCCTCTGTTCCACTACACTCCTTAAGGCCCTACCATTCACCTTGAAACTCCTACCGTGGTTTGACTTTCCAAAATGCAACACCTCACACTTATCTATATTAAACTCCATTTGCCATTTCTCGGCCCACTTCCCCAGCTGATCAAGATCCTGCTGCAATTTCTGATGACCTTCCTCACTGTTCACGATACCACCTATTTTAGTGTCATCAGCAAACTTACTAATCATGCCTTGTACATTCTTATCCAAATCATTGATATAGATAACAAACAGCAATGGGCCCAGCACCGACCCCTGAGCCACACCGCTAGTCACAGGCCTCCAGTCAGACAAGCATCCTTCCACTATTACTCACTGCTTCCTACCATCAAGTCAATTGTTATCCAATTTGCCAGCTCTCCCTGGATTCCATGTGATCTAACCTGCCAGAGAAGCCTGCCATGTGGAACCTTATCAAAGGCCTTACTGAAATCCATATAGACTACGTCTACCGCCCTGCCCTCATCAACCTTCCTGGTCACTTCATCAAAGAACTCTAACAAATTTGTGAGGCATGATCTCCCACGCACAAAGCCGTGCTGACTACTCCTAATCAAACCCTATCTTTCCAAATGTATGTATATCTTATCTATCAGAATCTTCTCAAGTAACTTACCCACCACAGATGTTAGGCTCACTGGTCTATAGTTCCCAGGGTTTTCTTTGCAGCCCTTCTTGAATAAGGGCACAACAGTCACCATCCTCCAATCTTCCGGGACTTCACCCGTGACTAATGATGATGCAAATATATCAGCCAGGGCCCCCGCAATTTCTTTTCTAGCTTCTTGCAGGGTTCTTGAATATATCTGGTCAGGACCAGGAGATTTATCCACCTTCATACATTCTAATACTTCCAACAACTCCTCTACTGTGATATCGACTGTCCCCAAGGTAAATGGGTTGAATGTAGTTTGGTGTCTGTTGATTGACATAGACATAGTGAACAGAGGGGCCTGTTTCTATCTTGTATGACTCTACAACAAGTGGAAGCTTGAAGTGCCGCTGATCTGGGTGGTTCACCATTCTCTGGTCAGCACTAAGGGAATATTGAAAGGCTTTTCATAGGTATCCTCTGGGCATTGGGATTAGTCTGTCGATTTACAGCTCCTTATCGAAAAAGAAGAATGTGTAGAGTTACAAGGAGAGAGCTGGGAACTGGGCATCAAATGAATTGCTCGTTCAGAAACATACCACAATGGACCAAATGGCTTTAACAGTTCCCTGACCTTGTGACTGTCCTTTTGCCTGCCATAGAATTCAGTGCTGCCATATATTACACAGAATTGCAGAGAATGTACAACACAGAAACATATCATTTAGTGCAACTTGTCTGAGGCGGTGTTAACATCTCACACAAACCTCCTCCCAACCTATGCTGCCTGAATTCCATCAACTTAATCTGCTATTTCTTTCTCATGTACGTATTTATCTTGGCCATTAAGGCATCTATAATTTTGGGGTATGGGAACAATCCTTAGCGCCAAGCTGCTTCGTTGTGCTGCAGGACTTTGCTGGAGTTTAGCTTTAGTGAGGAGGATTTACCCATATCTTTACACACCAAACTGGGAGAAAGGCTGATGGTGGTAGGGGGAGGATTTAAGTTTTTAAAAAGTGTCTCTCTTAATTTATCTGTACACTTACGCTGGGGTAGGCGTTCTTTTTAATACCTTTCTATAAATGCCATTCTTTCAGCTTAACGTATTAAGTAATAGAGACATGATAATGAAATAGCTGTCTTGTGCTGGTGATAAGCTCTAGTCATTCACCGAATGGAAAATCCCACACCATATATTCATGAACCATCACTCACTTTTCACTGTATTTATTTGTTAAATACAAATGACAATAAATCATTCAAATCATCTTCCACTGCCACCAGACAAAGCCCAAATCTTCTTGGCAACAGACATTTCTAGGGCAAAGGTTATTAAGACACAGCTCAGAAATGCAATCACTTGCCTTTTGAATGGGATCCCAGATTATTTTTCCTCTCATTTCAAAATCGCATCCATGCTTTCATTAAGGTGTGCAAGCTTTGTTGGCATTGTGCAGTGCCCTGGCTAATATCCTCAGCTGGAGTAATTTGCGGTAGATGGTATCATGGGCTGGAATTAAAATTTCGTTCCTGCACATAAAATAAAGTAACACCTACAGCTGTAATAATAACCACAGGTTAGGTAAATTGATTGGTTTTTTTTTTAGAAAAAGGTTTCTATGGAAGTTGTAACTTAATTCCATGATCATAAATTCAAAAGAAAAACACAGGTAGCGTACCTCATGGCCATGTTGGGAGATTTAAAAAAAAAATCTTTCTCTTGATTTAGCGGCTGTTTCACGAAAGGGAAAGGGCTTACAATAATAGAGCAAATTGGCTTACACGAACAGTGAAATGTTATTAGAAACAGAAAAATATTACAGCACAGAAAGAGACCAGCCTGTCCATTGTTGACTGAAGAGTTCTCCAGCCTAATCCAACTTTCCAGTTCATGGCCTGTAGCCCTGCAGGTTACAGTACCTCAATTGGTCTTCCAAGTGCTTTTTCTTAAAAATGCGCTGGGGAGTTTCTGCCTCTTTCAATTGGTGAATTTTAGATCCCCGCATTCCTCTGGATGTAAACAGCATTTGGCAAACTCCTGTGGGACATGCAATGGTTCTGAAGGAATTAATATTCATGTTGCATTGTGATCCACCCAGTCTGGAGATATCACGCAATCTCTGGGCAGAGGCAAATAAGTCCAACATGAGCACGCAAAGGGAGCAGATGAATTCTATACAGCTCCTGAGAGTCCTTAGCAATTGTGACTAACTAGTAATGTAAACTGTATCCATTATTGTTATGCAGTAAACTACCTTCATATCTAATGCAAATGTGTCTTCTGTGTAGATTTAACAGTGATCTATCCTCTACCACTGATAATTAGACAGATGCCTGACTCAGTATAGTTAAAAGAGCAAAATACTGCAACCAAAATATGACATGTTGGCAGTGGTGACATCTGAAAATATCACGCTCCCCTCAGCAAATCACTTTATACCTGTGCTTGAATGCTCTTCCAGCTTTTCCCATGTTACACAGGTCACTGTGAATCTTGATGATCATTCTTCCACATCAAACATAATTTTTCATTTGGATTTAGCAGGTAGTTTTACAGTCAGACATCATTCCTGCCACCATTGATCCAGGCCACAGGCTGGCTCAAATACATGCAAGGACACCCACACCAGACCTGGATTCTTTTGTGGATACAAGTCCTGAACTTGATGGATGATATTGGGAGCTTGCTGAACTTGAACCCAGGACCTTACAGTGCAGAGACTACAGTTTGACCAGGTGCACCCTCTCAGGCTCTGGGATAATTTCAAATCTATCCCTTCAAAGTTATTGACTTCTCTGCTAACAAAAATGGTGAAATGGATTCTTCATGCTCACTTTGACTTTGTATGACTAAGTCAACCCTTTCTTCAGCATCCTCTGTTCCAAAGAGTTAAAATTCTTAATTCTTGGTAACATCCCTTATGGAATTCCCCTTTGCACCCTTCACATCCTTCTTCAAATGTGGTTATTCTTGCAATTTAATGAAAGAAAGAGTTTCATTTGTTTAGTGCCTTTCATGGCCTCTGGATGTTGCAAAGCCCTTTGCAGCCAATCAAATACTTTTGCAAGTACAGCGGCTGTTGAAATGTAGGGAGAAAACAGCAGCCAGCTTGTGTACGACAAGCTCCTGCTGTGATAATGACCAGTTAAGCTGCTGTTTTTAAGGTTCTGGTTGAGGGACGAACGTTGACGAGGACATTAGGGGAGGGGGGTGTGTGGCAATGTTGGACTAGGGGTTAGTGGACACCTCTACTCTTCTTCAAAGTGCTGCTATGGGATCTTTTGCAAGGGAGCGCAGGGTTGTGGGATAATATCTCATTTCAAAGCCAACTTTAAAAATTGCGCTCAATTCATTAATTGGCAAGAGACCAAGCGAAGCTTGTTAGCAGTAGTGGTAATACACAATACTGTGCTATTAGGATAAAGGTGTTCAGATGCTCAAACCAGAAGGTAGTAATTGTTCCTGCATTACTGATCCAAAATTGCAACTTACTTAATGCTTCTGGATTGGAAATCTTGTTTGTCTTTATTGGCTGAGTTGCTCGCTAATCAACTTAGCCACAGAGGTGGCTGTTCTCAATTAAAGCTTAACTAAACCGCACTGCCTAGCTCATTGAAGAATAAGTGATGCCCATTATAATTCCAGTGGACTTTCTATATTTGTTCTGCTACTGTGAATATAATGTTATCATTAGGGATACAGTCAAATTCAGAATTAAACATAAGGACTCATTTTAAGATAATTGGTAGGAACATTTAGTGCACATTCATTTAAGGTTTTTCACACTTATGTGTCCAGGTTGGAGTGAAAGCATAAATAGTAGCTGATAGTTAGTCACAATGGGACCAATGTTTGTTGATTTGCCTGCTGTTACTGAATAGTTACAATGTCTAGTGGAAGCTCTTATTGCTAACATGGCTGTCCTCAGCCTGTTGCAATGTTCTAGAAAAACGCTATGAAAGCTCTAGGAACAGCACCTCACTTTCCGCATAGGCATTTTACAGCCTTCAGAACCCAACATTGAGTTCAACAACTTCTGAGCCTGAACTCTGTCCTCCATTTTGATTATATTAATGAAAAAAAAATCCTATGCTAGGTAGATTAGCCATGTTAAAAATTATTCATGAGGCCCAAGGATGTGCAGGCTAGGTGGATTAGCCATGGGAAATGTGGGGTTACAGGAATAGGGTGGGGTCTGGGTCTCGGTGGGGTGCTTTTCTGAGGGCCAGTGCAGACTCAGTAACCTCTTTCCACACACATCCCATGAAAGAATTTAAGGAAAAATAATCTCCACGAAAAGCCTGGGACAGCTTAAGCTGTAAACACTGAGTTCCTTCCCGATGAAGTTTACAACAATTCCAACGTCGGTGCCTTCTTGCACTCAGAATGGCAGAGCTGGTTGACAGCTGAGAGAAATGTCCTGACCATGTCCCTTCATCAGAGAATTTTACAGATGGTGGAAAGGGGCTGACGTGGGCTGCCTGCCACAAGGCTATGGGAAACCAGTTTAATGTAGACAAAAGCATTATTAAGAGATATTTTATCAGAGTGTATATAAAATGCTAGTACAAATATTTTGGAAAACATCCAGCTAAGTGTAAATGGCAAACCACGAGGAGCCATGGGTAGAAGAATGTTTTTAAGCAGTGGGGAGGAGCAGGGAGGGTTGGGGCTGACTAATGGGCAGGCAAGACCTTGGCCCCAAGGCTTTCCTCTTGAGAAATTTCCCCTCTAGCAATTGGACTCCTGAGTTTCGCTTTCCCTTCTTTGCTGAGTGCAGTAGAACTCCTGCTTGTCTTCACAGTGGCCATTGCTTCTGGTAGCGCTACTGAGCTAAGCAGCCACCCTGAGTAGGACACTTCTCGCAAAATTAGGAAGAAAGTCCTGCGAGAACATTTGCACATAATTCTGGCTGATGTCAAATCTTGATGGATTTGGTAAAATCAAGCTGGATGCTGTGCTGCATCTTGCCTGTGGTTATTATAGATTACCCATATCATGGTAATGACAGCTGATGACAGCCATAGTAACCCTGAGCAATTAGGAAAAGCTCTTTCTCTTGGCTAGAGAAAGTTAAATTACAAAATGAATAGAATTAATTGAACACTATTACAATATGATATTCAATATGTCAGACCGTTTCCAATCGACACTTGATCCATTGCATTTATTAATCTTAAATTAATGCATAGAATCTCCAGGGAGACCTGCTTTAGTACCCTGAGCCCCATGATAAAGGAGTAAAAGATTACAAATCTAATCAAATATATGCTTGACTATAACATAGGAGTCAGAGCAGCCCAGCCCAGCACACGTTGTAAAACCAGAACAGAAACTTGAACTGGGTAGAATATTTAATACTTTCATTATACTGAGTGGTCTCATATGGGAGGTCATAATAACGATTAGGGGTGAGCCTGGATTGTAATAATAATGGGTGATTTTAATTTTCCTGGCATAGAGTACAGGAGCAATCTCTATGCATGGTGGAGTTCACTGCGGTATTTTTGAGTGTCAGTTCCTAAGCAGTAAGCAAGGAAGCACACCAGGTGAAGGCTTGGGATTTGTTTGACAATAATGGACCAAATTGACATATGGAAACACTTAGGATGTAGTAGTCCTAAAGGTATTAGTTCTAGGTGGAAATGGGGATGTATAAAACAATTAAAAAAAAGCAATTTAGAGACTGAGCTTTTGGAGATTGGACTCGAAATGTTGTGTAGAAATTATGAACTGCACCAACAAATGCGTTATTATGTAGTATATTTAACAGAATAATGAAGGTTTTGCAACACAGAAAAGAAAAGTCTTCTAGCCCATCATGTCCTCAATGGTCATCAAACATCTATCTATTCTGATTCCATTTTCTAGCTCTTGGCCCATGGCATTGTATTCTATTGTGTTTCAAATACTCATCTAAATACTTCTTAAATGCCTTACCATTTAGCGTCTCTATCATTTTTTCAGGCAGTCAGTTCCAAATTCCTACCATGCTCTGGGTGAAATTTCTTTTCCTGTAAACCTACTGTTCATTACCTTAAAATCTTGTCCTCTGGGTTATTGACCCCCTACTAAGGGAAAAAGCTTCTCCCTATTGACTCCATCTATGCCCCTCATAACTTGGGTAACTTCAATCAGATTGCACCCCACTCAACCTTCTCTGCTCTCCGGAAAACAACTCCAGGCTAAGTTATCAATCGTCATAGCTGAATGTCTCCAGCCCAGGCAACATCCTGGTGAAGCTGCTCTGCACCCTTTCCAGTGCAATCAAATCCTTCCCACAGCATGGTGATCAGAACTGTACATATTACTCCAGCTCTGGCCTAACTAATTAATGCAGTAAAGTATCTGGAAATTCTTCACTGGAGCATAATCTGCCAAAAGTAGGTTTTGACTCAAAACAGGCAATTCTTGAACTTGGAGGAGCCGAATTTAATGGAAGAACTTGCTGGCCAAGAATTCTCTCTTTTTGATTTGCTTTGATTTGATTTGTTACTGTCATATGCACCTAGGTACAGTGAAAAATTTTGTTTTACATGTAATACAGGCAGGTCATACCATACAAAGTGCATTAGGGTAATAGAACAGAGCAAAGAATAAAATGTTACGGCTGCAGAGAAGGTGCACAAAGAGTGAGATCAACATTAAATTTAGAATTTGAGAGGACCATTCAAAAGTCTAACAACAGTGGGAATAAGCTGTTCTTGAATCTGTTGGTACGTGTGTTTAAGCTTTTATGTCTTCTGCCTGATGGTACAGGTTGGAAGAGACTATAACCAGGGTGGGAGGGGTCTTTGATTATGTTGGCTGCCGTCCTGAGGCAGAGAAGTATACATGGAGTCAATGGAAGAGCAGACTTGTAGAGATCACTCAAGGTGGAGAATCTGGGGTCAGTGAACTTCTGTTGGGCACTGACTTTGAAGACCATGAGACACCATTTAGCGTTCATTCTGCAACAAGGAAATGTAGGATTTTAAAAAATGGAGTTGTGGGTCAGATTACCAGTGGAGACGGTGGAACTAGAAGAAATTGGATAAATTCCTGTCAGGAAAAGGGCATATAGAACTAACAGTTCCAGAATGAGAAGTAGGAACCAAATAGGAAGTTTGGAAGAGTCTGTTTCACAGACAGATAATCTCAAGCCTAAAACATGACCATGTTTTAGGTCACAGTATAAGTTTGGTTTTATGGAGATTTGCTGAAAAATCAGGCATCAAGGTTCAATCTTTTCAGTGTCTATCTGGCAGTTGAATACAAAACTTAATTTGTTTCTCAGTGTATGTAGTTAGTGGTGACTGTATTAACATGCAGAACCTAACAGTATGCTTGTCCATGAGGTAAGAATACATTCTAGTTTCTGGTTCTCTTGCATTTGGAAGCCAAAGAATTATTTCCCCAGTGATTGGTTTGACTGAGATAACTCAGTTCCTTTGCTAGGCAACCCCATGTTAGTTACATTAACACCAACTCAATTTTCACTGATATGAAACAGTCCACAAGGCTGTTTTTCTTTATACTGGTTCCAAGTTGGACTCCACCTTAATGACTCATGCTGATTATATTACAGATCAGAGGTCAGAGCTTGGAGCTGATCTGACCTCCTCCAGGAACAGTGTAAACAGGATACAAGAGGTTGTGACCACTTGAAAATGCATCATGTTTAGCCTTCATTTGCACTGTTGTATAACATTGCTTACATGGTTGCGAACAAAGGCAAACATGTCCACACCATCACAAACTGAGTAAAGGCCTGAGTGAAGACTGACCCTACTAACTTATTGAGTGCTCGATGGTTCTTCAAACTCCCTCCTGTCTCATACTAAAACTAACCTGTCTGAGTTTGCAAAAGGGACAGTATAACTATAACGGTAATGACAACTAGTATTTAGATGCCACCTTTAATATTGTAAAATGGCCCAGCAGTTTTCTCAGACAGATGTCGATAAGGTGATATCACAGCAGGTGACCCAGAAGCTTGGTAGAAGGACAGAAGGTGGAGAGGTTCAGGAAGGGAATTCCAGGACTCCGAGCCTAGACAGAGGAATCATGGACGTCAATAACAGCATGAAGGAGATACACAAAGGAATGCCATAATTGCAGGCACGATTAGTTCTCTCAGAAGATTGTAGAACTGGAAGAGAATTTAGAGAGAGAGACAGGGTGAGGCCACAGAAGGATTTGAACATGAAGATAAGAATTTTAAAGTTGCGGCTTTGGGGTACTGACATTTGTAGAAATTGCATGCAAGCTCATTGCTTTCCCTAACAAATACCTACAAATGTTACCTAGGTTCTCATTATAACTTTGAATAAACTGAATCTAGCATGCACATATGTTTAACGAAACAATAGTTGGTAAAGAAATAGCCTGATCAGGAGAAAATGGAAAAGGGTGCAATTTTTGTGGAAAATCCTGCTAAAAGTGGATGTAATCATGAACAAAGGCAAACACATTCTTGCCTAAGAACTTTAAGGTTATTATTGTTTAGTTTGTGCTTGGATATGAATTTGTTCCCTCAGTTCTGTGGGATGGAGTGGAATGGGGAGGCGATGGCCTAGAGGTATTATCACTAGACTATTCATCCCAAAAGCTTGGGTTTGAATCCTGTTGTGGCAGATGGTGGAATTTGAAAACAGGAAAAAAAAAGCCTGGAATAAAGAAGCTACTGATGACTATGAAACCATTGCCAGTTGTTGGAAAACTCCAGTCTTGTTCACTAATGTCCTTCAGGGAAGGAAATCTGCCATCCTCACCTGGTCTGGCCTACATGTGACTCCGGACCCACAGCAATGTGGTTGACTCTCTGACATGGTCCAGCAAGCCATTCGGTTGTACCAATCGCTACAAAGTCTCAAAGAAATCAAACCAGACAGGTCACCAGGCACTGACCCAGGCACCGGAAAAGACAACGGCAGAAACAGCCCTGTCGACACTGCAAAGTCCTCCTCACTAACATTTGGGATCTAGTGCCTAAATTGGGAGAGCTGTTTCACAGACTAGTCAAGCAACAGCCTGTCATAGTCATACTCACGGAATCATACCCTACAGACAATGTCCCAAACACCACCATTGCCATCCCTGGATATGTCCTGGCCCACTGGCAGGACAGAACCAGGAGAGGTGGCTGCACAGTGGGATACAGTCAGGAGGGAGCTGTCCTGGGACTCCTCAACATTCAGTGACCAAAATTAGCTGAAGGAATCTTCCATCTAGTCTCACAAAGTGTTTTCCAACATCCTGGTGGGGAGTTAAGGAAAGGTCTCTCCGTGTAAGTTATTTTGGCATCTGACCTCTGGTTCCATGATTTTGCTCTGTGCAATTAGGAAGTGATTCATTGAAGATGAAGAGCCTTGGGGAGGGAGAGGCAATCCCGCAATGTACTGTAGCTTCCTACAGTAAAAGCAAATCTCACTTTTAATTCACAGAAAACCTCAGAGGACTGTTACAGCTGCTCTGTAATAGAAAAAGATGAAAGGGTTTAGGTCCAGTGAGGCTGCCTCTTCGATGTTCATTCTCCAGCTCAAGAATCTTGTTTTAACTTCTTTCCAGTACTATATTTAGGTTTGAATAAAATAAACTCATGACCGCATTAACCTTGACTTCTCATTGCAATCCCAAAGCTTTCTCTTTTTAGGCCAATCAATGAAACTTAACACCTTTGTGGCACTTTGACTAATGAAATTCGCAGAAAATTTAGTGGACTCAGAATAGGAGTTTTAATTAAAAAGGAAACAAATAAAAATTACATATTAAAAGAGGAAGAGGTAACATTCAAGATCAATTAAACAGTTAGGAGGACAAAACCATGGAGAATCAATTGATGAAATGAAGCTGAATGAATTTTGATTTATCTTCGAAACTGCACGCTGGGCCCTATAACTTTGACTCCAGAAATCAGGCAGTGATTGGGCAGGAGATTGGAGGTCAAGGATTCACATTTCTAATCCAAACTGGAACTTAAAATGCATTTAAAGGCACTAATTAAGCTCTGATCTTGTCCTATTTTAGCTGGAGGTCTGGGTAAAGGGATAGAGGGGGCTGGAGCCCTGAACCCTGGAGTGAGGGCCAGCATTAACAACAGGAAAGGAGACTATCAGGCATTACTGATTTCTGGGATCTTGCTTCCCCAAACCAACTGCTTATTGCATTTCCTGCATTGCAACAGTAGCTGCACTTCCGTAGGTTGGTTAGCTGAATTGGCTATAAGCCTGGTTTGTAATGCAGAGTAACACCAACAGCATGCTCAATTCCTGCAACTCTCAGTCTCACTCTCCCCTCACCTGAGGTGTGGTGGCCCTCAGGTTAAACCTCCACCAGTTATCTCTTTCCGATAAGAGAATAGCCATATGGCAATTTTACCTTTACACTTCAGTAAGTACTTGGCTTGGCAAACACTCTGGGAAGCCTTGAAAGGTCAGATGCAAATGCAAATTCTTCATTTCTTCTTTAAGCTTACAGGGTAGTCTAGCAGGGGCAGAAGCACTCTGTTATGTATTATAGTTACTGTATCTGATGCTGGGACAGTGTCCCTTTAAAGGATGAGCCACCAGAAAGGTTGCAGGCTTGTTCAGACTTGTTTCGGGTTTGTACAGAGCGTGCAGCTTCGGAATAAAACCAGCCTGTTAGGTTGCAGCTGGTGATGAGTTTGTATGTTCTTTAGTTCTGACTGGAGCCTAGTAACTGTCCATTGCAGAATACAGTCATTGGCCACTACCATCTGTACATAGATTGGCTCTGTGGCTTCCATACTTTTCCCACTGACTGGGTTTTTATTCATTCCTCGTGGACCACCTTGATGTGCTGGGGATCATTCACCCACTTGTCAGGAGAGCAGCTTGGTTGTTTGGGAGTGGGCAGTGAGATGGTGCCAGCTTCCATGTCGCTCCCTACCCTCCCAGAAGAGTATGTCACTTGCTTTGCTGCCTTACCAACTGGATGTTCCACAGCCTGATCCAATGATCAGAATTATTGATCGGCTGAAACCTTGAAATAAAGTGCTCCGAACAATGGGTGAAAAACATGAGGCAAAAATAAAAACACCTTTCCGTACGGTTTGAATGTCTCTTTTCCCACTATTCCATTAGTTGGCTTGCAATTGACTTTGCGGTATGGGTGTTCAAACTCAGGTAGTTCACCAGCTCGGCTGGCGTGACTGGATCTAAGGAAGTAGATACGGAGAAATTGTTTCTACTAGCAGGTGGGTCAGCAGCCAGAAGATTCAGATTTGAGATACTTGGCAAAAAAAACCAGGAGGGAAATGTGGAGAGCTGATTTTACTCAGTCATCAAATGTTCCTAACTCTGGAGTGCGCTGTCTGAAAGCAGATTCAATAGATACTTTCAAACAGAATTACAGGGCTCTGGGGAAAGAGTAATGGAGTGAGGCTAGTAGGATAGCTCCTTCAAAGAGCTGAAGCAAATACGAAGGGCTGAATGGTCTCCTCCAGTGCTGTATCATTCTGAAGATCTATTTTTGTCTCTTGCCTATAGTAGACTTCTGGCCTAGTTTCATCTCCCCGGTCAGTCTGTGTTCAGGAGCCCTTTGCTAAGGTGAGTCCATTCCTCATCATACATCTCAGGCAGCACTTAGGGTGAAGGAATGAGAGGGTGTGGGAGGGCAAGATAGAGTAGCTTTGAATGGGTTTGTTTCCATTTGCAGGTCATTTACTGCTGTTCAGAGCACTCACTGTCAGAATTAAGCTCCCTCATGAGCTGCAATATTAAAAGCAATGTTCTTCACACTCTGCTTAACAACGCAATTAATTTAGATTTTATGTTTTGTCCTTGTATGGTACATGACTGTAAAAAATGGACATGCACTGCAACATTTGCTTAATGAATCTTATTCCATGGATTGGCACCTGTTGTGCAAGGTTGTGTCTAGCAACTGCATCAACATTTAAACAGCACAGAAATAATTTTGCACTTTTAATACATCGTTCAGAGAATTAGATTCCAGTGAAAGGCAGTGTTATAATGGTGCAGCTGAACTAAGTCTTCAGAAAACTATCCTGGCCACTGTTTTGTAGGAGCTAAGTGGCATCTTGGTCACCATAAGATAGATTTGCTGTTGATTTGGGAAGTAATGAGTCTGCTTTTTCCAGCTAGTCTAACAAGAAAGTTTCTTATCTTGAGCAAGATGTAGTTTATTGCATGATAACAATCAGCTCCAAGTTATATTGGTGAGATTGATGTTGTTGCAAAGGCTGTGTGTGAGGAGAGCTGGGTGGTTAGTCCTATCTCCCTGGAGATTGAGAGGTGTTCTACCTTTCCCCATACCAGTCCCTGGCAACATGATCAGACTGGGTGGAGCTTAATGCAGCCTTCACCATTAACCCTTTCAAAACCACTCCTTCAGACAACAGGCTTCATCTGATTTAGGTGCCGCTTCACCCAGAAGAAGTGATGTCTGCTGGAAACAGTGAAATCATTTCAAGAAGGAGTACAGAGAAGGCATTGACAGTCTTAAATTGGCATAAATTGTTCAAAAATGTTCCTTTATTCATGTGTCTGTCTCCTGACTGACAAGGCCCAATTTTATTCTTTCATGGGATGGTGTTTCTGGCTAGGCCAGCATTTATTGTCCGTGCCTGATTTTAAAAATGCTTTTAAGTGAATAGGTTTTGAGTGAGTTAAAATAGAATCTTAATTCCCTTCATGTGATCTATTGAGGTTTTCGCGCAGCCACGGCACTCACTCATGCCCCCTAACACAGTGAACTTCCTTGTTATCTCTGGTCAGGCCCCTAGATTTTCTGCCAGTTCCCTCCCATCATACCCCACAGCACCCACACATACCTTTTTGGATTTTCTTCAAACTCTCTGACACTGAGTCCTGTGAAAAGACAATTCTAACAAGTGTAAAGTCCAGCTTCGCTGTGCCACCCAACTATCAAGAGTTGGTCTCCATTTGATAATGACAGAAAGTGCCGGAAGCAATCAGCACATCAGGCAGCAGCTGGGGAGAGACCAAGCTACCACTAAGGCTTCAGGTTCGCATACCTTCGTTAGAACCTATGACGGATTATCTGCATGTTAACCATCTCTCCCAATATTCTTCACTAGTGATGAAAGGCAAGGTGTAGAGCTGGATGAACACAGCAGGCCAAGCAGCATCATAGGAGCAGGAAAGCTGACGTTTCGGGCCTAG
>NC_063352.1:12752330-12777587 GCF_021869965.1 Rhincodon typus | reverse complement strand
ACCCCCTTCCCCTCCCCCATTTCTGAAGAAGGGTCTAGGCCCGAAACATCAGCCTTCCTGCTCCTATGATGCTGCTTGGCCTGCTGTGTTCATCCAGCTCTACACCTTGTTATCTCAGATTTTCCAGCATCTGCAGTTCCTATTATCAGTGATGAAAGGCAGTCTGCTGGTAATAGCACTAGATAGATATGCACCACAGCCATTAATAGACATTACCTCCAGTCCCAATGCACAATATTCTGATTCAGCTCATCTGAGACTGAGTGAGCTGTATTAGATGTGTACTTAAAAGCATTGCTGTCCTCAAGCAGAGTTCAGATTTCAAAGGTCTCTGCACTTAACTTCGCTGAGTAGCCCTTAGGGGTAATGCTCAAATGTCTTAAAAATTCCTATTAACTAAAACCTAGTGCCAAAATATGCTGAATTTTTGTTTCTGCTCTCTGGTGTAAACATAAACCAATATGTGTCACCACTGAGAAGACAAACTCTGCCTAAATATGGCAAAGGTTCCCAATGTGAAGTTCAAAGATTTGCGAGGTTGGGCTGTTGGTTCAGGAAGCACAAGGCTGGAGGCATGGTGGTTACAGAATAGACAAGGGCAGGGCATTCCTGCTATGGAAGGTTTGACTACAATACCATTACCACCTGTTTGAAACTGGTACATTGCAAGCAAACAGGACTGGAGAGTCGGGTTGTCAAACTTTTAGGTTTCTGGATTTTAATGGTTGATTGGAAGATGCTGCAGCCAGCAATTGTGGATAATTTTCATGGAAATATACCAAGAAAAACCTTTTAAATTAATTTTGAACACTTCGCTATTAAAAAGTAAATGGAAATGGAGTAATAAGAAAAAGCCACTTGACTGAATTCAAGAATTCTCTCAGAGTGTAGTGAATCTGAGGAATTCTTTGCTGCAGAGGGCCGGCAAGGCTGGGTTATTAAGGGACGTGTTCAAGGTCGAGATGGACAGCTTTAATCAGTTACGGAGTCAAAAGTTATGGGGCAAAGACAGGAAATTGGAGTTGAGGATTATCAGATCAGCTATAATCTTATTGAATGGCTGAGCAGGCTTGATGGGCTGAGTGGCCTACTTCTGCTCTTACATCTTACTGTTTTATCCAACTGGATAGTGAAGTGTCTGTTAACTTCTGAATTGGTGCCAATGGATGACATGCTGCTATGTAAAAATGGGCATGTGAGGTGACTAATAGCAAGTCTATTAGAGGCAAGAAGTACATACAAATATAAAAGTTGTATTAGGAGCAGGAACAGGTCAATTAGTTCATCGAGCTTGTTCTGCCATTTAATGAGATCATAACCGATCTATTTGCGACCTCAACTCTGCTTTCCTGCCTACCACTGATAACCTTTGACTCCTTTGTTAATCAGCCCTGGCCATGGGGGTGGCCATGGCCTAGTGGTATTATCACTGGACTGTTAATCCAGAGATCCAGATAATATTCTAAGGGCCTGGGTTCAAATCCCACCACGGCAGATAGTGGAATTTGAATTCAATGAAATATCTGGATCTGAATCTAATAATGACATGGAACCATCGTCAATTGTCAGAAAAACCCATCTGGCTCACTAATGTCCTTTAGGGAAGGAAAAACTGCCATCCTTACCTGGCCTGGCCTACATGAGACTCCAGACCCACAGCCATGTGGTTGACTCTGAACTCCCCTCTGGGCAACTAGGGATGGGCAATAAATGCTGCCTAGCCAGAGATGCCCTCATCCTGTTAATGAATAAAGGAAAATAAAATTATCTACCTTGCCATAAAGATATTCAATGACCCTCCTTACATTGCACTCTGGGAAAAAGAGTTCCAAAGACCTTCTGAGAAAAAATAATTCTCCTTATTTCCATCTTAAATGCGAGGCCCTGATTTTTAAACTGTGTTCCCTAGTTCTAGTCTTTCCCATAAAGAGAAATATTCTCTCAGCATCCAGCCCGTCAAATCCCCTCAGTATCTTTTATGTTTCAGTAAGGTCACCCCGCACCCCACCCCCACCCCACCACTCCTCCCTTTTGTCTAAACTCTATTGGACACAGGCCTCAATCTCCATTCAGAGGTATCGGTCAAATTAACCTTCTCTGAGCTGTATGGCCTTGTGATTAATCCTCCAGGAAAACCTCCAGAGTTGACAATCTGGTGGAGTTGTTCATCATGGCCTACTCTAGGACTCCATCATGTTTGTTAATGATGGAAAATTAAGGATGGATATTGTTGTGATAGTAGACTATTCATTTTTGACTTTCATCATCTGATTTTAATACCCCTGGGGCTTTTCATGGACTAAAATGGATTTTAAAAAGGGCAAACATTGACTTAAGATAGCTACAGTAATCACTCGACATCAGTTTGAGCTAATTCATGAAACCTTCAGTAAATAAGACCCAGTACGAACTAAAATCAATTTGTCATCAAAGGAACTGAGATCTGTAGTTCCTTTTGATTTACAACTTTCTGGAAATTTCATGTATTGGAATGAAAATTTCCTGCAGGTTATTCAGCTTGGAAAAGGATGAAGCTAGACATGGGAATGGACAAAGGAACAGTAATTCAGACAACAGCTTTTAGGCAAATCAGAATGAGAAGAATGATGGATTTGTAACTGTAGAACTGGAATTCTTGCTTTCTCTCTCTCTGTTTCTCTATCCCTCCCGCTTTTTCTCTCAGTCTCGCAAACACAGTGCCCAATGAAAAACAAATCAGGAAAACATCCATTCACCAAGAATGCAAAGACATTTATACATTTTTCTATGGCAAGTGTACAAGTCATGGATTAAACATTCATGGTCTCAGGTTAAACTAACATCTCAAGGATTCTAAGGACTTTTAAAACTTCATATTATTGATTTTCCTTTTTGTACTGGACACACTTTCCTTTTGAAATTCTTAACTGTGTTTGATGTCACTTTTTTTATTTTCCTTAGGATAAGTAAACAATTTAGGCAATAAAGTTCCTCTTTTTTTCATTCAAGAAACCCTTGTAATATGTTCCTTCACTTTGAATGAGCGAACTATGTTTTAATTGAACCTTCTCACTTAAAAATAAAAGCCTTAGAAATCTCTGTTGCAGCTAACCAAGGTAGTTAAAAGGCAGGAAAACAGTTCACACCTCTTCACTTGGTTGTAGCAAAGTGTATTCAAATACGTGAGCTGCAACCCATCCAACAAAGCATTTAGACTCAGCAGGAATGGTTCACAGAGTTGTGTAGGGGCTCCTTTAAGACCAATGTGGTTTAATGTGGATGAGGATGGCCACCTTTCTGGTCCAACTCGTTGGGTAAACAGTATGAAGTTTATTGCTTTGCTGCAACTATTGATAGATTACATGAGTATGATTGATACTATTTTAAAGACTGATAACAGTGCATTGATCTCAGCTCTGCATCCTATCCTCCTTTATCACCCTGACCAAGTCGCCATTACATCATCACTCTTACTGCACTAAATCAAGTATTAACCCTGTCAAACCCTTTGAGGACCATATGCAACATCTCCCCTCAAGTCTGTTTTACCTTCATTCTATTATTGTTGGACATTTGTTTATAACTTTACATTTACCATCACCCCATCTCTCCTACCAAATGATTGATTTTACAAAGGGATGTGATGTCCTAGAGGTATAATTGCTAGACTTTAATTCCAAGGGACTTGGGTAATGAGCTGGAGATGTGGGTTTGAATCCTGCTACGGCATATGGTGGAATTTGAATTCAATAAAAATCTGGAATTAAGAGTCTGATGATGACTGTGAAGCCATTGCCATTTGTCAGAAAAACGCATTTGGTTCACTAATGTCCTTTAGAGAACGAAACCGCCTTCATTACCTGGTCTGGCCTACACATGACTTCAGACCCACAGCAATGTGATTGCTTCTTAACTGCCCTCTGGCAATAAATGCTGGTCTAGCCAGCAACACCCATGTCATATGAGTGAATAACAAAAATAGTTCAGATAATCTGGAGGTTTCACTATTCTTGAGGATTTTCTGTTTGCACCGGGAGGAATTGTTGTTCTCCCGGTTAAAAAAAAATTTGACTGCCTTCCTGACAGTCTGAGGTCTTTAGTTCTCTCTTGAACTGAAATGCCCTTAACCTGTTACATTTCTTTCAAGGAGGATTTTGTTGATGTATGTCTATTCTTTATAGGTGTTGGTGTGGTACCTGCTGTAGCAGGCAATTTTTGATTTCTTCGCACTATCATTAAATGTTTATGTGTTGTTTGGCTCTTCTTAGCAGTGTCTTGCACAGAGATGTATGGACATTATCTTCAATCTGTGTCAGTGAAATCTGGTTCTTATTCTACCTGTAGGTCCGTGCTGAAGTAAAGGTGAGTTATTGCTTCAACGTTTTGAATATTTTGGGCTTTTTCATTTCTTGCCAGTAATTGTATTTTTGGTGAAACAGACTTGTTAGCAAAATGGAGATAATGGGTATAAAAAAATCACTGGCTAAAATCTTCACAGCTGCACCACCATTACATACATTGCAGTCCTCTCGCCCCTAGGTCTGCAACTGATTTTGGGGACTTCCATGTGGGTATATATCTATTTTCTAATCACCTGCTCAGAGATGATATTACGTGCTTCTAGAGCGGATGGGGCTTGAACCTGGACCTATTAATGAGGGCACATTATTGGCATAGGGCTAGTGTGCATACATCCCAGAGGAGGCTCTCTCTATGGCACCCATCTGCCTCAAGCCACTGACGTCTCCTCCAATGCTTTCCAAAACTGTTCCTGCTGTGATCCCAATTCAAGCTGGCAAGCTGTTGCAGGGACTAGTGGGAGTGCAGAGTGTCTAAGAGAGCAGGATGATGGAAGGATCAGCCATTGCTGTCTCTCAGCTTGCAATCCAAAATTTGGGGTCCCCCCCGCCCACACACACACACACACACACACACACACACACACACACACACACACACACACACACCACTTTGGAAAGCCCTGGTCTACCCATTATTTGGATGGATCTTGATATTTCAGGCTAAAGTGCCCTTGCAAAAGAGGGACAATTCACTTTAATAAGAAATAAATGTGTTCATGAAGCTCCTTGCACCCAGCTGAGTGTAAGGATCTCCTAGCCTCTGGGGTTACCCTGTGGTGTCATTGACTTTGCAAATTTCCACTTCCAAACAGGCTAGTAGTCAACTAAAATCCAGTGTATCCAGTCGGTGGTGGAGATACAGGTTATTCTATTTGTCCCAAGTCTTAAATAGAAAGAAAGAGGCATAGACATAGTGTCAGTTTATTTGTAAGATTTTAACCTAGACAGAAATCATGCTTAGACTTAAATAGCATTTGATCAGGTTGAAATACAGTGAGGAATTTCTTACGGTCCTTACAGTTAATTGCTCCGGAGCTGTTATGTCGGCAAGTCTGTTGCATTAGCTTTGGGTCTTGCTAAGCTGTACTCATTTGCTGGTTTGGAGACTGATGTTATCTCAGTGAGTGGTAGCAAGTTTAGATCCATTTAGATCTCTGCACTCTGCCAATTCTGGCCTCTTGAGCATTCCCAATTTTAATCACCGCGTGCTCAGCTGCCAAGTCCCTAAGCTCTTGAACACCCTGCCTGCACCCGTCTGTTTCATAATCTCCCAATCCTATGGCACTTCTTAAAATCCACTGCCTTGTCCAAACTTCTGGTATTTCATTTTTATTATTCCGTCATGGGATGTGGCTAGGTCAGCTTTTATTGACCATCCCTAATTGCTACTTGAACTGACTAGCTTGCTGGGGCAATTGAAGAAGGCAGCTAAGAGTCCATAAAACCGTAAGAATTGGCAGCAAATTAGGCCATTCAGCCTATCAAGTCTGCTCTGCTGCTCAATGAGATCATGGCTGATCTGATAATCCTCAACTCTACTTTCCAGGCTTCTCTTCATAACCCTAGATTCCCTTACTGACTAAAAATCTGTCCATTTCAGCCTTGAATATACTCAATGATCCAGCCTCAACTACCCTCTACAGTAAATAATTCCACAGATTTACTCTCCTCTGACAGAAGAAATTATAGCCTCAACTGCCTTCTATAGTTAAGTAATTCCACAGATTTACTAGGATCCGAGAGAAGAAATTCCTCTTTATCTCTGTCTTAAATGTGCAACCCCTTATTCTGAGGCTTTGCTCTCTGGTTCTAGACTGTCCCACAAGAGGAAACAACCTTTCTACATCTAGCCTGTCATGCCCTGTAAGCATCTTGTATATTTCAATAAGATCATTGAAATAACTCCACAGAGGCTGGTATCTCATCAACCAAGTCACCCTTTATTTACATGTGGAGAGTCCTTGACACTGATCCAGCTTCCTCAGAGCCAGCCCTCACAGTGAACAGAACCTCTGACATTCCTGTTTATATCTGTCAGCCAGGGATCCCTGATTGGACTAGATTAACAGCCCCAATCAGGGAACTCATATTCTATGAGGTCCATCTGGCTGATCCGGTTACAATCATTACATTCCTCCCCGCTCTGAGCCCAAGGACACAGGCTGGTTTTTTATCTTGTAGCTCCTCCTGGAGTGTTTTAGTACTGGGTCAGGTTCCTCCAACTCTGCCTCTGTTACAGGTAGCATGTAACACACAGTAGCTCACATCTTGTGCCTGTACTGTCTTGGAAAAAAGGTTCATTCTCCTCTTCAGGTGGTAAAGGTGTTGAGGTGGCGACATGCGCCGTGTCCATCTCAGGTTCTGAAGTATCTTCAATGCTTGACAGAGAGGGAGAACCCACGGGTTCCGAAACACTCAGAAAGGCTGTCGAGGAGTCACGCACATTTTGCTCCCACACCCTTTGCAGCTTTTCATTCAGTCCATGTGCTTGCTGCAGACTTGTTCACACCCACCCAACTTTCAATGTCATAGGACCTGATCTTGCGACGACCATGCCTCTTACCCATGCAGGGCCATTCCCGTGGTTTTGGAACTGCTGAGTAAAACTGATAATGTCTTAGAATTAGAGGAGGCTTGGGGTCATAAAATTCCTTACCTTTGGTGGATTGGCCATGCTAAATTACCCGTAGTGTTCAGGGATGTGGAGCTTAGGTGGGTTATACGGGGATGGGTCGGTGTGGACTTTTTGGGCCGAAGGGCCTGCTTCCACACTGTAGGGATTCTATGATTCAATAAATCCATGCCTCTGGGAAAGTTAGGTTCCTAATGACCAAGAAAGCTGCGGGGCCATAAGCTGTCAGGAGAATTACTCAATGCTTTTCATCTGCCCAATGTTATTTGTCTGGAAAAAATAATGTATTCTTTCCACATACAGGGCCCAGGATCAAACAAATCAAGCTTCCCAAATAACAGCATGATGCAGGAAATGCTTACCCCAACTGAAATACGACTGTTGCAAGTGAATTTTTTCAGGAACATAGTTTTCTCTCGTTACCACTGAAATAACTCCACACAGGCCGGTATCCCATCACCAAGCCACCCGTTATTTACATGTGGAGAGTTCTTGACACTGATCTGCTTCCTCAGAGCCAGCTCTGAGAATGAACGGAACCTCTGACACTCCTGTTTACATCTGTCAACCAGGGCTCCTTGACTGGACCAGGTTAACAACCCCAATCAGGGAACTCATATTCTATGAGATCCACCTGTCTGACCTCATTACAATCACTATAGTTAGCTCTTATTCTTCTATTGTCCAATGAGGCCCTTCATAAGCCAGCCTGCCCATACCTGCTATCAGTCTAGTGAATCTTCTGTAGCTGTACTATAGTCAAATTTGCAGACAACACAAAAAAAAGGTGGAAAGGCAGGTTACAAGAGGGATATAAACAATTTATAGAGAGATATTGATGGGTTAAGTCAGTGGACAAAAAATTGACAAATGGACTACAATGTGGGAAAATGTGAAGTTGCTCATTTTGGAAGGGAGAACTAAAGAACAGAACAGAGGAGAAAAATGGTGAAAAACTGCAATAGAAAGGGACTTGGAAGGGTCTTGTATGTGAAATGCAGAAAGTTAGCAGGAAGCCTAATGGAATGTTCGCCCTTATTTCAAGTGAGTTGGAGAATAAGAGTATGGAAGTCCAACTGCAACTGTACAAGGTGCTGGTGAGACCACATCTGGAGTACTGTGAGCAATTTTGGTCCGCTTATCTGACGAAAGATATTTCATTGGAGGTAGTTTGGAGAAGGTTCACTAGGAAAACCCCTAGTATTAAGGGACTGTCTTATGAGCAAAGGCTAAACAGGTTGGGACTCTACTCACTGGAGTTTAGAAGAATGAGAAGTGATCTCATCGAGATATTTGAATTTCTAAGGGATTTGACAGGGTAAATGCTGAGAGGATGTTTCCCCTCATGGGAAAGTCTAGGACCAGAGGGCATAGTCGCAGCATAAAGGGGCACCAATTTAACGCAGAGATGAGTCCTTGGAACTCCTTGCCGCAGAGATCAGCTGGGGCAGAGTCCTTGTGTAAATTTAAGCTTGAGATAGGTAAATTTTTGATCAGTACGGCAATTGAGGACAGCAGAGAAAACACAGGGAAATGGACATGAGGAATGTCAGATCAGCCATGAGTGTATTGAATGACCAAGCAAGTTCGAGGGACCAAACAGTTTACATCTGTTCTTACTTCGCACGGTCTTATGACCTTCTCTGGACTGTCTCCAATGCCCATTTATCTTTCTTGAGATAAAGGGTCCAAATTTGTTCACGGCATTCCAGCTGTTGTCTGTCTCGTGCCTTGTATAGCTTTAGCGAAATCTCCCTACCTTTTTTACCCCTTCCCCTTGAAATAAAAGCCAGATTCCATTTGCCTTTCCTATAACCCACTGAACTTGAATGCCAGCTTTTCATGGTTCATGGTCAATGTCATTGCTGTGGGTCTGGAGTCACACGTAGGCCAGACCATTCAGCTAGCTTTTAATTCCATTGATTCAAATTTTAACAATCTGCCAGGATAGGATTTGAACCTAAATTCCCAGGTTATCAGCCTGTGTCTATTGTCACTAGCTTAGTGACAATACAACTGTACCACTGCCTTCTGGCCTAATGTTGCCATGTGAAGCTTGATCATTGTGCCTAGTAATCATGGGCCATCAGCCTCCTTGCTGAAGGAAAACTTTTTCTGATGGCAAAAGGAGCTGACACTGGAATTCTTGCCACCAATAATGGGGTGTCAATTTGGCTCATTATGAGCTGGTTAACACCAATTACCCCTGAGCCCATTGCATTCTTGGAAGGCTGAGAGACCCCTGTGGTGGGGTTTGCTAGCAGGCCACTGGAAAGCAGCATCTCTCCCCACCAGGCTTTCACTCACCTCTGTCCTGGGGGTCCCTCAGGATGTCCTGGTGCGTGCAGTGCCATTGTCACACACTGATCCTGCTGGCACTGGTTGATATGGGAAACTCGGAGTGGCTGGCAGCTCTTAGGGAGCTGGATATTTGGCGTGGGGCACCTCAAAGGGAAAGCTGGCATCGGGCCAACTGAGTAGCTGAAGGATGAGATCCCTACTGCCCTGGCGAAATCCCAGCCTTGGCATCAGATTTTGTTTGATAATATCCCTGGAAATGCCTTGGGACATCAGGTGTCAAAGGGGAAAATAAAAGCAAGTTGCTTATGCTAACTGTTGCTGTTTGGATCCTATATGGAGAAAAGTAGGACCCTCAAGATGTACTCCTACTGTGAGCGCAGTCTGCCTTTAGAACAACATGTCAGGGAACTAGACCAGCCAGCGACACCAACATCCCACGAATGAATCTAAACAAAACTGAACAGTCCCCACAATTGGACTTTATGGAAATCAATAGCCCTCAGCACCGGCACCCAGCCAGACTGCATACTCAGCCCCTCACTATACTCCTTATACACTCACCACTCAGCACTAACTCATTTACAGTTTGGCAGATGACACCACCAGAGTCGGTAGGATCTCAAGCAAAGTTGAGACAGCGTACAGGAAGAAGCTTAGTGTCATAGTGTAGAGACAATAATCTCTCCATCAACGTCAGTAAAATGAAGGGGCTGGTCATTGACTTCAGGAAGTAGGGTGGAGGACATGCCCCTGTCTGTATCAATGGTGCTGAGGTGGGGGTGGTTGAGAGCTTCAAGTTCCTAGGCGTACCAACAATTTGTCCTGGTCCATCCATCTCGACACTACAGTAATGAAAGCACAGCAACACCTCTACTTCCTCAGGAGTCTAAGGAAATTCGGCATGTCCACAATGACTCTTACCAATTTTTATAGATGCACCGCAGAAAGCATCCTATTGGGATGCATCACAGCTTGGTATGGCAGCTGCTCTGCTCAAGACCACAAGAAATTACAGAGGGTTGTGAATGTAGCCTAGTTCATCATGGAAACCAGCCTTCCTTCCATTGACTCCCTCTCCACTGTCTGATGCCATGGGAAACCAGCCAACTTAATTAAAGACCCTCCCACTCTGGCTATACTCTCTTTCACCCTTGTCCATCGGCAGAAGATACAAAAATTTGAAAACACATACCAAAAGATTCAAGAATAGCTTCTTCTCTGCTGTTAGCAGACTCTGAACCGACCTCTCATATGGTAGAGTTAATCTTTCTCTGCACTTTCTCTGTAGCTGTAACACTATATTCTGCATTCTGTTCTATTATCCTGATATACTTATATAAGTAATAATTTGCCTGGATTGCATGAAAAACTATATTTTTCACTGTATCTTGATACATGTGACAACAATAAATCAAATCAAATCAAATCAATTTGAATCACAATTAGACACATGAGGAAGCTTTCTCTTTCTTTCCCTTTTATTCTCTTTCTCCCTTTCTTTCTGATTCTCGCTTTAGTTTTACTTGTCTCTTGCTTTCGCTCCCTCTCTCCGTTCACTGAAAGGAAAAGTAACAGATGAAGTGGGCTGTCATTAGGCAGAAACTGGAAACCAGGTAACTTTTTGGTTTAGTACTTAATGACAAACCCAGGCTCAGTCCGCACGTCTCATTCTGTTAGACGTTAATCTGTCAGTTTTTATTAATATATTGCTACCTGATGGACAATCATTACAATTGTGCAATACTAATGCCATTTCCCATTAATTAACTGTTCATTCGCATTTCATATGTAGACTCGCTTCACATTAATTAGTTCTTTCGTGTGGAACTCACCAAATAGCACTAGATTGACAGCATTGGCTGTTACTGACATCCAAAACATTGCTTCCAAAACACTGAAGCGACTTTCATGAGTGTTGGAGTGTACATAAAAAGATAATGGATGCACTAGAATTAGTGCATTTCGTTTAGAATTCAGATTAACTTGATAAATTGCAGATAAACTGCTCGGGATTCGCTCATGCAGTTTATGATGCCAATCAAATCTCTCATCATTCCCAGATACATGCCATTCCAGGCCGTTGATTTACGATGGTCCCTCGTGAATTACTTGCTCATCAGTTCTTGGCAGCCCCATTCTGGTTCCAATTGGGGGTTGAGTTTTATGGGCAGTGCGAGTTTATTCACAAGGGCAGGCGATACAATTGGCAGTGCTGGGTTGCTGGCAGGGAATGAAGCTTTTACTGACAGTGCCAGTATATTCACAAGGGAATTGTATTGTTGGCTCTGCTCGCCAGGAGGTCCCAGGCACAACTTCCATTGAAATTGACGTCTGCAGTGGAAAGTTCAGGGTTGAAAATACAAAAGACAGATTTGGCCAGGATTTGAAACAATATCTCCAATGAACGGAAAAAACCTCCAAAGAAAGTCAATGTTTCAGAACAGGAAAGGAAAGGAGGAGGATAATGGTTAAGAAGAAGATTGAAGTTTTGGAGAATAAGGACATTGCATAGGGTTCAAGGAAAGAATCAAGAGGTAAGAGCTAAAATAATGTATTGGACAGACCACCAGCTAATGGGAAAGATGTAGACAAACAAATGTGCAGGGAAATTTTTTATTTAATCAGTTTTGTGGGATATGGGCATTGCTGGCTGGCCAGTATTTATTGCCTGTCCCTAATTGCCCTTGAGCAGATGGTGGTGAGCTGCTTTGTTTTTTTTAATTCATTTGTAGGATGTGTGCGTCGCTGGCTGACCAGCATTTGTTGCCCATCCCTAGTTGCCCTTGAATCTGTTGTGAGTTGACCCACAATGCCCTTAGGGAAGAAATTCCAGGATTTTGACCCAGCAACAGTGAAGGAACAGTGATATATTTCCAAGTCTTGGTAGTGAGAAGCTTGGAGGGGAACTTAAACGTAGTGGTGCTCCCATGTATCTGGTGCCCTTGTCCTTCTAGATGGAAGTGGTCATGGGTTTGGAAGGTGCTGTTTGAGGATCTTTGGTGAATTTCTGCAGTGCATCTTGTAGATAGTACACACTGCTGCTACTGAGTGTCGGTGGTGGAGGGAGTGGATGCTTGAGGATGTAGTGCCAATCAAGTGGGCTGCTTCGTCCTGGATGGTGTCAAGCTTTTTGAATGTTGTTGGAGCCGCACCCATCCAGGCAATACAATGGATGGTATTCTCAATGTGAAGGCAGGACTGCGTCTCCACAAGGACTGTGCAGTGGTCACTCTTACCGATACTGTCATGGGCAGATGCATCTGCAGCTGGCAAATTGGTAAGGATGAGGTCAGGTGTGTTTTCCCTCTTGTTGGCTCTCTCACCACCTGCCGCAGACCCAGTCTAGTGGCTATGTCTTTTAGGACCCGACCAGCTCGATCTGTAGTGCTGCTGTCGTACCACTAATGATGGTGGACATTGAGATCCCCCACCTGGAGTACATTTTGTGCCCTTGCCATCTTCAGTGCTTCCTCCAAGTGTTGCTCAACACACGGAGGAGTATCAATTCATCAGCTGAGGAAGCACGGTATGTTGCAATCAGCAGAAGGTTTTCTGGCCCATGTTTAACATGAAGCCATGAGACTTCATGGGGCATGGAGTCAGTGTTGAGGACTTCCAGAGCAACTACCTCCTGACTTTATACCACTATGCTGCCACCTCTGACAGTGGCATAGGACATTTCCAGGGATGGTGATGTCTGGGACATTGTCTGTAAGGTATGATTCTATGTCAGGCTGTTGCTTCATTAGTCTGTGAGACAGCTCTCCCAATTTTGACACCAGCGCCCAGATATTAGTGGGGAGGACTTTGCAGGATCGACAGAGCTGTTTCTCCTGTTGTCTTTTCCAGTGCCTAGGTCATCCCTCTGGTTCCATTTTTTTGAGACTTTGTAGCGATTGGTACAACTGAATGGCTTGTTAGGCCACTTCAGAGGGCAGTTAAGAATCAACCATGTTGCTGTGGGTCTGGAGTCACATGTAGGCCAGACCAGGTGAGGATGGCAGATTTCCTTCTCTGAAGGATATTAGCGAACTGTTGGATTTTTCTGACATTCGACAATGTTTCTTAATGCTATCTTTTTTTCCTCTATTATTGAATTCAAATTCCACCATCTGCTGTGGTGGGATTTGAACCCAGGTCCCCAGAACATTAGCTGAGTTTCTGGAATAAGAGGTGAGCATCAATGCCGCTAGGCCATCATCCCACCTGGAGAGATGCCAATGTTATGGGCTAATTGGAATTGGGGATTTTATCTGTCTGAATGTAAACTGAGACAGTGGTAATGTTAAAGGTAAAAAGAGGTAAATGTTCCTCGATCATGTTCAGGAAAATTCCCTACAGCAGCATGTGCCCACTTCAACCAGAAAAGAGGCATGTTTGACCTTGAAAATTAGGTGGGCCAAGAAGATCATGTGCCAGTAGGGGAAAATTTAGGTGGCATTGGTCATTGTTTTGTAAGGTTCAGGATAATGGTACAAAAGCACAATAGACAAACCAGAATAAGAAGAATTAAGTGGGCGAAGTTGACTTTAATGGGGCAAGAATGGATCTGAACCATTAGACTGGAACAAAAGGTTGACAGGAAAAACTGAATAAATGGCTATCTCCAATTAGGAGGTGGTTTGGGTACAGTCAATGGATATTCCTTCAAAAGGGAAAGGAGGGAAACAAATCCAGAGCTCCCTCCTTAAAAAAAGATAGAAACTAAAATAATGAAGAGAAAGTGTGCTTATGAAAGGATTGAAGTCGAAAATATAATTGAGAACCAGTGGGAATATGGAAGACTCAGACAGGAGGTGGAAAAGCATATTAGAGAAGCAAAGAGGGATTATGTAAGAAGACAGAACGTCAATGTAAAAGTGAATCCCAAAGTTTTCTCTAAGCATATCATTAGTGAAAGAGTGTTAAAAGGAGAAGTAGGGACCAAAAGGGGCTTTGCACATGGACCAAGAAGCCTGGTTGTGCTATTAAATAAATACATAGCATCTGTCTGTACCAAGTAGGTAGCTTATCCAGTCATGATGACAGAAGAGAAAGCTCTGTCATTAGAAGGTTTCAAATTTGCTAAGGAGGAAGTGTTGGATGGACTATCAATACATAAAGTTGACAAGGCACCAAGAACAAATGGGATGTGTCCAAGGATATTGAAGGAAATGAGAGTAGGAATTGCAGCAGTATTGGCCATAATTTTCGGTATACCTAGACTCAGAGTGGGTGCAACATTGTAGACATTTTAGGGTGGCACGGTGGCTTAGTGGTTAGCACTGCTGCCTCACAGTGCCAGGGACCCAGGTTCAATTCCACCCTCAGGCAACTGGCTGTGTGGAGTTTGTACATTCTCCCCATGTCTGCGTGGGTTTCTTCTGGGTGCTCCGGTTTCCTCAAGCAGTCCAAAGATGTGTAGGGTAGATGGATTGGCCATGCTAAATTGCCCATAGTGTTCAGGGATGTGTAGATTAGGTGGGTTATATGGGAATGGATCTGGGTGGGATGCTCTGAGGGTTGGTGTGGACTTGTTGGGCCAAAGGGCCTGTTTCCACACTGTAGGGATTATATATTTTGTCCTTGTTCAAGGATGGTTTTTAGGATAAGCCCAGCACTTACAGGCCCGTCAGTTTGTATACAGTGGTGGAGAAGCATCTAGAAAAACAGTTATGTAGCATAGAATTAATAGTCACTTAGGAAAAGGAGTAGGTGTTGGTTTCTAAAGGGGAGATCATATTTGACTAACTTGTTGGAGTTTATCGGTGACATAACATGAAGTGTCAATGTGGGGAATGCTGTTGATGTGGTGTGTATGGACTTTCAAAAGACATTCGATACAGTGCCATACAAACAAACCGTGGAGAAAAGGTAGAGCTCATGATAAAAGGGGTATTAGCAACAAAAGTTCCCACTAAGCTGCATGACCTTTGTAGCATCTCCAAAGTTCATCCAAGGTTCACGACATGCTAACTGACGTGTTAAAACATTGACACCTAATTCATAAGTCATTGTTGCCCATGGGCCTCAGAGGTCCACACATCAAAAAAAAATTAGAGGCGGCATTGGTAGCAATGTGAATACAAAATTGACTGAGGAAAGAGATTTTTTTGGGGCTGGATGAAGGCTTGTAGTGGAGTTTTCCAAAGGTTAGTATTGGGATTCTTGCTAGTCCTGATATATATTAATGATCCAGATCTTCGTGTGCTGGGGACAGTTTCAAAGTTTACGTGTTATACAAATCTTGGGAGCATTGGAAACTGAGGGAAAGAAATTGTAGAACTCCAAAAGGACACAGACAAGTTGGTGAAGTGGAAAGGTAGGGGACTGATAGGTTCAATGCAGAAAAATGTGAGACGATACATTTTGGTAGGATGAATACGTAGAGATGATATAAAATAAATACGAAGGTGCAGGAACAAAGGGAAATGGGTGTACATGTGCATTGATCAGTGAAGATGGTAGGACATGTGGGGAGAACAGTTAATAAAGCATACTGTCCTGGGCTTTATTAGCAGAGTCATAGTACACAGGAACGAGAAGGTTATGTATTTTTACCGTATGTACTCAAGTAAAAGTCAATCTCATATAAAAGTCAATGCCCTATTTTTGGCCAGATAATCTGGAATTTTTCATATATCCCATGTAAAGTTCTTCACAAATAACAGAACAACATTTGTCAGTCAAGGTATTATCCTGTACATAAACGTTACAATGAGGAAATCAACTTTTTTTCACGCTGTTATGTGTTTTGAAATTGCTTCATCATTTTGCGTGAAAATGCCCTTCAGAAAAAAACAAAAAAAATACAGCAGCGTTTAAACCGAAAGTTATTAAAGTTGCAGAGAAGACAAATAGCTGTGTAGCAGCAAGAAAATTTTGTGTTTCGGAGAAACTTGTGAGAAAGTGGAGAAAGATATCAAACCAACTTCAGACAATGCCAAAACGAAACCATGTCAACAGAGGTAAACCTAGCAAATGGCCACAACTGGAGAAAAAAGTTGCTGAGTGGGTACTTGAAAATCGTCAAACTGGAAAATGTGTTAGTCGCGAAACCATCTGACTCCACGCGCAAAATGATTCAAAGATTCGGATTTTAAGGCGAGTGCTGGATGGTGCACAAGGTTCATGAGAAGACATGACGTAGTATTTCGGCTGAGAACTAAAATTGCACAAAAGCTGCCTGCTGAACTGGAAGATAAGATATTACAATAATTATTGTAATTCGTTGTGATTTTTTTCTTTATTCGTTTAGAGACCAACTGGGCTTCTGCTAAAGATACGGTATTTTGGACTGTAGCATGAATTTCAGACCCAAAGTCAACCCCATAACTTTAACCTTAAAAAACAGTTGAAAAATTCAACTTCTAGATGAGTATGTACAGGTATATCAAACATCTGTTAGATGCAGCTGAGAGAAATGTGAAAAATTCTGGGCACCACACTATAAGAAGGATCTCAAAGCATTGGAGGGAATGCAAAAGAGATTTTTAAAATGGTTAGAGGGAAGAGAAACTTCAGTTACAAAGATAAATCGGGACTGTTTTTCTTGGAGAGAAGAAAGCAAAAATGAGATCTAATAAAAGTTTTCATAATCATGAGGGGGCTGGATAGAGTAAATAGGGAGAAACAGTACCTTGCTTCTAAAAAGGATCAAGATGAGAAGGCACAGGCTGAAAGCAATTTGTAAACATAACAATTGTAATGTAAGTTTTTTTTCCACACAATGAGTGATTCAGATCTGGAATGCACTACCTGGGAGGATAGTGGAAGCGAAATTAACAGAGAGATTCAAGAGGGCATTGGATAATTATTTGAATAGAAACACTTTGCAAGTGTTTGGGCAAAAGGCAGGTGAATGACACTCAGTCATAATGCTCAGTGGAAACAAGTTGGTCCAAATAGTGCCATAACAATTTGGTGATTGCGCGAACATACCACTTGGTTTTAAGATGTGTAAATCAACTGGTGCTGCTGCCGTTATTAACCAAGTATTTTGTAAGCTGAAGCAATTACATGGTCACTTCATTGTTTTGCCAGTAGAATATGTAAGATTACACATTGGAAATTTTGAGACATGTTGTTAAGATGATGGCTTGCAGGAGAAATTGATCATGTTCCCATGTTAAGACAGCTGCTAAACTTTGCCCATTGGGTCTCGCAAACTTTATTTAATCTCTACAAAACTTGTTACCCCCCTTTGGAATGGTCAACGCTTCCAAGAAGCTTATTTATAAGTGCAAACATTAATGTGATTAAATAAATTAGTGGCAATCATATTAAAGATGAAAAAGCTAGCAGTGAGTCACCATTTGTTCATCATTCATCTGTTCTCGAGTGTAAATGCGAGTGCTTTTGAGATTTTTGATGATTTAGGCTTCAAGCAGAAGGTTTTCTGTAGTTGTTGAATTCTGTCATTGATTTGTGAGGATGTTCTAAATTTTCCATTTCATTATCTGATGATTTGGCTGCTTTTGTGGGATCTTAGTTTGTCCTAAATAGAGTGACAGATACTGAAGTAAATCAAAGTGAATCAATCTATGAGAATTTCACTGTTGTTTCACAGAGGCATTGAAGAGGGGAAGGATCAGATCTGCTGAATTATGATTCGTAAAAGTTCCAACCATAAGTATATGGCCCTGTGTGGATTAGGATTTCTCCAGGTCTACAGAGTCTGGGGTGAAGGGTTCACTTTCATATTGTATACACTAACATCAAGAAAGCACCAGAGGAGAAAGTTTTCTGAACTCAGGAATGTTGTCCAAGGTAAGACTGGCACTTGTTGTACTTTGGCTTTGTACTGAATGCCGATTGTGATTCACTCTCGCCTTGCTGATAACAAGCACACGCTCAGGCAACCCTTTACCTATTTGGCAAACGCACATGCATGTTTTAAGTGTTATCCTTAATTATTCTAAATATTTTTGAAATCTGCTTTTCATTCATGCTCCCTTCAAGTCTTATTACTTGTTCTGCGTGAAGCATTTTGAGACATTTCAGACAGAGGTGATGACATCCTTTTTTAGAACTTATTATAATTGATTTCAAGACACACTAAGGTTTCATGGTCCCTTTGCTGTACAGAAAATTGCTCCAGGATATTGCTGACAGTGGGGCAGCTTTATTTGCATTTATTTCATGTTGGTACATAACCAACGGTATTGAAGAAATGGCTGGCTCTGATTGATTCCCGATAATAATTACATTAACTGGGGTGAAATGATACCTTAAATGTTTTAAAGAAACAAACTGGCATGGATCTAATCAAGCAAGTAGCCTCCATCTGTGCCAGAGATTTTTTGAATTCCATGTTACTAAGTCTGACATGTAGACAGGGTGGTTAAGAAGGTGTTTAGCATGCTTGCCTTCATTGCTCAGACCTTTGAGTACAGGAGTTGGGACATCATGTTGAGCTTGTATAGGACATTGGTGAGGCTACTTCTGGAGTACTGTGTGCAGTTCTGGTCGCCCTCTTATAGGAAGGATATTATTAAACTGCAGAGGGTTTAGATAAGATTTACAAGGTTGTTGCTGGGAATGGAGGGTTTGAGATATAAAAATAGACTGGAAGGGCTGGGACTTCTTTTATTGGTGCATCAGAAGTTGAGGGATGATCTTATTGAAGCTTATAAAATCATGAGGGGCATAGATAAGGTGAATGACAAGGGTCTATTCCGTAGGGCAAGGGAGTTCAAAGTAGAGAGCACATTTTTAAGGTAACAGGAGAAAGATTTTAAGAGGACATGGGGAGCAAGTTTTTTATACAGAAAGTGGTTTGTGTGTGGAATGAACCTCCAGAGAAAGTGATGGCTGGAAGTACAGTTACAACTTTTAAGAGACATTTGGGATAAGTTCATGAGTAAGAAATGTTTAGAGGGATATGGGCAAGTGCAGGAAGGTGGGACTAATTTAGTTTAGGAACATGGTCAGTGTGGACTAGTTGGACCGAAGGGTCTGTTTCTATGCTGTATGACTCTATGAGTCTATGAACATCTTTTGTTAGAAAAGATACCAAATCTAATGTGTCAAATAGACAATTTTAAGAAAGTTGTCGTGTGTTCTATTAACAAAAAATAGGCCTGTATAATTGATGGGTTTTGCTGGAATGGACCTTAAACATTTTCTCATTTTCTGATGCTGCTGCACAAAGGAAATAGCGGGCTGTCCCGTTTCCCCTTGCCTGATCAGTGGTTGCTCAAGGAGTCCTCAATTAAACCAGTTGGGAGACTGTTATACTTCAAGTTATGAGGTAGCAAAAATCCTGATGATAAGGGAGAGAGCTTTATCTGGAACAATGTCTAACGCATAACACAATGTGGAGCTGGAGGAACACAGCAGGCCAGGCAGCATCAGAGGAGTAGGAAAGCTGACATTTCTGAAGAAGGGTCCAGACCCGAAACATCAACTTTCCTGCTTCTCTGATGCTGCCTGGCCTGCTGTGTTCCTCCAGCTCCACACCGTGTTATCTCTGACTCCAGCATCGGCAGTTCTTACTATCTCTGAATGTCTAAGGCATCCCTGACATTTATTACATTTATTGGCAGCGATTTGGTCTGCTGATTTTTCACACTGGGCACATGAAAAGTGAAACATTTAAAAATTGGACATAGGACAAAGAGTCCAGAAATTAGTGAAAATGTGCATGGAGGGGGCCAGTTATGGTCAGGTGTAGGCATCACAATGAATGTTACTGCCTGTCAATTATAATTATTCATTCATGTACCAAACACTGTCTGCAGTATTTGTTGACTGCTTGGGGTCCTGGAGGGGATGGGGACCTGCTTTGCATTTGGAGTTCAATAAACTACTTAAAGGCAGATACCTCTTAAAGGGGAAGTGCCCTCTGTCTGCAGGTCCCGTGGAATAACTTAAAGAAGGTCACACTGAAGAAGGCGCTGAGCAGACATCAAGAATTTCCTACGCTGCACTGGAGGCAGTGGAAAGGAGGAAGGGCATCCTCAATCCTAGAAGGAAGGAAGCCCTACAGGAACAAACATAAGAGGCATTGGGAAGGGACTGCTAAGTGTAGCAATACTGAATACTTTGCCACAAGACGGGATACAAAGCCAAATTCCACTGTGGTGCAAATTACTTCAAATGACTTTCTATCTGTTCACTCAATGAACTTAGTCTGTGCACTTTGAATCGGTATTTTCTTATTCGTTAACTGTGAAACAAGTTCACCTTTCAAAAATTTGGAGCAGCATTTATGAAAGAATGGTGATATCTGGAGGGGTTCTCACTGTTACATCTTCTTCCTGTTTTAAAGTTACAGAAGTGGAAAGAAAGATGTTCATTTAATTAACCCCTTTCACAGCCACCAGACAGCTCAAAGCCTACTTTGTTGTAATGTAGGAAAAATGGCAGCTAATTTGTAGAGCTAAGTCCCACACACATTATTATGATAAAGGACACATAACCTGCTTATGTGAGGTTGATTGAAGGATGAACATTGGTCGGGACAAAATACACCACGGCATCTTTTAGTTTTTTTTTAGAAAAACAACTTGTTCAGACATACTATGATAAATGCTGAGGCAGATGGGACTTGAACCTGGACCCGGCCTAGTCACAGCCTGAAAGGCTCCCTCAGAACTGTACTGTCCATTTTGATTTTTGTGCTCAAGCTCTGGAGTACAATGTGAACCTGGCACCTCAGAGGCAAGAGCTCAACCAACTGAGCCGAAGCTGGGCCACTTTACCATTGGATATTGGGCAATGAAAACAAATTGTGAAGGATGTGGGTCCAATTACAGGAGAAACCAGCTACCCTAACTTGGGAAAATATGCAAGACAGAGACAAAAAGTGTAACACCAGGGCCGAAATCTTCGTTAAATAGCCTGGAGTAATTACAGTTCAGCATTGCAATTTTCATTCTCAACTGGACACATCTAGTGAAAAAAATAGCATCAAATATGACCTTTTTCTGACAGATGAGTCCACTGTTAAGGATAGAGAATGTCAAGTTTTCTTAATAATGCGCATGTCTTTCCATTTTCTTTAGCTACAGGATTGCAGTTTGGGCTCAAATCAGATTTGCAAGGTACACATAGATTGCATTGTAAATCATTCAGACTTCCTGAATGCAGCAGAAAAATGGTGATATTATGTGTGGTCCTGGAATTAAGTTTTGGAAAAAGACTCAAACGACTCTTTGTTTCTTTCGCAAAGGTCACAGTGCAAAGCCTATTCTATAATCTTCCAATTTACTGCCAGAGAATAACTAAGGCACGAGTGCAAGTGTTGGACCATACTTCAAAATATTTCATTGGCAGTCAGGTAGTTTAGGATGTCTTGAGGTTGTGATAGGAGCTATATAAACACAAGTAGTTTCTTTTTTCTCTTGAAAGTCTGTTGAATTTGGAGCTATTTAAGTTGCTGCATTTGCAAAATCCTTAAGTGCAAGCATAGGAAGTGTTTTAAAGAGGAGTAAATATTTATCACTCTGATCTTTTCAGAACTTGTGTAAATAGTTATTTTCTATTCTGAATCTCTATCTGCATAACAATTCATAGTTCACCATCTCCACCTATCCGTTCATCTCTCCCCCCCCACCCCCCCTTCCAATTTCAGCTTCAGCATAAATACCAACATTTTCCCAGCTGATAACTTTTCTGAGTCACCGGACTCAGAACATTTACTCTGCTTTCTTCCTGCAGATGCCGCCAGACCTGCTGAGTTTCGCCAGCAATTTCTGCTTTTGTTGTACCCTCAGAACCTGCTCTGTTTTACTGTGCTGCTGCCTTTCCCTCACTTTCTTGAGCCCTGCAACACTGTTTATTGGAACAAAAACAGAAGTTGCTGGAAAAGCTCAGCAGGTCTGGCAGCAATGGCTCCCAGTTCCGAGGAAGGGTCACCGGACCCAAAACGTTAACTCTGATTTTTTTCTTTACAGATGCTGCCAGATCTGCTGAGCTTTTCCAGCAACTTCTGTTTTTGTTCCTGATTTACAGCATCCGCGATTCTTTCAGTTTTTACTGTCAGAATTTAGGGACATGTTACCAGTTGTAGCTATCTAGTGCAGTGTTTTGCTTTATTACATGTTTCTCTCTAGTTTTCTCTCTTGTGCTCTTGTCTGTTCCCCTCATGTCAGAGAAGCATCATCATTTAGAAACAAAGAAAATAGGAGCAGGAGTAGGCAATTCAGCCCTTCAACCCTGCTCTACCATTCAATATGATCATGGCTGATCATCCACTCAGTCCCCTATTTGGGCTTTTGCCCCATACCCTGTAATCCCTTTAGCCCTAACAAATATATCTAATTCCTTCTTGGAAACATTTAATGTTTTGATCTCAAATACTTTCTGTGGTAGAGAACTGTACACGCATCACCATCATTTACATCATCACCATTAGCATCCATACATACCTAAGGATCAAAAAGAAAAAAGTTCTGATTGGCTAGACCTAGAGATAGTAGGAACTGCCAATGCTGGAGAATCTGAGATAACAAGGTGTAGAGCTAGATGAACACAGGCCAGGCAGCATCAGAGGAGCAGGAATTTCTGAAGAATGGTCCAGACCCGAAATGTCAGCCTTCCTGCTCCTCTGATGCTGCCTGGCCTGCTGTGTTCATCCAGCTCTACACCTTGTTATCTCATTGGCTAGACCTAGTTGCTTTGCCATTTCAATGTTATCATTTTCCAAACTTGAGTGCAGAAAACTGCATTCACACATCGAAGTGCTGCCACTCGCCAGGTCAGATTTTAGCAAGCAGTTTTTGGACAGCACTTGAATGCCCTGTTCTGCTGAGCCTTGAATGCAAAGGAATTGCCCACATTCAGCTTTTTGCACACGGATGCTCTCGAATTTCCCGCTTGAAGTCCAAACCCACCTGTTGTAAAGATTGATGTTGTACCGTTTCACAGTTGTTGATTGGATCCAGCTGGATCCAATTGCAGGGGGCAAAAGGAGATAGAACCAACATTTCGAGATTTTGAAGCAGTTTCAGGACAAATGAACAAACGCAGTAACAGTCGAGAACTAATGATGTATGTGAAAACTGTGCATCGTTTAGCTTATAATTAGATCATTACCATAGAGTCTGCAGAAATGTCATAATGTCATAAACGGAAAAATAAGTGCTGCATTGCATAAGGGTTTTTTATGCCGAACATAATTGATATGTGAACATTTTAGTTTTACATCCATTAATAATTTATTTTCATCCATTTTCTTAGTGAAACCAGGATGAGCAGGTTGTGATTCTGAATCTGTGTGTTCATTTGTTGTCTAGCGTTATTCTGTGGTTATAAATTTTTGGTTTTATACCTAGGGTGATTGCATTAAGAGCATAAGGAGAGCACATTGTCCGCAGCAAGTCTCAATGGTATTTCGGTCAATTATATGGAGAAAATAAAGTGTGTAACGGTCCAAAGTGAATACAAGCTTACAGCTGCAAACTATAAACTTTGTAGGATCATTTCCAGAACCTACATCTGTGTGCTTTAGTTGCACGTACTTGCTTTGCGTACGTGGCACACTAACCCATTGCCACTGCTTCTGCTATTTTTGCCACTGTTGAATGACTATTAAAATTCCTGATTCTGTGCTGCCCTTTCCTACCTTTAGGCTTGACTATACCAACGCTCTCCTAGCTGACTTCTCACCTTCCAGTCTCTCTAAACTTGAGCTCATTCAAAACTCTGCTGCCAGCATTCTAACGAAATCTATTTCACCCAACAAAAAAAAACAAAAGATGCTGGAAGTCAGAAACAAAAACAGAAATTGCTGGAAAAGCTCAGCGGGTCTGGCAACCTCTCTGGAGAGAAATCTGTGTTAACTTTTCGGGTCCAGTGACCCTTCCTCGGAGGCTCACCAACGCTCTGCGTGAAAAAAGTTTCTCCTCTGAACTCTTTTATTCCCTTCCCCTCTCACCTTAAACCTGTGCCCTCTAGTTTTTGACTCCCCTACCACGGGGAAAATCTGTTGGCTATCCATCTTATCTATGCCTCTTCATGATTTTATAGTCTTCTATAAGGTAACCCCTCAGTCTCCTACACTCCAGGTAACAAAGTCCCAGCCTATCCAACCTCTCCTTATAACACAAACCTTCCACAGCAGATAGCATCCCAGTAAACCCTTTCTTCACTCTTTCTAGTTTAATAATTTTCTTTCTACAGTAGGGTGATCAGCAATTTCTGTTTTTGTTTCCATTTCAGCAAATACCTTAGTTTTAAAATTCTCCATCCTTGTTTTCAAATCTGTCCATGGCCTTATCAAGCCACCTGCCTACATCCAGCTCTATCCCCACCGTTGCAATCTCTACAACCCTCCCAGCTTTTTGCACACTTCCAATTCTGGCCTTTTGCAGACATTGGATTTTCTTGGTATCAATGCTTGTTGTTGTGATGTCAGCTCTGGAATTCACTCCCTAATCCCCTTGAATTTTCTGACTCTTTGTCCTCCTAACTCTTTGACCAAACTTTTGTTTGCCTGTTTTACCATTTCCCTATGTGGCTGGGTGTCACATTTGTAGCTTGGAATAGTTAAAAGATTAATAAAATGTCAAATGTATTATAAATGCAAGATGTTACTGTTGCTCCCTGAATCTTTCACAGTTGTCCCCAACTCTTCTGATGCCTATACCTGTCTCCTGGATTAAATTCATCTCCTGGCTGTCCCTCCGAATAAAATAGCTGATGACATTACAAGAATGAGAGCTCTGTATGATAGCTATGCAGGGTTCTCTCCCTGCTCTTTATCTGACATTTATTGTAATTGGTGTAGTGGTAGTGTCCCTACCTCTGGGACAAAAGACCCAAGTTCAAGTCCTGCCTGCCCTAGACATGTGGCAAAACATGCCTGAAAGCACCAATTAAAAATATCTATAATGTATATAGTTAAAAAGAAGGGTTCTGGTTACCAAGATCTATTCCATATCCATCTCTAAGTGCATATAAAACAGCCTCCTCAGTCTTTGATAACAAGGTGCAGGGCTGGATGAACACAGCAGGCCAAGCAGCATCATAGGAGCAGGAAGGCTGATGTTTCGGGCCTAG
>NC_063352.1:12701429-12752230 GCF_021869965.1 Rhincodon typus | reverse complement strand
GGTGGGAGGAGGGGATAGGTGAGAGGAAGAACAGGTTAGGGAGGCGGGGACGAGCTGGGCTGGTTTTGGGATGCGGTAGGGGGAGGGGAGATTTTGAAGCTTGTGAAATCCACATTGATACCATTGGGCTGCAGGGTTCCAAGCGGAATATGAGTTGCTGTTCCTGCAACCTTCGTAGGTTTCTAGGTGGTTGCCCGAGATGGAGACAGAGAGGTCCAGGAAGGTGAGAGAGATGTTAGAGATGGTCCAGGTGAACTTAAGGTTGGGGTGGAAGGTGTTGGTTAAGTAGATGAACTGTTCGAGCTCCTCGTGGGAGCACGAGGCGGCGCCAATACAATCATCAATGTAACGGAGGAAGAGGTGGGGTTTAGGGCCAGTGTAGGTACAGAAGAGGGATTGTTCCACATAACCTAAGAAGAGGCAGGCGTAGCTTGGGCCCATGCGGGTACCCATGGCCACCCCCTTTGTCTGTAGGAAGTGGGAGGAATTGAAAGAGAAGTTGTTGAGGGTGAGGACGAGTTCGGCTAAGCAGATGAGGGTGTCAGTGGAGGGGGACTGGTCGGGCCTGCGGGACAGGAAGAAGCGGAGGGCCTTTAGGCCATCTGTTTGGGGAATGCAGGTGTAGAGGGACTGGACATCCATGGTAAAGATGAGGTGTTGGGAACCGGGGAATTGGAAGTTCTGGAGGAGGTGGAGGGCGTGGGTGGTGTCACGGACGTAGGTAGGGAGTTCCTGGACCAAGGGGGAGAAAATGGAGTCGAGATAGGTGGAGATAAGTTTGGTGGGGCAGGAGCAGGCGGAGACAATGGGTCGACAAGGGTAGTCAGGTTTGTGGATTTTGGGAAGGAGATAGTGCATTGATTAAAGGAGTTGTGAGGTCATGTTGCAGCTGTACAGGACATTGGTTAGGTCACTTTTGAAATACGGCATTCAGTTCTGGTCTCCCTGCTACAGGAAAGATGTTGTTAAACTTGAAAGAGTTCAGAAAAAGATTTGCAAGGATGTTTCTGGGCTTGGAGGGTTTGAGCTATGGGGAGAGGCTGAATAGGCTGGGGCTATTTTCCCTTGAGTGTCGGAGGCTGAGGGATGATCTTATAGATATTTATAAAATCATGAGAAGCATGGATAGGCTGAGTAGCCAAGATCATTTTCCCAGGGTAGGGCAAAACTAAAGGGTTTAGGTTTAAAGTGAGGGATGAAAGTTTTAAAAGGGACCTAAGGGGCAACTTTTTCATGTAGAAGGTGGTGCGTGTATGGAATGTGTTGCCAGAGGAGGTGGTGGAGGCTGGTTCAATTACAATATTTAAAAGGCATCTGGATGGGTATATGAAAAGGAAGGGTTCAGAGGGATATGGGCCAAATGTTAACACATAGGACTAGATTAATTTCGGATCTGGTTGGTATGGATGAGTTGATTTGAAGGGTTTATTTCTGTGCTGTACATCTCTATGAATCAATAAGAACTTGATTTACTTGTCTTGCAATGGCCTACCTATTCATACTGCACTAACAACAAAATATTCTAGCTACACGCAGCCATCGATATTAAAGCTCTTCAGCAACTCTGACACCTTAACAAATTAATTCCAACTCTGCCTTAGGACATTTCTCAACTTATTCTGAGAGATTATCAGCATTTGGGAATCTGTCCCTCAAAGAGAGGATGGGATTTTGTTATAGCGTGGATTCTAATGGCATTTACCACGGCTCGATGAACGCCCATACTCTTCAGCCAAACATTTTCTTCCTCGAAAGTTGCCGAATCTACAAGTGTCAGTGAAGAGAAAGATGGCTTCAGGAATACCAGCGAAGGGGGAAAGCAACAGATTATTTTTTTTTAGCCATGAGCTAAAAAGATCAGGAAATCAGCAGCAGAAGGACTGAGAAAAGGGTCAGGAGGTGGGGAGAAGTGATGGGCAACTACAGGAGATTAAATTAGATGTAGAAAGAGAAATAAAGTGAGGTTGGTGAGCATTGCTCAACAGACACATGCTAATGAAGCACTTCTATTAGATTTGGGTAGTTTTTTTTGTTGATTAAGGTCATCCCTGGCACTTATGTGGCAAAAATGTTACTTGCCATTTGTCAGCCCATCGTCCAGGTCTTGCTGCATTTGGACATGAACTGCTTCTGTATGTGAGGTATGATGATGGGTGCTGAACATTGACCAACCATCAAAGAACTTCTGGCTTTATTATGGAGGGAAGGTCATTGATGAGGCACCTGAAAATGGTCGGTGCTAGGACATGACTCTGAGAAACTCCTGAAGTGAGTAACTGGAGCTGAGATGACCAACCTCCAATAACCATATTGGTTATTTGTGGCTGTGGTGCTTATCAGGTGGGCTGCTTTGTCCCAGATGGTTCTTCAGGCTTTTTGAATGTTGCTGGAGCTGCACACATCCAGACAAGTGGGGAATATTCCATCACACTCCTGTAAATAATGGACAGGCTTTGGGGAGTCAGGAGGTGAGTTACTCTTCACAGTATTCCCAGCCTTTGGCTTGCTCTTGTAGCCACTGTGTGTATGTGACAAGTCCAGTTGAGTTTCTGGTCAATGGCAACTCAAGGATGTTGATAATGGGGGAATTCAGTGATGGTAACACCATTGAATGTCAAGGGATGGTAGTGGACTGTCTCTTATTGGTGATGGTCATAGCCCAGCATTTGTGTTGTGAATGTTACTTGTTACTTGTAAGCCCAACCCTGAATATTGTCCAGATCTTGTTGCATTTGAACATGGACTGCTTCAGTTTAGTATTCACCATTGTTGGTCTTCCGACAGCAAATGGACTGCAGTGGTTCAAAACAGTAACTCATCATTACCTTCTCAATGGGCAATAAATGCTGGCCCACTCAGCAACACCCATGTCCCATGAATGAAGTTTAAGAAAGTATTAGGGATTTTTGGAAGATGTTCATGGAATATCTATTGTACAATTATACCCCCACTCTTCTGTGCCCCTATTTAATCAGTCGGTACAAGTGCACTTAACGTTTACTTTAGTAAATTTTGACTAAATGCTGTTGTGAAGCTCACTGCTCTCATAAATAATTAACATCTCTTGTGGTGTTCCTGTTTATTTGATTATTTCCACATTGTCTCTATTCCTGCGCTCTTTTGTTATCCATTTTTTTTCAGTCTTTCAATGATTGCAGTGCTATCATGTTGCTAAACTGCTTGTGTCCTTACAATTGTTCTAGATATAATTACAGCTTCAATATTGTCAACAGAGCAGCTTTGTTCATCACCATATTCTTAAACAGAGCTAGATTGAATGTGGTGCACAGAGACTGGCCCTTCATCTCAAAGATGCAACTTGCTAGTAAATCAAAGAATGCACTCGCATTTAAAAATAACACAGTACAGGACCTGTTAATGCACTATACAGTCAGTTAAGTACTTTTAGAATGTTGTCACTTTTATAACATTGGTAACTTAAACATCCAACTTGTACACAGCAAGCTCTGATCACTTGCAATGTGATAAAAGCCAGGTAATCTGATCTTTTGCTTTGTGGAGTGGATCGAGTAGTAAATATTGAGCAGCATGGTGGCTCAGTGGTTAGCACTGCAGCCTCACAGCACCAGGGACTTGTGTTCGATTCCAGCCTTGGGTGACTGTCTGTTTGATGTTTGCACGTTCTCCCCTGTGCCTGTGAGGGTTTCCTTCCACAGTCCAAAGATGTGCAGGTTAGGTGGATTGGCCGTGCTAAATTGCCCTGGAGTGCCCATGGATGTGCAAGGTAGGTGGATTAGCCATGGAAATGTGGGATTATGGGAATAGAGTGGGGGTGGAAGGGGTGTGGGTGGGATGCTCTTTGGAGGGTTAGTGCAGACTTGATACACCAAATGGCCTCTTTCTGCAATGTAGGGATTCTAGAATGCTGAGGAGCACAGGACTGCACCTGTTCAAAATAATTCTAAATAATGCTTTATAACCATAGATAACAAGGTGTAGAGCTGGATGAACACAGCAGGCCAACTAGCATCAGAGGAGCAGGAAAGCTGATGTTTCGGTTCTGGACCCTTCTTCAGAAATGGGGGAGGGGAAGGGGATTCTGAAATAAATAGAGGGAGAGGCGGATGGAAGATGGATAAAGGAACAGATAGGTGGAGAGGAGATGGACAGGTCAAAGAGGCGGGGATGTAGCTAGTAAAGGTGAGTGTAGGTGGGGAGTTAGGATGGGGGTTGGTCAGTCAAGGGAAGACGGATAAGTCAAGGAGGCGGGATGAGGCTGGTAGGTAGGAGGTGGGGGTGGGGGTTGAGGTGGGAAGAGTGGATAGGTGGGAGAAAAGACAGACAGGTCAGGGAGGCGGGGATGAGCTGGGCTGGTTTTGGGATGCGGTCGGCGGCGGGGAGATTTTGAAGCTTGTGAAGTCCACATTGATACCATTGGGCTGCAGGGTTCCCAAGCGAAATATGAGGTGCTGTTCCTGCAACCTTCGGGTGGCATCGTTGTGGCACTGGAGGAGGCCCAGGATGGACATGTCGTCCAAGGAGTGGGAGGGGGAGTTGAAATGGCTTTATATCCATAGACTTCTCAGGTTAAAGTATCATCCAAAAAAAGAGACAGCAGTACTGAATTGTCAGGCGTTGTTGACACACCTCTACATGAGATTACCGAGAATGTTTTGATGTATTTACCTGCATCAGATCAGTCCAGTTAAAACCCGTTAGTGCTCAGCCCCTGTCCCTAGTGAATATGTTGCTAGAATCCTTATTCACACCTTTATTATTTCTAGACTTGATTAGCTCAGTGCACACTTGCCAGCCTCCACATCCTACCATTTGTATTCTGAGGCTAACTAAAACTGGCCCATGACCCAAATCTTACCAAACCCCATTCAGCCATTGGCCTAGTGCTCACGGACCTACTTTGTCCCTAGGTTGAATAATACCTTGGTTTTAAAATACCCATCCTTGCCTCCAAAGCTCTATCAGCATCAGAAACCTCTGAAGGTACTTGTCTCCTCCAGTTCTGCATCTTGAACATCACCAGGTTTAACCGCTACGCCATTGTGTTGAAGTATGGTTTATTGATTATGTAGATAAGCCTCTGATGGCAGCTGTGATGTATCTGTGCTCTCCGTTGTCAAGCACTTGGACTCTGCTAGGAGGTCGGAACTTGTACAGCAAAGCTCTGTGGCCTTATTGTCACGTACGGTTTAATAATAAATGTTGTTTAACAGAAACCTAAAAGTCTGCCTTAAGTTTGAATGGAGGGCTGAAGAAAACTTACCAAACACAAAGGTAATTATGCCTTCAGCTATCGAAACATTAGGCTCTGGAAATACCTTCTTTAACATCTCCTTCTCTCTTCTTATCTTTCATCCTTTTAAGATACTCCTTAAAACCCACTGCTTTGACCAAACCTTTGGTCATCAACCCATTCATCTCAAAAAAAACACAAAAACTGCAGATGCTATAAATCAGAAACAAAATCAGACATCACTGGAAAAATTCAGCAGGTCTGGCAGCATCTGTGGACAGAAAGCAAAGTTAATGTTTTGAGTGCAGTGACCCTTCCTCAGAACCCTATCATCTCCTTTTGTAGCTCCGTGTCAAATTTGTTTCATAAAGATCTTCTGAAACACCTTGATATATTGTACCACATTAAAGGCACCATACAAATGCATGCCTCTTGTTGTTATTGTACATGTAAATTCACAAATTACCATGGAGCTGCTCAAAACGCCTACAAAATGCTTATTTGTTATTCTACTAATGATTTTGTTTGTTGAATTTACTGATGTTCTTCATTCATCTTGCATAATGATGCTCAAAACTAATGGTAAGCAGCTGCAAGCAGAAACTTGGCAAATGTTGAAATAATTTCGAGCAACTAAAGCTTATAACATTTTTTTTCTAAAGAGATCTAAGATCTATGGAGCAGATTACATCTTTGGAATTTTTCATGCTAAGACTCATTTAATGAATGGTAATTAATAGGCTCCATACATGTTTTAAGTGATTACCTCATGCTTTGTTAATTTTGGAACTTTCATGATGTCAAATTGCACAGTAGAATTGGAGATCACATCGAGTTACACTGGTGCATATTCTGGAGTACTTTGCCAAGACTCTAGTGTAGAGTTAGTTCTGGCAGATGTCAAGTTTAAAGCTTAAAGGATGGCTGAAAAGGTGTAGCCATTGTGATATTTCAGGCTCATGAGTGCTCTCAGAATAAAGAAAAAAAAAATGACCATAGCTCTCAATTGCCAGAAACTTGCAAATCTCCATCAACCACAGACAGCTTGTGTTCTCCCTGTCATTAACTGGTGAGCACCGGATTTAAAGATGGACATGCACCTTGCTTACAGCCTAAGTTTATTTTATCTTTGGTGAATGTCAAAGTGGTTATTGCTGTGTTGTATTCTGAAGTAGACACATATCTGCTGTTCGGCACAACCCTAGACTATCAGCTATGGCACAGTGCTAACACTCATGCCTCTGTCTCAGCAAGCTGTGCATTCAAGCTCCAATAGATTCTTAGCTAACACCAGAGTGAAAAAAGGAGTGTTACGTTTCAATATGAGACATTAAACCGGTGCCCTGTGTATCTTCTTGTGTAGATTGTGAAAGGGACTCTGTCTTTCAAAAACTAGAATGGGATTGTGATGAGTTCCCTGATTGGGACTATTAATCTGGTCCAATCAGAGAGCCCTGGCTGACTGATATAAACAGGAATGTCAGGGGTGCTGTTCACTCTGAGAGCTGGCTTTAAGGAAGCTGGATCAAGGACTCTCCATGTGTAAATAAAGGATGACTTGGTGATGGGATATTGGCCTCTGTTGAATTATTTCTCGCATCTTAATGTATCGGCCTATATTGATTCCTTAACTGCTATCTCTGTCATGGTCGTTATCACATTCATATTTGTAGAACCTTGCTGTGCACATGTTTTCTGCAGAGTTTCTTGCTTTCCAGCAGTGACACCCTCCTTAGCTTTGGCATATCTAGTGGTTGTGAAAGTTGCTTTCATAAATAAAAAATTTCATTGAATGTTTTCATACTTTATCGTCTTACATAGATACAGTTGAGGTCAAAATATCAGTTTCTTTCTGAAAGCACCAATTAAGTGTTTCTCAAGGGCTACATTTTGATATTCAGAGCTACTTTTTCATTCTCGCTAACTCCTTTATTATTTCATGCAGTCATACAGCAACTTTACCTTCTGTTTGTGTTGACATGTGGGATAATTGGACTTACACAGAAGCAGAATTTTTAAAAATTCATCAATATCCTCAAAAATCATCATCACTCAGTTAAACATAAAACCACAACACACAGGGAAAGCATTAATTTCACGACAGCACATGCCAACAGGCAAAAGTTAGCAACAAATCATTTGGAAAAACTGACACACCACACCAATACACACACAAAAATACATCACTATAATCACTGTCTACATGAACTGGTGAGGTCACAGCTAACTGGCTACATCTTTGTCTCTAACACAGTTGCTGTGATACATTTTGAGATGTGATAACACATAAATGCAAATCTTTATGAACTAAAACATTTCAATACTAAATTATCCACTTGACAGTGTTCATTACAATGACAGTTGTCATTAGGTAAGTACAGAACATGAACATTGCTGATTAAAAGGTACATTTTGTTAAAACTATTTATCTTGCACTCATCAGGGACATTTTACAAGAAGACAAAGAAGGCAAAAACAACATTGATACTCTATTAGAGGAGAGTACTGATTGGTTGCTAAATGAGCTCTGATTGGTGGAGGCATTGCCATGGAGAATACACCTATTAATGCTGATTGACAGTTAACTGCCAGGTTTTGTCTACATTTTAAACCAGGCAGTTTGCCTGTGATTGGTCAGGGTATTGTTTAGAAAAAATGGACTAACAAATGGCTGTCACTTATTTTGTTAGGATGGAATATGTATTGTGCATCCTCATGTTCTTTCAGACAGTAAAGAACAAGTCCCTGTGTAACCATATACATAGCTTTCAGTCAACTCAATTGTGTCATTATTATACATCAGATGGCAACATCACATTGATTATTAGCTTAATTCTGCCTGCACTCAGGATTATTTAGCAAATGCTGCCCAATTGCAGTATCACATCTATTTTTTGACATTGCTGTAACTGTGGGCTGGTTGGGTATGGTCAATACCTTACTTATTATGAAGCAATATGATGGTTGATACAACCCATCAGTCTTTGGGATGTGGAGATTATATACCTGGCGTCACATGACATTGAAATTCAAATACCACATTACTCACTCATGTGATAAGCAGAGTGTCTTTCTGGTTCGTCAGCAGCGTCCTGTTAATGCCAGTGTGATGCCAAGTGTATGGGCCATAAGCTGGAGCTGTCTATGATCCTGGGCTTTTGAATTTCAGAACAGGGCGGCTGATTGCTGTGAAAAAGATTGACTGCCTTTCCCAGACTGTTCTGGGAGATCTGTCAGAATGGAAGAGGGCAGAGTGAGATGATTGGTGTTGTGTCCTGTAGAATGGGGTAGGGTGGGTGTGGGTCTTCCAGCACTGGAGGTGATGGCTGTGTCCAGCTGTGAGGACATGATGGTGAGGAGCTGGGGGCGTATTGGGTACTCATGTCCTGCAACCGGGGCAGAATAATTGGAACTAGAATGGGGGAAGGAGGTTCAGATGCAGTGCTGGGCAAGGGAGACTCGGGTCGAGTCGGGTGAAGACAGCTCTGGAGCAGGAGGAAAGGGAGGGTCGGGTTGTAAGGGGGTTGGATTGGGAGGGGGGAATAGTTTTGATAGTGGGGTAAGTGGGGCCAGGCCCAACTGCAGGAGACGGAGGATTAGATTTGGTAGAGGGATGTTTGGGTCTAGTTGCAAGGGAACTGGGGGACCCAGTCACAGACCGGTCCAGTCAGAACTGGTGGCTGGATTAATGGGAATCAGATCCTTGTGGGGAGCAGGGCATCAGGTCAGGGTCTGGGGTTCTGGGAGAGTTGTAGTTCAGGGAGTGTGACGTAGGTTGGGGGTCAGTTTAATACTTGCTTGGGAGTTAGACGACATATTTAGTTGTTAAACCTTTCTCGAGTATCCATGTATTTAATGCAGTAGAACCTTCCAAATTTTCTGATTTAAATGGATACTTTCAGAGCCTTCAATTTGACGACATTTCCTTTCGAGTCTGCTATGATGGGGGTGCACAACTCCCTTGTGTGCTCCAGGAATGATTACCTGGCCTTTGAAAAGTCCCTTGTCCTTACCCACTCCACCTCCCACATTTTTACCTCTGCTAAATCTCCCTCCTGTACCAATGTCAAACAAAGTAGTTGGATAGAAGGGTCTGTTTCTATGCTGTACATCTCTGTGACTCAATGACTCTATCCCATTTACCCAGTTAGCAAGGTGATTACAGAAGAAGGTTGCTGCTCACAGATTCGACATTACCATTTTGAATTTGTTCCTCAAAATTATAAAAATAATACAGGCAAAGGCTCCAGAGCACCTTTGCAAATCTGACTTAAACATTGTAGTTTTTGAAAATGCAACGTTTAGGACCCTCTGATCATTATTTAGTTTAGCTAAAGGGATATTTACATGAGCTGCAGGTGAAGAGAAAATGCATTATTTATTTTGCATTGAACCCAATAAGTTTGGTCGAAATGTACAGGAATTCTTAATAGATCATTTGTGTAGAGAGATGGAATCACTATTTACAATCTCTCCACCTCTTTTAGTACAGAGGTAATTAGGGAAATGTTTAAGCTTGATTGAAGAATGTGCACTTAAGTGTTTAGATCTGATTTAAGAACCCCGTGTAATACAAGCTAAGTAGAAATGGTTTTGGTGCCCTGAGATATCATTTCAAGATCAGGGCAACTACTTTGCTCTAGCTTTGATTTTGTGACTTGACAAAAGCTTTCCATCGTGTCGGAATCTTCTCCTGTTGGAGACAGCAGCTTAAATACATTTCTGCAAGACCCCAGTTACAAGTTTTTTCAATACGTGTGACAAAAAGATTTGAATTTTGACAATATTTTTTACTTGTTCAGCATGTCCCAAAGTGCTTTACACCAATGAAGTACTTTTTGAAGTGCAGGAAATAAACACAGTCATGAGATAATGAGTAGAAAATTTGCAGTTTTAGTGATTTTGGAGAGTCTGGTGCATGTTCATTAAAATCGTACTCAAATTTCCTACACTTTAAGAAAGAAAACCTTACATTTATATAGTGCCTTTCAAAACTTTTGGACATCCCAAAGAACTCTATAGCTAATAAAGTGTATGTACTCTGCAATGTAGGCAGTCAATTTGTATACAGATAGGTGACCACACAATCCTTTTGAGCAATAATAAAAGTGAAATACTGCATTTGCTGAAAATCTGAAAAAAACACACAAAAAGCAAGAGATGCTCATTGTGTCTGAAAGCATCTGTAGAGAGAGAAATAGAATTAACATTTCAAGTCTGTTTTCACTCTTCTTTGGAACTAAAAGGTGTTGGAAAATAGGTTCTTTTTTGACAGAAGCAGAGGTAACTTAGATTTTTTTCAAAAAATTGTAGTCTCAGGGGCCTTAGTCCACAAAGAACAATAGGCATCTATCTCCATTAAAGAGAGACAATTGACTACATATAACTTGGGGGTAAGCACTCTGCCTCTGTCAAATGTATAAAACAGAACTTATTTTCCCAAGAGGTAATAAGAACTGTCGATGCTGGAGTCAGAGATAACACAGTGTGAAGAACGGCCCTTACTCGAAACGTCAGCTTTCCTGCTCCTTTGATGCTGCCTGGCCTGCTGTGTTCCTCCAGCTCCACACTGTGTTATCTATTACTTATTTCCCCAAATCTTTCAGCTCTAAAGAAGAATCACATTGTCTTGAAATGTTAATCCTTTTTAGCAACATTGGTCAAAGAATATCTATTAGCTAGGACACTATGGAGAACTCCCCTGTTCTTCATTGACATAATAGCAAGTATTTTTTATGTACACCATATCTTTAATGGATAGGTAGAACCTCAATATAATGTCTTGTGAAAGACACTGGAGAGGCAGCCTGGAATACATGCTGATTAAGAAGGGATAATTGTTGTATATATTGTAAAATTACAAGCAATGCAGAGATTATCACAATTTTAAAATATCTCTGAAATCACAGGATTTCAGCACTCATGCTTCCATCTTAGATCGAGGAGATGCTCTGATTGTTGTATTTTTTGCTCTGAGTTCTCAGCCAGGCTTAATTGATCAAGTGCAGTGAACATCAATTGGATGAAGACTCACATAACTGAAGACCAAAGAATTGAACACTGCAGTGATATGAGCTGGTGACAATGCATAGCAAACTGTTCCATTAACATTCCCCATCTCCCTCCTCTCCAGCATTGCTGCTATGTGCTAGAGTAAGGGTTTGCAAGTCAGAAGCCTTTCAGAGTTCATTATTCATGTAAGCACCTGGTCACCACTTGTCAGCCAGCTGTTTAACCACATAAAGCATTAGGGACCAATAATCTTTTCATCATAAGTCCACATGCATCACTCAGTTCCCTCATTTCCCCCTGGTTTAAGTACTCAAAGTTGCTGGTGTTACTGAATGCAGCACAGGGTGAGTCAGGAATTCTAAAAAAGTTCCTCTCTCCCTCTATTTCCAAATTAGTTACATGTTTAATGATTGCCTGCTTAACGTTTGCTAGTCAGAATTGCTTAAAACAAAATCTTTAAAATGATAAAGCACAGTTTTTGTTTCATTAGTACACACATATACAGTATTTCACACAGCACTGATCAATTAATCTCCATTCTACTTTAGTCGGGAAGGCAAATGATTAAAATTTAGGAAAGAGGCAGAAGTTATAGACAAGAGATTAAAAGATATGAGATTGAAATAACAAGAATAATGTGATTAGTCATGATCACTCAACAATCACAACCTGCCATGTTCCTCAGAACTATAGACAGCTTTTCTGAAAAAAAGCAGACTCTTTGGGGCAATATATTGGATTTCACTGCAAGGTCAGAAAGGAGAGGACAACAGTGCATTGAAAGTATTATTGATTTGAAGAAATGCATTTGTGAAATACATCCATATTCCATTCTGTAGTAATACATAACCCAGTCCTTGTAAAAATGCAAAGCTAAGAAGTCTCCTTTGTTAGAATATGATGTTTCCAGTATTAGGTTTGATTAGAATGAAAATTCATTCATAGTTCATACATACGGAGCTCAAATGTCAAGGCAGAATAAAAGTCAACTTCAGCCATTTATCATTGTAGCTTATCTGACAGGATTTAAAACCTTCATGAGCTACCTCTAATGTAATCCTGCAGGAGTGTATCAGTGATAAATCCTCATGGTCAAAGTTACTATGGATGTTATGTTGATTTGTGTTTCCTCTCTATTTCAATTGTCCTCTGTATAGGTGCTATGCAGTCTGGGAAAGATGTAAAATATATATTATTGTCATTTTTGGAATTTTATTAAAACAAAGGTCAGTTCTGTGATTGTTTTTAAAGGTCAGAAAGTCAATTTGGAACAGTGACCTAAATATATTTGTTCACATGATTTCAACCAACAGACCCCTGTGGTGTGAATAAATAAAAACAATACTGCTGGGTTTATGATAGGCAGAGTAAATGTATTAAGGCAATCAGTCTCTTTTGATTTCAGAACAGAAGGTTCAGAAGGTAGAATAACTTCTTCTAGCACAGAAACCACATTTTGTTTTCACCAACTCATTTCAGTGCTACCAGTCACTTCAGCAGAAGTAGTTTCCAGTCTGTGAAGATTCCAAGTCAGGAGAATTTGGATAGAAATTGCCAAGCTGTTTAAATACTGTATCAATAGTCCAAAGGAAAGAAACGGAAACTATCAGTTAAGTAAGTTGGGGTGGCATGGGGGGCTCAGTGGTTAACACCTTTACCTCACAGTGCCAGGGACCCAGGTTCAAATCACAGCCTCAGGCAACTGTCTGTATGGAATTTACACATTGTCCCTCTGTCTGCATGGGTTTCCATCAGGTGCTCTGATTTCCTCCCACAGTGCAGGTTAGGTGGATTGCCCATGCTAAATTGCCCATAGTGTCCAGGGATGTGTAGGATAGGTGGGTTAGCCATAGGAAAAGTAGGGTTACAGGGTAGGGGGGTGAGTTGGTGTGGACTTGTTGGGCTGAATGGCCTGTTTCCACACTGTATGGATTCTTTGATTCTGTTCTAAGTAAGGGATTACAAAGTTGAGGTGGGATTGAGTCTCTGTAATGGATGATGTTGGGAAACAGATTGAAACTTTGTTTCAATATTTGTATTGAGATCTTCTGATCTGTAATGTATCACTTTGTTTGGTTGTTTTCTTGTCTTTGTACAATAAACTTATGTTCTATTGTTAAAGAACATCTGCAGCCTCATGGGAACATATTTTAATGACTAACCACCATGTTAACCAACTACAAAAATTAAATATATGATCTATCAAGCCAGGTTTCATTCTGGGCTCATACTGATTTGCCCAGTATGACCACCAACTGGGATCATAACAGTATCTATGCCCAGAAAGGCTGACTGGCACATCGCTATAGTATTAGAATGGGCACTGAATAATACATTCCTTGATCAGATCCCAGAAAAACATTCATTAGAGCAACGATTAAAGAGAAAGGTCACCAAGCTTTGCTAAAACGTGCTTTATTGAGGTGATCCATTGATGTAGGTTGAAGTGGAGCACATTGTGATGTGACATAAACATAATGAAAACCACCACAGTTCCTCCAAATCCCAATTCTTTCACCAAAATCATCATCTGATCCTCTCAGCATAACTTTCTATTTGTTTAGGGCTCTTAAGGTGCAGTGATAATGACCCTACCTCTGAACTATGAGTCCCATCTGCTGTAATAATGTCTCTGAACAGGTTGATGAGAAAATATCTAACTGTCTATTCCTTTCACTCTCATATGCTTTCCAGCTTCTTCTTAAATGTATTTGTTATTCTTCTCAGTAGCTAGTTCACAGCTACTGAGCTCTGCAGTCTACTCCCTCTCTGGGTAAAGAAACTCCTCCTGAATTTCTTTTTGCATTTCTGTTTCATCCTGTGTACTTCTTTTGAGACCTCAAAGTCGATGCGGCTCATACACGAATGAAATTGATGTATAGCTTTATTTCTTACCTTCAATGATTTTTAATACATTTAATTTTACTCAAAGCAGTTGTAGTCGGAAGATCTGTCAAAGTATGGTTACAGTAGAGGTGGTCACTGATTTCTGTACGAGGAGGTGATCTGGCTATGGTGTTGTTGCTCTTCCAAACAGACCGATGGGAAAAGGACAAACAAAATTCCATGTATAAGGAAAAGAAAGACTTCCATTTTGAAAGAATCTTTTAGAATCACAGGCTGCTTCAAAGCCTTTTACTGCCATCAAAGTGCTTTTTGAACTGTAATCACTGCGGTAATATAGAAGGCTCAGTGGCTAATTTACACACCACAAATGGCAATAGTAACGATGATATAATGACCAGCATATCTGGGCATTTTTTTAAGATGTTGGTTGTGGTATAAATTTTGGGCCAGAACACCGTGGGCAATACCCATGTTCTTCTTTCAATAATGCCAAGGGATCCTTTAGGATGGAAAGGCCGGTTAGCTCTGTTGGCTGGATGGCAAGATTGTGGTTCAGATTCATTTGGGATGCCACGGTGGCTCAGTGGTTAGCACTGCTGCCTCACAGCGCCAGGGACCCAGGTTTGATTCCACCCTCAGGGCGACTGTCTGTGTGGAGTTTGCACATTCTCCCTGTGTCTGCGTGGGTTTCCTCCGGTTTCCTCCCACAGTCCAAAAATGTGCAGGCTCGGTGGATTGGCCATGAAAAATTGCCCATAGTGTTGAGGGATGTGTAGATTAGGTGGGTTATGAGGGGATGGGTCTGGGTGGGATGCTCTGAGAGTCGGTGCGGACTTGTTAGGCCAAAGGGCCTGTTTCCACACTGTAGGGATTCCATGAATTCCCATTCCAGCTGAGGTAGACTTAGGACTTTGACCTGCCATTGAAAATGGAAGTTAACAGTGTACAACCTTCAACAAAAGAATTGCCAATAAAACATCTCAGGGTGAAGCTGCAGTTGATAATTAGCGAGCGACCTGCCTACAGACAGAGTACATGAGTATAGGATCTCCTTTGTCCACCTGAGAGAGCATGCTAGGTCTTAGGTTAATGTCTTCTTCAGAAGATGGCATCTCTAAATGTGCTACATTCCCTCAATACTGCACTTGAGCGTTCAGATTTGAGTCATGCCCTTCTCACTCAGGGGTGAGAATGCTTGAGAACAGATGTGTACAGACTCAAATTCTACATCACAGGATGGCGAGGAGGAAAGAAGGAACATGTGTTAGGAAAGTTGGTTGGCTTCGATCCAACTGAATGGTCCTCCCTATGAAGAACTGCGAGATGAGCTTTCTTAAACTAATAATGTTTAGAGGGAAAAAAATGCAAGCTTAAAATACAACGGGAATAAAATATCAAAGGATCAACATGGCATGAATTTATCAATAAGGTCTGGGGAAAAATTTCAATTACTATGTCTGTATTATTTTTGGAAATGTTACTGTAGCCCTTGAGGTGTGAATGCCAGAACTCATTTTACTTGGGACCCATAATAGCTATGAGAGATCCAAATCCAAAGTCTCAGATGTGAAAGGAGTGTACTACACACCACATTGCTAATAGTCCCTACCACCCAAATTCAATGCATAATACTGGTAATGTGAATAAGCATCAAATACTCTCACATATGTTGATATCATAACAACATGAATTAGATTATCCAGCAATGATAATGATCCAGCTCTTCCTGGGTCTAGTTTTCAATTTTGGACAAAGTGATCAACCAGGAGGATGTCTCACTGTAATCTAACCTTTGCAGACTGCCTTACCATCTGTCAGTTAATTAGATGATGTATCATACAAAGGCACAATAAATGCCATTTGAAAGATTTAATGGCTTTATACCTCTGGTCATTAGTGATTAAATTCAATTATTTATTCATTACAAGTGCGAGTGCAATCTCCTAGCTTCCCAAATGACCCTGATGAAATAAGACTTGCAGTGATCAATTTAGCCATGGTCTGAATATTCAGATCAGGCACAGCTTTCTTCCCTGCTAAATTGGGTATCATTGAATCAGGCTTAACTCCGTAGGAAGGATACAGCAATGTTTAAGTATGAACCTATTATCTTTCCACCCACCCACTTCTTTGGCAATCCCTCAGAGTCGAGGATGACTTCCACTCTGAGGAGTTGGGTTCTCCGGTGCTGAATTGTCCAATTCTGGAACCGCAGTCTCTGCTGCAGATGGGACAGGAGCTGTCAGAACGGTCTGATTGTGTGTCTCTTTCTGCTGCTTGCTCTTGGCCTCCATAAGCTCTACTCGGTGATGCCCAAAGTGTTTGGTGCCTTCTTCTCTAGTTTGTGCATTCTAGGGCAAGTAATTGCCATGTGTCGGTGGAGATGTTGTATTTGTTTAGAGAGGCTTTCAAGGTGTCCTTGTAGCATCTCCTCTACCCTCCTGTTGATCACTTACATTGCAAAACTCAGAGCAGAGCGCTTGCTTAAGGTGCCTTATGACGGTCATGTGGACAATGTGACCCACCAGTCACTGTTAACTAATGACAACTCAGGATATTGGTCTGGGTCAGGATGTTTGCATTCCCTACTGTGCCGATAGATTTGTAGGATTTTGCAAATGTTTGCTGGTGATAACTCTCCAGGGATTTGAGGTGTCTACTGTACATGATCTCTGTTTCTAATGGATACAGGATGGTGCGGACCACAGTTGGACTCAAAGAACCAGAGATCCCCTCATAGACAACATGGTGATGACCAACATGCCAGAGTGCCCACAGCGCCTGATCCAATCACCATCATCAGCACTTGCGTGGAGAAGCTCGAACTCCTGACCAGGAAACACCAAGACAAGTTCGAGAATGATCAGGAGATCCCGGATCTCCCAGACCACGAATTTAAGGTGTCCCTGAACTGGCAGCTCCACCGAAACTGGAGAGAGAGGAAACAAGTCAATAGGCAACTGAAGGTTGAGGTGCAATAAAAAAGCCATGATCTAAGAATAGATAGTGGAAAGAGGGCAGAAGACTCAGCAACTCACCCACAAGCAGACCAAGAGAGTGGCTTCAGTGTAAACAAAGCCATTTCCAGCCTGAGTACCCAGGGGCCCACCCCACTGAGAGCCAAAAATGGAGAGTCACTCATCAAAGACCAAGACACCGTCAATGCCTGTTGGAGAGAGCACTTCGAGCACCTCATCAACCGAGGCACAGCCTTCGACGTAAGTGCTCTCGACACCATCACAAAACACACTACCTGCTGCTATCCCAATGCATCTCCAACCCACCGTGAGGCCGACAAAAGCCATCCAACTGATAAAATACAACATGGCCTCCAGCATAGGTGGAATCCCTGCTGAGGTACTGAAATATGGCAGAGAGATGATCTTGACATGAATTCGGAAGGAAGATGGCTTGTCAGGAGATCTCAGAAATGCCGCAATTGTCATCACCTCCAAGAAAGGAGACAGATTTGGTTGTAGAAACTACACAGAGGGATTTCCTCATTGTCTGCCATAGGAAAGGTTATCACCTTGTAACAATCTTCTATTCTATGTACCATCTTGAAGTAACCAAAACCTGAAAGATACTTCCAGTTAGCTATTTTGTCCTACCATTTGCTGCAAGCAGTTGCTTCTAATTAGGGACTGAAAAATTGAAAAAATTAATATGTCAAATGTCATGTGTCTTCAGCAAAGAACGGGCAGGATATGGAAATAAGGGAATTGGAGATAGGAAGGACTTGGAAAATGCAAAAGGGACACCTTATCAAATTCTGTGGACTGATGATTGTGCTTCCCAGTACTTTTCCTTCCACATTTGTTTGTTTGTCTATGTCTGTTTGCATGTCTGTGTAAAGGTTTTTGAAAGGGATAGAGCAAAAGCTGGCGGAGTTAGAAGTTGATCATTCCTGTCTTGTTTTCCCGTGATTATAATTGATTTCTTTGTAATGGAGAGTAGTTTCTTCATAAGTACAGAAACTTGGTCAGGGTTCTCTGTAAACCTAAGTCCATCTGACAGGTAAACTGGGGAACTTCGAGCAACTTGATTAAACCTTCAACTCTTGTGACAACAATGGGAATAGTGGGGCTTGAGCAGCAGGGCACTTACCCAAGAGGGCTTTGAAATTCTCCTGTGTGTGGATAGATCACTTGCTAAAATCCTCCTCCCTCTGTGCTGAGCCTAGGGCATTTCAAAATATTAGCAATAAAGGATAGAGTATTGACGAGTTTTAACAGAAGAGGCATTTTTGCATAATGAAGTTGTTTGTTGTTTGGTAACAATAGATAGACTTTACAGTGGCTCATCAGACATAATTACTTAGGATTCTTGGGAGCTGTGCAGAATATATGTGCTGGTTCATTCACTTACCTCATCTAAGACATTAATATATCGTGAATAATTGGAATCAATGGGTATCAGGGGACAAACTCTCCGGTGTTTGAAGTCATACCTGACACATAGGAAGATGGTCATGGTTGTGGGAGGTAAATCATCTCAGCTCCAGGACATCTCTGCAGGAGTTCCTCAGGGTAGTGTCCTGGGCCCAACCATCTTCAGCTGCTTCATCAATGACCTTCCCTCCATCATAAGGTCAGAAGGGGGGATGTTCTCTGATGATTACACAATGCTCAGCACCATTTGTGACTCCTTAGATACTGAAGCAGTCTGTGTTCACATGCAACAAGATCTGGACAATATCCAGGCTTGGGCTGACAAGTGGCAAGTGACATTCACACCCCACAAATGCCAGGCTATGACCATCACCAATAAGAGACAATCTAACCACCGCCCCTTGACATTCAATGGCGTTACCATCACTGAATCACCTACTCTCAACATCCTGGGGGTTACCATTGACCAGAAATTGGATTCACCACATTAACAGAGTGGCTACAAGAGCAGGCCAGAAGCTTGGAATACTGTGGTGAGTAACTCACTCTGACTCCCCAAAGCCTGTCCACCATCTACAAGGCACAAGTCAGGAGTGTGATGGAATACTCCCCACTTGCCTGGATGAGTGCAGCCCCAACAACACTCAAGAAGCTTGACACCATCCACGACCACTTCCATCTAGAAGGACAAGGGCAGCAGATACATGGGAACACCACCACCTCCAAGTTCCCCTCCAAGTCACTCACCATCCTGACTTGGAAATATATCGCCGTTCCTTCACTGTCGTTGGGTCAAAATCCTGGAATTCCCTCCCTAAAAGCATTGTGGGTCAACCCACAGCGGGAGGACTGCAGCGGTTCAAGAAGGCAGCTCACCACCACCTTCTCAAGGGCAAATAGTGATGAGCAAGAAATGGCACCTTCATAATATCACACTCTCTTCATACTGCATTCAAACGTTAACATAGATTATGTGCTCAAGACTTTGGAGTGGGACTTGAAACTTAAACTTATGACTCAGAACCTATGAGCCGTGGCTGACACAATAAATAATCTTTTCTTAATGGGAACTTGCAAATATCATTGCACTCTCTGACCAATCCTGCTCCTTTTCCCAAACTGAGTCCTTCCAGTCTCCCTACTTCCTTGCTTTCTATCTGTGCTGCTCACCAAATGCTGTGTCCTTGATTCTTAAAGTGGTCTCCAGCCCAGTTTCTCCAACTTGGAATTAATCTGAGTGACTTTCTGTAGTTAAAATGTATGGTGGAGGAATTCAAGAGCAAGTCGATGTTCTCCAGTCACTTGCACTGGGAATGTGCACTAGGAGCTGCGCAGAGTCATCAAGGAAGATAAGGTTTCAGTCCAAATGTCTGCCTTGGAAATTTGCCCAGTTGCGAGAGGTGAAAGAAGCAATGTTTCGGTTCAGTGCATCAACCAGACTATGATATAAAAAACATGTCAATGAGCGCATTTCACTAATCTAAATAGCAAACCGTTAAATAATATAAACGGTTTAAATCCCTTTTGGACTTCAGGCTTAGAAGTTGATTGGAAAGTAAAGATTACTGGAGGAATCACTATGTTTTACAATTTGTGTCTTGGGAATCTAAGCTCTACATCATTACACTAGACGTCTGGACTTCTGACCTGTAATAACTACAAACATATCAAATAGCTGTCTTCACAATACTGTATGGTGGCGGGGATGGTTGATGAGAATTTTTTTGCTCCATGTTTGGCTGCGCATGAAAAATTGTTGCACCATTCGAAAACAAATGCCACTTGATAATTGAAACACTCCATCTTTGTGTGCATACATTGTAATTATAAAATCCCTACAGTGTGGAAACAGGTCCTTTGGCCCAACAAGTCCACACCAACACAAAGAGCATCCCACCCAGACCCATCCCATCTACATATCCCTGAACACTACAGGCAATTTAAGCATGGCCAATCCACCTCACCTGCACATCTTTGGACTGTGGGAGGAAACCAAAGCACCCAGAGGAAACCCATGCAGACATGGGGAGAATGTGCAAACTCCACACAGACAGTTGCCCGAGGGTGGATTCGAACCCGGGTCCCTAGCACTGTGAGGCAGCGGTGCTAACCGCCGTGCCACCGTGTTAATTTACACTGACTGCAGTCGAGCTTATTCCTCTCAGGCAGTCCCTCGGGATCGAGGGTGCCTTTTCTCCACTCTGCTTTTTTATGTCCTGAGGTGACTTAAAAAGTCCAACGTTGGATCCACATACTCTGCCACATGTGGGGAAAGTGGTGTTTCATGAGGTTGTTGGTAGAGGTTGGGAGATGCTCAGATTCCCCTTCCACTATTTGTGCTTGGCCTGTCAGAGATGCTCAGATGGATGACGCATTCACAGATGCTTGTTCTCCAGCTTGGGCAGTGTTCAGCCAGAGATTCCCATGACTTGGACGCAATGCTGTATTTTCTTAGGGACAATTTGTGGGTGTCTTTGAAGTGTTTACTCTGCTCTTCAGGAGACCACTTGCTGTTTTGAAGCTCGGAGCAGAGACCATAGCTTGTGTCAAGCATGCAGACAATACAGACTGTCCTGCCCTTGTTGTCTTTTACTTTAATTGAGAGATCAGAACTGAGAGGTTTAAACTGTTAGGGAAAGATTGAACGGGTTGGAGTGTTTCTTGCTAGAAAGAGAGGTCCGAAAGGCTGCGTAACAGAGGTTCTTAAAATCGTAGAATGGTTCAAAAGGCAGATATAGAGAAATTGTTGCCACATGTGGGCAAGTCCATAGATATGTGTAAGGTAGTTGCAAATAAATAGAGTAGGACATTCAGGTGAAACTAAGTTTATGCAGACAGGGACGGGATGTTGAGTAATTGTAGTGAGTACTGTGTGTGGATGCATTGTAAAAGAAGCTAGAAAGTTACATACAGGAGAAAGGAACAGAAGATGATATTTGGCCCTGAGAAGAGCTTCCAATTGTCTCTCTGTGCCATCTCTAAAACTGCCCTTTCCTGCCTCCATTAAAACCACTTGACTGTCTCCCTGCTTCAGCTATCTGCTCGTGAACTCTTTAGACCTATACCCCATTATTGCAATGGTCATTGATTACACTACAATGTGTCAATATTAAAGTCTCATTCAAATTCCTCCCTGGCCTTGTATCTTCCTATCACTGTAATCTCCTTCAGCCCCATGCCCCTTTGAGATAACTGCACTCCTCCCACATTGGCCTCCTAGATTCCAATCACTCCATTACTGGACACCATGTCATCAGCCATTCTTACATCATCTCACAGTTTCTGTACAGCCTTCCATTCAATCTATTCTCTTCCAGCCATGTGATGGTGAAATCCACATTCTCACCCCTCTCTAGATAGAGACATCCCTCTTGAATTCTGTATAGGATTTATTAGTCACTATCTTATATTTATGACCATCTTTCCTTTTATCTCTGTTGACATTGTTTTTACACTTGCTCTATCAAACTCTTTCCCAATCTTCTAGGTCACCCCTCAGTCTTCTGTTTTCAATCTGGTGGAACCTCAGTCTTTGCTACTAGTGGCTTGAATTATAAAAGTCTCAGGTTATGAGGGAGAAGTACAGATCATGGATTGGTTTCTACAGCAAGTCAGTAGCACAGCTCCCATTATTGAAGTTGGCCGTTTGGAAGGGGAGAAATAAGGCGTATCTGAAGATTGTCTGCAATAGAGATTTTGTGCAATTAACATCCTTTCAGCCTTCCAGATGAAACCAATAAAAGTTTGTAAATCCAAGGAAGGAAATACCAGCTTCTAAGGTGTCCAGCTCTATTTTTGCGAGGCAGCGAGCATCGCTCTGTAATATGTTACCTCATGGGGTTGCTGTGGTGGTGTTCTTTTACTGTAACCTACACCTGTCTCTCAGTGAGCCAGTACTGGAAAGAATCCAGTGCAATGCTTTCCATCTGGATAGGATCAGCAGCCCAGATGGAGGTTCAAAATATAAAAAAGAGAGAGGCCCTGAGCTCATAGCTCGTGGCTGACATTCCCTGCAAGCTGCTACATGGCTAGTGCAGCCCCCAGCATGTTATAAGAATCAGAGGTTGTTTGTCATTTATTCAGAGCTCAGAGTGGGGGAAGCTGTGAGCAACTGTGGGGCAGGGATGAAACAAAGACAGGGAGTACTGAAGAAACACAACAGGTCTGACTGCATCCGAAGAGGGAAACAGAATTAATGTTTCAAGTCCAGTGACCCTTCAGCCAAAGTGATTGAAACGTTCACTCCAATTTTTCTCCACACCTGCTATGTTTCTCCAGCACTCCCTGTTGATGTTTCGTATCTGCAGTCCCTTGTCTTTATTATGGGGAAGGGGTGTTGGGTGGGAGGCTGGGTGGGTAGGAGGTTGCAGAGAGGGGAAGGGATTCGGGGGAAGGTATTGGCTCTGCATTGATTGGAGAAGATTTTTTTTAAGGCACAAAACAAAAAGTTTGTTCCTGTTCCAAATGGCCTCAGCCTTCTGCGAGTTATGTTGGCGCATTGCCAAAATAATTTATAAAGTGGCTGGTTTTCAAAGGGACTGCTGCAAGTATCATGGCACAGGAGCAGAGGACAAAAAAACAACAAGATCATGACGGTTCCTCAGAGTTTACTCCATTCGCTGGTCAACTCTGATGAGTCACTTTGAAAGTAGGAATTCAGTTGCTGCTAATGGGTATCCCATTGAGGACTGATTTCCATAGCACATTCACAAACCTATTTTCTACAATTTGAAAGGAGGAAGATAATCTTCCAATTTGCAACTTCCACATAATGACATTCAGTGCACTGTGATATCCAATCTTTGCCTCCTGTGCTTTCTCGTTCGTAGGAAGCACAAGGCGTGCTGCTTGGTACAATCTTGGTGTACAAGGTCATGGTTCACTTTTAGTGCCACCAAAAGTGCCTCAGTAATGACTGGGAGGGGATTATATTACAGCGGGTCCTGGTCCAAAACTACTGGGCCTCTGTTAAAGTAGATGCGCAAGAGCAAAATTTCATGAAGGATGTGCAGCTACAGCACGCTGGAAGTATTGTTATGTAGACCAAGCTTTAGCCTAGTAGTGGCCTCCACTTATGTAAGGATTTCCTTAATGTTTGCCTCGTGAGGTATCCTCAGTTTAAAACATTTCTGTGCAAACTTATGTGTGGAAACTATTAGCGGCTTCAGACTAAATAATAGTAATTGAAATAATAATAGCTGCTTAATTATAATTGGCCATAATAACATGGTGGTTGCCTTCTTGAATCACTGCAAACCATAGGGTACTCCCATAGTGTTGGCTGAAAGGGAGTTTCGGGATTCTGATCCAGTGTCCATGAAGGAATGGTGATATAGAACCATAGAAATGACACAACACACAAGGGGGCCATTTGGCCCATCCTGTCAATGCCAGATGTCCTTTCTAATCCTATCTTTCACAGGCCCATAGTCCTGCAGCTTATATTTCCAAGTCAGTGTGTTGTGTGACTTAGAGAAGAACTGGCAGTGATGGAAATACCATGCAACAGCTGTCCACACTCTTCTGGGTGATACAGGGCACAGATTTGGAAAACACTGTCAAAGGCGCCTTGATGGGCCACTGCTTTGTGTAATATGATGTGCACTGCAGCTACTGAGTACCCATAGTGGAGAGGTGTATGTATAAAATGGTGGAATGCGTCCACTCCCAAGCATCCTGGATGTCCTGCTATTTCAAGCAATATTCTTTTTCCACTCCACCTGCCCTCTGTCATCCAGACAGTCCTCGACTGCGCTTCCTCCATTCCCCGCTCCTCAGCTGTAAACCACACCCCTCCCAAACTTAATAAAGATAGGGTCCCCCTTTGTCCTCACTTTCCACCCCATCAGTCTCCACATCCAACGTATCATCCTCAAACACTTGCGCCAATTCCAATTAGACCCCACCACCCGGAACATCATCCACTTCCCACCCCTCTCTGCCTTCAGCAAGGACCATTTCCTTCACCACTCCTTAGTTTGTGCCATATTCCCTACCAACCACTCCGTACCACCCACCCCCCACCGACCACCACCACTGGTACCTTCCCCTGTAACCATAAAACATGCAACATCTGCCCACATAGCACCTTCCTCATCTCCATCCAAGGCCTCCCAGTGAGACAGAGCTTCACCTGCATCTCTTCCAACCTAGTCTATTGCATCCGGTGCTCCCCATGTGGTCTTATCTACATCAGTGAGACCAACCTAGACTAAGTGAATGTTTCGCTGAGCATCTTTGCCTGGCCCAACACAGCCAGCCCAGTCTCCTGGTCACTGCCCATTTCAACTCCCCCCCTCCACTCCCCCTCTGACATGTCCATCATCAGCCTCCTCCAGTGTCACAGTGAATCAGAATGCAAATTTGAGGAACAACACCTTATCTTCCGCCTGGGCATCCTACATTGAGTTCTTTAATTTCAAATAACCTTCCCACCCATCCCCGGCTCCCCTTCCAGCCCCACCTCCTCCCTTCCATTCCAGCTACCAACTGGATCCATCCCTCTCATCAACCAACCAGGTCGCACCTACGTCCAGTATCCACCTATCACCACCATTCCGGTAACATCCCCCCACCTTTATCTGCAGCTGCCCCAACCCACACATCCAGTCCTGAAGCAGGGTAATACCCAAAACATTGACTGCTCCTTTCCTCCAGATGCTGCCTGGCTTGCTGTGTACTTCCAGCGTGTTGTTTGTCTACATATAACACAGATTAGCAATAAAGGGTGAGTCCAAAAATATAACAATTAAAACAAACTTATCCTTTGTTCACTAGCCTCTAAATTTTGTTGATCAGTTTTGGAATTGTTTGTAGGGAGCTGATTGTTGAACATATGGCTGTTTCGGTGGAGGTTACTGAAATCATTATTGGTAGAGTGTGAACTGTCAATTCTGAGATCCCTGGCTTTGTAGGTCAATTGAGAAACATTTGTCCTGACCTGTTTTGGCAGTGGCTGATAGGGAGCGCTCAGAGTGTGAGGTAGTCTTTCCTTTCTCTGTCAATTTCACAAATGAAGAGGTTTTTAAATGGCTGTTGTTAGACTTGTGACCTTTCCGCACACTAACTAACACATAAGGATATCAGGCTACTAATATGCACAGATCAGGGTTGAAACTCTCATTTTTAACCCCTGTCTCTGTATTCTTGAAAGGGAAACAATGAAAATATGCCTCCCACTGATATTGCTAACTTTTCTTAACCAGCATGTTCATAGTCTACAATGGACCCAGGAGATTACTAGTTTAGTTTGTAGAGCAATTTCCCCCTTTGGAATTTCTTTGACACCTCACCAGGTATGATTTTCCAGAGTCTCTCTTTCTAGGCAGTCACTATATTTACATCTGCAGTCGACTTTTGGCTATATGTCCTCTTTTTTTAAAAAACACATATGTTGTAATTCTGAGTTCTGAGGAAGGGTCACTGAACCTGAAACGTTAGCTTTGTTTTTTCCTTCACAGATGCTGCCAGACCTGCTGAGCTTTTCCAGCAACTTTGTTTTTGTTCCTGATTTACAGCATCCATAGTTCTTTCGGTTTTTATGTTGTAATTAAAGTTTGAAGTGTCCATAGGTGATCCGTGGTCAAATTGCTGGGCTTTCAGAAGCAGCAGTGACAGGAATGTACTGTACTCTACTTAGCCTCCCAGTAAATTACCATTAACCATCTGGTTACCATTGGCCAGAAGCTCAACTGGAATCTCCAAATAAATACAGTGGTTACAAGTGTAGGTCAGAGGGTAGAAATCCTGTAGTGAGCAACTCACCTCCTGACTCCCCAAAGCATGTCCACCATCTGCAACACACAAGTCAGGAGTGTGATGGAATATTCCCCACTTGCCCATATGAGTGCAGCTCCAACAACACTCAAGAAGCTTGGCACCATCCAGGAAAAAGTAGCCCACTTGATTGGCACCACATCCATCTGTTCCCTCCACCACTGACGCTGAGTAGCAGCAATGTGTACTATCTACAAGATGCACTGCAGAAATTCACCAAAGATCCTTAGACAGCACCTTTCAAACCCAGGAGCACTTCCATCTAGAAGGACAAGGGCAACAACAGAATGTCACCATCTGCAAGTTCCTCTCCAATCCACTCACCATCAATATTGCTGGTCTACAACCTGGAATTCCCTCCCTAATGGCATTGTGGGTCTAGCTATAGCACATGGACTGCAGCGTTTCAAGAAAACAGTTCATTACCATCTTCTCAAGGGCAACTAGTGACGGGCAATAAATACTGTGCCAGCCAGTGATGCCCGTGTCCCATGAGTGAATATTTCTTAAAAACTACTTGAATGTAGTCTTATTCTCAAATGAAGAACTTGCATTAAACCTTGGGTGTGATTGACACAGTTACAGCCAGCATTCCCTCTAATCATTTTTCTTTTGCGAGGAAAGCTCCATGTGTAGCAGTGACTTCCAGAACTACTGCAATTCAGTCTGATGTCTATAGCCATGCTTGGAACGTTGGAGCGGTGGCTGCATAGCTTGGAGGAAACATTGCTTACAGCTACAAGAAGAATGTAACATGATAGCAGCTGGTGGCTTATGAAGACTTTTGACTTCTTATTGACACCATCTACAGCAGGCTAGATCAGAAGTTGGTAGACAAACAGGAGGCTGGAAAAACACAGCAAGCCAGGCAGCATCTGGAGGAGGAGAAGTCAGCGTTTCGGGTATATTCCCCTTCTCCAGATCAGAAGTTATCCAATCTAAGTGCTAAACTCTGCCATGGGAAGTATCTGCAGAGTCTGCACTGCAGCAACTGTGAAAAACAATGACCTGCAAATGACCAGAATGTTTCAGAGCCTCTTAGACCACTTTTGGCATGATAAAAATCAACTCAGGTATCTCAAATAGTCATCTTTTAGGGAAGTAAGTTGACATGCCAGGGTCAATGTGACCCGATATCCTGCCACAGTTGCACTGGCAGGAATAGTCATTGTCTGGTTAGTCTTCTGGTTGTATCAGACACATATTGGTCAGGAATCTGCCAACACATCAAGTGGAGAGTGAGATATGTTTAATCTCCATCATTGAGAAAGAACCACTATAACCTCATAGACAGGCACATATCCAGGGGCCAGGCTCCGAACTGATCTCTTTGGCATTCACACAAACGATTTTATGACTGTAATGGATTACTTTCACCAAATTTCCACCTATCTGTCAATTGCACGACACATCTGGTGCAACGATTATGGTCACATTAAGCTTATTTTCAGTTTGTTCAGGGTGCCAAGGTGATGTGTGTGAAAGTGGGGCATTAAGTATGTCAAGGCTGAGAGTGAGAGATTTTTAATCAGGAAGGGGTTATGGGGTAAAGGCAAGACAGTGGAGTTGAGGCCTATCAGATTGGCCATGATCTCATTGAATGATGGGAAAGACTCGATGGGCTAAATGGCCTACTTCTACATCTATGTCTTATGGTCTTATGTTACCTCTTCATCACTGCATTCCCTAGATCTAACGGAATGGCAGAACATCTGGTTGAAAATGTCAAATTCCTGTTAAACAAAACACGATCTGCACATAACTATGTTACATCTTAGGGCAACCCCCTCAGCATCTGTCTATCATTTCACCTGCAAAATTACTACTTGATAGACAAGTGTGGATAAATGGCCCCTGTGCTCACTCAATGCTTTCAGTGTACAATGCATTGTGCTGAAAACACAGGGGGCAATGAAAGACATCTACAACTAGCTTGCAGGTAATAAGTTATCCACCTGAACACCAGACAGAAATTTCAAGTACAATACAGAACTAATGCATCTGAAATCCAGCAGAAATCATTAGCCAAGATTGAATCAAATATGAATAACAAATAACATGACTGTGCAATGAGACAGATACCAAATCAGAATGATACCACTGCCAAAAGCCTATAGTGGCTGGGACACAGTCTAAGACACAACACAAATAAGGCACACCTTATCAGAGATAGTGGGGACTGCTGATGCTGGAGAATCTGAGATAACAAGGTGTAGAGCTGGATGAACACAGCAGGCCAAGCAGCATCAGAGGAGGAGGAAAGCTGTCATTTTGGGTCTGGACCCTTCTTCAGAAAAAACCTTCTACACCTTATTAGTATTCTCAAGGCCTACAGTAGCCCCCAGAGAAGATCACCATGACAATGTGTGGATTGATTAGCAAGTCACAGACATATTTCAGAAACTTTTGAGTGTATTTCTCTGTGTTAATTTGTTTTGCATGTAAATAACATGCCTCTCTAAGTATAAACCTTTAGTTAGAGAAGAGGGAAATGTTGTGGTATGATGTGCATGTGCCTTTAAGGGGGCGTAGCTTAAACTACTGTCACCCATTGCATACATCAAATGGATGTGGTTTATTTGTCCATTGTCTTGGGCAGTCTGAAGCTGCAGCAACAGAAATCAGATGCAGTCTAGCTAGTTTTCTAGTATGAATCCTAAATTCCTCCATATAAGCCTTAACCTCAAGCAAAGAATATGCATTATTGTTTCACCAATCCTTGTGTGCGATTGGTACATTTATAGCTAGAGAAGAACATAATAGTTAAGAGACATAACAGATAAGCTATGGATCTGGAGGCATAATTATGTAAGGGTTAGGTAAGGAAAGCATATTTTCTTCCTTAAAGAACATTAGAAGTGTGAATTGTGAGTAAAGCAGAAAAACTCAATCCTCCTTTTACAGATCGCCAAACTCCTATTACAGATTGCATTATGTAGATGAATTTTAGTAATAATAGCAGACACAATATTGATTTTCCCTTTCAAATAAAATGTTTTCTATCCCTATCCTTCAGATAACCCCATGTCTCCTAGCGCTGTATCAATCTCATTCTGATATGGGAACAGTGATGTTCCTGATTCTTAAGAGTATCCAGCCTTCCTTTGATTTCCCTTTCTAGTCCAACAGGGAGCAGCTAGTCCCCTTGGTGAAAAGAAGAGTAATGCCAGGTATTTATTGGTCTAATGCATAATCTGCATTTATATAACCCCTCTCACATTCACAGGACATCACAAAGTGGTTTACAGTGTAGTCAATGTGGGAAATATTGCAGCCAATTTCCACAGAGCAAGCTCCCACAAACAGGAATAATTTATTGAAGTAATAACCTGTTATAGTGATATTAATTGAGAACTAAATATTGTCCAGAATTGCGAATTCCCCATTTTTTTTTACCAAATAACATCATGTGAGCTATTACACACACCTCATAAGGCAGACAAGATTTTGTTTAAGATCTCAGCCAAGTCCAGCAGCACAGTATTCCCTCGGTACTGCACAGGAGCTTGAGCCTTGATTCTTGTGGTGAAGGCTTGGTAAAAGGACGTGAACTTGGAGCCTTCTGCTCATGAGGCAAGAGAACCAACAACTGAGCTTTACCTGACTATGGCCAGTGATAAGCGCACAAAGATTTCCCATTTATTTAAAAGGGTAAAGATGAAATAACAATCTAGACAGAGTGGGACAGCAGTTTGGACACTTTCTGCTGCTTGACTGCCCTTTCATTCCAGCTGGGTTTTCTGCCAACTGACTAGGAATGGGCAGTCTTCCAGCTCAAGTTGCAGACTGTTGCACTATTCATTTCCAATAACTCACTTAGAACAGTTCTTCTTCATTACCCAGTCTTTGGTACAGCTAACAATGTGACCAATGACTGAACAGTGCCACTCTTACTCATTCCTCTACTCACATGGACTTGTACTCATTAACAATGGAGATGTCTTCTGATGTCTCCATGAAGTCAGGGTGCACACAACAAGCAAAGTCTTTCCTATTGACAATCATAACCACAATAAAGTAAAAGCTGTACAGAGCCTCATGAGTGAGATAAAAGCTTGGAATTGTTGGTATTCAGGTGATATATATCAATCTGACTGGTTTGAGAACATTTTTTTGATTTTGTTTTATTTATTATTGCCACACGTACCTGGGTACAGTGAAAAGTTTTATTTTGCGTGCAGTATAGGCAGATCATATCATAGAAATTATAGAGGGCTAACAGAACAGAACGAGGAATACAATGTTACAGCTGCAGAGAAGGTGCACAAACAGCGAGATCAACATTAAATTTAAAATTTGGGCGGTCCATTCAGAAGTCTAATAACAGCAGGAAAGAAGCTGTTCTCAAATGTGTTGGGTCATGAATTAAGCTTTTGTGTCTTCTGCCCGATGGAAGGGGTTGGAAGACATTATAACCAGGATGGGAGGGGTCTTTGATTATGTTGGCTACCTTTCCAAGGCAGTGAGAAAAATAGATGGAGTCAACTGATGGAAGGTTGGCTTGCGTGATGGACTGGGCTTTGTTCATAATTGTCTGTAGTTTCTTACGGTCCTGTGTAGGGCTGTTGCCATACCAAGCCATGATCCATCAGATAGAATACTTTTTATGGTGCATCTATAAAAGTTGGTGAGAGTCTTTATGGACATGCCGAATTTCCTTAGCATCCTGAGGAAGTAGATGCATTGTTGTGCTTTTTTGACATCTTCTTAACTTGCAGATTGAATCACAAGTTGCTCAAAGACAATTGTTGTTCGTTATGAAGTATGAAAAATAGATGTTGCATATCTCATGTAATGTTGTTACCATTTTTCGTGAAGGTATGCCTAGGGTCACTTAGAAGAGAGTAATGAGAGCAACACATGACTGAACAGTAACAGAAGTTGGTTCTGTTAGCCAACCTATATGTAACCATTGAAAAAAATGGCAGGTCTAGTATATCTGGGAATCATTTACAAGTTGAGCAATAGAAATAAAATGAGTGATATCCGCTCAGTTGATTTGTATTCCTGAAAAAATTGCTGACATTTGGGATCTTTTCTGTGAGCTTAAACTTCCCAGGACTACATAATGAGCTCCATCAGAATGAGTGAGATTTGATCATGAGTCTGATCTCTTAAATCTTTTTTTCTCTATGAAGTCTGAGGTATATTTAAAGCTGATTGTGAAGTCTCTGACTATTTGGAAAGGGCCTTATACAGCAGCCTATATTTTCACACACCACTGTGATTTATATCACATGCTTAAAAATAGGGAAGTGGCTTACACACCAGATTGCATTGGAATGTGTTCAGCTCTCTGCATTCATGAGTACAACAGCTGCCACATCTTTCTGAATGCGACTGGGTTGCTTCTTGAAGCAACGTTGAGTTTGCAAGTATCATGAAGTGATTTGTTAGGATTTCCAATCACGGATAGAAATGAATTGATTAATTTGAATCTTGGAAATATCAAACAGCAAGAACTCACCCACCAGATGGTACATGATAGATTAATGATTACCTGGGCCTGCATCTCTTGTTCATTTTCTTTTTAAAGGATGACTGAAGCACTGGACCCTCCAAGTCTATATGCAAAAACACTGACACACACTCACACATGCATACAAAACAAACACACACACAAACACATGCTTCCACGTACATAAACGTGCAAAGGGATTGCATTTATATAGAAACTTTCATAGCCTCAGGACCAACCAAGCCACTTTACAACAAATGATAGGGATATAGGCATAGGCCATTCAGCCCCTTGAATACATTCCACCAGTCAATTAATTTGTGAGATCATCTATCTCAATTCCACTTTCCTGTGCTATCTCCATGTCACTTGATGTCATTTATTATGATGACTGTGGAATCCTGAAGTACTTACAAACATATTTTAACTTTTACTTATGTGTTTTTTAATAGGACTTACAGTCAAATAATAACTATATATGCAAGTTCAGTGGCCAACTGGAGAGAGAGAGAGACCCTGGAATGTTGAGATGTCAAGTAAGATTCAAAAGGATGAACTTAAAAGGGAGATATGAGTTGTAAATTGCTGTGTAATCTCCCATGTGTTATCTCAGGCTGTGAACATGATGAGAGAAATAAGCAGTCTGTCAAGAGACATAACACAGTGTGGAGCTGGATGAACACAGCAGGCCAGGCAGCATCAGAGGAGCAGAAAGCTGACATTTCTGAAGAAGGGCCCCGACCTGAAACATCAGTTTTCCTGCTCCTCTGATGTTGCCCGGCCTGCTGTGTTCATCCAACTCCACACTGTGTTATCTTTGACTCCAGCATCGGCAGTTCTTATTATCTCTGTCAAGAGTCATGTTTTGTGTCTTCCCCTTTAGCAATTATGCAAGAACAGGAGCTAAAAGCCAATTCAATCCTGGTTGGTGTATGTTAGTGGAATAAGGTTTGTTAATGAGCTGAGATACTTGTGTGAGCGAGTGTACCGAGTTGCTCATGAATGTCACAGTTGAAGAACCATCCACTTGCCACTTCTGCACTGCAGGTAAAGTACTTGATTACTCTGCGTATTAGAAGCCAGCTAGGAGAAATCCAGTTAAATGGAAATAGGGAACAAGATGGACTTTCTTGCCCTGAATGCTGCTAGCCATCTACATAATAGAATTTCAATCAACCTGCAAAGATAAAGAACCTTGAAATTGACTGCTTAGCTACTAATATCCCACTATTTACTCTACGCATACAAGCCAGAGATTGACCTGTTTCTTTTTTCACTTTTATGTTTATTTTGTCTCGTTTGTACTTAATGTCCATTTGAGCTGCGCTACTGTTTCTTCTCACATTTAGTAATTAATATACTCACTCTTTAACTAATGTAAGAAAGCCAAGTTAAATTGGCTACTTTTAAAACATTAATTCATTTGCTCTGAGATAAAGGCATCCACAATGGAATTGATTCTTTGTAAATTATCCTCATTGTGACCAAAAAAAAGGAGGCAGGTAATTAAAGAAGGGCAGCCAGTTTACCCCTTTCCATCCAGGGGCATTTCTGGCTATCCCGCCTGCAACTGTAATAATTTGGGGAACCTGATTCTGATAGTTGCACGCCCAGAAATCTGTCGCTTCCAGTGTTGACCTTGCTCAATGATTAAGCTTCCACAGCCCTTTTGGGTACAGAATTCCAAAGAAATTCCTCCTTAAATGGCCTACGCCTTATTGTGAGACAATGTCCTTTTGTTTCGGGCTCACCAACCAGCAGAAATAACATATCAACAAACTTTCATGTCATGTAAAAACTTTTGTTTTGTAAGCTTCCATGAGATCACTTCTCATTCTTTGATACTTTAAAAAATATAAACCCAGTTTCCTCAATCTCGCTTTATAAAGTCATGAATGAAGAATTTCTGGAGCTCTGTGCAGATAAGATTCATGGCAACGCTTCCAGGGTTGAGGAACTTCAGTAATTTCGACAGAATAGAGAAGAAGGAGCTGTTTTTCCTTGGCAAAGGGAAGACTGATGAAGTCATAGAGTCATGCAGCACGGAAACAGACCCTTTGGTCCATTTAATCCAAGTCGACCAGACATCCCAATTTGACCTAATCCCATTTGCCAGCATTTTACCCTTATCCCTCTAAACGCTTCCTAATCATGTACCCATCCAGATGACTTTTAAATGTTATGATGTGGAGGTGCCGGTGTTGGACTGAGGTGGACAATATCAGATGTCACACAACACCAGGTTATAGTCCATCAGCTTTATTTGAAATTACAAGCTATCGGAGCGTAGCCCCTTCGTCAGATGACTTTCAAATGCTGTAATTATACCCATTTCCATCACTTCCTCTGGTAGCTCATTTCATACACACACCACCCTCTGCATGAAAAAGTTACCCCCCAGGTCCTTTTTAAATCTTTTCCCTCTCAACTTAAACCTATACCCTCTCGTTTTGAACTCCCCCACCCTAGGAAAAAGACCTTGGGTATTCACCCCACGCCCCTCATAATTTTATAAACCTCTAAATTACTGCAATATTTAACTTTTAACTTTACTCTTTCTTTCTATCTTGTTCTTAAGATTCTGTACCTAGGTACTTGTACCTAAGATGGTACCTTATGTGGTGACATTATACACTTTTCACTGTACCTCTGTACTTGTGTACTTGAGTATAAATGACAATAAAATCAAAGTCAAAATCAAAAGGTCACCCCTCAGCCTCTGACACTCCAGGGAAAATAGCCCCAGCCTATTCAGCCTCTCCCTATAGCTCAAACCCTCCAACCCTAGCAACATCCTTGTAAATTTTTTCTGTACCCTTTCAAGTTAAGGTGTACAAAATGATCAGAGGTATAGATAGAGTGGACAGCCAGACACTTTTTCCTAGGGTGGAGGTAGCTATTACAAGGGGGCATAGTTTTAAAGTGAATGGAGATAGATATAGGGGAGACATCAGAGGTAGGTTCTTTACTCAGAGAGTGGTAGGGGCGTGGAATGCATTGCCGGAGAGGGTAGTGGAGTTGGCCTCATTATGGGCATTTAAGCGGCTATTAGACAGGCATATGGATGATAGTATAAGGTAGGGGTGGAGGTTAGATAGACCTTAGGATTAGGGTAAAAGATCGGCACAACATCGTGGGCTGACGGGCCTGTACTGTGTTGTACTGTTCTATGTTCTATGTTCTAAGTTTAACAATACCCTTCCTGTAGCAGGGAGACCAGAATTGTATGCAGTATTCTAAAAGTGGCTTCACCAATGTCCTGTTTAGCCACAACATGGCCTCCCAACTCCTAAACTGACCAATAAAGGCAAGCGTACCAATCACCTTCTTCACCATCCTATCTACCTGCAACTCCACTTTCAAGGAACTATGCACCTGCACCCCAAGGTCTCTGTTCAGCAACACTCCCCAGGACATTACCATTAAGTATATAAGTCTTGCCCTGATTTGTCTTTCCAAAATGCAACACCTCAGAGATATTCAAAACCATGAGGGGTCCAGATAGAGTAGGTATCTGGATACAGTAGGCAGGGAGAACAGTTCCCACTCATGAAAGGATCAAAGATGAGAGCGCACAGATTTTAAGTAATTAAGTAAAAGAAGCTAGGGCAACATGAGGAAAAATGTTTCCATACAGTGAATGGTTGGGGTCAGTAATTCACTGTTTGATACTGTGGTGAAGGCAGGTTCAGTCAAGGCATTCTTAAAGAAATTAGATCGCTAAATGAAAAGGAAGCACGTGCAGGATGACAGGGAGAAAGTGGGTGAATGCCTACACCACCACTCAATGTGATCATGGCTGATCATGCAATTTCTGCATCCCATTCCCACTTTCTCTCCATACTCCTTGATCCCTTCAGGCGCAAGGGCCGCATCCAGCTCACTCGTGAAATATCTAATGAACTGATCCCAACAGCTTTCTGTAGGAGAGACTTCCATAGGCTCACAACTGTCTGAGTGAAGAAATTCTTCCTCATCTCAGTCCTGAATGGCTTACTGCTTATTCTTAGACTGTGACCCCCTAATTCTGGACTTGCCTAGCATCGGGAATATTCTTCCCACGTCTAGCTTGTTCAGTCCAGTAATCAATACCACACTGTAAGGACAGCAGCTGCCAATTTGAGCTCTGCAAGCTCCTATGATTAGCAATGCAATTATTGGCCAAATTATCTGTTTTGCTTGGGTATAGTGATTGAGTGATAGAGATTATGGAGAACTCCCTTCTCTAAGTACCACGGGATCATTTATATCCACCTGAGAGGGCAGTTGGGGTTTGGATTTAACATTCATCCAAGAAGCAGCTCCCCTGACAATATCGCACTCTCTCAGCACTGCCCCGTCAGGCCAGATTATGTGCAGAACTCAATGAAATTGAGGTTGAACTCACAAACCTCTGATGCACATGCAAGATGCTACCATCACACCATGGCTCATCCTGAAACTAGACCTTAGAAACTCTAGCTTGCTCTTTTGCAGGGTGCATCATTTATCATTGGTCCTCTATTCCTTTCTCTAGACCAGACTGTCGTATCAATGAAGATGTTCTCATAATGATTCACTTATCAAGGATTGATAAACTCTGTGGGTTAGTTGACAAACACAGTCAAACATAACATATATATGTGTGTATATAATATATGTACACATACACAAATCAGATAACCCATAATCCTGCACCAGTAAACTGTGTAAGTATTATGACGGACAGAAAGCATGACTACCCAAAGGTCTATAATTGGTTCTGCTTGGACGACCTAGACGAAACATCAACACAGATCAGCAGCTGAGCAAACTTATAATGTGAGGCATTTTGGCTGGAATTTAATGCCCTTTGCTACAGTGGGTTTGGTGGCATGAGGGCAGGAGGGTGGTGGGTGAGGGTCTTGCCATGTTCTCCCACCCCATCAAGAAAGCCAGGGGACATTCATTCATCACATGCTGCCAAGTGCAGTACACAGTGGCCAATAAATTCCCCAATTAAAGGGTGTTATTCCATCGCTGCTGTTACATGACAGTGGAGTTTACTATGCAGGGAACACAACAAGGAACATGGTAAGAAAGCTATGTCAGTCGCTTGCAGACCCTCTGGGGGTTCCCTTATTCACATGCACTTAGCACCTGATTGTGGGCCCTACCACTTGGAAGTTGCATAGGGCGGAAGCTCCTGAAGTGGGATTTGAATGGAAAAGCTTGTCTCAGAGCATTAGATAAACCCCCTTGCTCTTGCTGTCCACTGTTATTCATGCACTTGGCCTTTTAAGATAATTCACCTTTAAAGATTCCATGTTCTGCATAGCTACAGCATTGCAGCTGTCCCTGCTCTGCGTCTGCAACTTGCAATTACAGAAATTATTTGGCTTGTTTCATAACTTATCGTGTGCTTTACTGTTTTAAACAAACTAACCCTCAGAGTTAATCAATGCCTACCAAGCGATTGATTATTAACCCACCGTTGTTAATACGACACTCACACCCCTCCCACATCCAGGGGAGGCAATTGCCTAGTGGTTTTATCACTGGACTGTTAATTCAGAGACCCAGATAACGTTCTGGGGACCTGGGTTCGAATCCCACCACGGAAGATGGTGGAATTTGAATCCAATAAAATATCTGGAATTAAGAGTCTAGTGATGACCACCAACCCATTGACGATTGTTGGAAAAACCCATCTGGTTCACTAATGTCCTTTAGGGAAAGAAACTGCCATCCTTACCTGGTTTGGCCTACATGTGACTCCAGACCCACAGCAATGTGTTTGACTCTTAACTGCCCTCTGGGCAATAAGGGATGGGCAATAAATGCTGCCTAGCCAGCAATGCCCTCATCCTTTGAATGAATAAAGGACATCTGCCACAACCACCATCCCACAAAACCCTCCTGGTGTCACACCCCTTGGACTGGGATCCACTGACAATGCTCGGCTTTGGGTGGGTGTCATACTGGCCGCAGCAAACCATTTCCCCAGTGGCACTGCCATTCGATACAGCTGCTGCCCTCGGATTGGTTGACAGACCTCACTGAGCAGGGCTCAGGGACCTTGGGGAAGGCCCGCCACTTAAATACCTGTGTGGGTCTAAATTTTGTGGGCCTTCACTAAAAGAGGCAAATTGGTGCCTCCATTAAATATCACCCACTCACATCAGGCTTAAGAGATTTAAAATGTCCATTAACTCCACTAATGGGATATTAACGCCATAAATTGGTCCCAGGTGTTTCTTATTCCTTATGGTGGATTTAATTATAAGTCCAGGTTTAGCTCCTATGAAAGGAGTTTTCGGATCAAATCTATTTTATATATTACTTTTTTTGTGCCAAGTGAAACAAGGGAGATTATGCCACCCATTACATTGAAATGAACCAGAGTATTTGGGCTTTAAATAGGCAAAGGAAAACATGTAACATGAGTCACAAAGTCTTAACTTAAAGGAGATGGAGCAGGAGAAAAATGAAACTTCTTGAAGCAAATGTAATTTTTACCTCATAGTTTTTCCTTCAAAACACTTTCAAAACTGTGACTCAAGTATCCGAGTGTGTGCTGTTACAAGCGAAATGCACATGGTGCCTTGAGAAAGCTACCTTGTAATAACCCTGCAGCCATTTTGCAAATAGATGGATTTCACACTAAGATACATCATGGATAGATACACAAACCTATACATAGTGCCTTTCACAATCTCAGGACTGTCTGAGAGCATGTTGCATCCAGTGCAGTAATTTTGAAGTTATTCAAAAATCATTGGTGACTGTCATAACATAGGAAACACAGCAGCCAATTTGCCCATAGCAAACTCCCACAGTCATGTGATAAATCACCTGATTTGCTGTTTTAGGTGTTGGGTGAATGGTATAGGTTGATGTGGACTCTGGATAGAACTCCCCTGCTCCTCTTCAATTTGAATTAATGGCATTTAAACTGGACCTTGATTTAACACCTCATTATTATGCTGGTACATTCAACAGTGCAACACTGCCTCAGTAATATACTGACGTTTCAGCCTAGATTATGCGATGAATCTCCTGAAGTGAAGTGTCTCAGTGCATTAGAGAAAGCCCCATACTTTAGGACTACAGTTTAAGGCATAGATTACAGTGTTGCTAAGAGATTGAAACTAAGAGATTGAGGTGCATTCTAGGATGAACTGTTCTACATCTGACTGTGGACCCTGTTGTAGCAGAGCAGCAAAAGAAGATTACATTTGCACAGAAGAACGTAATTCACACTTAATACATTGTTTCTGTTGAAAGGGACAAGTGTAATTCTGAGTTTCCAATTGGACCAACTTCAGACATTTGGAAAATGCATCCTAAACTGGGTCACAAATTTTATTCTGTAATGAACCCCAGAATAGCACTATCCCACGTCAAGATTTTATAGTTTTGTTTCCATGGTTTCTAGATCAGCACGAACTCAGTACTGCCAATATTGAGTCAATAAAAAACTCTGAAATGCCCGATTTTAATAACTGGTCATGAAGCTAAACTTCATAATGATGTTGAGTTGAAATTGCTGCATAATTGCTTATAACAACAAATAAAGCAAAATCAATATAATGTTTAAAATTATGTACTGTGGCTTTCGAAAATTGTCAATGGCCATAAAAAGATTGCTCCTGTTGTATTGAATAGGCTGGAGTTTCTCATAACAAACCCTCAAATAATAACACAGGAGTTTTCCCTTCTAAAGTTGAAGCCTATTCCATTATTTATAAAGAAACTGTTGCAATACGCTTGCGCATCTGTGAAAGTTTTTCTCAACTATGCGCAAGTGGGCAGTTTTGCCAAATATTAAAAGAAAAGACTTGCATTTACATGGTGCAACCTTACTATGTTTCGAAGCACTTTACAGCCAATGAGGTATCTCTGAAGTGTGGTTACTGTTGCAAATGTAGAAAAGGCCACAATCAATTTGCGCACAGCAAGATCCCGGAAACAGCAATGTGATTTTTATTTAGATGCTGCTTGAGGGGTTAAATTTGGGCCAATTTTCCATGCAGATCTCTCTCTTTTTTTCGAAAATCCAGAAGTTCCTGTATTTTGCTGAGCATCAATCTAGCCAAGGCTACCCAAGAATGAGTTATTTGCCTCTTGCACATGGGATCTTGCTGTGCTGTGTGCAAAATAGCTGAAACCTAAAAACTGAACATTAAAGCAATTAGTCACATGCACAGTATATTTTGGGACATTCTTGAAAGTATGATATCACAATTGTACAAATGGAAGCCATAATTGATTACAAACGCACAAAAAGCCCATTCTGTTCAAGTAATTCCGAAAAGACACTGCATTCTAAATTGGTGATATTTTCAGGAGCTGATCAGAGATACATATTAATTTGTCTCTAGTTTAGGGGGAAAAAGTGCTGACTTTAGGACCCTCTGTTAAATTAACCACACAGGAGACCAGCGATATTAACACAACGGGAGTGGTAATGTCACTGCTCTAGTAATCTAGAACTCCAGTTTAATATTCTGAGCACAAGAGATAGAATCCCAACATATCAGATGGCGAAATTTGAATTCAATCAAAAACAAACCTGGGATAAAGAAAAGAATGGCAATCCATGTAATCACTGTCAATTGTGATAAAAACTCACCTGGCTCACTCGTGTACTTTGGGGAAGTAAATCTGCCATCCTTACCTGGCCTGGGCCTACATCTGACTCCAGACCAACAGCAATGTGGTTGACTCTTGGCTGGATCCCTGGCAATTAGGGCTGGACAATAAATGCTGGCCTAACCAGCAATGCCCACATCCCACGAACGAGTAAAAACAAGCTCTGAATTATCAAACCCCCTGGCAGGGTTACAAAGATTTTCTTTTGCCACTGAGGCAGTGCAGGGTTGGAGTCACCTTTCTACTCCAGAACACTCCCAAGGCACTGCCAATCTACAACCAATCTGTCATTCCCTCACGGTGACTCAGTGGTTAGCACTGCTACCTCACAGCACCAGGGACCTGGGTTCAATTCCACCCTCGCGTGACTGTCTGTGTGGATTTTCTGCATTCTCCCCGTGTCTGTGTGGGCTTCCTCCCACAATCCAAAGATGTGTAGGTTAGGTGGATTGGCCATGCTAAGTTGCCCCACAGTGTTCAGGGATGTATAGATTAGGTGGGTTATAAGGGGATGGGACTGGGTGGGATGCTCTGAGGGTCAGTGTGGACTTGTTGGGCTGAATGGCTGTTTCCACACTGTAAGGATTCTATAAAAAAAATTCTATTGCCTCTCTTTTCCTCTTTCTAAGACTGACCCAGGGGTTGCTGCAGGTGAGGTAAGACATTTGAAGTTCATTCCTTTTGTAAAATAGGGGCCAAATCCATTGAAATGCTGACAGCTCAGTCACGTGACTGAAACAAGAACCCAAAGTCCAATTTTGGGTGAACTTCACTACTGCCCTGATTGGAGAGGGTAGGGTGTATGCATGTACTCTACATACGACTGGTCATGCCTTTGAAAAATTATGATCAATATTCCCACTCAGTACATTAATATGGATGGCAGGCCAAAATCTAAGTACCAGACTCAGATCACAAATCTCGCTGGGATTGCAAAGATACTTACATCAGATAATTGGTTAATAATGGAAGAAATGCACACAATTGGACAGAGGAGCCAATGACTTCAAATGGCTCTCAGTCTGAAAATAAGAAACTTGATTAGAGAGGCTCATGAAAGCATAGAGTGTGTTATCTAGTCAGTAACAAATGTAGGGTGATAATTTAGAAAGGGAACATTTAACAAAAGAAACAAAGAAAATAAAATACTTAAGAATCACTTTCTACTCTTTTTAAGTAACAAAGATTTTAAGAGAAAATTCCTCTTTACAGAAACACTTAAGAGGCAGCCTGAAACTATGGTAGAAAGGGTTAAATATTTTCTTTATCTGACTTGTATAAACAGACTTCTTCTGTGCATTAAGTAGATAGGTTAACAGTTACCAGATGCTCATTTCAGAAATTAAAATATGTAGAGTGAAAATTCACAAAATGTCTCAAACAAATTTTAAAAGGAAGACGAATTGAGGAAGAGTGAAGTATCATGCTTTCCAGTGCTGACTGTAAACAACGGTGCTAACAGAAATATTACTGACTGTCATGCATATATGATATGTTATCTCTCCCCATCTGTTTACTATTACCCCAGATGTTTTTTTGTACCTACTGCTTATACATTTATTCCTATATACTTTAATAAAGCACGGCAGGGTTAGTCACGCTTTTCTGTTTTAAGGCACCATGGAAGTTAATGTTTGAGAAAGCAGTGATACAAAAAACTCTGTAATTGGAATGAATGGCACATTTCAACCTTCACAGTAAATGGAAATAAAAAGACTTTCACCTTCAAATGTTCTTTTTCTTTCCATTTAATTCAGTTCCGCTCATGCATTTCAACAGTGATACAAAGTACATCACCACTGAAATTGAATTGCAGCCTTACTTCTTTTTAATCAGATACTGAGAGTTGAAGCCCAGCAGATGGTCAGGAAGATGAGTGCAGTGAGAGCCAAGGTGATTGCAACAGACCATAAAGGGCCGGGAAAATGGCCAAGTAGCACACGGATTGTTAAGGGTATCCTAACAGACGATCCAAAATATGCAAATAAATCTGCGCGTCAACTCGCTGACTGAGACTACAAAGTTTTCACATGGATTCAAGTCATGTGTCGACTGCTTACTGCAATACTTTCTGAACTAGATTGATAGCCCATGGCTTCAAGTCAATGGGCTGGTAAGTATCACTCGCATTTATTACAAAAATACTGAATTGAAGCTGCATGTAGTATAATATACACTTGGAGAGTGGGGTTGAACATATGAAAATAATCCAGCTCGTGATTTACCCAGCTCCAATGTCTTCTTAATGTCTCTTTGTGGAATTTTTTTGCACATCTCACGAGCGGGTCAGTTAAAATGAAGGAGGCTTTGCTCTACCAATGTCTAACAGATGAATAATTTTCATGCACTGGTGTCAGTCTGAAATAGCTCTGAACTGCTTCAGATCCCAACCCGATGGCAAAGTGCCAACAACGCTCAGATTTCTGCATGATAATTCATGGTCCAAGTGTGCATTGAGAGCGGGGAGGCAGCCCACTGGTTGCCTGAGCAATGCTGGCATTAATAGTGCTGGTATAGAAGGAATAAAGGATTTCCGAACAATTGGTCCAAGATTTTCAGGAACAGATGATTGACGGAATGGAACTGGCTACCTCAATAGAAACCAACCTTAAGGAGCAGCCTCCAACATGTATCAGGCTCATCCTTTGCATAAGTAAATGTTAGGGCATAAGACCATAAGAAATCAGAGCCAAGAGTAGGCCATTCGGCCCCTCGAGCCTGCTCTGCCATTCAAAAGGATCATGGCTGATCTGTTTATTGTTTACCGTCATCATATATTGCGGACCGTGTATTTTTGGCAAATCCTGCCTGTTATTTTGACATTTCAGATCGCAATTTCTAGCCCAAAAATATATATTTTGTTAAGGGGAGGCAATGGCCTAGTCGTATTATCGCTGGAGTGTTAATCCAGAGACCCGGATAACGTTCTGGGGACCCAGGTTCAAATCCAGCCATGGCAGATGGTGGAATTTGAATTCAATAAAATATATTTAGGCTTAAGAGTCTAATGATGAACACAATTGTCGGGGAAAAACCCATCCGGTTCACTAATGTCCTTCAGGGAAGGATACTGCCATCCTTACCTGGTCTGGCCTACATGTGACTCCATACCCACAGCAATGTGGTTGACTCTGAACTGAGGGATGGACAACAAATGCTGCCGAGCCAGCGACATCCCCATCCCATTAAAGAATAAAGGACAAAACTAATTACACTGCATTCTAATATACATGACACATACGCCAATACACCAATAAACAGAAATTGCTGGAGGAAGTCAGCAGGTCTGGCAGCAGTTGTGGAGAGAAAACTGAGTTAACACTTTGTGTCCAGTGACCCTACTTTCAAACTGAACTGAAGAATTTCCAGTTCTGAGGAGGGGTAATTGGACTCAGAACATTAACTCTGTTCCATTCTTCACAGACACTGCCAGAAGTGTCGAGTTCCTCCAGCAATTTCTGTTTATGTTTCAGATTTCCAGCATAGAATCATAGAGTCGTACAGCATGGAAACAGACCCTTCCGTCCAATTTGTCCGTGCTGACCAAGTTTCCCAAACTAAATTAGTCCCACTTGCCTGCATTTGACCCACATCCCTCTAAACCTTTCCTATTCATGTACCTATCCAAATGTCTTTCAAAAGTTGTAACTGTACCTGAGTCTACCACTTCCTCTGGTAGTTCATTCCATGTATGGACCACCCACTATGCAAAAAAATTGTCTTTCAGGTCTCTTTTAAATCTTTCTCCTCTCACCTTAAAACATGCCCCAAGTTTTTAACTCCCCCACCCTAGGGAAAAGACCTTTATTATTCACCTTATCTATGACTGGGATAACATATGCGTGGAAAGTTCTTTACGCAGAGGGTGGTGGGTGCCTGGAATGCGTTGCCAACGGAGGTGGTAGAGGCAGGCGCGATAGTGTCATTTAAGGTGTACGTAGACAGATGCATGAATGGGCAGAGAGCAGAGGGATACAGATCCTTGGAAAATAGGCGACAGGTTTAGATAGAGGATCTGGATCAGTGCAGGCTTGGAGGGCCGAAGGGCCTGTTTCTGTGCTGTAATTTTCTTTGTTCTTTGTTCTTTGTTCTATGCAGCTCATGATTTTATAAACCTCTAGAAGGTCAGTCCTCAAACTCCTATAGTTCTTTGTTTTATTTTCATATATAGCCTTACATTAGTTTTTTTTTCTATATTGCGTGTTAAAAAAGGAAAGGCATTGTTTTAGTTCCATTTTTGAGCTCTACACATGGTGGGAGTTGTCTGGAAATCTGTTTATGTTCAATTAAATGAGGTCTTAAACCACTCCTGAGCTGAAAAATTAGGGTAGAAGCCATAAAAATGGCTGTTGATATCCTAACATGAAGGGAAACAGAGATAGAAACTAGGTTACTGTACAAAGATAGAGCCATCCAGAAGTTAGTGAGTGTGCAGGTTTCATTAGGAAAAAAGCAGGCCATTCAGAGAGAAAGACCTGTAACATCAGCAGTGCAGTATAATTACGTTCAAAACATTCAGGGCAGAATAGAATTCCTAGTGACTTAGAAATTAGTAAGAGAAAAGTTGAAAAAAAACCAGAGGATTTAAGGTGTTGCCATCCCATTTTATGAAGTTGCCGAATGCATGAATTCCAGGAAGACATGTTAAGGAGTACGTGAGCTATGCTAGTAGTTTAAGGGCCTTATGAAGAAGCATTAACTAAAGAAGATAGCACTCAGTGAATTCAAAGGTTCCCCAGAAAGAAATCAAATACAATAGTGCCCACTGAACAAGGAAATTTTAAGCAGACACTTGGAAATCCTTCACTGAGATTTGAGTAGCTATAAGGTTTTTGTTGAGGGTAATTTCTGATATTTATAAAATCAGAAGTCACATGACACCAGATTATAGTCCAACAAGTTTATTTGAAATCACAAGCTTTCGGAGTGCTGCTCCTTCGTCACATGACGATCTGAAGAACAAAGTCAATATTGTTACAGAGATAGTAGGAACTGCCGATGCTGGAGAATCTGAAGTAACAAGGTGTAGAGCTGGATGAACACAGCAGGCCAAGCAGCATCAGAGGAGCAGGAAAGCTGACGTTTCAGGTCTAGACCCTTCTTGTGCCATCTTTCTTCCTAAGCCCCAAAGCACTTTGGCTTTTTAAATTGCAATTGCTCTTATTCGAGTTCTCTTAGCTGGCGACATGGTCCCTTTAACATAACTGGCAGGGGAGAGGAGGGATCTATAGGACATTGTCAACTTTATAGCCATTGTTGATGTCCCTCCTTTGACAATCAACAGAGCTCTTGTTCTAGGCAGCAGCTACAACTTGTGTTTAGTTAAATGTGCAGCTAGGAATCCTTAAAACCTGCACTTTTTAGAGAAGTATGTTATTGCTTCTGGGTGAAAAATAATTGTACCCTTCATAGCTGAAGGTTAATAAATTCTGAGCAAATCTCATAATCTTTGAAGACACAGATTTGGCTGAATGACTCTTAAATTTCCCCAAATAAATCCCTCTAAAAAATGAAGGAAATTATGTTGTCTAAAATTAAGGCCTTTGAGACGAAGAGCTGCTGAAAAATGTTCAGCTCTTTATTTACATCATTGCTGTCACCCTCAGTATTTTAATTTGCAGGAAATGGAACTTAGTGATAGGCAATAAGATGGTCTGCTAGCTAACACATTGTCATTCCTTTGGACTGCTGTAGTTTTAAGGCGTCTGGCAATGATGACTTTAATAGCCAACAATTACCCAATGATGGCATCTTTTAAGTAACATGTTTGATGTTATTTTACTGTAAATCAGTCTACTTAAAAACTTTTACCAGATGTGAAATAAGTGTGAGATTAAAATATATTGCAGCTCCCTTAATTTTTTTATCATTCTAGATGTTAGTGGAGTGTCTATTTTTGATATTTAACATTTTGACATTATCTGAAGAAGAATTTTATGGAGGGCTCAAGTTATAAATATTTTTGTAGGTTCCAGTCTCCAATTTCTCCCTTTCTTCTCTCTGTTCTCTCCAGTACTTTCTGGAAGGTGCTAATATGATTCGCCTTTGTGTGTGGGTTTCTGTAAGTGACCATTCACAGGCTGGCCAACTATAATAGTCATTTCTATTCAGTCACAATCCTTTCTTTCTTTGACTTTCCAGGAAGAGTCATTGAATAGCAGTTACAGAAATGAAACACCTGACTGACTTCGGCTTTCCGCTCACATGCTCGGGTGAGCAGTTGTTGTTCAAAATGTTGTCAGTCATGTCATACATGCCAGAACATGGTCAAAGAGCAAACGCTAAGTACACCTTTAACTCTGAAACCAATCTTTTTTTGAGGAATGTTTTAGCAAGGTTTTGGTATACTGTGTACGACTCCGACCAAAGACTAGGAATGCAATAATGGATTTTTCATCAAGATTTCCTGCCTGTGCAAAAAATTACCATAAAACCTTGTGATGTAGGAGCAGAAGTAGGCCATTTAGCCCATTGAGTCTGCTCTGCTATTCAACAAGATTCTGGCAGATCTGATAATCCTCAATTTCACTTTCCTGCCTTGAGTCCAGAGCCTTTGATTTCCTTGTTGATTAAAAATCTGTTTGTCCTAATCTTGAATGTACTTAGCGACACAACCTCTGTGGTAAAGAATTCCAGAAGAAATTCCTCTTCATCTATGTCTAAGCAGATGACCCTTTACTTTGAGATTATGCCACTTTTACAAGAATTGTAAAAGTGTCTCTGCAGTTGAAGGATAATAAACTGGAAGAAGTCAGTTAAGTAAAATTTTGGAGTTGAGTTAGGAGTGAAATTTCCAGGCATTGAATGGATAGTATTGGGAAACGTTGTGAAACTTTGCTTGAATCTTGGTATTAGATCTTTCTAATTATATAGCTTTGTTTTTTTTCTCTTTTGTGCAATAAATTTATGTTCTGTTGTCAAACAACATCAGTACCCTCTTGTGAATAACCAGCACAACTGTAAAAAGTAAATACATTGGCTACTAAATCAGGTTTTGTTCTGGGATCTGACTTGTCCCATATTACCATCAGCTGGATCATAACAGGATGAGGAACTTCAGCTAAGTGGATGGATTTGAGAACCTGTGGCTGTTCCCTTTGGAGAAGATGAAATTAAAAGACAATTGGATAGAGGTGCTCAAAATCATGACAGTTCTGGACAAATTGAATTGGGAGAAACTGTTCCTGTACAGAAAACAGTAAATATGGATTGAAGTAATGGTGGTTCAGATCTGAAACATACTGCTGAAAGAGTAGAGGAGACAGATACAATCATAACTTTCAAGAGAGATTTGTATAATTATCTGCAGAACATAGAAGTTGGCAGAATCCAATGGAAAAGATAGGGATGTGGGATTAGGTGAGTTACTCTTGTGGAGAGCTGGCAGGGACATGATGGGCTGAACAGTTTCCATCTGTAAAGTCAATTATTGCATTTCTGGTTGTGACCAGAAACTTAATGGACCCTTCTGATTGTTGTGGCTCAGCTGCATGCGCAGCATAGCCCATTAAGCTCCAGCTGCTCGCTATACACTGTCATTGCAGCAGTGTGGCACTGTGGTAGAGTCCCCACCTTGGGAGCCAGAAGGCCCAGACTGAAGTTCCGCCTACTCATGAGTTGTGTCATAATACATCTGAACAGGTTGGTTAAAACTATCTGCACTGTTCATTCTGGATTCATATGTGCCGCCCTTAAAAGCTGCATTTGTTACACAATCCCAGTCTCCATTGAAATGTTAGTGGGCTTTTTTCTTGAATGTCTGTGTAGTATAAGCACTACCTCGTTTTGTAGATAGTTCCAGGATTTGGACCATGTAATATTTAAAGATTGACCAATATATGCTTATGTTGAGACAGTGTGTGACTGGGGGAATGATGGAGTTTCCCTGTCCTTTTTGATGGAAGTTGAAGATTTGGAAAATACTATTGAAGTCCTGATGAATTGCTTTATAATCTGCTGCAGATGCTACAAACCTTTGCCACATGCTGATGGATGGAGGGATTGTTTAAGGTGGCGGCAGGGGTACTTATCAATCAGACAGCTCCATACTGGACAGCGTAGAATTTCTAGATTGCTCTTGCAGCCCTGTCCATTGAAGAAAGCGGAGAATGTTTCTTCACAATCCTAACCCGCACCCAATGGTGAAGAGGCTTTGTGAAATCAGGAAATGACACACTGACACCAGAATACTCAATTTCTGATCTGCTCTAGTAGGCACTGCATTTCCGTGACAGAGCATGGTTTTGAGGTTACTTAATGGTGACTCCCAAGGTGTTGTTAGTGAGGGATCCATCAACAGTAATGAGGCTGAACATTAAGTTTCTATTCTTTTTGAAGTAGGTTGACACTGACCATTTTTGAATAGTGTGCGCAAGCAATCCTGATGAATATTTTACAATGGCCTCCACTGTTACTATACAAATCCTCAACCTGGTCTGAAATGGTAGGCAAATAAGCCAACAAAATTACATTTCAACTTGGGGAGATGCTAGAACAAGCAGAACAGGAACAATACTGACTGGAGGCAAAATTTATTATTATAGCTGCAGACTTATTAGCCGGGTAAAGCTTTGTGTTCAGAGCTGAGTAAAGTTGTCTTTAGGAACCATTGCAATGGGAACATTGGAGTTTTCTCTCAATGACAAGTTATGCAGCTTGAAACCATTACCCAGTTGCGACGAAAGATGAAGTGGAAAAAGACAATGCACTTTATGTCAGAGGCTTGGATTCAACTTCAGAACAGTAGATCTTCGCATTTTCAACAACACAATGGCAGCTACAACAATGAAAACTAACTCTGCAAATTTCAGTCTGGAGCCCAAAAAGATTGGCTTGCCATGTAATCTTACCGAGACAGTAATCATGCCCCCGGGACTGAAATGATTGTGTGGGGAATAGAGATGTCACTTATTATATTGGACGGTAGCTGAAGTGAAGGATTAGGTTGCATATTTTGGTGAATATTTGAGGCATGTAGCATTGCTGCTGGCCATGCCATGTGTAACTGTTTTAATTTTTGTTGCTGTACACATTTGTAGATAAGCGCAGAGTCACCTTTGGAATGATGACATATTGCATGCAATTAATCACCTTTGGAATGATGACATATTGCATGCAATTATTGATATTATAATTTGCTTTAATATTCATCATGCAGGTTAAGGTTTTATGCATCTCAAGAAGATGCTGCAATTTCCCAGACTGACTGACTGTTTACAGAAAATTCAATTATTTTTCTGTCTAAAAGGAGCTAATCCTACTCACTGAGTCTATTTGGACTTTTTACAGTCTAATGTCAGCCCATCTGGTGGTCTCCCTCACCAGTAAATGACATTAACATTGTGATACTGGAGGCAATGTTTTGGTTAATGTTTATAACATGAGGGGCAAGCATTAAAACTGCCTGGATTAGAGGGTATGAGCTATAAGGAGAGGCTGGGCAAACTAGAGTTGTTTTCTCTGGAGCAGCGGAGGCTGAGGAGAGACCTGATAGAAGTTTATAAAATTATGAGAGGCATAGATAGGGTTGACAGTCAGAATTTTTTTTCCCCCAGAGTTGAAACGTCTAATACTAGGGGGCATGCATTTAAGGTAAGAGAGAGAAAGTTCAAAGGAGATGACAGGGCACGTTTTTTACACGGAAAGTGGTAGGTGCCTGGAATGCGCTGCCAGGGGTAGTGGTGGAGGCAGATATGAGAGGGGCGTTTAAGAGACTTTTAGGTAAGTACATGAATATGCAAGGAATGGAGGGATATGGGCCATGGGCAGGCAGAAGGGATTAGTTTAATGTAGCATCATGTTCGGCGCAACATCATGGGCCGAAAGGCCTGTTCCTATGCTGTACTGTTTTATGTTCTACTGTGGAGTCAGGAGAAAGGATATGGGGAGAAAGTGGGAACAGGGTACTGACTAAGTTGATCAGCCATGATCATATTGAATAGCAGACCAAGCTCAAAGGACCGAATGGCCTATTTCTGCTCCTACTTTCTATGTTTCTGTGTAAATCCAAAATTGTCAGCATTCCATTATTCCTGCATTAATCCTCATTTACAGCCAAGGAAAAGAAACAGTGAGTTGATCATTTTTTAAAAGAATCTTGTTAAGACCTCGCTATTCATGCTTCATTCATAAAATGTCACACTTTTCCAACCTGGGGATAGGCGGAAGGCAGCAATTTATTTATAGGCTAAGCTGGAGTTCAGTCAAGACATTTGTTATTCAATTAATGTGCTCAGAGGGATGCTACGATACAATCCTGCAGCAGGTGGATCCTGAGCCCATCCCTCCTAGCCCAGAGGCAGGGACGATACCATTGCACCACGAGGACCCCCACTGAGGTAGTGTCACCATAGTCTCACTCTCTCATTTGAGAGAGACATCTGGTGATGGTTTAACCTGAGGGCCATCACATTTCAAGCAAGGGGCAAAGTTGAGAAGGTGTTGAAATAATTCTACAGAGGCCAAGTCACCCTTTATCTGCAAAACAGCAATC